>NC_064854.1:59122438-59732438 GCF_024139225.1 Suncus etruscus | reverse complement strand
TTCTGCCAAAATGCACAGATTCAATTGGAAATTTTCCACTGCAGTTTCCTTTTCTCCCCTAAATTACTGACACAAAGAATATTAGCACTTACAGATTTGTAAAAGATGACATTTCACAGCTCTCCATTACTCTATAATTTCTAAACTATCCAATATATCCAATAAATATCACCATCATTTTGTTTGGAAAACACAGTTAGAAACCCATCCACTGGAAAAACAATGTTATTTTTATTTTATTTACAGAAATCTATATTTCTGTGTTTAGCATTCATTCCTGAAACTTTCACTTTCATTAAAATGAATGAATCAGTAATTAGCAGTCCCCATTGCAACATTCTATATGCAAACACTTCCGAGTCAGAGATCTGTAAAGTGAATGAGTGTGTTCTCCCTGCCAGAAAATACTATCAAGAACATAACACCTGCATGCTTAATCACTTGGTTTGCTCCTCTCTGAAGCCTGCTTGCTCAGGAAGCTAATGTACCAGATAAGTGAGTCCCAGCCTAAAGGTACTTAACCACTGCCTTATTCCTTACCCATGCCACTCACAAAGATGAAAATGAAACGAGAAAGTCTCTGCTGCCTACCCCCCTTCCATTCCCCATATTGCTTCTAAACAGAATCACAGTTTTGCTAGGAAAGGCGATATGCCCGACTTTAATATAATTTTTTTAATTTGCATTCCTCAGATACCTTGCCAAAGAAAAAAGACTCCATGCCTAAGTCTCTGGCAGGAAGTCAAGAAGAGGATTTTAGGGCCATCAGGCTAGATTCTTTAAAGGATCTGACTTGCCTTTTGTTCAGCTCTGTTCTCTCCCCCACTCCCCCATCCCCTTCTCATCCTTAAACCTGGAGCTGCCCAAATCATATTCAACCCAAGGCTGGGGAAGCAATGAGCTAAGAACAGCAGTACAAAGGAAGACAAAGTTGAGCAGGGGCAGGGCTCATGATAACTAGAGTAGCTGCCTTACAAACACAAGACTAATAGTTCACGTCCGATGCTACCCACTTATGACATGCACAATTCCAGCAGCTCTGCTCTCTGTGATGCCTGATACTGCAGGAGATTCTCATCTCAAAATACACAGAGAAAGGGGAAGGGGGCAACAGACACGGATCAGAACAATGACCACAGTGGGCATCAGAGAATCCCACCTCTTCTACCTGAGAAAAAGAAACCAAGAGAAACAAGCACTAAGTTTCAGACAGGCTCTCCAGGACTTCTTTTCAGTAGTATCCATCATCCCACCCAGACCACTACCAAGATCCTTATTGAACATTTTGTCCACTGGATTACTGGCCATTAAATTCAATGTCACACTCGGAGCCAGAGCAATAGCACAGTGGTAGGGTGTTTGCCTTGAACGCAGTCGACCTGGGACAGATCCAGGTTCAATTCCTGGTGTCCCATATGGTCCCTCAAGCCTGTGAGGAGTGATTTCTGAGAACATAATCATGAATAACCCCTGAGCATTGCTGGGTGTGGCCCAAAAACCAATAAATAAATAAGGTGACTATCACAGAAGCAATCCATTCCAGCATTTGTGCTATGCGTGAATCCATGACACATTAAGAATAAAAGATTTGGTGTGGGTGGGAGTGCTAAGAAACAACTTTCCTCATGGGACCAGCACAAGAAGCCAGGATCAAGTCTGTTCCTGTCATCATTTCCTGCAAGTTTTCCAAAAGAAACGTGTGCCCAGAAGACAAGGTCAGGGTGCTTCTTCCTCAAACCACTGCTCATTTCCTTCCCAGCCCTGTACCCTCATTGGCCGAGTTCAGCGCAAGCGCACAACTAGCCAACTGATGTGGCTCTCACCCCTTAACCCTCTGGGGCACATCTGGAAGCCAGGACACAGGTGAGAAGAGCAGCCAAGTAGAGGCACCCATCCTGAATCAGTCCACCTGCACCACGCCCATAGTGCCTGGGAGAAAGGCTGCCTGGTTACTGTCCTTGGTCCTGACTGCTTGCTTCTGGGCAACTTGGAAGGAAGCTGTGCTTGGATTTGCACTTTCTCTAAGACTTTATTATTATTATTATTATTATTATTATTATTATTATTATTATTTTGGTTTTGGGATCACATCCAATGGCGCTTAGGGGTTACTTCTGGCTCTGCACTCAGAAATCGCTTCTGGTAGGCTGAGGGGACCATATGGGATGCTGGGAATCGAACTGGGGTCTGTCCCAGGTTGGCCACGTGCAATCGTGGCTGTGCAATCGCTCCAGCCCCTGGGACATTCAAAGAAAAAGCAGGTGTGTATCTGGGGACTAACAGAAAGAGGCAGGTTCTTTCTGACACACAACCAAGAGGACAGCAAGGGCATCGCTGTATTGCTCCAAATGCCCACTGGCTGGCTGGTTTGCATTATAGAAGCATTGTATTTTGCCCGTTTTCTTCCCCTTAGTTAACATAGATCTTTGGGGAGTTCCCAAAGGATTGTTAGCAAATATATTCTCCCTAACATAGATATGCCACTTCATTAAAGAATAAATAAGAGAGAAAAAATAATAAATAAGAGGTATGGCATATGTGGTCTATTATGTTATGAACTTATCCAAAAAGCATTTTATCCTTGTCTATTTGTGTTTTGTTCCTTTGATCCTATACCAGTGTCAACAAAAAAATGCCAAGATCATGAGAAGAAAGTGGAAAAGCCTTCCATTCATAACCAATGGTCATTGGTCACTACAATAGCATTTGGCATGAGAAATGAAATAGAGAGATCAGAATAGCATTCCAACTAAGTCTGAATTTATCTTACTGATTCTTTAAGATAAGGAATGTAACACTTAGGTTACATTTACTTGGGTAAAATGCTTTTAGATAGTTCTTGTTAAAATAACTTACTAATTTTTAAGTTACTTAAATTCTTAATAAGGAAAAAACTTATTTTACATAATATAACTGAAAAAGACCTTTAATTCTATGCAAGCAACCACATTCATTTATTTAACCAATCCTAACGTTCTGCAGCAGTGGCATTGTGAAGGAATCCAGTGATCCAGAAAGACCACAGTCTCATGCCAGCACACTCAGTCAATGAGCAGCTCAAACACCCTTCATCTGAAGCCTCGGGCCATGTGCCTTCCTCACATCAAATTCTTTTGGGGGAGATCAGGTTGAGTACTTGTGGCTGATGTGGGTTTGGTCCCCAGCATCCTATATGGTTCCCCAAGCACCACCAGGAGTAATCCCTGAGCATTGCTGGTTGTGGCACAAAAACAAAAATGATCAAATTCTCTTTTATTGGGCCCGGAGAGATAGCACAGCGGTGTTTGCCTTGCAAGCAGCCGATCCAGGACCAAAGGTGGTTGGTTCGAATCCCGGTGTCCCATATGGTCCCCCGTGCCTGCCAGGAGCTATTTCTGAGCAGACAGCCAGGAGTAACCCCTTAGCAACGCCGGGTGTGGCCCAAAAACCAAAAAAAAATGTCTCTTTTATTTATTTATTTTGGAGCCTTGCCCAGCAGTGTTCTGGGTTTGCTTCTAGCTCTGTGTTCAAAAATAACATCTTGAAGAGCTCAGAGTAGAATTTAGGGTGATGAGGACTGAACCCAGTTCAATAGCAAGCCTCTACCCCCCACTGTACTATGACTAGCAATTCTACTTTTGCCAAACAACCCGTTGTCTTTCGACCTGGAGCCTGTGTTTTGAGGCCTGTGCATGGTCTTTAACCTCACAGACTACTGCTATTCAGGCAGATGTTCCTGCTAGCCAACTTCTGTCTCACTCTTCAATGAGATGAATTTTATGCTTTATCCATTGTATTCCCCAGAAAAGCCTTTTTTTTAATTTCCAGTATTTGTTATGAGCAAGTCTATTAAGCTCAATATAAAGAACGTTTATGAAAAAGCAGCCACATTGCAATATCCCTTGCAATATCACCATAGTTCCCTCCTTTTAAAGGCCTCTCTTAATCTAACTATTGCAGAAAAAAAAGTCACCCAGAGACCAGGAAAGAAACACAAGGAGCTTTTAAACCAATAACATCATCCCTTTCATGTGTCCAATCCCTATCCAGCATCTACAAACACTCTCTCCTCCAGGGGAGAAATCCATCTACCTAGCTTGGTCCTGCAAACACACAACCATGCCTCCAGCTTTTCCAAAATCCAGCAGGGAAGCCTGCCTGTGAGCCACAGCAGCTAACACAAGCTAAAATAGCTGAAAATGAGGAAAAGATAGAGCTTTGAGTCTTTTATCACTAAAACAAAACAGTGTCTCCTTTGTAAGTGAGATTATCACCTCTGCCACATTTCTGTGGTGTCAACACAACCCAGGCCACTACTTTGATTTTAAGCCATTGTCCAGATTTCGGGCTATTGTTTAAAAAAGACCAAAAAAACCACCTCTGGTCAGGAATTAGGGATTGGAAAACTTTCAAGTTTTATCCTTCTTGAATGTCAGCAGGTACTCCCACAATTCAATAACAAGCGTTTTTACTTTCGTTTTTCCACAAAGTGATTTTATAGAACTGGCAATCCTCCAAAGAGAATTAACGTGTTTCTGTCTTCGAATGGGTAAGACTTCATTGAAGGAACCTTAACATATTTGCATTTTAATAATCATTACTGCAGATTACTGTTTCAATTACATTTAAATGGAAGAAATACATTTTAGAAAAAAATAAAATAAAGTTTCCCTACTTCAAGGCAGATACAAATTATGTATTCTCCAGGGAACATATCCCAATTTAATCTAGGATAGGGTTTGTCTTATTTGTTTATTTGGGGCTTTACCCAGCAGTGCTCGGGGCTTAGTCCTGGCTCTATGCCAATGCTTCTCAATTATTTTCTGTCATGCCCCCCTAGGAAGAGGAAAACATTTTTGTGCCCCCCGTGAGACTGTAAATAGTATCTTTATTTAAAAAAAACTTTAACCTGCAAAACAAAAATATATAGAATAATTTGATTTGGGTCCAGAGAGATAGCATGGAGGTAAGGCATTTGCCTTGCATGCAGAAGGTCAGTGGTTCGAATCCCAACATCCCATATGGTCCCCTGAGCCTGCCAGGAGCGATTTCTGAGCCAAGAGCCAGAAGTAACCCCTGAGCGCTGCCGGGTGTGACCCAAAAACCAATATATATAACTTGAGCTGTTTTTTTTTTTAATCAGAGGTGATGTCTGGATTAATGGCTACAATGAGCACATTTTGCAATGCATAGCTTTTCTTTTTATTTGTTTTTTGTTTGTTTGTTTGTTTGTTTTTTGGGCACACCCCTTTGATGGTCAGGGGTTACTCCTGGCTAAGCGCTCAGAAATTGCCCCCTGGCTTGGGGGGACCATATGGGATACAGGGGGATCGAACCTCGGTCCTTCCTTGGCTAGCGCTTGCAAGGCAGACACCTTACCTCTAGCGCCACCTCTCCGGCCCCAATGCATAGCTTTTCGAAGCGGGGTTTGAAGCAGGACACAGCAACTCTCAGCTCTAGAGACATACAAAGACATAAACATGGAGCTTAGCTTGTGATGACAGTGTTTGCCGAGGTCAAACATGCCCCCCTTTACGAAGCCTCACACCTCCCCTTGGGGGCGTGCCCCACTATTTGAGAAGCACTGCTCTATGCTAAGAAATCACTCCTGGGCAGACTGAGGAGGGTGAGTACCACATAGAGTGATGGGGATCAAACCCAGGTCAGCCATGTTAAGGTAAGCACCCTACCTACTTCTTACAGTATTATCTTTTCAGCCCCCAAGATATATTTTAGTTTTAAAACATCTTGGGGGTATGTTGACTAATAATAATTTTACAATTTCCTAGAAAATATCAGATTAAAAAGTCTTTAAAACACAATGGAAATATAACTTGGAATTTACAATATGATAAAACCTTATCTACAACCAGAATTTTTATACCACCTACACAGAGAGAAACCTGACTTTCTCTCTCTATTCTCTGTCTCTCTAAGCAATTCATGTAAAAAGCACTAACTTTTGGGCATTATACAACCAAATAAGAGCAATTTTTTTTTTGGTCTTTGGGCCATACCTGGTGATATTCAGGAGTTACTCATGGCTCTGTGCTCAGGAATCACTTTTGGCAGAGCTCCAGGGACCATATGGAATACCGGGAGATTGAACCCAGGTAAACAGCATGCAAGGCAGACACCTTATCAGCTTACTCCAACCTTACTCCAACCCCAAGAGCAAAATTCTTTGGAAAAGTTTCTAGCTAGTAGTTACATACCAAAAATTTTTTTTGTTTTACATAGAGATTTTTTAATTTGTTTTCCAACAGGTCCATAGAGAAAATGGTATGAAAACACCTCAAAAATTAAGAATTGAGTTTCCATATAACCCATCAATTCCAATCCTTGGCATCTACTCCAAGAGTCCAAAATTTTGTATTTAAAAAAGTATTTTAGGGGCCAGAGTAGTGGCACAAGTCTTACATGCACTAACCTAGGACAGACCACAGTTTGATCCCCCGGCGTCCCATATGGTACCCCTAGCCAGAAGTGATTTCTGAATGCATAGCCAGGAGTAACCACTGAGCATCACCAAGTGTGGCCCAAAAAACAAACAAAAAAAAGTCACTAAAAAAGTATTTTATATATCCCTGAACAGGGCAGGGCCCAAGCAGCACCACATCGTTGCAGGGCCCGAGCTTTTAAATCATGTAGTTCTAAGCATTGCTTGGGACCCCTCCTCCCAACAACAGAAAATGAAGGCAATGAGACATCCTATAGGTAACATCCTAGCTTTTCCTCTTGGGAATTTCCTTGCTTTTCTCTCAACACAC
The DNA here is from genome assembly GCF_024139225.1 of Suncus etruscus. NCBI lineage: Eukaryota > Metazoa > Chordata > Mammalia > Eulipotyphla > Soricidae > Suncus > Suncus etruscus. The sequence continues at coordinate 59,725,689 of NC_064854.1, read as the reverse complement.
TTCCCTCCTGATACCACTGATCACCCAAGGTGAAGACATCACCCACAGCCGCAATCCCTGTGACCACTGCTTCAAGGCCTGATGGGAGAAAGAAACCATCTCAACACAAATGTGGACAAAACTAAAGGTGGAGGAAACCATATTGACACCTGTGTGCTAGCTGCACAAGCATCACCTAGAGATATAGATTGACAACACTGATTCTGCCATGTGTGTCTAGAGCCAAAGAACCATGGGTAGTAGGAGCCTAGCATCTAGTACAGGAATGCTGGAATGAAAGTAACAAATTAAGGGCCATAGTAATAGCACAGTAGGTAACTTTTGTGTTGCATGTGGCTAACCCAAGTCCAACCTGGGTTTGATCCCCGGAATCCCATATGGTCCCCAAGCCTGCTAGGAGTGATTTGTAAGTGCAGAGCCTAGAGTAAATCCTGAGTGCCGCCAGGTCTGCTCCCAAAAGTGACAAATTAGTAAAAAGAGATGTTGAGAATCATCCTAGAGGTGTCAGATAGGAGGGGAGACTCCAGTATGGGCTCATAATGAGTTCCCCATGATGGCTGCATACAGAAGTATCAATGTGTACACACAGATGTTGCATACAGTGAAAAGGAAATAAAAAGCCACAATATCCCAGTACCCATAAATCACCACCAGTTACCTACAATCTTAGTTTTCACCCACATTTTTTAATTAGAGAAATCAAGGGCTTCTTTTGGGTCTGTGGAGAAGGAAATACAAAAGATGATCTTACGCATCAGGTAAAAAGGAAGGAAATGCTCAAAATACTCAGACTCATAGAGTAGAAAGTTGTTATTCCCATTCCAGCAAGAGCTTGCTTACCAGTCCCAAGCTTAATACATAAGAGGTGTTAGAGAAACAGGGAAAAGAGACGAAATGATTTATTTTCCCCTGGAAAATGTTTAGCAGTTTGCTTAACTGTCTTACAACTTTACATACATCTTTTGTTTTGTTTTGTTTTTGTTTTTGTGTCACACTCGGCGATGTGCTAGGGGTTATTCCTGGCTATGTGCTCAGAAATCGCTCCTGGCTTGGGGGAACATATGGGATTCCCCAGGATCGAACTGAGGTCAGTCCTGGATCAGCCGCATGCAAGGCAAATGCCCTACAACTGCGCTATTGTTCCGGCCCCTTCACATAAATTTTTTAAGTAATTCATAGTCAAAGAAGGGGCAAGGATATGGCCCTATGGAACCTGCACATGTACCGCTGCATGTATGAGGTCTTAGGTTCTTTTCCCAGAACTCAAATGAGAAAAAATAAACTCAGGATGGTAGCCTTTACTCTAATTTTTTGGTATGTCCTGAAAAATGCATATTTAAAGCCAATTTGACTCTAGGAAGTAAAACATGTTTGTTTTCTTTTTTGTTTATTTGTTTTGGTTTTGTTTGTTTGGTTTTTGGGTCACAGCTGGCATCGCTCAGGGGTTACTCCTGGCTCTATGCTCAGAAATCGCTCCAGGTAGGCTCAGGGACCATATGGGATGCTGGGATGCCGGGATTCAAACCACCAACCTTCCGCATGCATGGCAAATGCCTTACCTCCATGCTCTCTCTCCGGCCCCCATCTGTTTGTTTTCTAAGAAAAAGAACCAACTGGGGCCAGAACAATAGCACAGCACTCAGTCAACCTTGGGACGAACCTGGGTTCAATCACCAGCGTCCCATATGGTCCCCAAAGCCTACTAGGAGCTGTAAACCAGGAGTAACTCCTGAACGCCTCTAGGTGTGCCCCTCCCCCCCAAAAAAGAACCAACTAGTCATTTTTTCTACTTGTCCAGAAATCCTGTTTTTATATTTGGAATGAGTTATTTCCATATAAGGCTGAAGGCAGCTTTAAAAATCAAAATCTTAAAATAAAATCAGAAATTACTAAGAACATTATTTCTAGCTTCCTTGTGAAAGTAGTACTATATCAATCTTAGACTTAAGTTTGGTCTCACAAAACAGACTATAGCCTAGGCCCAGTTCTCTTTGTTTTATATCCTAGAAAATAGCTCTGGTTTATGTTCCTGAATATTAACCCAAGAAAATAAGATAATGATGGGAAATCTCCTGGTGAATCATTTCAAAACAGCACCGTGTCTGAAAACCACCTTTACCTTTAGAGGGAAGCAGCATACATAGAGAAAAATGTGATTGGGACACATCAGAAATGAAAGGTACCACAGCATTTATTCATCTTTGCAATTCAGTTTGTCACACAAAATATAGGCAGACAGTTATGGCTCTTAGAAAGTATATTGATCTTTGTGGATATATTTTATACTTCATATTTAATTTAATTTTACATATGTGTATATAGAATACATCTATGCTGGCAATATGTCACTATTTTTTAAAATAAAATATGGTGGCTGGGGGCCAGAGAGATAGTATGGAGGTAAGGCATTTGCCTTAGAAGGACAATGGTTCGAATCCTGGCATCCCATATGGTCCCCCAAGCCTGCCAGGAGCGATTTCTGAGCATAGAGCCAGGAGGCACCCCTGAGAGCTGCTGGGTGTGACTCAAAACAACAACAACAACAACAACAAATATATGGAGGCTAAAGATATAATATAGAGGATAGGGTACTTGCCTTGCATACTGTCAAACCAGGTTTGATCCCTGGTACCACATATGATCCCCCCGACCCACTAGGAGTGATCCCTACGCAGATATTCAGGAGTAAGCCTTGAATATATCTGGATGTGGCACCCCCCAATGAAAAGAATTCTTAATTTTACATGTAAAATTAAAAGTTGACGGGCCCGGAGAGATAGCACAGTGGTGTTTGCCTTGCAAGCAGCCGATCCAGGACCAAAGGTGGTTGGTTCGAATCCCGGTGTCCCATATGGTCCCCCATGCCTACCAGGAGCTATTTCTGAGCAGACAGCCAGGAGTAACCCCTGAGCACCGCTGGGTGTGGCCCAAAAACCAAAAAAAAAAAAATTAAAAGTTGACAATATAAATTTATACCATTCAATTAAAACTATTGGTGGTATAATTAAATATTACTATATTTAATATGTTAGTTATGCACTAAATATAAAACTGGCTAAAGAAATGTTCATGTAAAATTTTATCATGTATCATCCATTTTATGATATTTTAAGTTCCTGAAGGAAAAAGCTTTATTTTCAGCATAATTTCTTATAAGTGCTGTGTGCTTGCATCTTGGATTAATGTTTTAAATATAAATTGAAAATGCAATTTGAGGGCCCGGAGAGATAGCATAGTGGCGTTTGCCTTGAAAGCAGCCGATTCAGGACCAAAGGTGGTTGGTTCGAATCCCGGTGTTCCATATGGTCCCCTGTGCCTGCCAGGAGCTATTTCTGAGCAGACAGCCAGGAGTAACCCCTGAGCACTGTGGCCCAAAAACCAAAAAAAAAAAAAAGAAAAGAAAATGCGATTTGAATCCCATCACCAAGCAAGCCATGTCCACATTTCATGTTGGGCCACTTCAGGCAGTTCTACACTCATGCTTCTCATGACAGCATTGTTGCAATCCACATATGGTGGGGTTACCTCTTTGTTCACTTAGCGAGCCAATGTTGTTCCTTGGAATAAATACTCCTCTTCACCATCAGGCTTTCAGGCTGCACACTCGTCTATTTTGAGTGCTTACAAATGTTCATTATTTATGATGTTTCTGTTTTCCCCTAACATATACAACTCACTTTATAAATAAATTCTGGCATCATTCATATTTTCCAAGGGTTTCCAACAAAGAAGAATTGACTGGTTTTCCCCACATGCTATGCAGCTGCTTGCAATAGGAGCAACTGAACTCACCTCCCTTCTGAAGATTTTGGTTACAAGACACATCCAAAAAAATAAAAGCACCTCCTCTCTATCATGAGGATGAATCCAAGATCAACCGTTGTCCACATGTCCCAATTCATGGACTTCTGCTCCTGTCTCCTTGCCTGCCTGTACTACAAAGCTGTTCAGGTCTTCTACCAGGTTCCTGTCCTACATACCCAAGTCCTAGTCACTGTGAGCCAGAGAGAGCAGGCTCAGAGATCATTTGCCTGTTGTAAACCAAGGAGGCAGCTCTTATACACCAGGCTATCTGCAAGCGGTGTACTGGTGAATCAGATGATGGTGAAATATTCCAAAAGACATGGTTGCTATGGCAGAAGTGAGGTGATCTGGAACCCAGTAGCACAAAGATTTGATAAATTTCCCAGCTACCCTCTTGAAGGCCACTAAGCCAATGGTTGGGGAATCTTATTTTAGGAGCCAGAGGCCCAAGGTCTAATTCTTCAGTCCTTCTTACAATGATTAGTAAATAATTGGATATGAGTTTACAGCTCTTTTGGATGGAGTGGGTTCCATTATCTGCAGCTCACCCACATTAATGGTAAATTAAGAAAATTGCACCAACATGTCCAGCTATTTCAACACTTCCAAACTCTCAAACCACTCAGGTAAATCTAGATCCTAGAGACCCTGTAAATAGCACCTAACATTCTTCCCTCAGCACTAGCACAACCACCTTAAACTCTAATAACCCTGTTATGGGATTTGGAACAATGGCGCAAGTGGTAAGGCATCTGCCTTGCCGGTGCTAGCCTAGAATGGACCGCAGTTCGATTCCCCCGGCATCCCATATGGTCCCCCATGCCAGGAGCTATTTCTGAGCACATGACCAGGCCAGGAGTAACACCTGAGCATCACTGGGTGTGGCCCCAAAAAAATAATGAAGACAAAACAAAACAAAAAAAACCAAAAACACTGTTACCCAACGTGTTAAATTAATATGTATTCTAATGCAGGAAGATCTGATACTTAAAAATGGAAGCTTAGTTCTGGAGTGATAGCATAGCAGGTAGGGCATTTATTTGCCTTACATGTGGCCAATCTTGGGTTCCATCTATGGCATCCCATATAGTCCACTGAACTCCACAGAATGACCCTGAGTAGAGTCAGAAGTAACCCCTGAGCACTACTGAGTGTGGCCCCAAAACAAAACAAAAAAATCCCAGAAGCTGGAAAGCTTGAGTTGTAGCTCTCAGATGGAGCACTTGCTGAGTGAAGCCCCACACTTCCAAAAAATTAAACACATAGGGCATTCAAACTATTCCCTTGCTGTCCTTTTCCCCCCTTTGGGGGGCATCTCACCTAGTATCCTCAGGGCTAACTCCTCACACTGAGCTCAGGGATTACTCCTAGTGGGGCTTGGGGGTCCATATGGGATGTTTGGAATAGAATTCAGGCTGACTTCCTGCAAAGCAAGTGACCACCCTGCTACTATTGTTCCAGCCCCTCACTTGCTGAAGTGAACTGAGTGGTTTGGATGACGTGGGGGGGGGGAGGGTTTGCCGCAGATTGCTCAGCCATCAGAAGGCTCCTCGGAAGATAGGTGAGCCAGGGGTCGGCATAACAAAAGACTCAAATTCTTGGGTCCTGGAAAGTGGCTAAGAGCTTTGGCTTGAGCCTCCACTACAGAACAACTGCATTTATTTCTCTAGGTTGTTTTTTTTATATATATACATTTAACAGCAGGATATTGGGAAAAAATCAAAATACATCAACTTACAGGTTCCTCATTTCAACACATTATTAAATATTTTCTAAGCATGCTGACCTCATCAAGAATCAAATCTTACATGACTGAAACCCAACTATAATCATATTTGTAATCAAGGTGTTTAAATAAAGATATTAAAAAATCGGGGCCAGAGAGATAGCACAGCGATTAAGGCTTTTGCCTTGCATGCAGAAGGACCGTGGTTCGAATCCCGAATCCATATGGCCCCCTAAGCCTGCCGGGGGGCAATTTCTGAGTGTAGAGCCAGGAGTAGCCCCTGAGCACTGCCAGGTGTGACCCAAAAACAAAAAAAAAAACAAAAACAAATCAATAAAAAAAAGATATTAAAAAATATCAGATCTAATCTTACTATTTTTAAACAATGTCACTCTGGTGATTGTCTATATTAACTATATGACCTAAGACTAGTGGTTAATCTTTACTTGATTTTAGAAACCTGACCAGGCTAAGCTGTGAGCAGGATTTTGATTATATTTAATATGTTATAAATCCACTATTTTAAATCTATGTCTGGAGGTCCAGGTTTAGGTCTCCAATCTTGTACTGATTTGGTCCAAGCCTTTCACAGCCTCCTTTATTTGCCTTTTTAGTAAATCCTTATGTTCCTGTATAAGATAACATTAAAGAGGCATTGCTCTTATTAATATTTCTAAAAAGGGCAATTTATAAGATGTTCTTTTTCCTTCATGCACCACTCCTCTGTTACCTGCCTCATCATACACTCCTGTATAAGGTAAGGGATCAGGTGTAGTTAATCCTATGTTATGTGGGTCACAGTCTAGTCCTATATATAGGTGGTTCCCATCTTTTACCCTGTATTAGATATAACCATCGCGTGACTTGCTTTTTCTTAGGAACATAAGAAATCCTGTTTCCTTTACCTGACCTATTTCTGCCTTATTCTAGGGACACTCATATGAATCTGTCATAGTCTTTCAAGTATCTCCAGCTGTCAGGTTTTGTGCTATGGGCTTTACCCTAGATTCTTCTATCAGACACTTTTCTGTGTGTGGCTAAATGATTCTTATTATTATTATTCCTTTTTTGGGGGGTCACACCGGCATCGCTCAGGAGTTGCTCCTGGCTCTACGCTCCTGGCAAGCTAGGGAGACCATATGGGGTGCCAGGATTCAAACCACTGACCTGCAAGCAAAGCAAACGCCTTACTTCCATGCTATCTCTCCAGCCTCCACAAATTTGGTGATGGGAATTCCCCTGATTCTATGTTAATATGTACCTAAAATATTACTGTGAAAGATATGTAAGCCAATATGGTCAAAATTTATAATTAAAAAAAAAGAATATTAGAGAATGCCATCTAGTCCAACCTTTATGGAAAGTGATATGGAGATTCCTCCAAAAAGTGAAATTGAGCTCCCAAACGATCCAGCTATACCATTCCTAGGGATATACCCTAGGAACACAAAAATACAATACAAAAATCCCTTCCTCACACCTATATTCATTGCAGCGCTATTTACAATAGCCAGACTCCAGAAACAACCAAGATGCCCTTCAACAAATGAATGGCTAAAGAAATTGTGTACATATACACAATGGAGGGGCCGGAGAGATAGCACAGCGGTGTTTGCCTTGCAAACAGGCGATCCAGGACCTAAGGTGGTTGGTTCAAATCCCATATGGTCCCCTGTGCCTGCCAGGAGCTATTTCTTTTCTTTTCTTTTCTTTTTTTTTTGGTTTTTGGGCCACACCCATTTGACACTCAGGGGTTACTCCTGATTATGCGCTCAGAAATCGCTCCTGGCTTGGGGGCACCATATGGGACACTAGGGGATCTAACCGCGGTCCATCCTACGGTAGCGCTTGCAAGGCAGACACCTTACCTCTAGCGCCGCCACCTCTCCGGCCCTGCCAGGAGCTATTTCTAAGCAGATAGCCAGGAGTAATCCCTGAGCACCGCTGGGTGTGGGCCCCCCCCCCAAAAAAATAACCACATATACACAATGGAATATTATGCAGCCATCAGAAGAGATGAAGTTATGAAATTTTCCTATACATAGATGTACATGGAATCTATTATGCTGAATGAAATAAGTCAGAGGGAGAGAGATAGACGCAGAATAGTTTCACTCATTTATGGGTTTTAAGAAAAATAAAAAATATTTTTGCAATAATTTTCAGAGACAAAGAGAGGAGAGCTAGAAGGTCCAGCTCACAAAATGAAGCTCACCACAAAGAGTGGTGAGTGCAGTTAGAGAAATAACTACACTGAGAACTATCATAACAATGTGAATGAATGAGGGAAGTAGAAAGCCTGTCTCAGATGGGGGGGAGGAGAGAGATTTGGGACACTGGTGATGAGAATGTTGCACTGGTGAAGGGGGGTGTTCTTTACATGACTGAAACCCAACTACAATTATATTTGTAATCAAGGTGTCTAAATAAAGATATTAATAAAATACATTTAAAAAAGAATATTAGTGATAGCTTTTAGGCAAAATTCCTTAATTTTCTGTTAAAGGCTTCTTTTCTATAAAATCATTCTCGGAAGTTTCTGTGTGATTTGTAAAATTATTAACATACTCTCAAATAATCATGTTGTGGGTTTTCTATAGAACCCAGTATTCCCAGGTTACTGTAGCATGGAGTAAGAAAAACAATCATCATTTTTCCCAGAAGCTGTACATGATGTGAGGAATATTTTCTTGCTCAGGGACCACCTGCGGCTGTTCCAGGAGATAAACTTCCGTGAAGCTTTTGCCTCAGGTCTGAGAGCATGGCTTCCGCCATGTCACATAGACTCCACTGGAACTGCCGTGGATTGAATGATGAGAATTACAAAGTGAAAAATCAAATGTATTAGCCTAAAATGCCTAACTGTGCACATTCTGGCAGCATAGAGAAGGACTCAATAGTAAGATTTCAGGAAATTTCCATCAAGGTTGGAATAGTTCAAAATGTACCCAAGGAGAAAGATGAAAAGCATTAAAGAAAAACCCTCCAATACTTAAGTACCCCTAAGGAATCAATATACTTCTATGGGCAGTAATGACATCTCTTTCTGTGCCAAATCACAAGAGAAAAGAAGTAAGCTCATGGCCCTAGTCTCCCACATAGAGGGCCATTCAGGCTCTGCTCAGATCTTTGCAAAAAGAGCAGGGCAATGAACTCTGCCACTCAGCATTAAGTCCCATCTCTAAGTCTTGCAGGAAACTGTGGTTAGGCTGATTCACCTGTAGCACCTGGTAGACTGGACCCAGGTCACCTTTACCACTGGTATTTTTCATAAATCGGTTTTTGCAAAGGAATTCAAGCCATTCCCAACTTGAATTTTATTTTGATTTTGTTTTTTGTTTTTTGTTTTTGGGCTCAGGGGTTACTCCTGGCTTTGCATTCAGACATCATTCCTGGCAGAATCGAGCCACATGGGATGCTAAGGATCAAACCCGGATCTGTCCCAGTTTGTCAGCATGCAAGGCAAATGTAAGGCACAGCCTTACTGCTGTGCTATCACTCCAGCCCCTTGGAAATATTTTTGTTTGTTTTTTTTGTTTTGTTTTGTTTTTTTTTTAACTTGTTTTCTAACTTGAAAATTTGTTTGTTTTAGATCACACCCTGAGGTGCTCAGGAGTTACTCCTGGCTTTGTGCTCAGAAATCGCTCCTGGCTCGAGGGACCATATGGGATGCTGGGGCATCGAACCCTTTGGTCCTGGATCAGCCACATGCAAGGCAAACACCCTACCACTGTGCTATCACTCCAGCCCCTTGGAAAAATTTTTGTTTGTTTGTTTGTTTTTTTGGGTTTTTTTGGGGGGGGGCCACACTCCTGGCTCTACACTCAGAAACCACTCCTGGCAGGCTCAGGGGACCATATGGGATGCCAGGATTCAAACCACCATCCTTCTGCATGCAAGGCAAATGCCCCTACCTCCATGCTATCTCTCCAGCCCCTCCTTGGAAATTTTTTAAATGCTAAAATGTCCAGGAATCTTCTCCATGATTTTATGATCTTTCAACCTGTGTCACAAGTTTTATTAATTGCCAAGGAGAGGCCAGAAAAGGGAAATAAGACCAACCCCCATGAAAGAAAGAGAACAGGGGTGGGAGATCTTGACACCACCCCACCCCTGCCCAATTACAAGCAAGGCAAATGAAACACATTTAACTTTCCACAGACTATGCCTAATCTTCCGAATGGCTGGACAGCTGATCTTGAAGCCCCTTTATTTTGTTCTTCTTTGTAAGGTATCCCTTCCCCCAGTGCCCTTACCTAAACTTCCTTTTGAAATTGTCAGACCCAAGTCCAGAGATATATTTTGAAGTTAAACTATAACTTTATTTTTAGGCTCTCTCAGAACCTCATTAGGCAGCCAAAGATAAGGTAATTTGCTCCAAGGACTATGCTGGGAATCACTATCATTGTCTGCAGGGGGGTATGAACCAGAGAACTAGCAAGTGAAGGAATGGCACACAAGGCAGTGGAGTAAGGGAAGACCCATGCCAAAAGACCCCACACTCATCTGCACTACATTTATCATCAGCCTGCCTGAAACTTTACCACAGGGCCAACCTCATAGAAATGAATGAGGCAATTCTCTTCTTGGGAATTTGTATTTCTCGGCTCAACAGCTAAATGTCAAAGAATTGGGTTAATGAGAACTCAGGGTGGAGGGAAGCAGCCAAAGAAAGAACCAAAGGCAGAGACATGGGTGTCGAGGGTAGGCACAGAGGCCTGACAAAAACTACCTTCAGTAGAGGTACCTGGTACTTGATGGTTCTTTTTGAGAAATACTGAGTTTCTAGGTTATCTGTATTCCTACATGTGTCTTCTTGCTTTAGCATCTACCTTGAATGATTTAAATGGAAATTAGCACCTCTATAGGGGCTGGCGAGGTGGCGCTAGAGGTAAGGTATCTGCCTTGCAAGCACTAGCCAAGGCAAGATCGTGACCGCTGTTCGATCCCCCGGCGTCCCATATGGTCCCCCCAAGCCAGGGGCAACTTCTGAGTGCTTAGCCAGGAGTAACCCCTGAGCATCAGACGGGTGTGGGCCGAAAAACAAAAAAAACAAAAAACAAAAAGGAAATTAGCACTTCTATAAAAGATGAAATGGGAGGGCCAGAGATATAGCACAGCAGTAAGGCGTTTGCCTTGCACACAGCCAATTCAGGACAGATGGTGGTTCGAATCCTGGCATCTCATATGCATATGGTCCCCCGTGCCTGCCAGGAGCAATTTCTGAGTGCAGAGCCAGGAGTAACCTCTGAGCACTGCCAGGTATGACCCCAAAAAATTTTAAAAAAAAGATGAAATAGGAAGGGAGGTAAAGGAAACAAAAGATAGCCTAATTTCTACACTTAGCAACAATAAATCCAACCCTGCTCCAAAAATGCATATTATAGAAAAAGACAAAGGTGGAGTCCTCATCTTGGGTAAATTCAACTTCTACACATAAGACACTTCAATGAAGGTGAATTTATAATCCTTGGCTTTAATCCTTGTAATCCTTGGCTTTAAACATCTGTTTGAGAATCTGGGAGATGGCACATGCATTGCAAATGGATGATGTACTTTTGGTCCCCAGTAACAGCCCACATGTACTTAAACACAGTCCAGGCAACATTACCATTTGGAATCCCTGACACCATAAAAAAAAGTACAGAATCAATAGTGAGAGAAATAGTACAGTGGAGACAGAGCTTGTCTTGAATGCACTTCCTATGGTTCAATCCACAGCATCCCATATGATCCCCTAAGCCTCCCAGGAGTGATTCCTGAGTGCAAGCCAGGAGTAACCTCTGAGCACCACCAGGTGTCGCCCAAACACACACACACACACACACACACACACACACACACACCACACACACACACACACACACACACACACACACACACACACACACACACCCTCTCTCTCCTCTCTCATCACACACACACACACACACCCTCTCTCTCCTCTCTCCTTTCCTTTCTTCTCCTTTCCTCTCTTCTCTCCTCTCCTTTCCTCTCTTCTCCTTTGCTCTCTTCTCCTCTCCTCTCTTCTCTCCTCTTCTTTCCTCTCTTCTCTCCTCTCCTTTCTCTCTTCTCCTCACCTCTCCTCTCCTCTACCTGTCTCTCTCTGTCTCTTCCCCTCTTTCTCTCCCTCTCACAGACACACACACACCTTTATCATCTCAGGAAAGATGAACACTTGGTTATTTGGCAGTCTGGTCTGCATCATGATTATAACTTGGAAAATAATTTCAAGTTCAACTTTCTCCCATTCTGTGGGTGGTTTTTGTATCCTAGGCATTATTTCCTTTGAGGTGCAGAAGTTTCTCAGCTTAATATAGTCCCATCTGTTTATCTCTGCTTTTACTTGTCTAGAGAGTGCTGTTTTCTCTTTTATGATGCCTTTAGTTTCAATATCTTGGAGTGTTTTACCTACATGCTGTTCTATATATCTTATAGTTTCCGGTCTACTATCAAGGTCTTTAATCCATTTGCATTTGACCTTTGTGCAATGTGTTAGATGGAGATCTGAGTTCATTTTTTTTTTTTTGCAAGTAGCTGACCAGGTGTCCCAACACCACTGTTGAAGAGACTTTCCTTACTCCATCTTGCATTTCTTGCCCCTTTATAAAAGATATAATTTATTGTATATCTGGGGAGCATTCTATGAATATTAAGCTATTCCACTGATCTAAGGGTCTATCTTTACTCCAATACCATGCTGTTTAATAACTATAGTTTTGTAACACAGTTTAAAGCTGGGGAAAGTGATGCCTCCCATATTCCTTTCCCCAAGGGTTGCTCTAACTATTTGTGGGTGGTTATTGTTCCAGATGAATTTCAGGAGTGTTTGATCCATCTCTTTGAAGAATGTCATGGGTACTCTTAGAGGGATTGCATTAAATCTGTACACTACTTTGGGGAGTATTGACATTTTTATGATATTAATCCTCCCAATCCATGGGCAGGGTATGTGTCTCCATTTTCTTGTATCCTCTTTTATTTCTTGAAGCAGAGTTTTGTAATTTTCTTTGTATAAGTTCTTCACATCTTTAGTTAAGTTGACTCCAAGATATTTGAGTTTGTGTGGCACTAAAGTGAGTGGGATTTTTTTTAATATCTATTTCCTTTCTGTCATTATTGGTATATAAGAAGGCCATTAATTTTTGTGTGTTAATTTTGTAGCCTGCCACTTTGCTATATGAATCTATTGTATCTAGAAGCTTTTTCATAGAGTCTTTAGGGTTTTCTAGATATAGTATCATGTCCTCTGCAAACAGTGAGAGCTTGACTTCTTCCTTTCCTATCTGAATGCCCTTAATATCTTTTTCTTGCCTAATTGCTATAGCAAGAACTTCCAGCACTATGTTGAAGAGGAGTGGTGAGAAAGGGCAGCCTTGTCTTATACCAGATTTTAGAGAAAAGGCCTTTAGTTTATCTCCTTTGAGAATAATATTTGCCATTGGCTTGTGGTAGATGACCTTGACCATATTGAGAAAAGTTCTTTCCATTCCCATCTTGATGAGAGTTTTTTTTTTATCAACAATGAGTGTTGGACCTTATTGAGTGCTTTCTCTGCATCTATTGATATGATCATATGATTTTTATATTTTGGGGGGGCCACACTGGTGATGCTCAGGGGTTACTCATGGTTATGCACTCAGAAATTGCTCCTGGCTTGGAGGATCATATGGGATGCTGGGGGATCAAACTATGGTCTGTCATAGGTCAGCTGCGTGTAAAGCAAACACCCTACCACTGCGCCATTGCTCCGGCCCCTATTTTTCTTTTTGTTGATATGGTGTATTTTGTTGATTGATTTATGTATGTTAAACCATCTTTGCATTCCTGGAATGAAACCTACTTGGTCATGGTGTATGACCTTCTTGATGAAGTATTGGATCCTATTTGCTAAAATTTTGTTGATCACCCAACATCCACCAGATAAGGGGCTAATATCTAAGATATACAATGTACTGACAGAACTTTATAAGAAAAAAATCATCTAACCCCATCAAAAATTGGGAGAAGAAATAAACAGACATTTCCTAAAAAAATAAAGATGGACAAAAGACACATGAAAAAATGTTTGACATCACTAATCAAAGCAACAATGAGGTACCATCTCACACCACAGAGACTGGCACACACCACAAAGAACTAGAACAATCATTGCTGGTGGGGATGTGGGGACACTCTAATTCACTGCTGGTGGGAATACCATCTATGTCTAGCCCTTATAGAAAACAATATGGAGATTCCTCAAAAAACTGGATATTGAGCTTTCTCCATATGATCCAGCTATACCACTCATAGGGATATACCCTAAGAACTCAAAAATGCAATACAAAAATCCCTTCCTCACATCTATATTTATTGCAGCACTATTTACAATAGCCAGACTCTGGAAACAGATAAGATGCCCTTCAACAGATGAATGGCTAAAGAAACTGTGGTACATATACACAACAGAATATTATACAGCTGTAAGGAAAGATGAGGTCATGAAATTTTCCTTTGTATAGAAATACATGGAATCTATTATGCTGAGTGAAATAAGTTGGAGGGTGAGAGCTACAGAATATTCTCGCTGATCTATGGATTTTAAGAAAAATAAAAGGTATCATTTAAATAATTCCCAGAGATGAGAGCTAGAAGGACTGGCTTATGATATGAAGCTCACCATAAAAAAATGGTGAGTGCAGTTAGAGAAATAACTACATTAAGAATTATAAGCCAGAGAGATAGCACAATAGTGTTTGCCTTGCAAGCAGCCAATCCAGGACCTAAGGTGGTTGGTTCAAACCCCGTCATCCCATATGGTCCCCCGTGCCTGCCAGGAGCTATTTCTGAGCAGATAGCCAGGAGTGGGGCCGGGTAGGTGGCGCTGGAGGTAAGGTGTCTGCCTTGCAAGCGCTAGCCAAGGAAGGACCGCGGTTCGATCCCCCGGCGTCCCATATGGTCCCCCCAAGCCAGGGGCGATTTCTGAGCACATAGCCAGGAGTAACCCCTGAGCATCAAACGGGTGTGGCCCAAAAACCAAAAAAAAAATAAAATAAAAAAGATAGCCAGGAGTAACCCCTGAGCACCGCCGGGTGTGGCCCCAAAACCAAAAAAAAATTTTTAAATAAAAAAAATAAACTTTGGTCCGGAGAGATAGCATGAAGGTAAGGCATTTGTCTTTCATGCAAAAGGATGGTGGTTCGAATCCCGGCATCCTATATGGTCCCCTGTGCCTGCCAGGGATGATTTCTGAACCTAGAGCCAGGAGTAACCCCTGAGCACTGCCAGATGTGACCCAAAAACCAAAAAAAAAAAAAAAAAAAAAGAATTATCATAACAATGTCAATGAGTGAGAGAAGTAGAAAGCCTGTCTCGAATACAGGCGGGAGGGGGGAAATAGGGCCATCGGTTGTGGGAATATTGCACTGATGAAGGGAAGTGTTCTTTTTATGACTGAAACCTAACTATAATCATGTTTGTAATCACAGTGTTTAAATAAATATATTATTTATTTTAAAGAAGTTCGACTTTCTGTTACAAAAGAGCATTCTCTTGAGATTCCAGGAAAATGATACTGCTTGGAGTCCTAACTCAAATGTGAATGTTTCTGCTATTTTCCCTAACCTTCCTTCAACCCTCTAAGAATGTCTTATCATCTCTCAGATGTTCCCCATGTCCCAAACACACACCTGAGTTGCCCAAGAAGCAGAATGCAAGTTTGAGGGATAATTGGGACCTGTGTACCAGCTGGAAGTTGGCAGTGTGGAGGCACCTTGCCAACTCTCAGATAAAGGGAGAGGAATAAAGCATAATAACCACCAAAACCTGCAGGCTCTTTATTTCTAGAATAAAGCATAACTGGTGCAGGACCATTAACTCATTAAGACTAGCATTTCCCATACTCTTTTTTGGCAGGTAGAAAGTAAGTCTAATAGTTGAGACTGGAGCTCCATGACAGAGTACATGCCTGTTGTCTCCTGACTCCCATGTGGAAGGCTCAAGTTCAATTCCTGGCACTGGGGGAGAAATAAGAGTGGGTCACAAGTGTGATCTCTGAGCACAAAGCAAGGAATAAGCCCTAAATATCATTGGGTGTGAGACATAAACCAAAAACTAAACAAAAAATTTTTAAATAACTAAAATTTCTAAAATTTAAAGTCATAGGAAATACAATTATGCTGTATCGCTACCCCACATTTGATTACCCTGCACTAGCGCAAAGTAGTGCATTTGGAAGCTCAGGTTTCCCAAAGTACTCCTGCTTGGGAAATATCTACCAACTAGACAACTATCCAGTACACCATGTAGTTTTCTAATCTGTAGTGGCACATTCATGTCAGTGAAATAATCTCAATTGAAGCTTCACTCAATTCCTAACACTAATAAAGATGCAGGCAACACACTAACTTTCCAGGAGAACTGTAGAGACCATGTCCATTGAGAGGAGCCTGCATTTGGTTTTGCTTAAGAGCCACTGAGTTTTTAGTTTGCCTTTTCTTTGTTTTGTTTGCTTTGTTTTTTTGTTTTATTTTTTTTTTTATTTTTGGTTTTTGGGCCACACCGGTGACCCTCTGGGTTTACTCCTGGCTATGCATTCAGAAATCACTCCTGGCTTGGGGAACCATATGGGGCGCCGGGGGATCGAACCGAGGTCCATCCTAGGTTAGTGCATGCAAGGCAAACACCTTACCTCTTGTGTCACCATTCCTGCCCCTTGTTTGTTTTTTAAATCAGGTCTGTCACAGTAATGCATCCATTTCTTCTTGGAGTTATAGGTATCAAGAAGAGGTGGTGAATACAAATTTGATTATATTTCTGGCACCCCATTTCTCAGCCATACATCCAGGTTTCTCCCTGATTTCCCTCTATCTCACTGACCCACATAGCCTCTCTTTTGATGATATCTGGGGAAAACTTGTGATTTTTAGTATGTGAGGTCACTCAGAATCACACCTCCTTCAGCACATACCTAGTCTCTGACCAAGCTCTTCCCTGCAACTCTAGACTTCTCCATGTTTTGAGTGTTTGTGCATGCCATTCCTTCCCCAGACTCTCTTCCAACTTTCTCTCTTCCCAAACCCCTAAAAGGCTTCAGGCCCACCCAAGTCATTTTCTAGTGAACTTTTTTCTTTTCTTTTCTTTTTTTGTTTTGGGGCTACATACAAAAATAATGAGGATTTAGTCCTAGCTCTGCACTCAGGAGTTACTCCTGGTGGTACTCATGGGACCCTATGGGTTCCAGGCATTGAACCTAAGTTGACTATGTGCAAGGCAAATGCTTTACCCACAGTCCTATTGCTCCAACCCCAGAGAACTTTCTGGTTTTTTTGTTTGTTTGTTTGTTTGTTTTGAGCCACATCCGGCAGTACTCAGGGGTTACTCCTGGCTGTCTGCTCAGAAATAGCTCCTGGCAGGCACGGGGGACCATATGGGACACCGGGATTCGAACCAACCACCTTTGGTCCTGCATCAGCTGCTTGCAAGGCAAACGCTGCTGTGCTATCTCTCCGGGCCCCAGAGAACTTTCTGAAGCAGGCTTTCTGTTTGTACTGTTTCCCTCTAGATGAGACATAGGAGACAGGCTTCTATGCTGGGACACAAAGGAATGAATGCTTTTATTTTATTCTACAGTTTTAGGCTGTCTTCTGATTTGTCCTATCTTATCTTTCCCCCAAAATAATATCATTTGTAGTGCAGGGAACAGATTCTTTGGGATTCCTCGTCTACTTTGTAAAGTAGTGGGAGGACAGTCAATATCCAGTCAAAACCTGCTTACCTAGAGCTTAGTGCCCCACCTTCTCCTTCAGGATCTAAGTGAGGACTCTGCAGAACATGAGCAATGCATGAATAACTTCAGAGGTGAGGGGCCGGGTGGTGGCACTAGAGGTAAGGTGCCTGCCTTGCCTGCGCTAGCCTTGGACGGACCGCGGTTCGATCCCCCGGTGTCCCATATGGTCCCCCAAGCCAGGAGCGACTTCTGAGCGCATAGCCAGGAGTAACCCCTGAGTGTCACTGGGTGTGGCCCAAAAACCAAAAAAAAAAAAAAAAAAAACAAAAAACTTCAGAGGTGAGCAAGGACCACAGTAAGAATTGCTGGTCATTAGCCTGTTTGCAATGAAAATATGAATAGTGACTTTGAACTGACCCAATTAATGTTCATGTTATATAATGCTTTTTCTTAGGGATACAGGAGGCTTTACTTAGCATAGCAAATATAGTACTTGCCTTGCATGTAGTTGACACAAGTTTAATCCCTGGCACCCCAGATGATTCCCTAATTCTTGACAGGAATAAACCCTGAGCACAGAGCCCGGAGTAAGCCTTGTGCACCATGGCATGTGGCCCAAAAAGAAATGAATGGAATGGAATGGAGAGATAGTACAGGGATCAAAGTACTTGCTTTGCATTCAGCTGTAATCCCTAATACTTCATATGGTCCCCCAGCATTCACCGTGAGTAATCTCTGAGCACAGAACCAGGAGTAAGTCCTGAGCACCCAAATCCCCCATTCCCCTCAAAAAGGAAGTTACTCATGAAGGAAGTAATTGGGAACTTTTTTTACTCCTTCTTGCTCTGTAATTGCTCCATCAGTGAGAGAAACTCAGTTCTCCCCTCCACAGAGCTCCCTTGGCTACATGCATTATGGATACATACTATAATTTTGCCTGCCTGAGTGGTCTGAGGGGTGGCAGCCCTATTTTTAAACTGCACAGGGGTTTGGGAAGGCATGGCAGAAAGAGGCTGGAGCAATTCTAGCACAGCGCTGTCTCTTACTGGAAAATTTCCACTCCTTCACGGCAGGCACAAGTGGCAGCATCACAATGGGAAACAGGAAAAATCGCTTGAGTTGGTTCCAAATCCTGGAGGGCATTTCCCTGTCTGCCTCTTGGCCCCAGGCAGAGCACAGAAAGGAGAATGCATGGCATGCCATGCACTGGCTATGCTCAGGGACTCACTTTCAGCTTTGCTAGGGAGAGTAGATCCTGGGGCCAGGATGGGGGGATTCCCAAGTAAGACAGATCTAAGAGACTGTCTACTAGGAAGTACCATCTCTCTCTTTTCCCTGAGCCCTGAGATGTGTCCTTGTAAGAAATGCCTCTCTGTCAACACTCTGACCAGGTAGAAAGATCAGGACCTTCATCTGCATGGAAGAGAAATGGACCAGTGAGAACCTGTTTGGGGAATAAGTCATCCATTGACTTCAGTGTTTGGGGCCACAACTAATAGTGTTCAGAGACTACCCCTGGCAGCCTAGTACCCCAGACTACCATGGTTGGATGCATGAACCCTGTATTTCTGTCCAGCCTCCAGGATCTTTTTTGTTTGTTTCTGGGTCACACCCAGCAATGGTTAGGATTTACGCCTGGCTCTCTACTCATGAATTACTCATAGCTGGTGGTACTTGAGAGACCACAGAAGAAGGCCGGGATTGAACCCAGGTCAATCCCCAAACAAGGACAAGGAATTTCCCCAACCCCTAGGATCTTTATGTTTGGAAACTATCTATTCAATTATTGGTATTACTACAATTATTGGTATTATCTACAATTATTAGTAGATACTTCTTTTCTATGACCTTATATTTGCTTCTACTTGACTTTATCATTTAGTTTCTGTGGCCAATGTCTCCATAGAAATGAAGAAATGAGGCACATGTGCTACCTGGGTACATAGTACCTAGGCACATATGGCCCATATATCCCTGTTGTCATACATCTCTTTACATCTACTTTTTACTTTAGTCTTTTATGAGTTAATTAGCACAAGTACCATTAATTATGTCAACCCAGAGCCTCAGGAGATAAACTCTGGCTAATAGAAGTGGCAGAGAAAGCAGCAGAAAGCTAGAAGCGTGGCTATCTCAATAAGATCCAAGAAACTGTGCAACACCACCACCACCCCCTGGCCGAAATGCATCTTTCCCCGTAATTTTATCTGATTTCTTGTGTGAAACTGCAAACTGAGACCTCACATATACTTTTCTGAGATGATGGACATTTTTACTTTCATGTTGCCTGTGTACCAGCATTCTCTCCACCATTGGTGAAGCCCACGTTCTCTCTTGAGCACATTTCTCCTTACTCTTTTTCTTATCCTCTCCTTCCCCTTCTTCAGTATTCTGTACCTCCAAACAAACTGTCTTTATTTAAAAAAATAAATGAAGAAAGGAATAACTGACATGTATGAAACTACCTCAAATCTTTTGTAGGAAAGCAATATATAAATCAATTTTAAATTAAATAGTTTTCTGTGGGGCCGGGCGGTGGCGCTACAGGTAAAGTGCCTGCCTTGCCTGAGCTAGCCTTGGACGAACCGCAGTTCGATCCCCCGGTGTCCCATATGGTCCCCCAAGCCAGGAGCAACTTCTGAGCGCATAGCCAGGAGTAACCCCTGATCGTTACTGGGTGTGGCCCAAAAACCAAAAAAAAAAAAAAAAATAGTTTTCTGTGCAGGGAGGAAAACTCACTTCTTAAGAATTAAAGGACAGCTGCTCTTAAATTAAGGAGACCTGCAAGATTTTAAATAGGGAATTATTCATTTCATTATATGAAATTATTTAGGCTTAAAAAAGTGTTTTCAATTAGAACTGCAAACTACAGGGGCTGGAGTGATAGCACAGCAATAGAGCTTTTGCCTTGCACTCAGCTGACCAGGATGGACACAGTTTGATCCCTGGCATCCCCCCTGGCATCCCCCAACCCTGCCAGAAGCAATTTCTGAGCACTGAGCCAGGAGAAACCCCTCCAGTGTGGCCCCTCCCCCCAAAAACGCCAAGTTACCTAAGGAAAAAATTGGAGACTAGAGAGATAGCACAGAGGTTAATGGTGCTTGCTTCGTATTGCATATGCCCCCCCATCACCACCAGGAATGATCCCTGAGCACTACAAGATGTGACCCAAACAATAACAAATCAACAATATATACGTACATATAATATATAAACATATATGTATATGTATAAAATCATCAAACAAAGGAATAACCATAGGTTTCAACTATTTCATAGGCATTCAACCATTCAGAGATGACACATTAAGTACATTTCTTTTCAGGAGGGGGCAACCCCCCGGTGATGCTCAGCAATTACTTCTCCCTCTGTGATCAGAAATCGCTCCAGGCAGGCTTGGTGGACCATATGGGATGCCGGGAATTGAACTGAATCCCTCCCGGGTCTGAAGCATGCAATGCAAACACCTTACTGCTGTTCTATCTCTTCAGCCCCACATTAAGTACATGTTTCTATGGCTGTGTAGTAGTTCTCATACATAATGTACTAAACCTCAACACCTCATGTAAGTTTTACAACAGAGTAAAGTGTCATTGCCACCTGGAATGTGCTCTGAGACTTCTGTTAAGGTGACTGCAAGCATAAAATACATATCATGTCCTCTGAGTAGTCACAATCCATGGTATGAGAAACAGTGCTCTAGACCAGTATCAATCCCTGCCCTCATCTACTTTGCTAAAGGGAGAAAAACATAGTTGGGGGAAGTGTTTTGTACAGAATCTCGGGGTGAATGCATTTAATCGGCTTCTGTTATATACCCCACATAAGGGAAAATGATAAGTGAGGCATACCTCCCAACTTCACAGAAGCGGACGGCAGAACTCTGAAAGATAAGGACTACTGAAAAGGAGTCTCTGCTCAGGGAGAGCAGAAGAGGTTCAAGGAATCATGATGCAGACTAGTTCAGCCAGCTCTCACTACCCCTTCTCCTAGATTACCAGGCTATTTCTTCCACCCCTAGATAGGTATATACCAAACCTACCTCAAACTACTACTCACAAACACACTAACTTTGGAGTGCTAAGATCATCTGGGTTACTCCTTCAATGCTCCCTACAAGAGACAAATCCACTAATCCAAGTTTTCTGCCCCTGAGTTCTTCAAGTTAGAAAATATTCAAAAGGGGCCAGAGAGATAGCATGGAGGTAAGGCATTTGCCTTGCATGCAGAAGGATGGTGGTTTGAATCCCGGCATTCCGTATGGTCCCCTGAGCCTGCCAGGAGCAACTTCTGAGCGCAGGGCCAGAAGTAACTTCTGAGTGTTGCTGGGTGTGAACCCCCCCCAAAAAAAAAGAAAAAAAGAAAATATTCAAAGAAGATCAATCCAAAGTCTCACACACACACACAAACAAGAAATTTCAGGGGGGGTATTTTTTACTTTTTGGATAAAACACAGTATCTTAGAATCCATCAGTATCACGAGTGTACAAATTGCTTAACAAGGGGCTGGAGCAATAATACAGAGGACAAGTGCTTGCTTTGTAGATCCCTGGCAATCCATGTGGTTCTCTGAGCCCACTAAGAGTGACCCCTGAGCATAGCTGGGTGTGGGTCCCTTTCCCTAACCCACACACAAAGCGAAAAAATTGCTTAACAGGTCTTTCTAGATAAGAGTGCAAAAATAATGGGGCCAGAGAGATAGCATGGAGGTAAGGCATTTGCCTTTCATGCAGAAGGTCATTGGTTCGAATCCCGGCATCCATATGGTCCCCTGAGCCTGCCAGGAGTGATTTCTGAGTGTGGAGTCAGGAGTAACCCCTGAGCACTGCTGGGTGTGACCCAAAAAACAAACAAAAAAAAAAGTGCAAAAAAAGGCCACCAATCTGTTTTGTTTTTGTTTTTGGGTCACACCCGGCAGTGCTCAGGAGTTACTCCTGGCTCTATGCTCAGAAATTGCTCCTGGCAGGCTCAGGGGACCATATGGGATGCTGGGATTCAAACCACGTTCCTTCTGCTTGCAAGGCAAATGCCCTACCTCCATGCTATCTCTCTAGCCCCATGTAACCAATCTGACTGTTGCCCAGGACATGGTACTCAAAAGATTATGAAGATGAGAGATCCAGAAAGCAGACTGTAGGCCTTTCCCCTCCCTTCTTTCCAATGGATATAAACAAGGCTCTTGGGTTTTGTGAATCAGGAAACTAAAATGTATGCATGAGAGTACACACACATCCCATACACATACACAAACACACCAAGTCCTAAGCCTCTCCTACAAAGAGATCTGAAGTCAGTCGTACACTAACCTTTTGAAGCACACCTACCGTCCCACAAAAATAGTTAACTAGAAGCTATCCCTATTATCCCAGATAATTTGAGTCTCGATGGAATCATCTAATTAGAAGACAAACCTCATCTCTTCACCAACTCATCTCTTTCCTAAAAGTCACAATTTACTCTGCCAGATTCCTGATTGAAGCCCAAGAAACAACCTGCTCTCTATCTCTTACAATTATACATGCAGCAAAAGGTAAGCTATTTCACAGCCAGTCCTCTGTTGAGAGTCATAATGAAGGGGTGACAGATGGGGATTTTCCAGTGGGAGGCCAGATCAGCCCAATGGAAGGGCATGTGAAATGTAGGAGGCAGTGTACAGTGTGAAGGAGACACTGGCAAACAATAAGAGGAGACACTTTAAAACAATAAGGAAGACCTTGAACTCATGCCACGTCTCCCCGTCCTGAACATCCCGTTCCCAAACTCAACACTCCTTAGCTCGGTCTCTGCATCCCAGTGGAGTTCCAGGAAGGGGGCAGAAATGGAGCCAGTAGAACATTTCTTCCAGAACGCCCTGTAAGATGCCAGCCTGTGCTGCCAATTACAGAAAAGCAAAGCTCCCTACCACCTCCCTCTTATCCCCCCCCCCAAATTCTCAGGTGATATGAATAAACCCTCTAATTTGCTCCACAAAGTCTGACTCGAGCAATATGGTTCATTTCATGTCTGCCTCTCTGCATTCATTTCCCCAAAACACAAGGTTTCAGGCCAGGGAGATGGCTCAAAGGGCTGGAACACAGAGATTGTATGCGGAAGTTCCAGGTTTGATCCCCAGCACCTCCTGGTGCTGGAAAGAATTTCCAAGCATAAACAGATGTGCCCCCGCTCCCATAAAATAATATGTTTCTCAGGCTTGCCCTTGGGACATTTTCCGTGATATTTTTGGGGTTTTTTTTGGGTTTTTGTTGTTGTTGTTGTTTTTGGGTCACACCCCTGAGCTGACTCTGTGCTCAGAAATCACCCCTGGCAGGCTCCAGGGACCATATGGGATGTCTGGATTCGAACTGCTGACTGACGTGCAAGGCAAACACCTTACCACTGTGCAATTGCTTCGGCCCCCATTTTGTGTAATATTTTTGCCTTTTACTGTGCAGCATTTATTAAAGACTATTGAAAGAACAGATCCCACCTCACTAGAGAGGTAGGAAGGTGAGCCCTGGAGAAGCACCTGTACTGGAATCTGACCTCCCTTTATGCACCATCCTTGATGGAACCTGCTTGGCATTTTTCATCTCTTCGGCCCCTTTTCTTGCCCATGGCTCTTCTCTAGGGTGTTCTCACACCAGTGTGCCGTGTTATCTCTCAAGGATAAGCATATTTCAATTCAATGCCTTCTTGTTGAATTAGGCGCAGATCACCACCTCCCTGCTTTGACATGGATACTTAGGCCCCACAGTCTTGAGCTGAAACAATGTGGGCTGCCCTGTGACTCAGGCACATGGCATCAGGATATTCTCACTTAGTTTCCAATTCCAGTTTAGATGTTTCCATTTTTTTTAAGTGGAGTATGTTATTTTAGTCCCTTTAGTTTCATTCCACCTAACTGCCTTTATTTAACAACTCATTAGAAAATGTTGGCTCACATCCTTTATGCCATTGGCTCTTTTATGATACATATGGGCTTTTTTTAACCTATAAATGCCCTTCTATAGTTTTATGTTTGATTGGTTAGTTAGTTTTGAGGATTTTCTTTTGATTCACAACTGGTGGTGCTTAGGGCTTACTTCTGCTTTACACTCCAGGGATCATGCATGGCAGGTTCTAGATAAAACCCAGGTCAACCTGGCAAATGCCCCACCTGCTGTACTATTTCTCTGGGCCCTCCCTTGTATGTTCTTACCCAGGAGAATGAAAACTCCAAGACTTGACTTATCCTTTGAGTTCCAGAGTCAGAGCCAAAGCTAAAGCCTACATTGATCACTTGCTGGCATAGGAACCTGCCCAAATTTATAGTTCCTTGAACCCTGAGGTTCTGTCCTGAAGGAGACAGGAGTAAAAAACAGGTCAGGTATGGAAGGCACAGTCTGTCTTAGCAATGTCTGTGTCTGCCACCACTGTAACTAAACCAACACTGGTCTCCTCCTACTCCCTCACATCTCAGAAACCTTGTTCAGAGTTTCACATGAGTGGGCAGTGTGAGCAGGAATAAAGACCACTTAGAGCAAGGCAGAACTTGAGCTACAGAGAAGGTAGTCCAAATTGGATTATTCTATACCATACATTAGCCTACAGCACTCTGTATATTGACTCTGAGGAAAAGGAAGAAATTTCTTTCTTTCTTGTTGCGTACATCCCTCTCTTAAAATTAAATTGTAATCATAAGTAAAAAAAAAAAACCAGGGCCGGAGAGATAGCATGGAGGTAAAGCGCTTGCCTTTCATGCAAAAGGTCATCAGTTCGAATCCCGGAGTCCCATATGGTCCCCGGTGCCTGCCAGGAGCAATTTCTGAGCATGGAGCCAGGAATAACCCCTGAGCACTGCTGGGTGTGACCCAAAAACCACAAAAAAAAAAAAAAAAAACACATAATTTTGGAGAGATAGCACAGCAGCGTTTGCCTTGCAAGCAGCCAATCCAGGACCAAAGGTGGTTGGTTCGAATCCCGGTGTCCCATATGGTCCCCCGTGCCTGCCAGGAGCTATTTCTGAGCAGACAGCCAGGAGTAACCCATGAGCACCGCCGGGTGTGACCCAAAAAACAAAAAACAAAAACAAAAACAAAAAACCATAATTTAATTCTAATTCTTAGTCCTGAAAATATGCTACTTGAGAAAAAATATCTAATATAATAAATGGGGCCGGGAAGGTGGTGCTAGAGGTAAGGTGTCTGCCTTGCAAGCGCTAGCATAGGACGGACGGTGGTTCGATCCCTCGGCGTCCCATATGGTCCCCCCAAGCCAGGGGCGATTTCTGAGCGCATAGCCAGGAGTAACCCCTGAGCGTCAAACGGGTGTGGCCCAAAAACCAAAAAAAAAAAAAATCTTAAAAAAAAAAATAAATAAATAAATGTACCTTGGGTAGGTAGCCAACCCTTCATCTATCATGGTTGATTATTAATTCCTACTCCTCCAAAGTTATGAATGACTGTCCAACTACATCCCTAATAAAAGTATCAAGTGCATTTTTTGATATTTGTTAATCATAAGTCAGTTTCAAAATGGAACTAATCCTATCTGGTTAAGTGCAACTAGTAGTACTGTTGCTCATATGTTATTAATAAAAAGATAATCAATTTAGGGGCCGAAGAGATAGCATGAAGGTAAAGCGTTTGCCTTGCATACAGAAGGTTGATGGTTCAAATCCCGTCATCCCATATGGTCCCCCGAGCCTGCCAGGAGCGATGCGATTTCTGAGCGTAGAGCCACGAGTGACCCCTGAACGCTGCCATGTGTGATCCCCCCCAAAAAAAGATAATCAATTTTTAACTGAAAATCTATGATAATCTAAAAGCATATTTTGATTTTTTTTTTTTTGGTTTTTTTTTTTTTTGGGTCACACCCGGCGTGCTCAGGGGTTACTCCTGGCTGTCTGCTCAGAAATAGCTCCCGGCAGGCACGGGGGACCACATGGGACACCGGGATTCGAACCAACCACCTTTGGTCCTGGATTGGCTGCTTGTAAGGCAAACGCCGCTGTGCTATCTCTCCGGGCCCCATATTTTGATTTTTTTAAATGAAAATTACTTCCTTGTTTTTCAGCAACATATTTACAAATAACCCATATGAAAATGTAAAAAAAGCATATTACATCTTCACATGCCCTCTGTATTAACTGAATAAAGCTTAGTGATATTATCTGCAAATCTGTAGTTAATTGTACTGACTTTTTTTTTTTTTTGGTGGTTTTTGGGTTACACCTGACAGTGCTCAGGGGTTATTCCTGGCTCCACGCTCATGAGTTGCTCCTGGCAGGCATGGGGACCATATGGGACGCCGGGATTCAAACCGATGACCTCCTGCATAAAAGGCAAACACCTTACCTCCATGCTATCTCTCCGGCCCCTGTACTGACATTTTATGCATTAAAATATACATAATTAGGGGCCGGCGAGGTGGCGCTAGAGGTAAGGTGTCTAACTTGCAAGTGCTAGCCAAGAAAGGACTGCGGTTCGAATCCCCAGAGTCCCGTATGGTCCCCTCAAGCCAGGGGCAATTTCTGAGAGCTTAGCCAGGAGTAACCGCTGAGCATCAAAAGGGTGTGGCCCGAAAAACCAAAAAAATAAATAAATAAATAAAATAAAATGTACATAATTTAAAATAAATGACATAACACAATTTATAAAGTGACATCAACAAAATTTCTCAAATCTCTGTAACTATTTAAATAAAATAAATATTTAGGTAATTAAATTAATAAAAAACAAAACTAGAGTATTATAATTTATAGAAAGGGGTTACTCCTGGCTGTATGCTCAGTAATCATTCCTGGCAGGCTCGGTGGATCATATGGGATGCTGGGATTCGAACCAACATCCTTCTGTATACAAGGCAAGCGACTTACCCCCATGCTATCTCTCTGGCCCTTAATGTTCATTTTTAAAAAATAAATTCAGGGCTGGAAAGAAAGCATAGTAGTAGGGCATTTGCCTTGCACACAGCCAACCCAGGATGAATGGTGGTTCTAGTCCCAGCATCCCATGTGGTCCCCTGAGCCTGCCAGGAGTGATTTCTGAGTGTAGAGCCAGGAGTAACCCCTGAGCACCACCGAGTGTGACCCCAGACCCAAAAATAAATAAGAATAAAAAATAAATTCAGGGGGCCGGAGAGATGGCATAGAGGTAGGGCTTTTGCCTTGAATGCAGAAGGATGGTGGTTTGAATCCCAGCACCCCATATGGTCCTCCCCTTGAGACTGCCAAGAGCAATTTCTGAGCGTGGAGCCAGGAGTCACCCCTGAGCGCTGCCAGGTATGATTCAAAAAAATAATAATAATAAACTCAGATTTCTGAATAAATAGTTGGGAAAAGTTTAATTATTGAATTCAAAATAGGGTATCTTAGAAACTATTGCTTAAAAAAAACTCTACAGGGTCGGAGAGATAGCATGGAGGTAGTGCATTTACCTTGCATGCAGAAGGATGGTGGTTCAAATCCCAGCATCCCATAGGGTCCCCCAAGCCTGCCAGGAGCGATTTCTGAGCGTAGACTGAGGAATAACTTCTGAGCACTGCCCAGTGTGACCAAAAAAAAACAAAACAAAAACTCTACAAACATAACATTAAGATTGACAGCCAATTATATTATGAATGTTTTAATTTATAAAAGCCACAATTCCCAGAAACAAAAGAAAAATCTGTTTTAAGATCTGACTTGGTAGATAAAGCATAACAATTAAGTCATTTAATATTTATTTTACTCATTCATAAAAGCATATTTTCTAATGCTAATTTAGCAAAACAGTCTTGGAAATTTTAGGTTCTAGCAGCTCATTGTTGAAGAAAAAAATTTGTGTTTCTAATAATTTATTTGAAAAAACTGTATTGGTTGATGGTGTGTTCATGTTGGCACTAGAGGTAAGGTGCCTGCCTTGCCCGCGCTAGCCTTGGACAGACCACAGTTTGATCCCCCGGCGTCCCATATGGTCCCCCAAGCCAGGAGCGACTTCTGAACACATAGCCAGGAATAACCCCTGAGCATCACAGGGTGTGGCCCAAAAACCAAAAAAAAAAAAAATTCAGTCAGTGACTCTTAAAAGAGTGCCCATTATGGGGCTGGAGCAGTGGCCAAAGCAGTAGGGCATTTGCCTTGCTACACACTAACCTAGGACAGACCACGGTTCGATCCCCAGTGTCCCATAAGGTCCTCCAAGTCAGGAGCAATTTCTGAGTACAAAGCCAGGAGTAACCCTTGAGCATCACCGGGTATGGCCCAAAAATAAAAAAAAAAATTCATATCACCATTCATATCACTTTGACAATGGCATAAAATGGCTCCCTTTTATAGTTCTTCTAAAAAACAACCTTAATTAGACCATACAACCAAACACATTTATATTATTGGACTGTTTCTACACTGATAAAAAACTTCTCTCAACAGAGTCACTTTCTAAAATTCTTTCCATAGGGTAGCTGGAGAGACAGTACAATAGGTGATTGTCTTGCAGTGCATAAAGTTCCCTGAATACCATCAGGAATAATCCCTGAGCACTGAGGCATTAGGAAGCATAGGTGCTCACCCTCACTTCCATGAAAGCAATAACAATAACAACAACAACCAGAAACAAACAAACAAAAAAAAAACAACCTCTATTAGTTCCCACTAATCAGAAAACCTACTCATATGAATAAAACTGGAGTCTATTTCCCACTCAGACTAGACTAAAACTTGCAGAGTCATCTGCCTATATAATTAGCAGGAAAGAACTTATGTCTAGCAAGTATATCATTAAAAACATGTACACATGAGCAACCAGTACAGTTTTTCACTTAGTACTTTTTTTTTACTTAGTACTTTTATAAACAAGTTATAGGCACTCGAAACACATACTTAAACAATCCAATTATATCCTAGAGCATCATTCAAGAAGCTGTAATATGGCAAAGGAAATACATATCTTTTTGCTGGGGGGTTGGGCCTTACCTGGTGATGCTCAGGGGTTACTCCTGGTTCTGCGCTCAGAAATCGCTCCTGGCAGGTTCAGGGGACCATTGGAATGCCAGGGATCAAAACCAGGTTGGTCACATCAAGGCAAACACCCTAATCACTGTGATATCAATCCAGCCCCTGAAATACATACCTTTTTTTTTGTTTATTTTTGAGTCACATCCAGCAGCAATCAAAGGCTACTCCTGGCTCTATGCTCAGAAACTGCTCCTGGCAGGCTTGGGGACCATATGGGATGCCAGGATTTGAACCACCATCCTTCTGCATGCAAGGCAAATTCCCTACTCCATGCTATCTCTCTGGCCCCATGAAATATATATCTTTTTTTTTTTTTTTTTGGTTTTTGGGCCACACCCGGCGGTGCTCAGGGGTTACTCCTGGCTGTCTGCTCAGAAATAGCTCCTGGCAGGCACGGGGGACCATATGGGACACCGGGATTCGAACCAACCACCTTTGGTCCTGGATTGGCTGCTTGCAAGGCAAACGCCGCTGTGCTATCTCTCCGGGCCCGAAATACATATCTTTTAACTAATGTAACTTCTACCTCATATCCTTCATGAAATGAGTCAAGATAGAAATTCCGGGGCTGGAGAGATAGCATGGAGGTAAGGCATTTACCTTTCATGCAGAAGGTCATCAGTTCAAATCCCGGCATCCCATATGGTCCCCCGTGCCTGCCAGGAGCAATTTCTGAGCACGGAGCCAGGAAATACCTTGAGCACTGCCGGGTGTGACCCACAAAAAAAAAAAAAAAAGATAGAAATTCCTAAATAGGGGCCGGCGGGGTGGCGCTAGAGGTAAGGTGTCTGCTTTGCCAATGCTAGCCTAGAACAGACCGTGGTTCGATCCCCTGGCGTCTCATATGGTCCCCCAAGCCAGGAGCGACTTCTGAGCGTATAGCCAAAAGTAACCCCTGAGTGTCACCGGGTGTGGCCCAAAAACCAAAAAAAAAGAAAAGAAATTTCTAAATAAATAGGAGCAAAAGTATATGTATAGAGCAAATTATTTATGTAGGCAATGCTTTGAAGTATAGTCAAATGGACTAAAGTATTTATCAGAGGACTTGATAAAATATAATATGAAGGGAGCTATATGGTCCTTCACAGTTTTAGAAGTGAGGCTGGG
The DNA here is from genome assembly GCF_024139225.1 of Suncus etruscus. Classification (NCBI taxonomy): domain Eukaryota; kingdom Metazoa; phylum Chordata; class Mammalia; order Eulipotyphla; family Soricidae; genus Suncus; species Suncus etruscus. The sequence continues at coordinate 59,695,389 of NC_064854.1, read as the reverse complement.
CCGGAGAGATAGCATGGAGGTAAGGCATTTACCTTTCATGCAGAAGGTCATCAGTTCGAATCCCGGCGTCCCATATGGTCCCCCGTGCCTGCCAGGAGCAATTTCTGAGCATGGAGCGAGGAGTAACCCCTGAGCACTGCCGGGTGTGACCCAAAAACCACAAAAAAAAAAAAAAAAAAAAGTGAGGCTATTGGGCCCAGACTTCTCAAGTTCTCAATGCCTTACTTCTCAATGCCACTATTCTTTTTTTTTTTTTTTGGGGGGGTGTGGGGGTCCACACCCTGCAGCACTCAGGAGTTATTCCTGAGCCCGGAGAGATAGCACAGCGATGTTTGCCTTGCAAGCAGCCGTTCCAGGACCAAAGATGGTTGGTTCGAATCCCGGTGTCCCATATGGTCCCCTGTGCCTGCCAGGAGCTATTTCTGAGCAGACAGTCAGGAGTAACCCCTGAGCAACACCGGGTGTGGCCCAAAAACCAAAAAAAAAAAAAAAAAAAAAAAAAAAAAAAGTTACTCCTGGCTCTATGCTTAGAAATTGCTCCTGGCAGGTTCAGGAGACCATATGGGATGCCGGGATTCGAATCACCATCCTTCTGCATGATGCAAGGCAAACGCCTTACTTCCATGCTATCTCTTCAGCCCCTCAGTGCCACTATTCTTGCTTGTTTTTGTTTTGGGGCCACACCTGGCGTTGCTCAGAGGTTACTCCTGACTGACTGCTCAGAAATAGCTCCTGGCATGCACAGGGGACCATATGGGACACCGGGATTCGAACCAACCACCTTTGGTCCTGGATCGGCTGCTTGCAAGGCAAACACCACTGTGCTATCTCTCCGGGCCCAGTGCCACTATTCTTATAATAACATTAGCCATCACCATGTCCTAATTCCCTAAGTCTCGATTTTCTCTCCTGTGTAATAGATTCTTAACATACATTCTTGGAAAAATAAAAGACATTATTGAAATAATACCCAGAGACAATATAGAGATGAGGGCTGGAAGAATCAGCCCATGATATGAAGCTAACCACAAAGAGTGATGAGTGCAGTTAGTGAAATAACTACACTAACAACTATCATGACAATGGTAATGAGTGAGAGAAATAGAATGTCTGTCTCAAATACAGGCAGGAGTTGGGGCCAGAGAGATAGCATGGAGGTAAGGCATTTTCCTTTCATGCAGAAGGACGGTGGTTCGAATCCCGGCATCCCATGTGGTCCCCTGTGCCTGCCAGGGGCAATTTCTAAGCGTAGAGCCAGAAGTAACCCCTGAGCTTCTGGGTGTGACCCAAAAACCAAAAAAAGAAAAAAAAAAAAGAAAAAAAAATCAAATACAGGCAGGGGGTGGGAGAAGCAGGGGAGGCATTGATGGTGGGAAGGTTGCACTGGTGAAGGTGTTTTTTGTTTTTTGTTTTAATAACTGAGACCCAACTACAAACATGTTTGTAACCAAGGTGCTTCAAGATATTATAAAAAATACTTTCTTGGGATTTTTATGGGAACTAAAAGATTATTTGAGGCTGGAGAGATTTTAGTATACGGGTTAAAGATCTTGCCTTGCTTACGGCTAACCTAGGTTTGAATATGGCACTACATATGGTTCCCCAACCACCACCAGGAATGATTCCTGAGCACAAAACTCAGAATAAACCTTAAACCCCATTGGGTTGGACCCCCCTGAATAAAACAGAAGTAAAAAGAAAAAAGAGGTTATCTTTTTTTTTTTTTTTTTTTTTTTTTGGTTTTTGGGCCACACCCGGTGACGCTCAGGGGTTACTCCTGGCTATGCGCTCAGAAGTCGCTCCTGGCTTGGGGGACCATATGGGACGCCGGGGGATCGAACCGCGGTCCGTCTCCTAGGCTAGCGCAGGTAAGGCAGGCACCTTACCTCGAGCGCCACCGCCCGGCCCCTGAAAAGAGGTTATCTTTATAAAGGCATCTAGAATAGTATTGGTACATAGCAAGAGCCCAATAAATGTTAAGTCCATGGTGTTTCTATCTTGTTCACTATTGGATTATTAAAAATTAAGAAAGGAATGTAGGGGCCGGGCGGTGGCGCTAAAGGTAAGGTGCCTGCCTTGCCTGCGCTAGCCTTGGACGAACCACGGTTCGATCCCCCAGTGTCCCATATGGTCCCCCAAGCCAGGAGCAACTTCTGAGCACATAGCCAGGAGCAACTCCTGAGCGTTACCGGGTGTGGCCCAAAAACCAAAAAAAAAAAAAAAAGAAAGGAATGTAGAAGAGGTTGAGTCTAATTCTTGCATATGCAGAAGTCAATGGTAGGTCACGAGCCACCATGTAAATCCTTATAGTCAGACCCTGAGCCTCCGCTCTTTCACTAGACCTTCAGCTCCCATTCTTTGTCAAACTCTATCTCCTAAAAGAATAATCTAGTTTCCCATACTTGTCACACTAATGATATGCCCATCCCTTCTGTAAGAAAATCACAAACTAGGGGTTGGAGCAGTGGCTCAAGCGGTCAGGCATCTGCCTTGCTCATGCTAGCCTAGGACAAACTGTGGTTTGATCCCTGGGCATCCCATATGGTCCCCAAAGCCAAGAGCAATTTCTGAGCACATAGCCAGGAGTAACCACTGAGTGTTAGCAAGTGTGGCTCCCCCGCAAAAAAAGAAAATCACAAACTAGTTCATTCATTATGAATTAACTCATTTTTATTCATAACATGGCTCATTTTTATTCATAACAATCTCAAACTTATTGCCACCCTAATTTGGGGGGGGGGGGGGTTGGGTCACACCTGGCAGCGCTCAGGAGTTACTCCTGGCTCTGCACTCAGAAATCGCTCCTGGCAATGACCTTCTTCATGAAAGGCAAACACCTTACCTTCATGCTATCCCTCCGGCTCCTTGCCACCCAAATTTGACTTTTCCAGCTATAGTTCAATTAAGTCAACAAATTTACATCCAAATCCTATTGGGAGCATCAAAAAGAATAAAATATAAGCTAACTATTTGAGAGGTTAGTCCATGCAACATGGATGGTTTAATCTTGTAGAGAAAATGTTACTCTAAAGTGAGAAGTGAGGAGCTAATATCATTAATTTACACAGCAATGAGGCCTGACTGAAGGACTATACAGGGGTCTGAAAATGAAAGCAGCTCCGAAGAAAAGAGGCTGGTTCCATTCCCGAGGACAGCCTTATCTTTGTGTGTGAGCAGAAAGGACCAACTTTTTAGATAATTTAAAAAAAAATAAAAAAAGAAGTAAGGCTATAATAGGATTACAGATTTCTCTATCAAGGATAAAAATTTTTTTGTTTTGTTTTTGGGTCACACCCAGCCATGCTCAGGGGTTACTCCTGGCTCTATGCTCAGAAATCGCTCCTGGCAGGCTCAGGGGACCTTGATGGGATGCCGGGATTCAAACCACTGACCATCTGCATGAAAGGCAAATGCCTTACCTCCATGCTATCTCTCCAAGTCCCTCAAGGATGAAATTTTTACCTAAGTAGAGAACTACTTCTTCCCTAAGGTTGGTCTATAACTAGAAATTACATTTCTCAATAATTCAATTATCATTTGATTATTTATTTTTATTTTTAAAATTTCTTTTGTTTTTGGTTTTTGGGTCACACCAGGTTACTCCTGGCTGTATGCTCAGAAATTGCTCCTGGCAGGCTCAGGGGACCATATGGGATGCCAGGATTTGAACCATCAACCTGCTGCATGCAAGGCAAACACCTTACCTCCATGCTATCTCTCTGGCCCCTGACTGATTATTTAATTAATTCAATTATTTAAATGATATTATGACCTTTTAAATTAAAACTTCTAATGTATCAGCTCTGTTAGGGAAGTGTCATTTCTTTTTTGTTTTGTTTTGTCTTTTATTGGGTCACATGCAGCAGCGCTCAGGGCTTACTCCTGGCTCTTCACTCAGAAATCACTCCTGGCAGGCCCAGGGAACCATATGGGATGCCGGGATTCGAACCACCACTCATCCCAGATTGGCTTCGAGCAAGGCAAACGATATACCGTTGTGCTATCTCTCTGGCCCCATGGCAGGTGTCATTTCTACAGATAATAAAGATAACATATACATATCAAATTAATTACTCCCTTTATATTCATTCTTTTCTTTGATTTGACGATCTACTAGTAATTGTGGGTAAAACTTTAACAAGCACAACAGATCATAAGGCATTCAAGTAAACTGACTTGTGTAATATTTTAATGAATCTATTTTTATCTTCTCTTAAAAATTGTTAAAGCAAAAGTATTTAACTCATCTATACCTCTTTCTCAATTCAAAAGAATATTGCTGTTGAAAGGGCATGTGTGCAACTTTTATTATGGCTCTAAGAAGTGCTTTAGGATTTGAAAACCTGAGGAGTGCCTCGATTAACATCAAGCTCTTGAAATTAAATATAAGACATATAAAACATGGAAGTTGCATCTGAAGTACATACACTCGTCATCTTTAGGTATTTGTTTAATAAAAAAGAAAAAGAAAAACAGTTAAATGAGTATTTTGTTAGCTGCTCTGGTATTGGAAACCAAAAAATAAATTAAAATTAAATAAAGAAAACAGCTACCAAACGTAGGGTAGGCACTTGAAATTCCACACATTTCGCTAAAATTTGAGCAAATCGCTGGGGTCTGTGTCTGCTGTGAGCGAATGACATCACTCTTTCATCCATCCCTGGGGCCACCAGACCAAGGTGACGTCGACACAACAATTCCCCGTCACTTTTCTCCCCACTCAAAATAAATGATTGCAAGCACAGCTCTAGAGATGGCAGATTAAACCCTCAATTTAAAAAATGCAAAAACAAAACAAACAAACAAAACCAAATAGGGGGCCAGGAGCGATAGCACAGCGGGTAGGACGTTTGCTTTGCACGCGACCGATCTGGGTTCGATTCCCAGCATCCCAAATATGATTCCCGGAGCCTGCCAGGAGCCATTTCTGGGTGCAGAACCAAGGATAACCCCTGAGCGCCGCCAGGTGTGGCCTAGAAACTAGCCAACTAAACAACCAACCAACCAAAACTGTATCTGAATTCAGCATCGTTGCTTTCTTGCTGGTGCTGGAGACAAAAACAAACAAAAAAAAGCCTTTTCATGAGAGAGGGATGGAGCATGAGATCAGGGGGAGCGCAAGGGAGCCGGGAGAGCTCCAAACCCCCGAGCACGACTCCCCCACTTTACCCCCGCACCAGCCAGCAAAGAAGGCTCGGGACCCCCCGGAGGGAGCCACCCCGCGCCCCTGTATCCCACTAACACCCTCCGTCTCAGAGAGATGCTCTGGGCAGAGCCGAGGTGCGCCGACACCCTATTTTCTCTCCTCTGTCTCGCAGCTGCGGGGAGGGGGACACGGACGCCACCCGCGAACACACCAGCGCTTTTCTTCGCCTCAACAAACGCGGGCTCTGTCGCCAACGGCGAGGCGGGCGAGCAGCTGAGGGAGGCTCAGAGGAGAATCGGGGACCCCCCCCCCAACCCGGGCTCTCCCGGGGACCACGATCCCGCGCCCGCCCGCGAGGAGCCAGGGATCAAACGGCTGTCAGGCCTGAAGGAGACCCCCGGGGGCCAACCGCCCCCAAAGCTCTTCGGGGCGGGGTGGCCGCGCGCTCACCGGCCCACGAAGTTCTCGAGCACCGAGCTCTTGCCGGCGCTCTGGCCGCCCACCACGGCGATCTGCGGCAGCTCCAGCAGGCAGCTCTGCCCCAGCGCCGAGAAGGCGTCCTGCAGCCGGTTCACCAGCGGGATCAGCTCCTCCATCTCCCGGTTGCCCATCGTGTCGGGTCGGTCGGCGCTGACAGCCCCAGGATGCCGCCGCCGCGTCCAGCCTGACAGCTAACGGCCCGCAGGACGCTTGCGCAGGGAGAAGGGGCGGGGCCTGGAGCATTAAGCCCCGCCCCCGGTGCAATAGCAGCACCCCGGCCTCCGGCGGGAAGTGGGGTGTGTCCAAGGCTCGGGAACTGGAGCCCGAGCATAGCACAGCGGGTAGGGTGTTTGTGTTGCTGCTTTCAGCCGACCCGGGTTCTAGCTCGGCATCCCCAGTCTGCCAGGTATAATTTCTGAGCACAGAGCCAAGAGTAACTAAAAAAACAAAACAAAACAAAACTAAAATGGGCCCCGGTTCCTAGTGCAGTTAAGTGGCAATTCTCTCGATCTACGCACTCAACTGTAATCCTAATCAAATTCCCAGACTTTTCTTTGTGAGCAGCAGGATTTAAAAAATATTCCAACCTGAAATGACAAAAAAAAAAAAAACTATAGGGGCCGAAAAATAAATTAAAAAATTTAAATTAAAACTATAGGGGCCGGAGCAGTGGCACAAGCGATAGGGTCTTGCACACGAATAACCTAGGACAGACCGTGGTTCAATCCCGCGGAGTCCAACATGGTGCCCCAAGCCAAAAGCAATTTCTGAGCGCATAGCCAGGCATAACCCCAATGGTCACCAGGTGTGGCAAAAAAACAAAAACAAAAAACTAGAAAAGCCAAACTTTGAAAATAAAGAGACTAGTTTGTGGAATGATTTCTCTCATCTAAAGGACATAAAGAAACTTCCAAAGGGAATAATATCAAATGCCCAAAGGCAATAAATAGAAGGAAGAGCTAAAGGACTGGTATTAGGTAGGAAGCTTGCCACTGTGATGGGGGATTGGGAAGATAATTTAGGAAAGGGATCACAAAGACAATGACAGAATGGGAAAGTGCCACTGAAGCAGGCAGTGGGTGGAGGGGGGGATGCATACTGGTGAAGGGGTTGGAGTTGGAACACTGGGTGCCTGAAATGCAATCGTGAATATCTTTGTAACTGTGATTCACAATGATTCAATTAAGGTGGAAAAAAGCCACGTGAGTTTGGAGAACTCATACTATTTGACTTCATAGCCTACAGTAAAATGTTAGTCCTCATAATTCGGTGGAATTGGTGTAGAAAAGCATCGTGTGAGATTAATGGAACAGAAGGTCCAGAAATAGAACCACATGCATTTCAACAATCGATTTTGACAAAAGTACAAAGGCAATTTAATGAGTGGGAGAAATGTCTTCAGCAAATGATACTGCAGCAATTGGGTAGCTATCATAAATTTATTATCCATATACAAAATTAATTTATAATGGATCCTAGACTAAGTATAAAAACTCAAACTAGGTAGGAATATGGTTCAATTGGCTGGAGCACATGCCTTTTAGCATGTGGGAGGCCTGGTTCTATCTCCAGCACTATATTGTCCCCCAAGCACTGCTAAGGGCAACTCACAGCACCACTGTACCCCCAAATACCTAAAGCCAAAAAATATATAAAAAACTTCTGTAAGAATACAAATTAGACCACCTTTTTTTTTTTTTTGAAGGCACACAGATCATGCTCAGGGATCATTTTTGCCAGTCTTGGGGTACCATACGTAGGTCAGCTATGTCCAATGTTTGTCTTCTCTGTCCCGAAAAGACAAACTTAGTGACTCTGAATTAGTCAAAGATTTCTGAGATGTAAGTTTGTGTTGTTTAACTTTCTGTAAAGAACCTCATCTTGATCCCTGCTCCCTTAGGAGCTATCCTGGCCTAAAATTTTTGAATGATTAAAAACATAAAACTTGGGGCTGGGCGGTGGCGCTAAAGGTAAGGTGCCTGCCTTGCCTGCGCTAACCTTGGACGGACCGCGGTTCGATCCCCCGGTGTCCCATATGGTCCCCCAAGCCAGGAGCAACTTCTGAGCACATAGCCAGGAGTAACCCCTGAGCGTTACCGGGTGTGGCCCAAAAACCAAAATAAATAAATAAAATAAAATAAAAACATAAAACTTAAAAAAAAAAAAAGGGCCCGGAGAGATAGCACAGCGGCGTTTGCCTTGCAAGCAGCCGATCCAGGACCAAAGGTGGTTGGTTCAAATCCCGGTGTCCCATATGGTCCCCCATGCCTGCCAGGATCTATTTCTGAGCAGACAGCCAGGAGTAACCCCTGAGCATCGCCGGGTGTGGGCCCCCTCCAAAAAAAAAAAAAAAAAAACTTAAAAAAAAAAAAGTTGGGGCCCGGAGAGATAGCACAGCAGTGTTTGCCTTGCAAGCAGCCGATCCAGGACCAAAGGTGGTTGGTTCAAACCCCGGTGTCCCATATGGTCCCCCGTGTCTGCCAGGAGCTATTTCTGAGCAGAAAGCCAGGAGTAAGCCCTGAGCACTGCCGGGTGTGGCCCAAAAAACAAAACAAAACAAAACAAAAAAGTTGAAGGACCGGTGCGATAGTACAGCAAGTAAGGCATTTATTTGCCTTGCACATGGCTGAACTGGATTATCTCTGGTATCCCATCTGAGCACCACCAGGAGTGATTCCTGAATGCAGAGCCAGGAGTAATCCTTGAGGATTGCACTGTAGTCCCCAAATAAAGAATGAATGAAAACGCTTTGTCAAATTTTATGAAACCATGTTAGGGCAAGCATCTGTCCCTAATAAATCTCTTTGACCCTATTTTCTACTTCAGTGTTCACAGCAATGAAAAGTACTGGCATCTGATTACCTCAAATTTCCCACTGAAACTTACACTACTACTTTAAGAACTGCTAAGTAGAAATATCAAAAGAGTGAAAGCATGGAGTGGTTAAGGTGGGGGTACTCTGAGACTGGAGCACAATGGGGTGAAGGCCCAGTCTGATTGCGAGGGGCAATTCCCCAGCACTGTGAGGCTCACTCATCCCTCCTACCTGATTCCCTCAGCACCTCGAAGAGTGACTGCTGAGTACCTGTGGCCTCTGAAAGAAAACAACACTGATGTGTGAGTTCCACCTGATTTCTCCACAGGTCTGGAATATGATCCAGAACGTGTGTGAGTGGGTAAACGGCAGCTCAGTGGGCAGAATTACTTCTATGCCTGTGCTGCTCAATACAAATCTCCCAAGCAGGTCAGAGAGACAGGGAGAGGTTAAAGTATTTGCCTTGCCTTGCATGAGGCCAACTGATGTTTGATCCCCAGCACTGCATATGCAATTGGTCCTCCAAGCCATGCTAGGAGTGATCCCTTGAGTACAGACCCAGGAGTAAGCCCTGGACCCAGATAAGGTCCAAAAAACAAACCATACACACACACACACACACACACACACACACACACACACACAAAACAAGAAGCTAGAGCAGAAACACAGCAATTAAGGTGCTAGCTTTGCATGAACTGGACTTGGTTCCATATGGGATGGGTCCCCAGCATCCCATATGGTTCCCTGAACACTGAAAGGAATGATCCCTGAGTATAGAGCCAGGAGTTAGCCCTGATCATCACCAAGTTTGGAAGAAAAAAAACCCACAAAAATAAAAAGCAAGCACAAAAAAAAAAAAAAAAAAGTTAAAATAAACTAGAGCTTCTAATCACAGAACTTGAGACTTCCTTGCTAATCAGAATGGAAGAAAAACATCCCAGTCCAAGCCAGCTGCCTACATTCTTAACACCTGAAGCGCCAAAACCCTCAGTTCCCTGAATCAACCCTGAATTGAGGTATGGGACATGGGACCCCTGGATGAGTCTCTGCACATCTTCTACACCAGAGACAATTAAGGCTCTGGCATCCCATACACAGGCAAAATTCTATCTTCTCAGTGAAGAATAGCATAGTTCATGGAGAGTAGCACAGTACACAAGAATGAAGAGAGCAAGGTAGGAACCTGGTCCAGGCTCAAGGGTTTGCAAGAGCTGAGCTTATTCTCCCCAGAGCCTGAATGTGGATTCTGGTGCCACCTGCTGGTGAGGAGGGGAACTGCTCACATGGGACCCAAAAACCAGCACTGGCAGTTTCACTGGGGGGAAAGGGCAGGTAGAGAGGCCCTCCTAGGAGTAGGGGTGTGTGAGGTCTTGAGTCGCTTAGCAAGACCTGGAAACCCTGCATAGCCTCATGCCTGGCTGCGATTCTAGAACTCAGCTCCAGCAGGGCACCTCCTCCTTATAAAACAAAAACAAGAGAAATAAGTAAGTACAAATTTGGTTCTCCTCCTGGTACCCTGTATTATATTTCACCAGCGTGAACTAATTTTCTTTTTGGCTCAAGTGGTGGTAAAAATTAAACAATACTTTCCTTTCTCAGTCTTCTGGCTCCGTTTTATTTGGAACCTTCAGAGAAACTCTTGTGTGCAGTGAGTTTAGGGAGACACAAGGGAGAAAATGATAAAGCTGCTGTTCCCCCAGAACTGCATCACCCCTGCAGCGCCCAGGGCTAACGCAAGGCCGACCAGCAGGAAGGGGGGGCGGTGCTGACCCCAAGAACAGGGACCTGTGTCAGGTTCCTACATGGAAGCAATGACCGGCTCCTCCTAAGGGGACTGAGAGAAACAGGCCCAGACCTCACACAATCCTCACAGACTCCAGCATGTCTGAGAGCACATAGGAGTTGTCCCAGCACCTCCCAGGCCTCCGCAGGGCACACTCCAGGGTGCGAGCCCTTTCCAGGAGCTCTGGCGTGCTCAGTTTGGACTCAGGGTACAGCTGGCAGAAGAGGATCTCGTTCACCTCGCCCTCGATGCGCCGCACATACAGGAGGGGGAACACAGCCTTGAGTCCAGCCAGCACCGAGTCCTTCAACGCCATGTCCCGGCATACAAGGTTAAGAATGAAGACACCTGCGTGGCAGGAAGGAAGGAGTCAGAAGGGCTGAAGATTTGCGTAGAAGGGTCAGCACAGAGGTGGCAGGGTGGAGAAAGGCAGCAGGTTGGTTAACTTTGTAAACAATGAGGTGGAACATGAGGCATGAGAGCCATATTCGTTCCTTGTGCAACATCAACCTATGGGAGGGGGAGCTGAAGGTTTCCGGTGATAGGTGCCCTCCATACTCCTGAGACCTTGGCAAGCCTGCCTCATTCCCGCAGCCTGAAAACAGGTGGTGCTGGGCACCTGCGTTCTGGCCTCGGCTGCAGAGAGCAGCAGGGGCAGGGATGGCCCCTGCTGGTGAGGATGTGAACTGCCACAGCCCCCATTTTCCTATTTCCAGGTTCTGTCCCCACAATGGCACAGCTACCCCCCAAAGACCTACAGACTCCAAACCACAGTTGTGGACTAAAGGCTCAAGGGCAACACTGCATACCAGGTATATGAGCAAACACTACCCAAGACCAGAGAGCCGAGGAGAAATGGTGGCAGTGGGGTAGCTGGGGGCCATATGAAGGGGTATGTAGAGAGTATGTGCCCACTTGGGACAAACATACTTTTCTCTGCAAAGGTGCTTGGCCGTCCCCTTCTTCCCCAGGCCTACCTTCGGGTCTCAGGATGCTGCTGACTTGGCGCAGGAAAGGCTCAGCCACAAAGGCAGGCGGAGGGCAGCTCATGCCCAGGCTGGGGTCCTTGCTATCCACGTCGAACATGACAGCGTGGTAGTGAGGTGGTGCTGGAGAGAGACTCCCCCCATCCCCTGTGAGTCTGGGCAGCAGGAACGGGTGCCATTGGCACCGATTATAATGAGAGTCGCATGCAGGAGGGTGGCTAGGAAGGCATATGGCTTGGTGGGCTTGGGGTCTAGGGTTGTCCTGAGCAGGCTACAATGTCCTGCCCACTAGATGCCACAAGTATCCCAAAAATCAGGACGATCCACAGATGCAGCTAGTCATGTGCCCAGTGCTCAAGCCAGCAAGAAAGCTGGGCCATGTGCATGTAGACCCCTATCCTCACACCCCAGGGCCCTGTGGTTCCAATTCCGACACAACCCCATTCTGGAAACACCCCCCACCCCATGCCCAGTTTCTCCCTCCTGGGACATGCTTGGAGGCTTGAGTTCAGTGGACTCTATATACGCCTCAGTCCCCCCAGTCCCTCCCAGGTCCCCTGTAGCACTTTCTCACCTTCTCCTCCAGCCAGCCCAGCAATGTGGTCCAGGCCATCTGCAATATGAACCTGCAGGCGTTCACTCGGGGAGAAGCCAAACCACTGGGCAGCTACCACCAACATGGAAGGGTCAAGCTCCACAGCATCCACGCAGGACTCAGGAAAGTGGTCGTGGATGAAGAGTGGGAGGCTGCCACCACCGAGGCCCACCACCAGCACTGCCAGGGGCATCTCTGCAATGGAAGCAGGGCCCTCAAATGATCTAGGGGAGTGCCCAGGGAGCCAGAGGGCCCCACCCCACCTGCTGGCCCTATACCTTGGATTTTGTTTTGTTTTGTTTTATGGGCCATATCCAGTAATCCTCAAGGGTTACTCCTGGCTATGTACTCAGAAATTGCTCCTGACTTGGGGGACCATATGGGACACCAGGGATCAAACCGAGGTCTCTCCTGGATCAGCCACACAAGGCAAATGCCCTACTGCTGCGCTATTGCTCCGGCCCTATACCTCAGATTTTTAAAAGAATCCAATGGGTTTAAGAGATAGGTAGGGAGGGTGCCTATACTAGGGTGTCTTACACTAGGCAGAACTGGGTTGGGTTATATCACCAGCATTTCATATGGTCCTGCAAGCACCACCAGGCAAGATTCCTGAGTGCCGAGCCAGGAATAAGCTCTGAACACCACGGAAGTGTGGCCCAAAAGCAACAAACAGACAAATCCATCAGAGGAAGAGTGTCCCCAGGCATGGAAGTCTCTTGGAAAAAAGTCCCTTGGTGAACTCGGAGAATGCCTGAGAAGGAGCAGTAAAGGCCTGTGTGCATGTCAGCCACTGGGTGTCACTGTCCATCACTTCTCCCCTCCCAAAAGTACCAGCTACCCCTCACCTAGCAGGACTTCTGAGCTTCGCAGCAGGGCCAGGCCAGCAACCATGGCCTTGTGATGCTCACAACACAGGTAATTCTTATCCACACACTGTCCAGGAGCTGCAGGAGGCTCCTCGGGAGGGTCTGTGGCTCGATGCTTCTTCCGTTGCTTCTTCCGCTTCTTCTGGTCTGAGGAAGACAGGGCCGGCATTAGGTGCATGAGGTCTTCAGCCCAAATCCCAAAGCAGAGACTGACTTCCAGACTCCCAGGGCAAAGACTACACAGAACAGATGAGTAGGTGACACAGCGTGGAGAGCCACGGTCTGCTATGTCTGAGAACATCTCTGATGCCACAGAAACTGGCAAACGGTTCCAGTGAGGGATTTGTCTTTGCTAATAAGACAGTCATTCCTCTAATACCCCAGAGGCAAGAGCCAGGGAAACCCAGGGGAGGAGTCTGCACCCAGCTCCTGGAGAGGGAGCACATAGGGGCTCATTTCTCTGCCTGTCTTGCACCCCAAAACCCTAGGTCCATGCAGCATCTCTCCTCACCTCCATGAGCCACGTCCTGGACCAGCCTGGCCTCCGACTGTACCACATTCCTACTGCTGAGGAAGATGAGGCGCCGGAAGTAGTGCCCATTGTCTCCCTGCACGTCCTCCACCACAAAGTCACCACTCAGGGGGCTATGGTCCTGGTGCCGGATGGTCCGTACTCCAATGTCCCCACCAACTGATAGAAAGGGCACCTAAAAAGCCACAGAGGACCAGGTTAGGGTAGCGGCTTGCCTGGTAGGAGCTGATCCTGATCTCTTCCCAAATTCTGAGGACCCCCTACTCCAGCCACCACTGCTCCAAATAGCCACTTTGGCCATTCCTTTGGGGCCTCTGACTAGAATTCCTAGGGTCACATTTGCCTTCTGAAGGCCAACTGAGCACACGTACAAATGAGCTATGAGTGAAGATACATGGACTCTTCTACAGTGACCCATATGTGTGGGGCTATGCAGGGTGCCCTCTTACCACTCATGGCCTATGGATGCTCATTTCTGCCCATTTAGCAATTAGCTGCAAATGCACCCCAGGAACTAACTATGGCCATGGGCTTCCCCTATATGCAATGCACCCTCCCAGGACCCAGTACCTGGTGCTGGGCCGGCATCCCTGCAGGAGCCAACTCCAGGACTCGGGCTGACAGTTCGGCCTGGATGCCCTCCATGCCTTTGTAGCTCTGCCCGCGGTGCAGGGCCACAATGACCAGCCTCCGAAAGCAAGCGCTGACCGCCAGCTGCTTCCAGCCTTCCTCTGTGCCGAAAAGCCACTCAGTCTCTCGTCCCTGGGGAACTTGAAAGAGGGGCCTGATGATGTGGCCTGTGCTGCCTAAACCAGGCCTACCGAGTTCTCCACGGCAGCACTATGGAGTTCGCCAAGACACCAGGGCCAGAGCTAAGAGGCCTGTGGAGGTAGGGGGTCCTGAGTGTGAGCAGATGTGTAAAGGGGGGGTACCGCTGGGGGTTCCAGAGCAGGAATTGCAGTAGGGGCAGAGAGATAGCATAGTGGGCAGGGTGCTTGTTCTGCTTGTGGCTGACCAGGGTTTGATCCTGGTCAAACCCGGCTTGACCAGGGTTTGTTCATAGGGTCCTCTGAACACTGCCAGGTATGATGCCTGAGCACAGAGCCAGGAGTAAACCTGGAGCACCAACAGGTATGCCTCCAAAAACAAACAAAAAAGAACGAATGGGGGCCGGCGAGGTGGTGCTAGAGGTAAGGTGTCTGCCTTGCAAGCGCTAACCAAGGAAGGACCTCGGTTCGATCCCCCTGTGTCCCATATGGTCCCCCCAAGCCAGGGGCAATTTCTGAGCGCTTAGCCAGGAATAACCCCTGAGCATCAAATGGGTGTGGCCCGAAAAAAAAAAAGAACGAATGTAAGTCTGTGTCTTCTGGCCACCCCCCCCACACACACACACTGTTCCTCCATCCTCTGCCCCCCAGAACTGGGCCTGGGAGAATTGCTGTTCTGCATCCCTGTATAGATCCTCCCTCACTCCCAACCCCTAGTCCCTCCAGGATATAGAGGCCAGTGGGATCCCGACTCACTGATGAAAATGGCAAAGTGACTGTCCCGCGCTGCCTTCCCGGTGGGGCTGTCCACCACATGTAGGGTGTAGCGTGGTTCCCCCGAGTCCCCATCGCACAAGTCCAGAGACACGGTTCCCAGCCCAGCTTGGCGGTGCAGCTGGCTGCAGAGCCAGGCATAGCGCTGCCTCTCACGCACCGCCTCTGCCAGCAGCTCTGCGCTGTCCAGCCGCAGGGGCCGGCCCTGTTCCTGAGTGCAGAGCTCAAAAACGGGTTGGCTGGGGCCAGCTACAGGTCTGAGCTTGGTCATGATGAAGGCAAAGACTGGCAGGGGGAAGCGGGACTCCACTCCACATCCTGCAGTCTGGCCAGCAGTCACCTGATGCACTCTGACCATCCACCCCTCCCGGGAAAAGTGCCCCACGGCCTTCTTCAGCACATGCGCCTGGGCCAGTGAGATGCAGAGGTAGCGGCCGCCCACCTGCAGGACCCGGCCCACCTCGGCCAGCATCTGGTCTACCCGCCGTGCAGTCTCCTCCTCCTCGTCGGGAAGTACTGCATCCAGGGTGCCTTTGTCCAGCACTACCTGAAAGGCGGCATCAGGGAAGTCCATGCGGGTCATGTCCATCTGGAGGAAGCGCAGATGTGGCCGGCGGGTGGTGTTGCGCTCCTGCATCTGTCTGATGACCACCTCGCTTATGTCAATGTTCACCAGGTCCCGGTAGCCCACATCATACAGCTGCTCGCTCAGTTCTGAGTTACCGCACCCAACCACCAGCACCTGACACCGGAGCGAAGCAGAGACTGAGTCTCAGGTCAGAATGTGAATGAAGTGACCTGCATGCAGAAGCTCCCAGCAAGGGGTTCTACCCCCAACCCATCCCCATCTGCCAGGAAAAAAAAAAATTATTTTTTCTTCTTCTTACTAATGAAAACCATGTGTAAAGACAACAATAAAAAGGAACACTGGGGGTTGGATAGATCTAGTACAGCAGGTGGACACTTGCCTTGCACAACACTGGTCACTGAGCCTGACAGTAGTGAACTTTGAGTGCAGAGCCAGGAGTAGTAATACCAAGCATGGCTGGGTGTTCCAGATAGAACTGAGATAGGCTACCCAAATACCTTTTCCTTTGCACTTCCTCTCCAGCACTTCACCTGCACATATCATGGTAGTTCCTCTAATGATGGGAACACAATAATGCGGGCTCCCCTCCCCCCAGTCCTGGCACTTAAGTTTCTATGAATGTTCCATTTCTACCTTTCCTCCCTTTAGTAACTTCCAATATCATATTCCTATTCTGATCCGATCATTTACCAGGGCTTGGAAGCTGCCCAAGGCTTATATCTTTTTGTTTTTGTTTTTGAGCTACACCTGATGGCGCTTAGGGGTTACTCCTGGTTCTACGCTCAGAAATTGCTGATAGGCTCAGGAGACCATATGGGATGCTGTGGATTGAACTCAGGTCGACTTGTGCCAGGTAAACGCCCTACAAACTGTGCTATCTCTCCGGCTCCAAGGCTTATATCTTAATTAAACTGCTGTGCAAGGGCTCCGATCATAAATTTTCTGGCTATCTGTCAAAGTCAGGCACCACTTATGTAGGGCCAGCCCAAGAAGTGACTATTGTGGGGTTGGAGAAATAAATAATAAAACAGTTAGGGCTGAACGAAGGGTCGATCCCCATTATCTCATCTGGTCCCCGAGCTCCACCAGGACTAGTTCCTGAGTGCAAAGCCAGGAGTCACCAACCACTGAGCATCGCCAGGTATGACCCAAACAAAATTAAAGAAAGTGACTGCTTGGGAGTGATCCACCTGGATGAGCAGAGGCAGGAAGCGTTGCCACCTGAACACCTTGCAGAGACTATTCTACAATTGCCTTTCGCAGGCAAGAAATGCCTAAAACCAAGGACCAATCACCACCTCTACACCTCGACCCCAATCACTTGCCACTTTCTCAGAAGCAGGCTTTCCGGCTCTCCCTGGCACCCCACGACACCCCACACGGACCCCACACAATGGAGCTTGCCGGGCGGCGCTCACCTTTTCCTTGGGCTTTATATATTTATGCAGCAGCCCACAGAGCTCCAGGTAAGTTCCATACCACTCAAAAGCCCGTTTCCCCCGCTGCTGGAAGAACTTCTCCCAGTAGTCAACGGAGCCGAACTCTTTGGTGCTCCTGGGTAAGAGATTCATCGCAGTGGCGTCCGTCAGGTCTCTCCTACTTGCAGAGTGCCACCACCATCGAAGGGGTTTTCTCCACTAACGCTGGCCCCGGGATAGTGCACTGGTTGGTAGCTCTTTCCACGGGCAAACAGCCACATTTATTTGCCCCCGATCCCACGCTCCTCAACACCAGTCCGGGACTCGCGCCACAAACCAACTGCACGCGCGAGGGACGGAGCACAGTCACCCCACGCCGTTCCAGACTGGTTCCCAGCCGTCAACTGCTTCCGGGTGCGCGTCTTCGCGATTGGTCGACCTCACCTCGTCACGCCCCTATCTTTGTTCCTGGCTTCTCATTGGCTGAGCCGCACAAGCCTCACGCAGGCGCAGTGGGAAGGCGGGTGCCTTCCTCGGAACTAGGGGCGGAAGTGTTTCGGCTAGCCTGATCAGAGTTTATTACTATTCGGGCTCCGTGCCGAGGTCCATTTCCAGTCGGTCTTCGTAGTTCTCCCCAGGTGCTGCATGTGGCGGTGGGAACGCTGGAAAGGGAGAGCTCGCCCCGTTCGTAGCAAAATCTAGATTCAGAGACCGGAGATATAGATAGCATAGCGGTCAGGTATTTTGTTTGCCTTGCAAGCAGCCGATCCAGGATAAATGGTGGTTCGAATCCCGGCATCCCATAAGGTTTTCCTGGGCCTGCCAGGAGCGATTTCTGAGTGCAGAGCCAGGAGGAACCCCTGAACGTGGCTCAGTGTGACCCCCCAAACAAAACAAACTAGATCCACAACCCACAACATCGCATGATTCCTCCTGCGCTTTTGTGTGAACCCACAGTCCACCTTCATAACCCAAGAATGTTGCCCGGGGACCCAGGGCCAAAGACCTGGTTATAATATTATTTGTCAGGCTTGAAGAGGGATTCTATGCCAAGAATAGAAATTCTCGGGGATCGGGCCGCGAGAAGAGGACGGGGGAGGAGTCTCACAGAGAGAGCTAGGAGAAGCGAGACTGGGTCACAGAAGTTGCTGAAAATTGGTACAAGGGCCGGGCCGTTTCACCCATTCTTTCTGGGAATGAAAGCAGCCGGTGACCGACTGTATGTAGGGAATAAAAATGAGGCGAGAGCTTCAAAACTGCCCTCTGGACTCAAAAAAAAAAAAAAATGAAGGAGAAAAGGCGTCGGAGACCACAGCAGATCTATTTGTTTGTCGGAGATAACGAGATTGTCAAACTAGTAAAAGGCAGCCCAGAGGCAAATCCTATGCTCCCCACCCTTCCTGCTTGTCCCTGGAATAAAATATTTTCAGAGGTATCCAGCTGGAGCTGATAGCACAAGACCTCAGAATATTTCCTGAGTGGGATGTAAAACTTGTTTAAGAGAACATCTCCTCGGTATTCAAGGAGGGGCTCATATAATGCTGGAAACCATCTCCTGTTGGACCTCTTCTTTGCAAATCAGTTTCCCACATTTAAGAAGTTAAGAGGTCAGAAAGAATATAGTGGGGAGGTCATTTGCCTTGCACGTGGCTGACCCCGATTTGATCCCAGACACCCCATATGGTTCCTAGAGCCTGCCAGGAATGATCCCTGTGTACCCTCTCAGCACCACTGGGTGTGGAAAGAAAAAGAGAATAATCTCCAGTTATTCTGGAATAACAGAAAAATTTGATGATACTGTGCCATTTTATTGATGACCTGAGAAGCATTTCTCAAGCTGTATGAGTTCTAAGTTTGGGATAGCCATCAAGCCTTATTTTTCAGTTGGTCGAGTACTGGTGATTTTCCAAGAATGTTTCTCATATCTGATTGCCTTTCCCTGAGGTGTTTGTATGTCATGTTATACATTTCAGGGGCTGTAGAAACTCTAAGCAAGGAGATGGGGTGTTGGGTTACTGATCCTACCCTAATCAATAATTGTACTCCCCCCTAGGGTGTGATCTGGTGATAGTATATTGGATTATCCCTTACTTGGTATTCTCCTGCCCTGGGATGGGACCTGATTCTTGTTAATAACAGCAGGGGTCTGAGGAAGGCAGGGACTCTTTCTCTGGTCTTCTTCCACTGAGCTGTGTTCCTTCTTAGGAGCAGAAGCTTTTGTGGTTTGAATTCCTTGCTTGAGCACTGGATTTCCTGAACCCATTCTTGTACCTCTTCACTGTGTGAATTATTTCCTGGCTCTACAACTGGAACTGTTCCCCCTGTCCTAATCGGAGAAGGGAATGGGAACTGCCTTTCCTGTCTGGGAGCTCGGTGGGAATCAAACCTTAACCAATCTCCTAGAGAACGTGACACTTCAATGGGCAAGAGAACAAAATCCTCAAGGTCCAACAGAGTGGCTGTAGGCAATTTAAATCCAAAAATTCCCCCAGCAGCCCTGACTGGGGGGGGGGGGAGGGTTGATGCACAGGAAGCACCTCTTTTCCAGAAGCCTCCTGTACCTCCAACCTCAGCAGGCTTTTCCGGGATCCATGCATGCCCTATATCGTTGGGCCCCCAGAAGCCGCGCTGGTAGTCTCTCTCCTTCCTTTCAGATTCGATCCGCAAGCCCCGCACCATTCATTTCCTGCCTTTTGGATGCAGAGCCGAGAGGTCGGGGAAAACATCGATTCACTCGACGCTCCTCCATCTGACGTTGGCCTCACCCCCACGGCAACGCTTCCGGGTTCTGAGAGGAATGGGAGGAACCTATCGACTATCGATGATTCGGCAGTTTAGCCTCGCCCCCACAACGGTCACTTCCGGCTTGCTGAGAGGAGTGGGCGGAAGCTCATCAACGCTTCTTGATTTGACGACTCTCCCCTCCTGCGATGGCCTCTTTAGGGTTCTAAGAGGAGTCAAAAACAGCGTCATCGGCTCTCGACGCTTTGCGAACTCCACACTCGCCGCTGCTTCCGGATGACGAAGAGTCTGTCGATGTTTCGCGACCTGACTCCGCCCCCTTGTCGGCCACTTTCGGATTCTGAGACGTGTGGGCGGAGCTTATTTGGCGTCTCGTGTCCTGACCATTGACGGCCTCTTCCGGGTTCTGAGAAGTGTGGGAGGAGCTTATTGACTGGTTGCTCCGTGACCTGACTCCGCCCCCTTGACGGCCTTTTCCGGGTTCTGAGACGTGTGGGCGGGACTTATTGACTCTGTGGACGTCTCGTGACCTGACTCTGCCCTCACGACAGCCTCTTCCGGGTTCTGAGACGTGTGGGAGGAGCTTATCGACTGCCAGGGATCCTCAAACTTTTTAAACAGGGGGCCAGTTCACTGTCCCTCAGACCATTGGAGTGTCTGACTATAGTAAAAACAAAACTTATGAACGAATTCTTATGCACATTGCATATATCTTTTTTTTTTTTTTGGGCCACACCCGGTAACGCTCAGGGGTTACTCCTGGCTCTGCGCTCAGAAGTTGCTCCTGGCTTGGGGGACCATATGGGACACCGGGGGATCGAACCGCGGTCCGTCCAAGGCTAGCGCAGGCAAGGCAGGCACCTTACCTTTAGCGCCACCGCCCGGCCCCTGCATATATTTTATTTGCAATGAAGAAACAAAACAGATACAAATACAATTGTGGCCCGTGGGCCATAGTTTGACGCTCCGTGGCCCGACTCCGCCCCTTGACGGCCTCTTCCGGGTTCTGAGTCGTGTGGGAGGAGATGATCGACTCTCCGGAGGCTCCGTGTCCTGACTCCGCCCCTTGACGGCCTCCTAGGCTCTATGGGGGAGTGGGCGGGGCCTATCGACTCTCTCGACGCTCCTCGGCCTGGAGAGTCGATGGGATCGATGCTCGGGGTCGCACAGCTGCGGAGTGGCCGCCGCCGTACCCCTCTCGTTCCCTGCAGTCCTGGTGACGCTTCTGCCCGCTCCCGGGAGCTGCCCGGCGCTCCCCGGGACACGCAGGTACCCCCTTTCCCAAGACCGGGCGGGAGCGGACGTGCGGAGGCGCGGTGAAAAGGCAGATGACACGCGACGCCCCGCCCGCCGCAACCCCCCAACGTTCGCAGCGGCCTGAGACTGGCCCGTGGGGGGGGGGTCCCCGCGGTGGGAGCCTCGGAGCCACCCCGTGCGGGAGGAGCCCGCGATCGCCCTGGGGTCTCCCCGGCTCGGCCTGGATCGGGACATGCGCATTGGGGGCATGCTTTTCCGTGAGGCGCTGGATAGGGAGGATAGGACCGCACTGGGGGCACCCTGAAACGGGAGTGGACCTTGTGGTGGGTACCCCTGGGTGGGAATGAGACGTGGGGCTTACTTCACCCAAACTGGGACGGGGTTTATTGGGTGAGAGAGCCCGCGCTTGGGGGCACCTCGAGATGGCGCTGGGTCTTGGGGGGCACCTCCGGTTGGGGGGAGTTGATGTCGGGGTGCGGATGTTTTCATTCTTTGCTGCCTGGGGAGGTGCCTCCGCCCTCCTCGAGCAGATCCTGTGAACGGCGCCCCCTGCCGGTGTCTGGTTTTTCTACAAGCATCCAGGCTGGGAAAAGGTGGACCCCCTTCTCCCTTGCACGCAGCCAGTTTGGTTTTTTCTGCAAATCCCAGAGGTGGCAGCACCTTGAATTGTTCATGCAGAACCTCCCTGGTTTCTACCTTCACACACAGTCCTTTGCTCAGCACACTCAAATTCAGCTTGTTCCCGCCGCTAGGAAGTTCTGAATCACTTGTATTCTCAAGTGTTCCCTTAGAAAATGAGGTGCTGGCCAGCATGGAAATGGCTTTTGGAGCAAGAACAAAACCAAAACTGGGTTCCTCTAACCCAGCTCTTCGCACATAAAATTTGCGGTTGTTTTTAAAAAAAAAAAAAACAAAAAAGAACTGCCCCGACTGGGGCTGGAGTAATAACACAACAGATAGGAAATTTACTTTGCACAAAGCTGACCCAGGTTTGGTCCCCATCATTCTGTATGGTCCCCCAAGCCTGCACCAGGAGCGATTTCTGAACACAGAGCCGGGAGTAACCATTGAGAACTGCCGAATGTGCCCCCCACCAAAAAAAACTCAGCCTATACTGTGTTTTAGAACAATATTTGATAGTTTCTTTAAAAACATATATATTGGTTTTTGGGCCATACCCGGCGGTGCTCAGGGGTTACTCCTGGCTGTCTGCTCAGAAATAGCTCCTGGCAGGCACGGGGGACCATATGGGACACCGGGATTCAAACCAACCACCTTTGGTCCTGGATCGGCTGCTTGCAAGGCAAACGCCGCTGTGCCATTTCTCCGGGCCCTAAAAACATATTTTTAAGTAAAACAGTGTTTAGAGATTTGAGGAAGGAAAGAGACAGCTGGGCAATGGAGACTCGCTTCCCCTAGTGGGGAGGCACCTCTAAACAGATTTTGCATTATTAACCTATTTGACTATCGTCAACCCCATTCTAAACTCTAGAAATCCCTGTTTTACTATTGTTTAAGCAGATAAAGGAACTGATGGAACTGAAGTAATAGATAGAACAGCAGGTAGAGTACTTTTCCTTGCAGGCAGTGTACCTGAGTTTGATCCCAGCAGCACATATGGTCCCCATAACCCCTCAGGAGTGATTCCTGTGTGCAGAATTAGGAGTAACTCTTTTTTTTTAAACTGTCCAGGTAGGAGTAACTCTTTTTTTTTTTTTTTTTTTTTTTTTTTTTGGTTTTTGGGCCACACCCGGTAACACTCAGGGGTTACTCCTGGCTATGCGCTCAGAAGTTGCTCCTGGCTTGGGGGACCATATGGGACACCGGGGGATCGAACCGTGGTCCGTCCAAGGCTAGCACAGGCAAGGCAGGCACCTTACCTTTAGCGCCACCGCCCGGCCCCAGGAGTAACTCTTAAGTGCTGCTGGGTATGGCCTCAAAAACAAAACAAACAAAACCAGTTTCACATCTGATGGAATTTCTTTCTTTGTTTAGGGGCAAATCCTTTATTCTCTTGGGAAAGCGGAAGCGCGCTTCCTGAGTGAGGAATATGCCTCCCAAATTCAAGCGCCACCTGAATGATGACGATGTCACTGGATCTGTGAAAAGTGAAAGGGTGAGACCTGACACCCAATATGGTTCCCGCAAACCCCACCAGGACTGATCTCTGAACATGCCCAGGAGTAGTAAGCCCTGAGCATCACTGGCTGTGGTCCCCAAACAAAACCTGAAACTAAACAAGTAAGAATTCCTAGTAGACTGGACCTGTTCTGCTCTCTGGTTCTCAAAACACACATCTTTTTTTTAACAGAGAAATCTCCTAGAAGATGATTCAGATGAAGAAGAGGATTTTTTCCTGTAAGTTTCTTTCTTGGCAGCTTTACTGTGTGTGGATGATGTGCAGTGAAATGTCTGTCAAGTATACACTGAGTTTTGACACCTGTCTGAATCCTGTGCCTGAACTTCCCTCCAGTTTCCTCACACCCACCTGTCATTCTCCCAGTGTTCAGGCAGCCTACAACCTGCTTTTTACCACATTATCTGCATTTTCTAGAATTTTTGTGTTTGGGGCCAGAGAGATAGCATGGAGGTAAGGCGTTGGTCTTGCATGTAGAAGGACGGCGTTTCGAATCCCTGCATCCCATGTGGTCCCCCGAGTCTGCCAGGAGCAATTTCTGAGCATAGAGTCAGGAATAACCCCTGAGCACTGCTGGGTGTGACCCAAAACAAAACAAAAAAAAAATGAATTTTTGTGTTTGGGCTATACCTGGCTGTGCTCAGTCTTACTCCTGACTCTGCACTCAAAGATCATCCTGGCAGTGTTTGAGGGAACAAATCTACATTGGTTCCATGCAAGGTAGAACACTTTTTTGTGGGGGTTGGGTCACATCCAATGGCGCCCAGGCTCTATGCTCAGAAATTGCTCCTAGCAGGCTCGGGGAACCATATGGGCTGCCGGGAATCGAACCCAGGTTCATCCCTGGTGAGCCCTGTGCAAGTCAAATGCCCTACCACTGTGCTATCACTTCGGCTCCTAAGAGCCCTTTTAAGAAAAAAAAGCACAACTGCAATAGGAGCCTGTTTGATAATATAGTGGGGAGAGCATTTGTCTTGCTCAGGATTTAACTTGCTTTCATAACTTTCTCATTAATGATATGTCCTTGGTATCTTATTTGCAGAAGGGGGCCTTCTGGACCAAGATTTGGACCTAGAAATGATAAAATTAAGCAGTAAGTTGCTGAGATTTATCTTTATGTGATTGTCCTCTTTCTGTGTAGAATAGAAACTTGGCCAAGGGGCCAGAGAGATAGCACAGTGGTAACGGATTTGCCTCAGACACAGAAGGAGAGTAGTTCAAATCCCGGCATCCCATATGGTCCCCCGAGCCTGCCAGGAGCAATTTCCTAGCGTAGAGCCAGGAGGAACCCCTGAGGGCTTCCGGGTATGACCCAAAAAAACAAAAAACAAAACAAAAAGAGAAGCCTGGGCAAATACAGCCTTCCAGTCAAGTTCTGCCTATTTTGTAAATAACATGTACACAGCCATTTCTATCTTTTTGTGTGTGTGTGTGGTGTTTTGGGTCACAACCGGTGATGCTCAGAGGTTACTCCTGGCAATGCACTCAGAAATTGCTCCTGGCTTGGGGGACCATATGGGACACCGGGGGATCGAACCACTGTCTGTCCTAGGTTAGCGCTTGCAAGGTAGATGCCTTACCATTAGTGCCATTACTCCAGCCCCTACACAGCCTTTTCTGCTTCTAAACTACAGTGACAGGATTCAGCCCTCATGGCCACAGAATCTGAAATACACATATATATTTTGGGGGACTTTTGGGGGGGGGGGTGTTTATTTTTAGAGTCATACCTGGCTGGACAATGCTCAGGTATCTCTACTCTGAGATCACTCCTGGCTGTGCTTCGGGAACCAAAATGATGCCAGGGATCAAACTCAGGTCGGGTGCATACAAGGCTAGCACTGTACTATCTCTCTAGCCCCTAAAATACCTCTATGTGCCCAATCTGTCACAGCAAACAATTTCATAGTCCTGATGTATATACCATTTAAACTAATGGTCACAGGAACCCAATGCTTCTTTTTTCATACAGGTGGCTCTGAATGCTAGGTAAGGAAAAGTACTTGGTGGTTTTGGTTCCCCCCACCCTTTCTATTTTGCAGGGGTGGTGCTCCCTGCAGTGCTGAGAATTTAGCAGAGCATGTGGCCAGTCCTTGGGCCATCTGTTCAGCCCGATTGTCCTTTGTTTTTTCTTTATGTTTGCCAAGTGCATTTTTTTAGCATAAACTAGAGATGTGTTTGGTTGTAAGGCTGTAGCTTGGCTCCCATGTCCAGAGGATTAAAAGAGAAGAAGCACATCACATCAACACAGAGATGCTGTGTTATTGCTCCTCCATTTAGTGCCCTGGTTTTCTGGCCAAGGTCTGGTGAAAGTGTGTTGTCTGTGTTGTCACTGGGAGGAGGAGGGTATTGAGTCCCACAGGAAGTGAAAAGGTGTGATGGGAGCCACAAGGTCCATGAAGCTCTGGTCCCCATGAGTGGGCGTCAGGAATGGTGATATTGCCAGCTTAACTCATCCTACAGTCCCTGCTTGTAGACATAGGGACTGAAGACCTAAACTTCCCAATCATTAATAGTAGTGGGAAAGGTGTTCTGTATTCCTTTGATATATTGATCAGAATCACCATGTGTCTAGAGCCTGGGTAGACAGAACCTGGGTATCCAGGGACTCGTCTGCTGTCCCTGCAGCCCTGGGTCTGTGGATTCCACAAGGCTCCCATGACTAGTGGTGGGATTTTGCCTGGGTCTCCTGTGGTGAACTTCTCCCGTTCTCCAATCAGTGTTCAGAATCAGGTGGATGAAGTTATCGATGTCATGCAAGAAAATATCACCAAGGTAATTGAAAGAGGAGAGAGACTAGATGAACTACAGGACAAATCAGGTACGCTGAGCTTCATCCTGGGTCTTGTCATCTGTGCCTTTGTAGCTTCTGTGGCTATTTTATTTATATTTTTTTAGCCAATAGAATCTGGGTTTACAAAGAAAGGGATTCTTAAGTTCATGAGTTTACTGTTTTACTTTTAACTCCCTTTACGTTGAATTGTCTCTTGTTTTTCAACTGTATACCTGAGAACAAAAAATTTAAAAAATATACTGAAGACTGCCTTTTTTCTCTTGTGTCACTCAGCTTTGCATTGATCCTGCTCTCTGGGAGGAGAGAGTGAACAACTTCATACCTGTGTCTAACTTACCTGATATTCACCTATGTGTAACAGAAAGAATAGGAATCTAGCTACCGTATCTTGTTTGCTCATGGGACACCCCCCTAGTGGTGCTAGGGGTTACTCCATATCTGAGTTCAGAAATCATTTCTGGTGATGCTCAGGGGACAATCTGGGATGCCAGAGATTGAAGCCTGTTCGACTACATGCAAAGCAAATGCCTTTCCACTTTCTTATTGCTCTGGCACCAACTATTAGAATTTTTAGAGAGTATCTTCTGACCCAAATTATAATTTATTCAAAAGCCTCAAGGCTCTGAGATGTCCTTAATATTTTGGTAAAAATGGATCAAGCAATGGAGCTGGAGTGGTGGCACAGCGGTAAGGCATTTGCCTTGTATGCAGCTAACCTAGGACAGACAGAGGTTCGATCCCCAGGCATCCCATACGGTCCTCCAAGCCAGGAGCTATTTCTGAGCACATAGCCAGAAATAACCCCTGAGCATCATCGGGTGTGGCAAAAATAAAAAGCAAAAATAAAAGGATCAAGCAGGACCAGAGAGATAGTACAGTGGTAGTGCATTTGCCTTGCACGCAGCCAACCCAGAATGGACTGTGGTTCGAATTCTGGTATCTCATATGGTTCCCTGAGCCTGCCAGGAGTGATTTTTGAGTGCAGAACCAGGAGTAACCCCTTAGCACCACTGGGTATGACCCCCCCCCCCCCCAATAAAAAAGGATCAAGCAAGCAAACTCTTGTGCAGCTCTTTTTCTTTAATTGTCAACAAGCCAGAATGCTAGTTTGCATGTGGAAGGGCAGGATGTTGTTTTCATGCATAAAAGGGAATAAATGTGGAGAGGTAGGCATTAATACTTTCTTGTCTCTGCGACTAGATAAAAGAATCCCGTTATGTCGTTTAATCCTTCTCTTCATCCTCTGTGTGATATACAGAAAGCTTGTCGGATAACGCAACTGCTTTTAGCAACAGATCCAAACAACTCCGAAGGCAGATGTGGTGGCGGGGATGCAAGGTATGGGACAGGCTGGCTGTTGGTGGGTGGTACCCCTTTTCAGTGATGGGAAGCAAGAAGTGGATTTAGTGCTGAATCCTTAGACAGGGTTTGGAGGAAACAGGGGAGCCCTGGGGGGAAGTGCAGCATCACTCAAACCCAATCACCTTGCAGAGAATTGGGGTTTTTCTGCATCACCGTAAAGGAACTGATGCCAAACAAAACCGTTCTGGTCTAGGACCTGCTGTGCTTTGTTATACAGTGTGGCCCAGGTGCTTATTGGCAGCATTTCCCACATTCTCTCACTTCTGTCTGCCTTTTGGGGTCCTCTATGGATTTTTCTTAGGCAGTAATATCAAGTTAATGAAAATATTTTTGATGGCAGTGTCCATATTTGGGGAGGTGTTAGCATACTCGGGTGCTTAGAGGCTACACCAGGCTCTGTGCTCAGAGGCTCAACAGGCTCTGTGGGCCTGTGTAGTTAGTGCAGGGGTTGAAGCTGACCTACTCTCCTGCATACCCATTGGGCTCCAGTTCCTGAGCCATTTACACACACACACACACACACACACACACACACACACACGCCCTTAAGTCAGGAGAATTCCCTTTATAACAGGATCACTCACACACACACACACACACACACACACACACACACACACACACACACACAAAACACGTGCGCGCACCTTTAAGTCAAGAGAATTCCCTTTATAACAGGATGCCAGCAGCCTGCCTGACTATGCACTTGAGAAATTACTTGAGAACTTACTTACTATCATGTTCTTAGTATGGCGTTTCTGAAAAATGGCCAGAGTCTGAGATAATCCCAAGCTAACACCCTCCTTTTTGTGTGTTATAGATAAAAGCCATCATGGCTCTCATTGGTATGACCATTTTGATAGTGATTATCGGTGAGTATTTACCAGATTATTTATGGAATGCTGCTTGTGGGCTCCCAGGAGTTCCCTTTCTTTCCATTGGGCATTGGCTGATGGGTGTTCGAGATTGGGCAGTGGCCACTGCACCACTCAGAAATTCTTCCCCAAGAATCTGGAGGTATTGGGCCCGGAGAGATAGCACAGCGGCATTTGCCTTGCAAGCAGCTGATCCAGGACCAAAGGTGGTTGGTTCAAATCCCGGTGTCCCATGAATCTGGAGGTACTTGGGCCGGAGAGATAGCACAGCGTTAGGGCATTTGCCTTGCATACAGCTGATTCTTTTGTGTGTGTGTGTGTGTGTGTGTGTGTGTGTGTGTGTGTGTGTGTGTGTGTGTGTGTGGTTTTTGGGTCACACTGGCAGTGCTCAGGGGTTACTCCTGGCTCCATGCTCAGAAATTGCTCCTGGCAGGCGCAGGGACCATATGGGATGCCGGGATTCAAACTGAGGACTTTCTGCATGAAAGGCAACGCCTTACCTCCATGCTATCTCTCCGGCCCTAACACACAGATGATTCAAACAGATGGTGGTTCTAATTTCGGCATCCCATATGATCCCCCATGCCTGCCAGGAGCGACTTCTGAGCGCAGAGCCAGGAGTAACCTCTGAGAGGCTCCAGGTGTGACCCAAAAAAAGTAAAAAAAATCTGGAAGTACCACAATGTGCCCTTCAATCCCACATAGATTGTGCTGCGACACTGCACGTGTGCATCGATTCTGGGAACTCCACCCACCTGGACTAGCCAGGAATCTGAAAGGATTCTATGTGTTTAGTTTTGAGGTTTTTTTTTTGGGGGGGGTGCTCAGTGATTTTTTCTGGGGATGCTTAGGGAACCATATGGTTTGCTGGGGATTGAATCCAGGTCAGCGCATGAAAGGCAGGTTACCCCCATATTGTGGTATTGCTTTGGTTCTGTGGTCTTAGAATTCAGTCCTATGGCTCCTTTCTAGGAGCAGACAGATGCATTAGGAAAGCTATTTCTAACATCAAAAGTGTATTTGAGGGGGTGGGGTGATAGTAGAGTGGGTAGGGCCCTTGATCGCATATTCCTGGCATCCTGTATGGTCCCCTGAGCCAGCTAGTAGTGATCTTTGAGTTCAGAGCCAGGAGTAAGTTCTGAGTACTTCTGGGTGTGGCCCAAAAACAAAATAAAAAAAAATTTAAAGTGAATTGGATTTTGATGTTTCTTTTTTCACCTTTTTTTTCTACAGTTCTTATATTTGTGAAATACAACGCCTAACTTAATGCCCATTGACTCTGGGACAGTAAGAGAAGATGACTGTATAATTGAAATGAAATTTGTGTACATACCTTTGAAACCTTTCTTTCCCAAGGAAGTGCGAGGCAAGCTTCACTTCAGATTGGAAGACTGTGAATGTCCCCTTCTCTTCTCTTCCCCACCACTCCCCTCCCTTTCCTTTTAACAAAATGTGCTTGGAATAACTTTGGAAGCAGCTAAACCAACTTCTCTTTTGCCATATTCCAAGCATCTGATTTGAAACTAGACACTTGCCAATGCATTCTTTATGTATATAGTTCAACACTGATAATGAGATTTCATACTGTGATTTTAATGGCATAAGGACTTGCATTATTGCTTTGGGGTGGAGCACAGCAGCTGAGGGATGTCAGATCATTCCGCTAAAGGAGAGGCATAATTATCTTGGCAATACTTGCAAGGTTCTTCTCCCATTATAATTGCTTTGCAATTTCCACATATTTATGGGTGTTACAAAAAACTAAAATAAACTAAGTGTTATTAATGTCACTACCTTCAGCTCTAACAAAAAACATTCCAGTAAACCTATTTTTGACTGTATACAAGAATGTGTACTAATTTTTCTTGGCAGTTGGGTGATGGAAATGGAAAGTTTCAATATTTGGGAAGTTTACTTTGGCACCACGAATAATTGGAGATAATAAACTAATTGGAGAACATCTTTGGAGTTATTTGAAGTAGAACAGCATAATACCAGCTCAGTGCCCTTACAAGATGTGGTATAATAGGACCAGTTCCCTCAGGTACTTTGAGACTGATTTGGGGAAGGAGCTGTCTGACACTTAAGGCATTTTTATTCATGTGGGAATTTTAGATTGTACTCAAGTTGGAGAAATAATAATTCTTGTTTCCATACATATAGTTTGGATTTTTAAAACAGGAGCTAGAGAAATAGCATAGTGATAGGGTGTTTGCCTTGCAAGCGGCCAACCCAGGACCAACGGTGGTTTGAATCCTGGCATCCCATGTGGTCCCCTGAGCCTGCCAGGAGCGATTTCTGAGCAGAAAGCCTGGAGTAACCCTAAGTGCCACTGGGTGTGACCCAAAAACAAAAGGAAAAAAACTTCCTTAGGTTATGCCTGGTAAATCAGAACATATCAAGGAAGGGGGTTTTGGAAGTACAAACCCTGAGGCTTCTGCTAATCCTTTAATAACTTTTACTGCTAAGTTTATAGAAGAAAATCCAATGTTAATCCTTGAAGTTCAGGGTAGGAAGTTTGAAGGAACATTTGACTCTGGCTCTGAAGTATCTGTAACTGCTTTAAAATACTGGCCACGTAACTGGACATTGCAGGATATACCTTACAGCCTGAAGGGACTAGATGGCATTCTGCCTCCTACTTCTGTTTGCCAGAGCACTAGGCTTTTGAAGTACATAAGACTGAAAAATCAACAGGCTTTCTTTTCTTTCTTTCTTTTTTTTGTTTTTTGTTTTTTGTTTTTTTTTTGGCCACACCATTTGATGATCAGAGGTTACTCCTGGCTAAGCACGCAGAAATTGCCCCTGGCTTGGGGGGGACTCTTAACGGGGATCTAACCACATTCCAGAGCTTGCAAGGCAGACACCTTACCTCTAGGGCCACCTTGCTGGCCCCAGGCTTTATTTTCTTAATACTTGTGGCTCCAATATTAATAAACCTCTGGAGGTGCAATTTGCATAAGCAATGGAGGGCAAAGTATCACATCCCACACTCAACCTCCTCTCATTTCACCAGCTCAGAAGTTTTGCCTTTTTTGTTTGTTTTGTTTTGGAGCTACACCCAGAGGCACTCAAGCTCTGCACTCAGAAATTGCTCCTGGCAGGGGAACCATATGGATGTCAGGAATTGAACCCAGGCTCATCCTGGGTTGGTGAATGCAAGGTAAACACCCTACCACTGTGTTATCACTGTAGCCTCAGGTTTTGCCTTTATAATTGGGGCCACTGGGTTAAAGTGCCCAGAACCCATCCCAATCAAATGGAAGTCCAATGTTCCCATCTGAATTCCCCAGTGGCCCATCAACAGCACAAAACTGGAGGCACTGAGATTTTAATTAAAACACATTGAAACCTCATTTTCTGAATGGAATTCCCCAATAATTTGTCATACAAAAGGATGGAGATTTTTTATCTGATTTAAGAGTTGTCAATACACCCATGATTCTCATGGGAAAATTACAAAGTGGCTTACCTTCACCAGTAGCCATTCCAAAAGATTGGCTTTTGGGGCCCGGAGAGATAGCACAGCAGCGGCGTTTGCAGCTGATCCAGGACCAAAGGTGGTTGGTTCGAATCCCGGTGTCCCATATGGTCCCCCTGCCTGCCAGGAGCTATTTCTGAGCAGCCAGCCAGGAGTAACCCCTGAGCACCGCCGGGTGTGGCCCAAAAACCAAAAAAAAAAAAAAGATTGGCCTTTGATGGTAAATTGACTTAAAGATTGTTTTATAATATTTCCATTCACCCAAAATAAAGTGCTTTACCATTTTAGTTCCTTCTCTCAATAATTAGCCTAGTTTCAATGGATGGTTTTACCTCAGGGAATGTCAACCTCACCTACCATGTGTTAATATTTTGTTGATGTGGTCTTATGTCTAGCACACAAAAGGTTTCCCCAGACATATTGATGCATTATATGGATGACATTCTGATGGCCTGCTCCACCCACGGAGAATTACAATGTTTGTATAAATATGTCATCAGCTGCTTACAGGATGCTAATAGCCACAGAAAAAAATCCAGATTTTTGCCTCCATTTCAATACTTGAGCTTCATATTGGAGTGTACTTCAGAGCATCCCCAAAAGATTAATATTTATCAGAAAAATATGGACTGGAGAAACAGCACAGTGGTAGGGCATTTGCCTTGCATGCAGCCAACCCAAGATGGACCCTGGTTCGATTCCTGGCATCCTATATGGTCCCCCAAGCCTGCTAGGAGCAATTTCTGAGTGCAGATGGAGGAGTAACCCTAAGTGCTGCTGAGTGTGACAAAACAAAACAAAAACATCTAAGAACTCTTAAAGACTTTCAAAAATTGGATCTGTTCCTCCCTAGGGATTCCAAACTCTGAACCCAGTAACTTATTTAGTACTATGGAGGGAAATCTGGTTTTAAAAAGCCCCAGGTATTAACTCAAAGGCCCGGCAGGAATTGGATTTTCTCATGGACCAGCTCCAAAATTCCTCTTTCTAAGTTCAAACCTGGAGGGGGAAGGTGGGACTATAATTTTTGCAACCCCTCATTCTCCTATGGGTGCTATATAGTTCAGCTGTCTGGGCCCCTAGGATGGGTTTATTTACATAACAAGCAACCTCACATTTGTGTGAGGAATTGATCACTGATTTTATCATAAAGCAAGACTCAGAGCAGTTTCTTTGTTAGATTTTGATCCTTAAATAATAGTGCTGCCCATAGGAAATAGAATTCATACTGCCTCTCAGTGAGCCCCTTCAATGAGCCTTATCTGATCTTTCAGGAGAAGTTTCCTCCCATTATCCTGCTGGAAAGGCCTGAGACTTATTTAAAAGAACACATTTCATGATTTTCTATATTATTCATTCCTCCCCTTTACATGATGCCAAGTTTTTTTACATTGATGTCACCATCCGGAAAAGGTGGTATCACTGTCCCTTCACTGACCACACAGTGCAAATAAATTACAAGTCTGCTCAACAAGTGGGACTTGATACTTTAAATTACTTACTATCACATGTTTCAGGGACATGCAATATAAGTTACATAACTTACAACATAGCTTGCAATTCAGCTTTACATGGTAGGATTGTTCCCAGGCATAGTAGTAATCATCTAAATGCTCATAACCTGTTGACCCTCCCCTGATTCCATGTGCTAATATCACCTGGATGGTCATACCCACAGCTGGGAGGGGTTTGTGGTTGGGAATAAATGTGTTGCCTGGGGAAAGGGAGAGAAAAAAAGGCAGCAAGGGATCATTGAAGGCAGCAGGAAAGAGGCTGCATGAAAATCTTAGCTTAGAGGGCCAGAGAGATAGGACCGTGGTAGCTTTGCATGCAGAAGGACCATGGTTCGATTCCCGGCATCCCATATGGTCCCCCGAGCCTGCTGGGGGCGATTTCTGAGCATAGAACCAGGAGTAGCCCCTGAGCACTGCTGGGTGTGACCCCCCCACACACACACACACAAAAAAAATCTTAGCTTAGAAACAATGTGAAGCACATGGTGGTTAGGGCCATATAATGAAATTGTCTGTCTCCTGAAACTTCATCTTACTGCTTGTGAATCTCTCCGCCATTGTCCTACAATCTTCAGACCCGCTGGCCCAGGGCCTACAGGCGCTGTACCAAGAAAGGCCTCACCCCAACACTAGGAATCTATATTTTATATTTATACAACAATAACCAGGTTATTCAAAATTTGCTGCAGCAACTACAAGCCCTTCTGCATAAAACGTTTTGAACTGGGGCCAAAGAGTTAGCACAGCGGTGTTTGCCTTGCAAGCAGCCAATCCAGGACCTAAGGTGGTTGGTTCGAACCCCGGCACCCCATATGGTCCCCTATGCCTGTCTGGAACTATTTCTGAGCAGATAGCCAGGAGTAACCCCTGAGCAACGCCAGGTGTGGCCCCCAAAAAACAAATAAACAAAAACACATTTTGAACTGATTTTTCTTGTTTGTTTTGTTTTTTGGGTCACACCCGGCAGCGCTCAGGGGTTACTCCTGGCTCTATGCTCAGAAATTCATCCCTGGCAGGCACAGGGGACCATATGGGATGCCAGGGTTTGAACCACCGTCCTTCTGCATGAAAGGCAATCGCCTTACCTCCTCGCTATCTCTCCGGCCCCTTGAACCGATTTTTATCACTCAGATGAAGACAATTCTGACCTCCCAGGAAATGAAACTGTCGAGCCTACCACCTGCATGTAAACTATCATATTCCATGAAGTTAAGCAAGACAAATTGTCGATACATGTACCATTTTCACACCTTTGAATAAAAGAACTCATGTAGATGGGCCAACCCCCAAGGTTTACAGACAAATGAATTATGGCAAATGGTTTTTCCAAAGACTCTATTTCCATGTAGTGGTAGACACCTATTCACATTTCACATGAAGAGCACCAATGACTTCTGAAAGAGCTAAGCTGTTTAAACCTTCATGTTACAATGTTTTTCTGTTATGGGTGTCTCCCAATCCATAAAGATGGAAAATGGCCCTGTCTACACCAGTAAAACTTTGAATCATTTTGCAAAAAATGGCAAACTAAACATCAATGGAATCCCCTATAATCCACAAGACAAGGTATAGTTGAAAGAGCTCACAGAACCCTCAGAACTCAATTATTAAAATACAGAAAAAGGAGGGGCCAGAGCGATAGCACAGTAGCAGGGCATTTGCTTTGCACACAGTTGACCCAAACAGACCCAGGTTCAATCCCTAGTATCCCATATGGTCCCCCGAGCCTGCCAGGAGCGATTTCTGAATGCAGAGTCAGGAGTAACGCCTGAGCACTGCTAAACACCAAAGCAAGCAAACAAACAAAACCAGAAAAAGGGTATACCACCGATGGACATCTTATCCTTGACATTACTTTTATTAAACTTTTTGAGTTTGCCCCAGTGACAGTCCTATAAAAAAATGCTCAGATACAAAAAAATTAATTCACATATTTGGGTAAAAATGGTTAATAAATGGATTGCTGATAATCTCATCCAAGTAAAAGGATATGGGGGCGGAGATAAAGCGTTTGCCTTACATGCAGAAGGATGGTGGTTTGAATCCCGGCATCCCATATAGTCCCCCATGCCTGCCAGGAGCGATTTCTGAGCGTAGAGCCAGGAGTAACCCCTGAGCACTGCCGGGTGTGACCCAAAAACCAAAAACCAAAACCAAAAAAAACAGACAAACAAAAAAAGAAGCTCTTAAAAGTATCGAATAGGGCAAAGAAAAACATAAAGGAAGGACTGGGAAGGTGGCGCTAGAGGTAAGGTGTCTGCTTTGCAAGCGCTAGGGTATGACGGACTGCAGTTCGATCCCTGGTGTCCTATACGGTCCCCCCAAGCCAGGAGCAATTTCTGAGCGCGTAGTCAGGAGTAACCCCTGAGCGTCAAACGGGTGTGGCCCCCCCCAAAACAAAACAAAACAAAGGAAGCACAATCATCAAAAATGCCAAAGTGGGCTCCAGTGATAGTATAGTGGGGAAGGTGCTTGCCCTGTATTCAGACAACCTGAGTTTGATCTCCATCATCCCATATGGTCCTCTAATCCCACCAGAAGTGATTCCTGAGCACAGAGCCAGTAGTAACCCCTGAGCACCATCTGGTGTGGCATCAAAGCATCATTTTTGTAAAGGACTCAGAGTCTATGCACACATACAAACACATATACAACTCAACATTCACCCGTTAGAGATGATCTAGGAGTCCTCAGGGTATGAACACCAGGGCAGGAACTACACTATCAATGCTTGGAAACTTCTGCCGGACACCAACCCTTGAGTAAAAGTGGGGAATGGGAGAGTTAATTCTGAAGCTGGAGGCAGCTGTCAGACTCACCAGGGGTGTTATGTCCCTGGGATCCCCTGTTCTCACACAGCAACCGGCTCTGAGCAGACATAATCAAGTTGTCAGGGAATGTAGGAACAAAGCACAAAACTGAGGCTGAAGTGGAGTCACATATGGCTGGGATGGAAGCGTACATAGTAGGGCTTGGGAGTCATAGGTGCATGTACGTGTGTGTGTCTGAACTTGCAAAATGAGGGTGAAACGAGGGGCATTCACACAAGGACATGGGGGATATATCGAGGGGGTGATGAGTTCTTTTTGTTGTTGTTTTTGTTTGTTTGTTTTTGGGTCACACCCTGCAGCGCTCAGGGGTTACTCCTGTCTCTGTGCTCATAAACCACTCCTGGCAGGCACAGGAGACCATATGGGATGCTGAGATTTGAACCACCGTTCATTCTGAATCAGCTGTGTGCAAGGCAAATGCCCTACCATTGTGCTATCTCTCTGGCCCCTAATGAGTTCATTTTTTTGTTTGTTTGTTGTTTTGGGGTCATGCCCAGCAGCACTCAGTAGTTAGTCCTGGCTCTATGCTCAGAAATCACTCCTGGCAGGCTCAGGGAACCATATGGTATGCCAGGATTTGAACCACCATCCTTCTGCATGAAAAGAAAACACCTTGGGGCCGGGCGGTGGCGCTAAAGGTAAGGTGCCTGCCTTGCCTGCGCTAACCTTGGACGGACCGCGGTTCGATCCCCCGGTGTCCCATATGGTCCCCCAAGCCAGGAGCAACTTCTGAGCACATAGCCAGGAGTAACCCCTGAGCGTTACTGGGTGTGGCCCAAAAAACCAAAAAAAAAAAAAAAAAAAAAAAAAAAAAAAAAAAAAAAAAGAAAACACCTTACCTCCATGCTATCTCTCCAGCCCCCAGTGAGTTCATTTTTAAAGAAAATTCCAAACAACACTCCAAAGCCAGTTTAATAGACTGTTCTGGCAACAGCGAAAAACCCTGTGGAAATCGTGGCCCTGCCCAACTTCTCATTTCCTCCCCTTCTCCCCTCATGCATGCTGGCTCCCTAGGTATTTAAACCGCCATGGAGGGGCCGGAGAGATAGCACAGCGGTAGGGCATTTGTCTTACATGCAGCTGACTCAGGACCAATGGCTGTTTGAATCCCGGCATCCCATATGGTCCCCTGAGCCTGCCAGGAGCAATTTCTGAGCACAGAGCAAGGATTAACTCCTGAGTGCCGCCAGGTGTGACCCAAAAATCAAAACAAACAAACCAACACCCCCCCCCCCCAAACAAAAAACAAAACCTCCATGGAGCTGGAACATGAACCAGTGCCACTAGCTTTGAGAGGCCAATGGCTGTGTGTATGTCAGCTTGATGGCAGGCTTAGGAAACTAGCCCTATAGCTGCTGCTGCTACTGCTTCTGGGCACAGTGGCATGGGGCCTGGGAGCCAGCCTGGTCCACTATACCAAGCCACCAACGAGAGCTGCCCGTGCCAATGGGCCTTCACAGTGAGCAACCCCTATGGCTCCCTGTGCCCTGAGTTGGGCCATGCTTTGTTGACCACCCAGGTTCTGCAGACAGAAAGCAGTGCCCAGCATGCTGAGCTGGAGGCTGCCACACCCACCTCAGTGCCCTGGAGAGCTGTGCACTCTGGCAGACCTCAAAAGCGGTAGCCAGGCCCTGAGGAGGGACCAGACACAGCTGGAAGCCAGGACAAGCAAGCTGGAGATGGCCTATAGCCAGCTGCTTGGGGCCCAGGTGGCACTGCAGGAGGGGAATCCGAACCAGAGATGCAGTCCTTGGGTCACTCGGACATGCCAGCAGGCTCCAGAGAAGCTATGAAGGCGGGTGCATGTTACCCCTCCCCCAATCCATATGCTAATACCTGGAAGGTCAGACCCACCCACAGCTGGGAGTGGCAGTTGATAATTAAGGGGTTGCCTAAAGGGCGGAGGAGAAGCTGGAGGAAGGGTGCTTAGAGATCATCTAAAGAGACTGTAAGAAAATCTTTTTTTTTTTTTTTTGGTTTTTGGGCCACACCCGTTTGACGCTCAGGGGTTACTCCTGGCTATGTGCTCAGAAATCGCCCCTGGCTTGGGGGGACCATATGGGACGCCGGGGGATCGAACCGCGGTCCGTTCCTTGGTAGCGCTTACAAGGCAGACACCTTATCTCTAGCGCCACCTTCCCGGCCCCTGTAAGAAAATCTTAGCTGGGAAGCCATGTGGAGAAATGCACATGGCTGATAGGGCCCTGAAATAAAGCTGGATTTCTCCTGAAACTTCAACTGACAAACTGTGGTTCATTTCTTCACCATTACCCTGCAACCTTCAGATCTTCTGGCCATAGAGGCTATAGGTGCCAGGCGGAGCCGAGAAAGGTCTCACCCTCCATACCCTAGGACTCTATATTTTACGATTAAACAACAGGTGCAGGGCACTGGGGTGGGGACCCGGTGTGACTGGGCTCTCTCTGCCTGTCTTTTTGTTTTGTTTTGTTTTTTGGGTCACATCCGGCAGTGCTTGGGGGTTACTCCTGGCTCTAGGCTCAGAAATCGCCCCTGGCAGGCACAGGGGACCATATGGGATGCAGGGATTCAAACCACCGTCCTTCTGCATGAAAGGCAAACACCTTACTTTCATTCTATATCTCCGGCCCTTCTCTCTGCCTGTCTTATTTGTTCGAGGCCTGTATCCATCTGGGCCAAGTCTTTAATGACTAAAGTCCCAGTTAAATGGTGTCCTGAAGGGACTGACTCCAGGGTGGTTAGGTCAGACTGCCTTTGTAAACTCCCTCCAGCCTGAGTCCATCACTCAGATGTGGAACAGAGCACAAGGAAGGGTCTTGAGCTGGGCAACAACGAGAACATAGGCTGACACAGGATTGTCCTGGTCTGGCTTCTCTCTGCTCAGAATGGGGCGAAAGTTGCCATTGTCCCACCCCTCAAGAGCCAACTCTCAGATAGTACCAGTCTCATTAGGCACCAAGGTCATTGAGGCCAGGAGCAGAGAGAAGACTAACCGCCCCCCCCCCCAATTCCCGCCAATGCAGGGGACCAAGCAAGGAGCCATCAGATATGACTCATCGTCCTCCACACAGTGTGGGGACAGCTGCCTGCCGCTCTACCTGCCAAGTGAGAACTGGCCTCCAGTCCTTCTGGAAGCTTCTTCCACACACATTGTCTCACAGGCTCCCAATTTACTCCAAGGAGAGCACATGAGGTGTGGCTGTTGCCATGGAAGTCATGAGAGGGGTTGGCAGGAGGGAAGTGGAAGTAGAAAGGGGGTGCGCTTAAGAAAGGGGTTGGGGGCCCGGAGAGATAGCACAGCGGTGTTTGCCTTGCAAGCAGCCGATCCAGGACCAAAGGTGGTTGGTTCGAATCCCGGTGTCCCATATGGTCCCCCGTGCCTGCCAGGAGCTATTTCTGAGCAGACAGCCAGGAGTAACCCCTGAGCACCGCCGGGTGTGGCCCAAAAACCAAAAAAAAAAAAAAAAAAAAAAAAAAAAAAAAAAAAAAGAAAGGGGTTGGGAGAGCCGAGAGGGTGTGGGTAGGACCAGGTAACTGAAGAGGCACGGGACTTGTGATAAGGATATGACAGAAGCAGGGAGCTCCTGAGACTCCAGGGAAATTATGTGTGGGTACCTCCTGGCAAGGGGTCCATACCAGCACAGTACGGGGCTTCTAGGTGCCCCTACCTGCAATCAGGAGTTGCGGGATTAACCACTGTGCTGCAATGCCACTTGCAGCCAACAGGCCTAGGGCGCCCCCTGCTGGAGCCTTGGAACATTGCGGTCCCAGGATGTGGCCAGGGCTGGAGCTAACTCGCTCAGTGACCCTGGGAGGACTGTAACTGTCATCCAAAGTAGTCCCATAAGACATGGTGGCGATGACAAAGTCTGACCCAGGTAGCCTGCTTGCACCTTCTCTCTCCACCGTCTGCCTCTCTGAATACACTTTTTTTTTTTTTTGGTTTCTGGGTCACACCCGGTGGCACTCAGGGGTTACTCCTGGCTCTGTGCTCAGAAATCGCTCTTGGTGGGGCCGGCGAGGTGGCGCTAGAGGTAAGGTGTCTGCCTTGCAAATGCTAGCCAAGGAAGGATCACAGTTCGATCCCCCGGCGTCCCATATGGTCCCCCCAAGCCAGGGGCAATTCCTGAGCACTTAGCCAGGAGTAGCCCCTGAGCATCAAACGGGTGTGGCCCGAAAAACAAAACAAAACAAAAAAAAAAACAAAACCAAAAACAAAAAAAAATCGCTCTTAGCAGGCTTGGGGGCCCTGTGGAATGCTGGGATTCGAACCACCATCCGTCCTGGATAGGCTGCGTGCAAGGCAAACACCCTACTGTGTATTTTCTCTCAGATCCCTGAATCAATTACATTTGGGGGGGGGGGTTACACCTGGCAGTGCTCAGGGGTTATTCCTGGCTCTATGCTCAGGA
Source organism: Suncus etruscus (assembly GCF_024139225.1). Taxonomy (NCBI): domain Eukaryota; kingdom Metazoa; phylum Chordata; class Mammalia; order Eulipotyphla; family Soricidae; genus Suncus; species Suncus etruscus. The sequence continues at coordinate 59,655,248 of NC_064854.1, read as the reverse complement.
ATTGTTTCTGGCAGGGTTGGGGGACCATATGGGATGCTGGAATTCTAACCACCATTGTTCTGCATGCAAGCCAAACACCCTACCTCCATACTATCTCTCTGGCCCCATGAATAGAATTAAAAAAAAAATAGTTTATTTAGGTTTTTGGGCCACATCCGGTGGCACTTCAGGGCTACTCTGGCTCTGTATTCAAAAATCTCTTCTGGAAGGCTTTTGGGGGACCATGTGGAATGTCAGAAATCAAACCTGGGTCCATCCTGGGTTGGCCACGCTCTACCAGTGTGCTATTGCTCTGGCCCCTCTCTGAGATTTTTACATGGGATTTGGAAAATATGGAGCTCCAGGAACTGAAATCCGAGCTGGCTGAGCATCCTGCTTTCAGAACCTTGGGCACCCCACCAGGTGGTCCTGAGAGGGAAGAAGCAAAGCTGCACTGATCATGTCTCTCACTGCCCACTGTCCTTCCAACCTTGGGCCCTTTGATTATCTCCTGCTCTGGTGCCTCCTGGGGAGGATGACAATGGAGCAGCATCTCATCCTCCTCCCTCTGCTCTGTAGGATGCAGTGAGCTTGTCTGGGTGTCTAAGTGCAGCTGAGACCCTCAGGGGCAAGTATGGCTTGTGAATGAAGGATCTGTGGTTTCATCCCACAGGCCCAAGACCATGTGGAAGATTGACACAGCGGGCAGCAGAATTCCAGCGGCCTCAAAAGTTCACCCAGGGCTTCCTGTCGCAGGTGCACAAGCTGTTGCAGGTGCTGGAGGGCACAAATGCCACCCACAGTCTGAGAGCAGTCTTTACTTTCAGGTGGCGCTGACTCCACTCTGGGTTGACCTGCAGGTCCAGGGTGTGCGGGCAGAGTACGAGTTCACCAGGGCCAACTGTCATGGCCAGTTAGTTCCCCTACTCCTGGGTGGCTACAACATAGACCTGGTGGTGGACAAGATAGGGCTCTGGGCCATCTACGGCATTGAGGCAGCCAAAGGGGTCACTGTCCTGTCCAAGCTGAATGAACCCTGAGCACCTGGGGCTGGAGCGCACCTGGACAATCAACATCCTGAAGGCATCAGTGACTGTGGTCACCTGTGGCACCTTGTACCAGCTACACAGCAATACAGGCGGCCATCACTTTGCCTTTGACAGGGGCTCGGGTATAGCTGGAGCACACACATGCCCATCCAAACTACACCAGCATGCCAAACTACAGCTCCCATAGTCACCTACGTCAGCCTCTCCATGGCACACCGGCTCAGCCCTGCCCACAGGGCTTTGCTGCACATCTCGAGTACCTACCCACAGGAACATTCTCTTGGCACTGTCTGAGGGAGAGGGGGGGTCCCAAGTGGTACTCAGAAGTCTATGGATCCCACTGATCGATCATTCTTGGCCAATAAATGCTGAGGGTACAGTGTGGAGCAGGAACAGAACCTGGGGCAGACACATACTAGCTCCTGGCTTCACTCTGCAGCTTCTGAGCACATTTAATCTTGCAGCTTCTGGCTAAACCTAGAAGTTACTTTGCATCTGGGACCCCAAGACGTGTGACAGGGTTTCTGGAAAGGGCCCCACAGGATATGTTGAAAACAAATGTGGGATCCAAGCCGGACCTGCTTGCTTCTGTCACCATTTGTGGGGGTCAACCTACCAGGTGTCTCCTGCTGTGGGGGAGCTGCTAGCCTGTGTGACCCACCTTTGGTGTCTGCAGTAAAAGGATCTGAGAGCCCTGATCCTGTTGAACTCTACTGTGTCAGACTGACCCTCTGGGGTGGGATCCGTGGAGTAGAGTATGAATGTGTATCTGTGCAACACGCATGTGAGGGATCTGTATCTGGGGTTGGTTGCTTCCTCTCCAAACTGAGCGTTTAGAAGACAAGCAAGGGGAAGGACTGAATCCTCTTTTGCAGCTTAAGTGTCCAGGTATAGCCTCAGATTTGTGGTCAAGAGGATGCATCCTGATGGGGCCGGAGAGATAGCATGGAGGTAAGGTGTTTGCCTTGAATGCAGAAGGACGGTGGTTCAAACCCCGGCATCACATATGGTCCCAAGTCTGCCAGGAGCGATTTCTGAGCGCAGAGCCAAGAGTAACCCCTGAGTGCCGCCGGGTGTGGACCCCCCCCCCCAAAAAAAGAGGATGCCTGATGTTTCTATTCTTGGAACATACAAAAGGGATCCTCCCACCCCTCAACAGAGGTGAAAAACAAACCAGCAGCTCGAAGATGCATTATTTAGAGAATACTTTATTAGTTTCTGTAATCAAACCCACGTAGATAAGACCTTACATATTTAATACAGTGCGTTAACCCCTGTACAAATGGAAAAAAAATGATACTCAACGTTTCTAGACCAATATGGCTGTTAATCTCTGTACAATGCCAACCCAACACGGTACAACTGGGATACTTTTTCCAAAGTTGACGGCACAGCTAGTTTCCAAAAAATTCAAATTATATATATATATGTATATATATTTATTTATATAAAAAGACCAATAGCAGTAAGTTATGCATCAATAGCAGCAACAGCGTTTCCAGATTCTGCAGTCTTCTGAACGAATCATACACATCAGCACACCCCATTAAAAAAAGGGAATAAAGGTAAAAAAACAACCCCCAGAAAACAGCAAAGTTCTGTCACTGTTGTGGTACCTGGCACCATTTAAAAAAAATTATTAGCTTCTCAATCATCATCTGGAAGAAAACATTCTAGAATAACGTCATTACAAACAGCTTTAATAAAGCACTGTCACTGTCAGGTCATAAAGCAGGTCCACGGGACTTGACATTCACAGAGGGGTGACACAGAAAGGGGGTCCAAGGCTACACTACTAGAGGGTACAATTCAAGGCATTATTGGAGACTTGATTCTATGCATCTGGCAGAGGACCACGGGCTAGCACTGCGGCTGTGGTGAAGAAAGGTGCCTTCACAGACAAGGTTTCTGCTCGTTGACACAGCCAGTGCCCAATGCCCATATGAACGTCAGCTGAGAACCGTGTGTGTTTTTTTTTTAAAAAAAGGGCAAAAGCAAAAAAGGAAAAAGAACCAAAAAAAAAAAAAAAAAAAAAAAAAAGAAACACACAGAAACCTGCCACTGGATTCGTCCAAAGATAACCGAGTGGAGGCAGCAAGGCCCAGCCTGCCCAGCACCTAACAATCAGTTCCGGGGTGGCCAAGGTGTCCAGGCAGCGTCCAACACCACAGGCCCAAGTGGAGGTTGCTCAGGGGCAATCCCCGTCCTTGGGAAGGGGGCCACGCAGTTTGATTGTGTGCGACCCCTTATGGGTCATAGGAACAAGCTGCTGTGTCAGGAACAGCTCCCCTTGCCCTTACAGGGCCATATTTCTCCGTTAATAGCCTGGGTCTAGATCTGGTGCAGGTGATGTGCTGCCGGAGAACCAGAGGACCTGAGGCCGGGAACAGAGAGGTGACAGCATGTCCTCTGAGCAGAGCCTCTGAGTTGTCCACACTCCTTCCCTTCCCACTGCTCCTCTCCCTGGGCCCTCTACAATTTTGTCTCCTCAGCTTTGATGGCCTGAGGTTTAATTGGTCCAGTTCGAACAGGCTTGGCAGCTATGGCAGGCGCTGGGGGTAGCTTTTCCTCCACTTTCTCCTGACAAACTCCTGGGGGCTCGGCCAGTGCTTCCGGGGCTTTGCTCGTGTCACTGTCCACTTTGGGGCCTTTCCCACCTATCTGTTTGCTCTGCTGCTGCTCGGAGAAGAAGCGCTGCGTGGACTGAAGAACCTCTGCTCTCTGCTTGGCCTTTGAGGAAGAGAAAGGACAAGAATTGCTGTGGAAGCCAAGGTCAGCTCAGTGGCTTCCAAGAATCACAAAGCACGTCCCCAACCCCAAGCACCGCCTCGTCTCGCCTGGCTTTGCCGCTGGAGTGCTAGCGACCAATGTCTTCCTAGGTGACTGCAGCTAATCGTGGGAGACAGGTTCCTCCTCTCCTCCTCCCGCCAACCTGGGCGAGGTGCCCTCTCAGGAAAGAGCCCAACAGAGTGTGCTGCTGGCTCATACAGATCATTTCTGGAACATACTACGGGTAGTCTGATAGGGGGATCCTGCTCGCAAACTTGAGACATATAAGCAACAAAACTTCTACTGGCAGTGGGCTACAGGAGAAAAGGAAAGGAAGCACTTATATTGCGCATTACCAACACCTAGGACCAAAGGTCTTGTGGCTGAGTCCTCTTCCCACCGCTCTCTTCTGCAGGAGAAGAGCAGCAGAAATTAGTGACTGTGACCAGGGAGCACTCAGTTCGGATAACTCCGACCACGCCCTGCACTGCCTAAGTCACATATTTACTCCCACCCCTGTGGCTTACCACGGACACACACCACTACAGACAGCTTAGGCTCCTCCAGTTCCTGCTGCTAACAGAAACCTTCTAGGCTTCCAGGAAACTTTCCCCTCCAACCCCCCACCAGAGCACTGGGCTCTGGTGTCACTGTCACTCTGAAATAGGGACCATGTGGAGTTAGGGGTCAGGGCATCAGAAGCAGAAGTAGAAGCCATGTCAACATTTGCCAGCGGGGAGGTCACAAAAGCAGTCTTAGATCATATTCCTGAGGACCAGATACCACGGCTGTTGACCAAGAGCAAGCGCTTGGCCTGCCCAGTTTGGGTGAGGACACAGTGGCCACCCATGAAGAGAGCCCTAACAGGCTGTTTCGAACTCAGTGAGCTGCATGGCAGCCAGCATGCCTATCCTGAAGGTCCTAAGTTTTTGCATCTACCTGCACATAGCTAGTGTGGCAGCCCCCGAAGCTGACAACTACCTGTAGACCCCTGAGCTTGACCCACACTCCACATTCTCATACCGCCAGGATTCAGAGCTGAAGTTTTGGATCAGGGAGATGGAGGCAGCCAGGAAGGGGAAGAGAAAACGAAGGACACAAAAGGAAATAAAACAGGGAATTTAGATCAACAATTCTTACTACGCTCTTGTTGCTCTTGTTCTTCCAAAAACAAAAACAAAAACAGAGCAGCTAAACTCAGATTCCCTCAAGGACTATCAGCAATGAATCTGGCCAGATTTAAAAATGGTAATGTATTTGATTACTATAGTTAACAAAAAAACACAAAAAAGAAAAAATAACCCAATAAAATAAAAAAAAAATAAGGGGGTGGGAAGGTGGCAGGGAAAGGATGGGGAGGGAAAAAAATAAAGACATAAAAAAGGAACGAATGCAAGCAGGCAGCTCGGTGAGGCGGCCAAACAAGGCCTGGACATACGGTTACGGTCCAGAGACACACTCGCTGTCGGCTGTGAACACGTACTAACCTTCATGTCCTGTTCAGCCTTCAGCGCAGCCTGGGCCTGATTACCTCTGACTCCAGACAGGGCTCCACAAGGGCCCCCAGCTACGTGTGGCAAACGAGCATGGCTCATGAGGCCTGTGGTGAGCGGAGGAGGCATCGGACTGGCCAGGGCCATTGGTGGCCGCTGCACAGGTGCTGGGAAGGTGTTAGTATGTGGGGCTCTTACCAATGGAGGGACCAGGTTAGGCTGAGAGAGAATCTGAGTGAAAAAAACAAAACATACAACATCAACTTGTTAAAAAAAAAAAATAAAGCCCATCAGCAGCGGGTCGGCTTATCCCAGTCAGTCTGAGCCCAGTGCCAGGGAGGGCCCGCTGGGGCCACGCTCAGGGACAGAACCCACAGGCCACATTGGGGTAACACAAGCAGGAAGGCTTGCTACGGTGCTTGGGTTGGGTAGGAATCAGGCACAAATTCTGAAGGGGAGATAGAGAGGCTAGGAATTAGGAGATCTTCATTTTTAAAAAAGCAAACTCTGGAACAGCAGGAAAGGCACACACTTCTAGGTTAGAACAGTGTGGACTCGACAGACAGGAAGCGCCCAGTGGGTGGGAGTCTCTGTGGCCTTTAGTTGGACCTTCCACATGATCCATCACCATGGGAAGAGAAGCCAACATGGGTACTAGGACACTGTGGCTGCTCCTCCAGCACAGCAAGTTTAAAAACGACTCTAGCCTACAAGACCCGACACATTGGGCCCCTTCAGAAAGTTGCAGGCGGAGCTGGGGGGGGGGGGGGGGAGAGGGAGCCCAAGATGCATTTCCAGTGTCTGCTTCCAACTCCCCAGCACACGCAACTCCTGCCTGCGTGACTATCTTGGTCACTAACTGTCACCCAGGACACGGTCCCTCCTGGGCCCCGTGCTTCCAAACTGCTCCGCATATGTATGGCTAGGTTATCACGCAGACCAGCCACGCTAGAACGGCTTGCAGGTAAACAGTACTCATTTCTCACTCGGATCTGCCCACCTGGGGTGCAAACTGTGTAGGAAATGGCGGGGTCATTCTCACAGTGGCAGGGGCTGACTGGAACTGCTTCTGATAGACAAGGCCGCTCATTTTGCCGGACTGGCTGTTCGGACTTGTGGAAGTAGCCCTTGGAGAGAACCATCACCGGTCAGTATGGAGGCAGTGCCACATCAAGAATGTGCTCAGAGCTGAGAAGTGCTCCGGGGAGATTCACCGACAATGGACCCAAGGGAGCTAAACATAGCAGGAGAGACACTGGGAGGGCAGGTGAGGAAGGAAGCCAGCTACACCTGCCCTGGATTGAAGCCATTTTCTAAAAACACAGCAAAACAATTACATTCAAAGGACTTAAGGCGGAGCACTTTAGGTCACCAGCCTGGTAACAGTGTGTATCTAGCACAGGAGGCATTAAGTAAGTTCTCTGTAACTAGAGACACGTATTTTACCGAAAGGGACTGGAGGCGGCGGCGGCGCTTCTGCCACTGACAGGAGGCGTGCCTGGCTTCATGTCCATGCCACTCCCGAAGGCTTTTAGGTCCATGTCGGACATCTGAGGAAGTAGACAGTAAACTCAGGCTAGAATCCCAGAAGCTCACCGATAGCCTCTTTCTGAATACTCATCTAGCTCAGAGCAGAGGGCCTGAACTATCAGGGAACAGGGGCTGGAGTGTGCACAGGGCAGGATGCTAGCCTTGCACACAGCTGATTTGGGCTCGATCCCTGGCATTAAACATGGTCCCCAAGTAACACCAGGAATGATCCCTGAACACAGCCAAGTGCAACACCCCCTCCCAATCATGGATTCCTCAGTGGCACCTTTGGGACTGTTTAATTTGAATTCATCCACAAAGTGGAAGAACTGTTGGGCCAGAGAGTGCAGGGTCCACATTCCTTGTGAGGCATTTCCAAGGCCTGGCCCCTAAGTAGAGCGAGGAACAAAAAATTATGAGACTGAAAAACATCCCTATGGGGTTAAAGTCATAGCATCAGCCTTCATGACTAGGTAAGCACTAGGGGGTAAATATGTTAGAAATAAAAAGAAAGAGCAAGTTCACATGGTGCCTTGGTTTCTGACGGATGCTGGGTGAAAGCAAACGTGGCCCAGAGCCCCCCTCCCCCAACTCACCTTTCCTGGGGCTGCCATTATACTGTGCTGCGGCCCGGCGGGGATCAGCCCCCGATATGGCTGGCTCACTTGAGCAGGGCGGCTCACGCTTTGAGGTTGGGCGGCTGGGGCTGTGTGCTGCAACGGGGGCTGCATGGCCTGAGGCAGCGCAATTAGGGGCTGCCCTGTGGATCCGAAATTGGGCAAGGAAAGCTGGGACGCTGGCAGAGGCACCGTGACCTGCAACAGAATCGGAGGCTGCAGCAAGTTGCCTGCAACTGCTGTCCCTGCAACCCCTCTTATAGCCAATCTCTCCTGAACCGGAACTGACAACTGTATTCTTTTTTATCCAGTGCCCAGCAACTAAGCCCACTTCTTAAAAATGCAGAAAAAGTACTTTAAACAAATGAGTATCTTCAAGGTATCCACAGTATATGTTAGAGAACCACCAAAATAAATAAATAAGTAAACAAACAAATAAATAAGAGAGTTAAGCAGTTGGAACTCCACCAGCAAGGCAGATGCCTTACCGCTCTCAGAGCCACCACTCTAGCCCGTACCAGGATTTCTTTTTTTGTTTGTTTTTGGGCCACACCTAATGGCGTCCAGGGATTACTGCTGGCTATGTGCTCAGAAATCGGCCCTGGCTTTGGGGGATCATACAGGACTCCTGGGAACGAACCAAGGTCTGTCCTAGGCTAGCCACGTGCAAGGCAAATGCCCTACCGCTGTGCTACCACTCCAGTCCCCAGCCTTCCAAGATTTCTGAGCACAGAGCCAGGAGCAACCCAAGTGTTGCCAGATACCCAAAACAAAACAAAAAAACCCCAACAAAATAAAACAACAAAAACACCCAAGTAATCTTCCAGTTTTCATTTAATCCTCAATAAGGTCTCTCTGTGTGCTGTCTCCCCCTAAGTAGGCCACCAAAGGTAATTAAGAAACTAATGATTTGGGCCCGGAGAGATAGCACAGCTGTGTTTGCCTTGCAAGCAGCTGATCCAGGACCAAAGGTGGTTGGTTCGAATCCCGGTGTCCCATATGGTCCCCTGTGCCTGCCAGGAGCTATTTCTGAGCAGACAGCCAGGAGTAACCCCTGAGCAACGCCGAGTGTGGCCCAACCCCCCCCCCCCCAAAAAAAAAGAAACTAATGATTTGATCGGTTGTCTCACTAGTCCCGAAAAGGCTGAGCAAGCCTGGAGGGGGACAAGGCACTTGTGCCATGAATGTAGTTGACCTGCATTCCATCCCTGACACCACACGTGGTACCTTCGAGTCCTGCCAACTCTGGAATCCCCACCCCCAAAAAAAGAGGAGCCAAAGAGATTGTACAGCTGGGGTTGTCCTGTGGGATCCTCCCCCAAAATGCTGGCCAATGACATTTCTTAGACACATTTTCCAGACATTTCCCACTAGAATTATCCCTGCACCCATCCAATTCTGGGTGCACACTGTCCTTGACCCTAATATACATCCCTCCTGCTGGGAGAACCCTCCAACCTGTCTAGATGCAGCACCACAGTAGTCTGCCAAAGCCGAGTGTACTGTTCCTGCTGCTCACTTCTCTGGCTATCCTCAGACACTGAGGGAAGCATTTGGAGAGGCAAGAGACCAGCTGGACTGTGGCAGGAGGGACTCCAGGCCTGACCCAGCCCCCACCTCACCTCGGTTCTTACTGATACTCCCAGCAATAACAGAATAACTGTAACAACAACACAACAATGATAAGAAAAAAGAAAACGGAGGAAATTTACCATGCCATAGTTTACCTGCTGGAGAGCACTCGGGGACTGGGCAGTGTTGTAGAAATTGGTCTGACCAGGCTGTTGGACTTGTCCGGAATAAAGTGTCGAAGCCTGGGTAAGATTCGCTCTAGCCTAGAAATATTTCAGAATAAAAAGCCATGAGACTGGAAAAACATCCCTCAGGAGTGAAAGTCATGGCATTGGGCTGGGCACCTCACCTGGAGAAGGTGCGTATCGATCAGCTGTGACCCTCCGAGACCCGACGCCTGACCCAGCTGGTGCTCATACAGAATAGGAATCGGCTGTGTGCTTGATGTCTGTGGAAAGGCAAGACCCGACTGGGCCTTGGCTAACTCCTGATGCTGGACAGCAGGGAAGTTATGAATGGCAGTGCCAGAAAGGACCACGGACGGCTGTGATAGGCCGCTCTGCATGAAGGCCGGCTGGGACCTGGGCCCACATGAAAGGAAGAAAGAGGGCCACTGTGAGAAGTCTGGGGAATCTTAAGGTAGAAGACTCCAATCTGGCAGACAAGGCCCAACCCCGCTATGTTCCTGTGAGCTGTGAGCAGCCAGCGTACCTCCCCAGGTGGCCCCACAGTTTCTGGGGCTCCCTGTGGCCTCTCTATACAAGTTCTGCAGTCAATTGGTTCCCAAAGTCTGGCTGAATGGCTGTGGTTCAAGACACACTGTCAAATGCTAATAATTCAGGGAATCATGTTTCAGCTACTCCCAGAGCTGTTGTAGGGACCACAAAGTGCCAGCCAACGATCTAGGGTCCTAGCATGCACTCAACTCGTTCCTCTCTCTAGGGTTCTAAACCAGAATCTAATGCAGTTTAAATAAGCAGTCCCTCATTCCTCAGAGGAAGAAGCCAAAGCATGGGGCACTTTGGCCTGGTGACCAGCCACAGCAGTCACTGCACTCACCTGTATGGCTGAAGCGAAGAACTGAACAGCTCTTGGGCCTGGGAAACAGGAGGGCCGGCCCCCAAACTCAGTTGGGCCTGATGCTGACCTTGCAATGGAGCATAGATAGGGATGGGGATCTGCTGCACAGACGCCGGCTGTGGGCATAGGAGGGAACATGGGAGAGTAGTATATACACTGCACATGGCACACAGGCACTCGCATATGCACTGATGTACATGAACACATATGCACAGACACATGCACTTGCAAATAACTGCTAGGGACCAGCTTCCTTGTAAAACAAAATCAACAGAAACATCTAAGTTTTGCTGGACTCATGAGCTATTTTTATTTTAATATTTTAATAGCTGACTATTCTACCCTGGTCCATGTGGGAGCTTCAGAGCAGCCTCACAAAAAATCAAGGCCATGGGGATAAGGAGGGAATCTTGTGTGAAGCTGACCCTGTGGCAGAAGCATGAGCACTTACTCACCTGGGAAAGGCCTGGCTGGAAGCCCTGCTGCTGAGCCAGGGATGGTGGGCCCAGCCTGGCGTGCTGTGTGTTGAATAAGTGACTTGTGTCACCTATGTAGAAAGCCGGGATCTGAGCTACAGGTAGTAGGAAAAACCAAGAGTCATTGCTACATTCCCAAGCGTAAATGCCTTACCTCCATGCTATCTCTCCGGCCCCTCTAAATAGGTTTCTATGTATTTTACATACATGCTAGTTTGTGACTGTGCTTTAGAGAATATCCCATACTACTTTTTTTTTTGGTTTTTGGGCCACGTCCGGTGACGCTCAGGGGTTACTCCTGGCTATGTACTCAGAAATCATCACTCCCAGCTTAGGGGACCATATGAGATGCATGGGGGAGGATGTCAAACTGCGGTCTGTCCTAGGTTAGCGCAGGCAAAGCAGACACCTTACTGCTTGCGCCACTGCACTGACCCCTCCCATACTGTTTCTAACTTGTGACCAGCATGCCAATAAATTAACAATATAATTCTTTTTTTCTTTTTTTTTGATTTTTGGGCCATGCCTGGTGACACCCAGGGGTTATTCCTGGCTATATGTTCAGAAATCGCTCCTGGCTTGGGGACCATAAAGGACGCCAGCGGATCGAACTGCAGTCCATCCTAGGTCAGCACGAGCAAGGCAAATACCCTACCACTGCGCCACTACTCTGGCCCCAAATATAAGTAATTCTAACAAATACATTCACCTGTATAAATTTTCTAGCTATGAAACTATTACTATCACAATTATCTTTTCTGAAACATTTCTCCAAAAGAACTATGCCAGGGGCCAGAGCGAGAGGCCAGCGGAGAGGGACTTGCTTTGTGGGAGGCTGATTTAGATTCTATACCTGGCATCTCAAGGTTCCCCAAGCAATACCAGGAGTTATTCCTAAGCATTGCCTGGTTTGGTCCCAAACAAAAACGAACAACCCCATTTCACTGGAATCACCTTTAGGGGTGTGTGAAGTGGGGGCTCCCAACACCCGGTGATACTCAGGGTTTACTGACCCTTGGCTCTACACTTATATGTGGTGCCAGAGAGGGAACCCAGGTCATTTGCAAAGCAAATGCCTTCCCTGCTGTACTATGGCTCCGGTCCCTGACTGGAATATCATTCCAATGATATGTAGAATATATGATGTGACTACCCCAGATGGAACCTCACCTGCGGCTGATTGTGGCACATAGACCTGGGCCGCCTGCTGCTGTTGTGGGAGAAGGGGTGGCACACAGCCCAGTGGCGCAAAGTGGCTGGCTGAGGGCAGACTGCTGGTCTGCAACTGCTGCGGCTTCACCTTGCAGATGTTGGGTGGATCTGATGTGGTTGTGGACTTTGTACTCAAAGAGGAGGTAGTGTAGGTACCAGCGCCTGTTGTGTGGGAGACAAGAGCTCAGAAAGGGAGCTCAGACCGACCAAACACTGGGTTTCTACACAACACAATACTCCCTACAGAAGAAATGAACATAGGGACTATAAAAGGAGGAAGGGAGGAAGGGAGAAAGGGGAGGGAGGAAGGGAGAAAGGGGAGGGAAGAAGGAAGGACGGACTACTACTGACCAAGTCCATACCTGAGGGACTACAAAAAGGAGGGAGGAAGGAAGGAAGGAAGGAAGAAAGGAAAGAAGGAAGGAAGGAAAGAAGGAAGGAAGGGAGGGAGGAAGGACTGCTAATGACCAAGTTCACACCTGAGGACAGAATTAAAGAGAAATAGCGGCACAGGAAAATGACCCTAGTTTAGACAAACTGAATCCAGGGCTTAAGTGCCACTCAGTACACATGCAGGGAGTGGCTGTGCTTAACAGACACCCCTGTTCCTAGCAGGGGTATGACCCGAGAACACCAGTTGGTCCAAAACCAAAAAACAAGTAAAGGTCTATTTCTCCCCTTCCATGGAAAATACCTGGCTGCTCCTAGTCACTAAAGTGAGTTTCTTCTAATTGCAGAACTGGCACAGGGCAGGGCCAGAGAGGAGGGCAGGGTCAAGGTGCATACCGTGCAGTCAGCACAATGCCTCCCTGGTACACATGGAGCCCTGAGCATCACCGTAGGCCCAGGGAACGTTTGACATTGCAGAGCTCTGAACTCTGCCAGGGGAAACCGGTTTATTGAACTTAGATGCCAGGAGGGGTCCACAGGCCTTCTAAGCACTGTTAAAAAGACACCAAACTCCCCCCCCCCCCAAACTAACATAAAACATCCCTAAATAATCTAATAAAAATAAAACCAGATTATGACCACATGCTGTGAAAATAAGAGGCCAAGTGCTAAGTGGAGCCAGAGACATAATTCAAGCACCATCATTCTAGTGGCCAGTGAGCTACACTAATTCCAAAGGGGAACAGAGAGGTGAAAGCAGTGCCTTGGATTATCATCTGTACCTGAGAGACATGCTGTAGGTGTGACGGAGGCCACAGGAATTGGGGGCACCGATGCACTGGAGAAAGAGCTGTAGCTGCTAGGGCTGGGCGCGCTGGTGCTGCTGCTGGGCCCGCTGGCGCTGTGCGGCACAGCAGACGTGGCAGGAGAGCCTTTGTCCCGCACATTTGGTGAGTTTTCCCAGGCCTTGCGTGCAGATTCCATCTGCAATAAAGCGGAACTCTGACCATGCAAATACGTCACCATCCGCTCACAGCCAACACCAGGCCTCACACAATGTTGTGCACGCAGCTACATGTCTATAGTATGTTACGTCTCAAACCCACACGAGCCAGGGCAGGAGCTCCCCCTTCTCTAGGGAGGCAAGGACAGAATGACATGTCCAGAGGCTGCTGTCAGTGGGGTGAGAAGTCTCAACTCTCTTCCCTTCTAGTTAGTGAGGAAGGACTCAAAGGCACCAGATCCTTGTGAGGCTGGCCCTGGGCCCTAACCCTCGAAAGGCCCTGCTCCCCCATTACTCTTCTAAATGGCAAGTGACAGGCATCTTTTTTGATGCCATAGTCCTTCATGCCATAGTCCTTAGAAGGCAAAAGAAATAGCATTCTCACTTCAGTTTCAGTGGAAAGAACTTTTGGCTTATTTCACACAATTACTGAACTGCTCTTTCTCTTTGTCTCTGGGCCACATGCAGTGGTACTGTGGGCTTAGGGATCACTGGTTCTGCACTCAGGGATCACTCTGTGTGGAGCTGGGGGACCAAACTGGATGCCGGAGCTCAAACCTGAGTCAGTTCTTCCTGCTGTACTGGTCACCCTGTCCACTAATTTAGCCCTAATTTTGAAAAGGCACAAATTTACCTACCTAGGGGTCAGAGAGATAGCACAGAAGTAGGGTGTTTGCCTTGCACGGCAGACAGACACAGGACAAACCTGGGTTTGATTTCTGGCATCCCATATGGTTCCCCAAGCCTGCCAGGAATGATTTCTGAGTGCAGAGTGAGGGGTAACCCCTAAGTGCCACCAGGTTTGGCCCAAAACATGCCCCTCCCCAATTTTTTTTTTTACCTACCTAGACCAATGCCTTCACAGAAAATGATAAACACATTTTCATTTCTAGAAGACACATTTAAAACAAAGCTGGGCCTAGGTGATGGTCCAGGAGGTAGGGCACTCACCTATAGTTCCGCCAGGTGTGATCCTTGAGCACAGTCAGCCCCAAAAGCAAACCCTGGCCCCATCAGAACAAGAACGTGGACTAATTCTGGCAACATTTAAGTCGATGTTCAACACAACTAACACACAGTCCCACGTGAGAACAGAGCAATCTGTATTATTAAATAGCAATCTTGTGGGCCCTAAGAATAGAGCTCATGCCCCAACATGAACATGCATTGTTCAAGTACTCAATGAGACAAAGGAACCTCAACTCTCTGAGACAACAACAGCTGATCAGGGATAAAACGCTAAATACCCTATACATTTAAGGCAGCTACATGGCAAAAGTTAGCACAGCGACAAGGCATTTATTTACCTTGCACCTTATCAAACTGGGTTCAATCTCTGGCATCACATATTATCCCCCGAGCACAATGGGGGTGGTTTTTCAGTCATAGTGATTATAATTACAGGGGGATATGTTGGACAATGTTAGCATTCAGGGAGGAAGGGACTCCCAAGTAGTACCAAAGAAGTCTGGGGCCACCACTGGTGCTTTACCCTCTGGAATGAAGGCCTTGGCAACCCAATATTGGGAGAACTGAGTGAGCCTTGGACATCCAATCACTCTCTACCTTTTTCTCAGTAACTGTGGTGGTTGGAGTGAACTAGAAACACAGAACATCTTCTTGAGATTTGTTCACCCCAAACCCTCAGGCTGATCCCTATACAGTGAGCCAACAAGCTCAGCGATTTCAGACTACCAGGTTTTGCAATTAGCTTTGAAGTAGCAAAAACTCAAATTACAGCTTATCAGCTCTATATAGCGCACAGTGACACACACCGAACTCACATCCACTTTTTCTTCTTTCTGAGAAGGCAGATGTGGTGCCTGCTCAGGGGCCTCTACTGGCTATGACTGGGGTCACACATCTTGGGATGGAACAGACAAGCATATCTGCAGCCTTGTCTAGCTCTCTGAGCCTCATTTCCTTTCTTTTATTTTTATTTTTTGTTTTTTCTTTTGGGGGGGGGGTCAGACCCTGTGATGCTCTGCGCTCAGAAATAGCTCCTGGCAGGTTTGGGGGACCATATGGGAAGCCAGGATTCAAACCACCGACTTTTTGCATGCAAGGCTAACACCCTACCGCTGTGCTATCTCTCCGGCCCTCTCATTTCCTTTCTTAGGCAGAAAGAAAAAAATGGGAAATGGGGGAGAAAATTCAAGAAAATAAAATTCTAGCTATACTTATCTCCTCTATGACAAATATATGGGCACTAATATCCATATAATAGTTTTCTATACTTTATGTACTATGTCTTGTAATATTAGGAACATTGTGTAGAAGGAAATGTTGAGGTTTTGTTTTGGGGTCACACCTGGTGATGCTCAGGGGTGACTCTGGGGACAATATGGGGTGCCAAGGATTGAACCCAGGTCGGCTGTGTGCAAGGCAAATGCATTACCCATTGTGTTATCACTTCAGGTCCAACAAATGCTGAATTTTCTGAAGAATTGGCCTAAAGAATATTGAGTGACAACACAGTATTTGTGGAATAGGTTAATCCTGGATAATAAAAGGGTGGAAGCACAAGACAAAGCCCCATAGGTGCAAGTAAACAACAGGGCTCGAGTAAAAGTGGCATAAACACTAGGGACTGGGGAAGGCAGGGTGAGCCAACCCACAGAGATGGGGTTCTGGGAGCATTTCATTGGCCCAAACATTTTAGTTTTCTTTTCTCCTGAAGATAATCCGAAAACTCCCTGGCCGCCAACCAACAGAGCACTGAGCATCCCTACCCGGATGTGAAGCAACGGTATAAATGAGATGCTCTGATGCACTTTTATGTTCCTCATCTAAAGCCAGACTCCTTCAACCACTGGCTAATCTTGAAATGAAAAACTGATGCAAATGTGCAATGTAACTTCATTGTAAAAATGCGTTACAGGTCAAAATCATAAACAACCAGATAAAGCAAATTTAAGCGTGATGTTGAAAAGTATGTGCTATTTAAAATCTTTTTCTCTGATCAAAATTAAAACAAAAATATCTGTATTATATATCAACAAAAATCAAATCCACATCACTTGCTATAATCAATTCCCTAACATTTTAACTACCATATTGCAATCGACTCTCCTGTGACTTACAGGAATGACATTTCACATTCTTATAATTGTCTGAATTTAGAAGAACATGCAACACCAAACTAGTTGAATTTTGGGACACACAGCTAATACCTCTATAAACTCAGTACAAAATGGAAAGTAAGTGCTCTTCTGGATTTTCATCAGCTTCCTGGGCCTCACTTAGGAAGCAGAGAATGCAATCTTAAGGTGCATCTGACAACACCCAGGTCCTCAGCTGGCCTGGCTATCTGGCACACAGAACAGTGCTGTTTGTTAGCAGTGACCCCTGCATGCAACCACAGGCCCTGTAGAGACAGATGCTGTACATACCTTGAAGGTGAGGCTGAAAGTAGTGGGAGGAACTGAAGTGAGGCTGGAGCTCGGGTGTACAGTCTCCCTCTTAGGGAGGGGAAGGGTGTTGGGCAGGGGCACCTGAAAAGGCAGGTAGGCAACACATATCACAATCCAACTACCATCAAGTACATCCTCTGACGCAGTTGAAGGGTGTGTGTGTCACTTGGGGCAGCTGAGACAAACCCTCAGAGGAGGAAGGCTGCTTGTTTGGTAATGCAGGGAAAGAGTCAGTCCCTGTGTGAGGCCACTGTGCACTGACCGAGCCCCAAGCACTGCTGCGGCAGGCCCAGGCCCACAGGCACCCAAGAACAGCCCCCACTCTGAGGCCAGACCCTAAACACGACAGTGGCAAGGAAGAAGATCCTTCCGCCACCCACCTTACTTCTCTGTAAATGCAAAAACTCAAAAACCAAAACAAAACAAAAAATGGATCGGAGCAATAGCACTGTGGGTAGGGCATTTGCCTTGCACATGGCGGACTAGGGTTCAATCCCTGGCATCCTCTATGGTCCCTGAGTCCTTCAGGAATGATTCCAGTGTGTAGAGCCAAGAGTAAATCCCTGAGCACTGCTGAGTGTGACCCCAAAATCAACACCAAACCAAACTAAATAATGCAAAAACCGATTTGTGGAGCAAAGTATGGACTAATCCCCCCCCCCCCCCCCCGATGGTGCCACGGAAGAAAGTGTCTTGCTACAGTAGTAAAGTAAGAAAATGTGCCACCACTCTCTTTTTCTTAGGATCCTGGTTCTTGAATTTTAGTAGGCAGGTAATTAATACGGTAGAGACAGGCTCATTCAGTTACTCTGGTAAAGTGACTAGGGCGTGGGATTCCAAGCTGATCCTAAGACACTAAGGCCTTTCTGATGGAGATGTGTGAGAAAGTAGACCACTCAATGAAAATGATAACCTTTACTATAGCCATCATTATGAAACTGCTGTAGTGATTAAAGAACAACATTAACACTAGTCAGCAACACAAGATGTAAAACACAAATACAAAGCACAGCTCTGATTAAGTGCACCAAACCTCCATTGATATGGGAAATGTCTTCTTTAATAATGTTCAAGCACACAAGACTGGCAACAGACTAATGAATGAAAAAGAAAACATTCCCAATGAACATATGATCGCCACAATGCTTGGCAGAAAATCAGAACCAAGACTCCTACCCCAATCACACATATGCCACATAAACAGAACAGTCTTTCTGTTTCCACCTCCAGATGTGCTTGCTCTGGATATGCCAACTACTGAGTCATGGGCTGCCTCTCCCCTTCAGCAGGCCCCGAGTACACATAGGCCCTCGTGGACAATTCAGGTTCCTGAGATCTTTCAGTAACTTAAGATTCTGAGCATGGGGCCGGAGAGATTGCATGGAGAAAGACCATTTGCCTTGCATGCAGAAGGACGGTGTTTGGAATTCCGGCATCCCATGTGGTCCCCCGAGCCTGCCGGGGGCAATTTCTGAGCGTAGAGCCAGGAGGTAACCCCTGAGTGCTGCCAAGTGTGACCCAAAAACCAAAAAAAAAAAAAAAAAAAAAGTTCTGAGCATGGTACTTCCCTAAGCAGAGGGTAAGCTGGTGGCTTAGAAAGCAGCCTCTTAAAAAAAAAAAAAAAAAAGGCAGCCTCTATGGGGGCTGGAGCGTTGGTGCAGTGGTACGATGTTTGCCTTGCATGCAGCTGACCTAGGATGGACCGCTGCTTGATCCCCCAAGACAGGAGTGATTTCTGAGCACATAGCCAGGAGTAACCCCTGAGTGTCACCGGGTGTGGCCCCCAAAAACAAACAAACAAAAACAAGAAAAGAAAGCAGCCTCTATGCCCTTGGAAAAGTAACAGTGTTTGTGCTTAGGGGACCATAGAGGTGCTAGATTCTAACCCGTGTTGGCCTCATGCAAGGTGCACACACTACCTGTGATACTATTGCCCTGACCCACTGCTGAAGCCATTTTAGCCTTTAATGTGTAAGGTGCTGGGCATCACTGCCCAGGACAGAGAAACACCTTCAACATAGTCCATGGTTTTATTGCATAAAAGATGCCACAATCTAAATATAACTGGGCTCTACTGAGGTGTTACTAATCTTTTACCATCTCCATAGTGGCATCAAAACAAAAACTCCAAAGTCTTTCCCCTAGTTTACTGCTCTCGACAAAGTTAACAGCTATTCCCCATAAGGTGTGCATGGAGGGGAGGACTTAGCACAAAAAAACCAAGTTTTAGGTCCCTCAGAGTTGGGGAACTGTATCAGTGAATTCAAGTCCCCTCCTTCACTAGAAGTATCATTCCTTCCTCTCCCTTTCACTCAGTTGATACAAATTCCAATGAAGATCTTGAAATGCACCTCACCACCTCGCCTGTCTAAAATCCGACAGACTTATGTGAGGGATGGTCTGTTTCCAATAACCAGCACACAAATCGGGGGCATCTGCTCCTTGCCCAGGCCCAGTATCCCAAGTTTACAATGCCCAGCAACAGAAGCCCACCCAACTCAGGACCCTTAGATTCTCACTCTTGTCTGCAGCCCAAAACCAGGCAGAACAATGAGCTGGACCAATTTCCAACACAGTCCTGAATCAAAACTGGGGACCTTATCTCTCTCAACTGGGCCGACTACTGCCAAGTGCACACATATTCTGTAGCTGAATATGCACAGGCCAGTTTACTGGTCGGTGGGGAGGACTGAGATCAAGTGAGTATGGTGGGTGGGTAATGTGATGCTCGGGACTGACTGTGGAGACCCCTCAACCCCCGTATGCCAGGTATGTCTTATAAACAATCTCCCAGACTACTACTATTATTATTTAGGGCTGGGAGAGGTTGGGATACACCCGGTGGCACTCAGGGGTTACTCCTGGCTGTGCTCAGAAATCATTCCTATAGGCTCGGAGGACCCTATGAGATAGATGCCAAGGATTGAATCTGAGTTGGCTGCATCCAAGGCAAACACCCACTGTGCTATCACCCACTTCCTATTTTTTTTTTTTTATTTTTTTTTTTATTTTCTTTTTTTAGTTTTTGGGCCACACCTGGCGGTGCTCAGGGGTTACTCCTGGCTATCTGCTCAGAAATAGCCCTTGGGAGGCACAGGGGACCATATGGGACACTGGGATTCGAACCAACCACCTTAGGTCCTGGGTTGGCTGGGCTGCTTGCAAGGCAAACACTGCTGTGCTATCTCTCCGGCCCCCCACTCCCTATTTTTTATAAATTATTTTTGGCTTTTGAGCCACAAGCGGAGGTGCTTCATGTCTCCAAGTGGCCTACTGGGACTGGGCAGTGCAGGGGTTAGAAGCTGTGCACCTGGCCAGCAGGACCTGTGCTCAATCAAGGTGCCATCTCACCAACCCAGTAATAGCATTTACTTTTTCAAGGGTGAGGTGCACAACCCTTGGTGTTCGGTGCTGGGATTAAACTGGGGTTAATAAAGTGCTGTGCATAAAGTGCTTATACCATCTCTTCAGTTCCCCCGTACTACAAAAACAAAATCTTTAGAAACACCCCACTGATCTTTAGTGAATAGGTATTATTTCAGAAAAGGATCTAATGTAAGAGAATCAGAGAGACAGTACAGGAGGCGATAAGTTTGCTTTAAATAGGCCACACTGTTGGACTCCTAACAGGTCCCTGAAGTAGTGCCAGGAGTCACTCCTGAGGATGCCACGTATAGTCCAAATGCATCCCTCCCAAGAACAAGTCACCGACTGAATAAAATGTTTAATGAACAAACTTCTTACACAAACCAAATTAATAACACTTATAAAATCAAGCCTCTGAATCACAAGCCAGCAGAGAATTAAAAAATATAAAGCTGGTGACTCTTGGGAGAAGTCTCAATATTTACTACTTTACTTTTGCCAGTTGTACCACAAATGTGTCACCAACTTTCCCCAAGCTCAGCACAGGCCATACAGCTTCCTAACCAAATGCATCACCTCAAGGTTCATTACTTACATTAGTAACCAAAGTCTCCTCCATCTTTGCATTATTAGTAGCCACAGTGTTAGGCAGAGAAGAGGAAGGTGTAGTATAGTCGGTTACAGACTCCTGTGGAGCAGTAATAGAAAAAGAGGCATTTTAAATAGAACTAATGAATGATTTTCTCACGACAACTTGATCACTACAAAACTGCTTCTGGACAAAGTAGGAGAGAAGAGACAGTTACACTCTATTCCCTCAGACATCCAGGCAGTGAGAGTGGGAAAAACCCTGAAATAACTACTCCACTCCCATGAGGTCCTGTATATCAGACAAGGCAGGGCACAGGACAAAGGGGCTAGCAACACTGAAGTCCCATTCGAGGGATGGGCACATTCATAGTATGCAGAAAACAGGGCTCAACCTGCAAGTTTGCACAGAACAAACAACAGAGGTGGTCTCCAGCATTGCCGGGTGTGGCAGTACAAAACAGCCAGATGTCCCAACCTAAGCATCTGACCAGCCATCAGTCTCGTTAGGACCGATTACTTACATGTGTGCATAGCAGGAAAAACAACCACCAAAGAGTCTACCTGGCTTCTCAATGAGTTTATGCTCTACGCAGTGGTTCTCAAACTATGGCCCTCGGGCCACATATTGTATTTGTATCTGTTTTGTTTCTTCATTGCAAAATAAGATATATGCAGTGTGCATACGAATTCATTCATAAGTTTTGTTTTTACTATAGTCAGACCCTCCAATGGTCTGAGGGACAGTGAACTGGGCCCCTGTTTAAAAAGTTTGAGGACCCCTGCACAGGCAACAAACATGGAAAGGTTGGTGAATAACTATGTCACACAGTTGTAGCCCCTTGTCACTCTCTGTCACTTGAACGAGCATTTAAAATTTTTCCCTTCAAACAGTGCTTGGATCAAACCCAGGTCACATTAATGTAAAAGCACAAGCTTTGCTGCTGGGTCACATTCATCAGGGAAATAAATAGCTTTCACTTGGGGCCGGAGCAATAGCGCATCGGCAGGGTGTTTGCCCTATAAGCAGCTGATCCAGGACAGACCTGGGTTCGATTCCCGGTGTCCCATATAGTCCCCCAAGCCAGGAACGATTTCTGAGCATATAGCCAGGAGTAACTCCTTGGCATCACTGGGTGTAGCCCAGAAACCAAAAACCAGGGGAAAAAAAAAGCTTTCACTCTACTACTTCATCTACTACTCATTGACCCAAGAGTCAATGAGTACTTAGCCTGGAAATGAACGTGCACATTGGCCCTGCTGCCTGCCTTCTCACTACAGCAGAATAACAAAACCCTGCTCTAACCTCACCAGCAAAGCATGGCACCTCTTTGAACACCTGTCTACTCAGGAAGCAGTAGCATCCTAGCTATCAGCAGACATGTTTGTCTCACTTGAAGTCATTGCTCAAACAGTAACAACAAATGGCTTTAGATTACCATTCCTCAAACCCCACAAGTCTTCTCCAGAGGAAAAAACCACCCAGAGGGCTACATGCAAGGTATCCCTACCTTAGCGCCTGTGCCGTAGTCTGCTGCAGGGACAGATATCATGGAGCCAAGCTCCGCAGGCATCTCTGGGGTGGCTTTG
Source organism: Suncus etruscus (assembly GCF_024139225.1). NCBI lineage: Eukaryota > Metazoa > Chordata > Mammalia > Eulipotyphla > Soricidae > Suncus > Suncus etruscus. The sequence goes on along the minus strand of NC_064854.1, from coordinate 59,633,121 downwards.
GTTTCTTTTGTCAGCACTGGGTCAGCAGTTCGGACAGGACCTGGGCTGGGCTTCTCCTGCCCATCTGGCTCCACCTGCTGTATATCTTTTGCTTTTCTATTTTTTAACGAGCGCTCCTTTCCAATAGGACCAGGCTTATGTTCTTTGTTTTCTATAGGACTCAAATCTGGAAGCTAGATTCAATATTGATGACAAAATTCATCAAGATTAAAAGCATTCCTCAAAAATTAAGACTCCCTCTGAGAGAACCTCCCTGTATTCCCCTAGCAATGGCAGCTTTCCTTGGTCTCAATGAGGAAAATAAAAGCCAAGTTTACCTTTTGGGCTTTAATAGGGCCAGCCCGGGACTGCTTCTGCCGCTGTTCTTTAGGTTCAGGGATTTTGTCCATGGTCTTTTCCGAAAGCACAGGGACAATTTCGTTTTCATTCCCATTTGAAGCTGGAGCACCAAACTGAATTGTATCCATTCCAATTTCCACTCCACTTTCTGGACCATTCTTTGTTCCCTTCAAGAGAATATTTAAGAGGCTGCTAGTAAGTTCAAGTCTGAGAAAATGATCTAGAAAAGACTTTTAATGTTTTTCCTTCCTTCTTTTCTGAGGGAGTCACTCTTGGATGAGCTCATACAGGCTGCACAAAGCCCAAGCCTCTGACATGCCAGCATGCCCTTGGTCCTTGCCCTCTTGCAGTTGTCAGTCTGCCACATTCTTTTTCTAGTGTATATATGTTTTAAGTATAATAAGAGGTCTGGAGGAATCCATACACTACCAAGATTATCTTGTTAATCCAGACTTTGTGTTAACAGAAATATCTGCTCTTTTGGGCTAATGGAACTTTACATTAACCACACAGATGAACTGTGTAAGAAACACAGCAGAAAGGCTGAGTGAGAAAGTAGTACCTGCATTTATATTTTGTTTACTGCAAGGCAGTAAATTTGGAAACTTGCTAAAAAGCAGCAGCCTAACAATCAGTTTAAAAAGCTGTCCCTAGCAGCTTTCCTATAGGCCCAAGTCTGAGAAACTGAGGAAAGAAAACCTCCCACAATCATCACCTGAAGGCAGCCAGGAGAGTCAGTTCAGTTCCTACCTCTGCTGAAGCCGTTGATGTGAATGATGTCAGGGGTTTATTCCAGGCGCTGACTGAAGGTGCCTGAGGTGGGCTGATGGGACCTACTGAAAGGAAGGAAATGTGATTTTTTTTTTTGGTGGTTTTTGGGTCACATCCGGCAGTGCTCAGGGGTTACTCCTGGCTCAGAAATTGCTCTTGGCAGGCTCGGGGGACCATATGGGAAGCGGGGATTCGAACCAATGACCTTCTGAATGAAAGGCAAACGCCTTACCTCCATGCTATCTCTCCGGCCCCGGAAATGTGACTTTTAAATCATGATGCAGCAGGAGAAAGCCCAATAGGGAAGCCTGGCTCAACCTTAAGCACCACTAGTAGCCCTGAGTACTGCTAGGTGTGAGCTCTCACTGTGAATCAGCTAAGAAACAAACTACACACCCACACACATGTCCAAAAAACCAAAAGCATCCTAATCCATTCTATCCTTGAGATAGCTAGAAAACTTTCTGGGGGTCATACCTGGCAGTTCTGGGAACTGAACCTGAACTGGTGAGGTATGAGGCAAACACCTGAACCCATCGGCACTATCTGGTCCCAGAAAAAAATTTTCATATCATAAAACAATTCTTTCATAGCACACAAAATAAGCCAACATTATTATTTTGTTAATACAAAATAGATTTTTCTATTAATTCATAAGTTTCTTTTCTTTTTCTTTTTGGTTTATGGGCCACACCTGGCAGTGCTCAGGGGTTACTCCTTGCTCTGTGCTCAAAAGATGCTCCTTATAGGCTCAGGGAACATATGGGATGCTAGAAATCGAACCAGTCTGTTCCCAGTTGGCCACGAGGAAGGCAAACACCTTACTGCTATGCTATCACTCCAGCCCCATATACGTTATTTTAACAAACACAACAAATTTGTTTTTTAGAAACAAGTTGTTTTTTTTTTTTTGGGGGGGGGGGGTTGGGCCACACCTGATGACGCTCAGGGGTTACTTACTCCTGGCTCTGCACTCAGAAATCACTCCTAGCTTTGAGGGACCATATGGGACACTGGGGATTGAACCCAGGTCTGTCCTGGATCAGCCATGTGCAAGGCAAAAGCTCTCCTGCTGCGTTATCGCTCGGCCCCCAGAAACAAGGGTTTTAAGAAGGCCAAGAAAAGTTTACTATTACCCTTCCTGATGAAGAGGAGAACAGCGAGAGAAAAAAAAAAAAAACAAAGCCAGCTGAGCACATAAATGAAAGCACAAAACAAGCCCATGTTTTTGCGCCCCGCTGCTTGCTGCTTTGTCCGTACTTACATTTCTTAGAAATGTCATTCAACACGGCTGGAGGGGCCACCTTGTTGTCCCACAACTCAGCAGCCAGAGTGCTGTGCGACTGTGGAGCCTGGAGAGGTTTTCCTGATGCTCCGAAGTCTGTGCCGTTTGAGGCCTGAGCTGAAGGGAGGCGAATGGACGGTGGTGGCTGCTTTGCAGGAGGCGCTGCTGCTGGCAGTGAGCTCTGGGCTGGCTTGTGAGCCTGTCCCGGAGTCTGGGCTGGGATCAGGGGAGCTGGGCTGGGTAAAGGGCCAGAGGTGGGGGCTGAAGAGGGTGTTGGGGAGGTGGAGGTAGTAGGAGCTGAACTGGATGGGGCTGCTGGAGCTGTACTGGTTGGGGCCGAGATTGAAGGTGAAGCTGGTACAAGGGCAGGTGCAAGGGCAGAAGCAAGGACAGGTACTGGGGCTGTGGCCAGGACAGAGACTGGAGCTGGTGGGGAAGCTGCAGCTAGGATGGGTGTTGGAGCTGGTACTGAGGGAGTTGTGGGTGCGGCCGTGGCTGAGGTGGCCGGAGGCACGGGGGTAGTAGCAGGAGAGGTAAGGGCAGGCAGTGCGGCGGGGGCTGCTGTGGAGGCTGTGAGAAGTGGCGCTGGAGCCAGGGCTGAGGGCGAGGTGGATGGAGGAGCAGGAGCAGAGGCCCCTGCTGGAGCTGGGTGGCTCCCGGTAGCCCGTTTCTTGGCAAATCTCGGTGGTAGCTTAGAAGTCTGACTTCTGCCTTTTTCATTTGTGTTCTTTTTGTTCCAGACCTTGAAACAAACAGGGATCTTTATTTCACTGAGACTGCCAGGACTTGGTCTTCTTTAATTTGCTCTGTAACACTCTTCTCTGGGAGTGCTGCTGGGTGTGTGTAAAGGTTCAGTTCTCTACCTTCCTAGGTGTCGAGACACCATGCTCTCACCATGCTAGAGTGCCTGCTAAGTACACTAGAAGCCACAAGTTTGACCCCAAACACTGGCCATATGATCCTAAGTATGTGGCTCATGGACATAGCAGTGGAAGGGAGAAATAAATTTAAAGTATCTATCCCCATACTGGAAAATAGCCAAGAATTTCTAAAAATGCTCAGGCTGATAGAAACTGCGACCATTTGCCAACACATGTATTTGGGCAACAGTCTACCTCAGCAACTAGCAAAAGAAAATCAAAAGGCGAAAGAAACCTGTACGATCTGTTCTTCCTTTTTCCGGCGCTCCTCATCCTGTAACCGTTTCTGCTGTTTTTTGGACACCACTTCTGTAAAGCCATCATCATTAAGATTTGACTGGGGGTCTTCAACAACCGTCACTTCAGGGTGGTCATCAATGATCACAACACCTGTGAAGGAGAAAGATCTGAAATGGTCATTTCGTCCAACTGAGAAAATAGTTTTAGTTCAATGGTGCTCAAAGAAGTAAGTCAGTGTCTTACATATGTCACATCATAAAACCTACTTCCTCACTGTGATGAACTGAAAACAAACCAACACTATAAAGAAAATGCCCTAACACCCTCTACCCCTTGGCAATTTAAGTCCTGACTTAGATGACCTGACTGACTTGAAAGTATATGAGCTAAAACAACTTTTTTCTTTGGCTTTTTGGGCCACACCCGGTGATGCTCGGGGTTACTTGTGGCTATGTGCTCAGAAATTGCTCCTGGCTTGGGGGACCATGTGGGACACCGGGGGATTGAACCGCAGTCTTTCCTAGGTTAGCTGCATGCAAGGCAAATGCCCTATCACTTGCGCCACCGCTCTAGCCTCAAACCACTTTTTTTTTTCAATTTTAATTGCGTTGGGGTGCCTGTGGTAGTAAGGGCCATACAACAGCATTGCCCAGGACCTACTTCTGGCTCTGCATTCAGGTATTATTCCTGGTGTGCTCAAATGAAATAAAGTAGGAAGAAGCCAGTCAAAATCTAGAGAAAGCTCAACTGAGACCGTTAATTTTAGTCTGACATCAACTTTCACACGATGAAGTATTTGTAGAGGACTGTTTTCAGCAGTTTCCTCAACTATTATCTTGGAGCACTTAGGAGTCCTAGGGACTACATGGACCTCTGTCAAGTGCCAATGGCTGCTAGAAACTGGTGTTAAGAGTCAAGACCAGCAGCTGTGGTCCTGACCATAATCCCTTTCTTTGCCTGACTTCTTTTCTCTCAAGCACCTGAGACAAAATAAACGAAAAGCAACACATACTTGCATAATTGTTGAGATCAAATTGTGACAGTGCATCGACTTTCTCTTTGGGCTTTTTGGGGCCTGGTTTGGGGTCCTCCCTCTTTTTCCCCGCAGACTCTTTGGAGCTCTTCTGTCCTGCACTATTAGGTGGCCCTTCCTGGTGGTGTGCAGAGGAGGAGCCATTGGAGGGATCAGTACTGGACATGCTGGTGACATGGTCATCCACAGGCCTACAAAACAATCAAATGACACATTTTACCCCCGGTTGTGACACAGGAGTGCACCAAGGGAAACAGCTACAGCTCGAGCTGAAAGAACATCAGGACAGGAGGTGACTCCGGCAGCAACAATACTTTTTTTATTCTATTGTTCAGAACATCATCACTAAAACTCAGAATCCCAATAAAGAAAAGAGACTACTTGCTTTTCCCAGCAAATTCTAGAATTCAATCATCACCTGAAGGTTCTTAAGAGTTATTTGTGTATACCTTACACAGCTAAATTATGAGACATTTCTCTGATTCAAGCTAGTCTGAAGTAGAGCTGACTCGACAGCATTAAGCTTTTTCACATGCTGTCTCAAGCTGTGAACTCAAGGAAACTGATCTGAAGGGACTTGGCACGAACAGGTTCTCCCAGGCAGGGGTCAGGGTTTAGGGTGGCAGCCTCTTCCTTTTGGGCAAAAAGGCATTTAACCCCCAGCATGGACTGCATGGTGATGCCCAAACCGCCCTGACAAGCCACCTAACTAATAAGGGCAGGGAGCAGTGACTTCCCAATGAAGCACACTGCACAGGGCTTGCTTCCCAGCTTGCCTCCCAAAACTACTCTTTCACCAGGATTCTTCTGGAAGCATGAGACTATCTGAGACGTACAAGCCCTGCATCTGCACTACAGACGCCCAGAAAACCAGGAAGGGAGGAGCATTTTGTGGCCTCCTACCCAGGGTACTCACCCTCTCTTTCCACCCTTAACTGGTGGGCCGCTTCTCCTCTCATTCCTGGGACCTGAGAAATTCCGGCCTGACTTGGGTGGGCCACCGTTGCCACGCCGGTTCTGCCGATCAATGCCAGGCCTCTGGCTTGAGAAGCTTCTCTTGGCTATCTCCCGCTTGGTGGGTAGGGCACTCTCTCCGGCCTTGGTAGCCACCTGAACATTCAAATCTGCATTATTCTTTTTCTCGTCCCGCTCACGTCTCTCATTGAAATCGCTGCTCTCAGACGCTGTTTCCCATTCCTCATTTGCCTGGTCGGAGGAGTTCTGGTTGGACAAGTCTGGTGTCTTATTCCCAGAGGTCTCCCCAACCGTATTCACAGGTTCTGGAGCTGAGGTGCCTGCAGGGCTGGTGCCAGGCACTGCCACCTCGCTACTTTTGGAGGCGGCCTCCCTCTCCCGCAGTCGCCTGAAGCGAGGAGGTTTATCTTGCCTGGGAGGCCGGGTAGGACGCTGCCGGCGGGGCCTCTCTCTGGCAGGGTCAAACTTGCGCTCAAACTTTGGAGGCCGTTTATCAGCTGGCATGGGGGTGAACTGCTCATGCCTCCGGAGCAGCTCCCCTTCCTCCGTCTTCGGCACCTCCACGTGTCTGGGGTTCCACTGGTTGTCCCGATATGCAGGCCTGCGCAGGGTGGTGGGGCGTGTGGGACGGCCCCCGGGGTCCCGGCCCCCGCGCCTAAAGGTGCCACCACGGCCCCTGCGTGTGGGCTCCCCTTTGGGCAGGAAGCCAGGTTTGGGCTTCTCATCATCCCGCACATAGGGCTTCTCCAGAGGCCTATTCTCGGGGCGCCCATGAGTCTCGGGCTTGAAGGCAGGTGGCAGCTTCAGGGGCTTCTTGGCATCAGGCCGCTCCTCTCTCCTGGGGACTTTGCCTTTGCTAACACTGTCCCTGTCACTGGTGCTCTCATGAACATCACTGTCGGTATCTGTCTCAGACCCACGCTGGCGGCGCCTTTTGGGAACGACCTCAAAATCAGAGCTCTCACTCCGTGTCTCACTTTCTTCACGAGGCCTAAGAGGCCCTGGGGGCCCAGGCTCTGGCCTGGGCTTATTGTCCCTGTAGTGGGGAAACTCTCGGGGGTGGCCCCGGCCCCCCCGGCCACGCCCCCCATAGGAGCCTCGATAGCTGCGGCCCCTGGAGTAGTACTCGCCGCGGCCCCGACCCCGGTAGCCCTGCTCAGGGAACCAGTCCCTCTCACGAGTGTCCTTCCAGTAGGTGCGTGGGGGGTAGGCTGAGTCCTTTCTGAGTACAGGCCGAGTATCAGGGCGTGGTCTCTCTGGGACCAGCTCTTTGCCATTCACTTTCCCAGCTGCTTTTTCTTCTTTGGCTGCTGTGGCTGTGGCTGCTGGTTGGCTCAGACTTTTGGTTGCAGGCTGAGCCTCAGCACTGCTCACAGATTCAGGGGTCTTCTCTGTCTCAGGAGAGGGCTTTGGAGATGCAGAAACCACATCTGTAGGAGGAGGTTTCTCGGGATCTGGCTGGGCTGATGCTGGAACTGCTGGGGGCTGTGGAACCGCAGCAGCAGGAGGCAGGGCAGACGGGAGTGGGTCTTTCTTCTCCATCATCTTCTCAGGCCTGGCAGCTTTCTCAGAGCCTTTCTCAACCTTTTCTACATCCTTCTCCTTCCTCTGCTCGCGTTCCTCCTTCATGTCTCGTAGAATGGGCTTTTTAATGGGCCCTGACCGCCTAACTGGTCGGTCACCCCCTTCGTCTCTTCTGTTAGAGCCTGGCCGTGGGCCCCACCGAGTTTCTGATTTGGGTTTATACAGTTTTTCTGGTTTTGGTCCTTCCAAAGTTCGCATGTAGCTGTCCTTCTTGGGTTTTTCTTCTGGCCTCTCTGCTGGTTCTTTTGCATCAAGGCATCTGCTAGCTGCTCTGGGAATGTTAGGCTGCGGCTCACTTCTTTGCTCTTCAGGCTTTGGGGGTTGGCTAGGCCCGTGGGAAACACTCCTTTTCCGGGGAGGCTGGATCTCCCCAGCTGGAGCCCGTTCCTCTGGGGTGGAGACAGACTTTGAGTCAGATACATCTGGAACAGCAGGCTGATCGGTAGGCTCCACTGGGTATGGCCTCAAATCCTCCACAGATCTGCCTAGAAGCTCCCGAGCTTCTGTCTCAGACTCACGGCTGAACTTGGCTTTGGAAGGCATCTCTGCGGGACCTCGTTCAGCAGCAGGAGTAGCAGCCCTCTGCTCTGGTTCCAGAGGCACTTCAGGCCTATGGTAAGAGAATCGAAAGAGAGATCTGTCAAAACAAGTCTTTCTCAAATACATATGAAATAAAAAGATAATTCCCTCTAACCTGGTCTGCACCATAACCTGAACAGTCATGCTAAGTAACAAACCAAAGGACAACATCAGCTGAAAAGAGCTACACAATAGATGCAGCTGCTACTCAAGAGGCAGAAAGATTCTAACAATATAAAGACAAGGCTCTCTATAGTCACCAATACTGTACTGAACAAGTGTGGAACTGTTTGATGGGTAAATGTGATGGTTTCTTCACTCAGCTAAAAATTTTTTTTGCTGGCAGATGAAGTATCAATCAAATTAATATGAGTCCTAGATGGTGCTGGATGATGGTAGATGGATGGCAAGGCCTTTCTCGGGCAGTCCAGGTGCCTGGGTACCTTCCAGCCAGCGGGTCTGCAGGTTCAGAGTAAGCGGCGAGGAAAAGACTAAGAGCCAGTCAGTAGAAGTCAAGCCCTAGCAACCATGTATGGCTTCTAAGCTAAACAGCCTCTCTGCATCTTTTCTGATCCCTCCATCCTGCCTCCTTCCCAAGAGGCCTCTTTCAGAATCTCTCACTGAAAACCCCCCCCCATCATCCTCTGAATCTCTTCCTCTGGCCCTGAGGCAACCCCTTTATTAGCAACTACAGACCCCTCCCTCTAGGTGAGCTAGAGGGATGTTGGGAGAAGGGTAACATCTCTGGGTTCTCTGTTAGGAAAAAAAAGACAAGCTTTGTTTCCACCAGTCAAAGAAGTGAAACCCTAATAATCCCCAAAGCATAAAGTCCAAAGTGTAAAATTAAAATATCAGGCTTTTCCATAAACAGAACTGTTCTGCTGTCGCTTAAAAATTTTTTTTCTTGGGCCGGGTAGGTGGCGCTGGAGGTAAGGTGTCTGCCTTGCAAGCGCTAGCCAAGGAAGGACCGCGGTTCAATCCCCCGGCGTCCCATATGGTCCCCCCAAGCCAGGGGCAATTTCTGAGCACATAGCCAGGAGTAACCCCTGAGCGTCAAACGGGTGTGGCCCAAAAACCAAAAAAAAAAAAAAAAAAAAAAAAACCAAAAAAAAAAAAATTTTTTTTCTTTGTGGGGAGGTCACATCTGGCAGCAATAAGGGGCTACTCCTAGCTCTACACTCAGAAATCGCTTCAGGCAGGCTCGGGGGACCATCATCCTTCTGCATGAAACGCAAACACCCTACCTCCAAGCTATCTCTCTGGCCCTGCTTAAAATTTCTTAATGCTTATTTAACCAAGCACTATTATCCTGGAAATTTCCTTGTTCCTTTATTATTAAACTTCCCTAACAAAATGATAAGAACATTTACACACACACACACACACACACACACACACACACACACACACACACACACACACACACACACACACAAGTTTGAAAACAGGCTACTACATTAAAATACACAGTAAAACATGCAACTGAAAACATCATGGAAAACTATACATTTAAAATCAGCAAGAGAATGATGCAACTAAAGGGTTAAGAGATAACCCAAAACAGTTCACATGCAGGAGGTTTTTAAAAAAATCAACTTCTCAGTTGGGCTTTGCTAACTTCTCCCTTTTTAATTTTTTTGTTTGTTTGTTTTTTTGGTCACACCCAGCAGCACTCAGGGGTTACTCCTGGCTCTATGCTCAGAAATTGCTCCTGGCAGGCTTGGGGGATCATATGGGATGCCAGGATTTGAACCACTATCCTTCTGCATGCAAGGGCAAAACCCTATCCCCATGCTCTCTCTCCGCACCCTTTTAATATTTTTATCCCATCACTAAATTGTCTAGACGCAGATGAGCTGTGAGTTTCCCCAAGTCGCATGGGCTCACCCAGTGGCTATGTTCCACAGAACCAATTCCTGCAGGACTGGAGCCGAGTGGCAGAAAACAAGGGTCTCCACCATGTTTAGAAAAGGCACCATGTGGCCCATTAAGTTCTGGGCTCACTCCAGCTGAAAAGAGCCAAAATAAAACACCAGAAGAGGAATCTCACCATCATCGCTGTCTTCTTGGGTCTAGGGTTCAAATCAATTTAGAGTGCCAGTTGAGGTATCAGTTAAATTAATAAGAGTTCTTCAACTGGCACTCGAACACTGATTTGAACTCTGGATCCAAGAAGACAGTGATAAGGCCGAGATTCATGCTCTTGTGGTCAATCTTGGCTCTATTCAGCTGAAGTAAGCCCAAAAGCCTTGGCCTTTTTCTAAGCATGACGGAGTCACCTTCTGGGGGCAGAAGGGATAGTCAAGGAGGGGAGCTGAAAGCTTGGAGTACTCGCCTAAGAGGCCTAGGGCTGCGACTTTTCTGCAAAAAGCCCTTTTTTCCCAAGGACCTTGGCCTCCTCCGAGACTTATGGAGACGATTGGAAAAGGACCAGGAAGAAATGGCTTCACTGAAAGAACTGATTTCTGATGACGACTTCAGCCCAGACTACCTTGGTTACTTTGAGCTCCCAGATAAGTGGCTGCAGTGACAGAGAGCTGCCGGGAGGGGCAGAGAGACAGCTGTGGCAAATGTGTGAGCGGACCCTGCCCTAGAATGGCTGAGAGCCCCAGGTTCTGCTGAGCTTTGGGTTCTGTGAAGGAAAGCCATATGACAAGCACATGCGGCCTGGAGAAGCCCACAGCGTTTTCACATCAGAACAATTTGGTGATGGGATAAAAAATTTAAAATGGGGAAAAAAACAGCAAAACCCAACTAAAAGGTTGATTTTTTTTTTTTGGTTTTTGAGTCACACCTGGCAGCGCTCAGGGTTATTCCTGGCTCTGCACTCAGAAATCACTCCTGGCAGGCACGGGGGACCATATGGGATGCCGGGATTTGAACCACCGTCCATCCTGGTTCGGCTGCTTGCAGGGCAAACACCCTACCACTGTGCTATCTCTCTGGCCCCAAAAGGTTGATTTTTAAAACCTCCTGCATTTGAACTGTTTCAGATATCTCTTAATCCATTGTATAATTTTCTTGCTGGTTTAAATGTTTTATAGTTTTCCCTAGTTAATGTTTCCGATTGCATTGTTTTACTGTGTATTTTAATGTAGTAGCCTGTTTTCAAACTGTATTTTCTGTATAAATGTTCTTGTAGTTTTGTTTAGGGAAGTTTAATAAAAGGAACAAGGAAGTTTCAGGATAATAGTGCTTGGTAAATAGCATTAAAGAATTTTAAACAACAGGCGTATTTTGCAGAAAAGTTATGCTATGGAAAAGGCTGATATTTTAATTTTACACTTTAAACTTTGTGGCTTATGGGAATATTAGGTTCCTGCCTTTGGCTGGCGGAAGTCAGGAAAATGAAGCTTGCCCTTTTTTTCTAACAAGGAACCCTGAACTGTATTCCTCCCCCAACTTCCTTCTATCTCTCCTGGAGGGAGAACAGCCCACATCTGGGAGGGGGTCTATGGAAGGTAACAAAGGGGTTGCCTAGGGGTATAAAGAGGATTCAGTGGGAGATTCTGCAGAAGCCTGAGCAGCAAGATGCAGGATGAAGAGATGGGATAGGGTTGGGTGCAGAGAGACTGATGAGCTTAGAAGCCACATATGGTAGCTAGGCTAGGGCCTTATAATAAAGTTTCATGTCTTCTGACTTATGACTGCTTATGGATCATTTCCTCGCCGTTACCCTGAACCTGCAGACCCGCTGACTGAAAGGGGATGCAGGCGCTGGCCTGTCCGAGAAAGGCCTCTCCCACCATCCATCATCATCCAGCACCATCCAGGACTCTTACTAATTTAATTCTACAGCAGGTAGTGCATATAATTTACACAGGTTCAATCCCAAGCATCCAGAAGGTCCTCTTAGCACTGCCAGGAATGAATCAAGTGCAGAACAGGTTGAGTAACTGCAGAGCATTCTACAATACCCTTCCCAACCCCAGCCCCAACCAAAAATGCACCATTGTCTAACCATTGCTGACACAAATAATCCATCAAGACTAACAATTTTCACTAAATGAAAGAGGACATTAAAATAGGATACTTTTGCACAAAAATAAGAATCACAGGGGCCTGAGATATAGCACAAGCCAGGGGTTGGCAACCTTTAAGACACAAAGAGCCACTTGGACGCATTTCCGAAGAAAAAAAAAAAACTGGGAGCCGCAAAAATCGTGACATTTAAAATAAATATAGCACTGCATACATTGTGTTACTTCTCCCCCAACTTCCACCTAGTTCAGCTGGATGGAAGGGGTCTGTGGTTGCTAATAAAGAACTGCCTCAGGGGTGAGGGGGATTCAGAAAGGTTCAGCAAGAGATCAGCAGAGGATTCACCAAGAGAAACCTCAGAAGGTCGCAGGATGGAGAGGTATTAGATGCAGGGGAGCTTCAGAGAGGCTGCTTAAAAGGTTAGCTTAGAAGCCACATACAGTGGCTAGGGCCTTATTAATAATAAAGCTTCTTGTCTCCTGAAATGGACTGTTTGTGGATCATTTCCTCGCTGCTACCCTGAACCTGCAGACCCACTGGCTGGAAGGGGTTGCAAGCGCCTGGCCTGGCCATAAAAGGCCTCTCCATCATCCAGCCCCAACTAGGACTCCTTTTTTTGTTTGTTTGTTTTTTTGGGTCACACCCGGCAGCATTCAGGGTTACTCCTGGCTCCACGCTCAGAAATCGCTTCTGGCAGGCTCAGGGGACCATATGGCACGCTGGGGTTGAACCAATGACCTTCTGCAGGAAAGGCAAACGCCTTACCTCCATGCTACCTCTCCAGCCCCAACTAGGACTCTTTTTAACTTAATCAATTATACACATTGTTCCTTATCTTAATGCTAATACAGGATCGTGCAGTTAGCTGTGGACCTGAAGAAAAAAGAACTTTTTCACTTAACAATGTAAAACATATATTTGTGCAAGTTAATAGCCAATTAAAGTATTTAAGCGATCCTGCCCACGTACCCCTACTACTGGGGGTCCTACTGTCAGAGCCACAGCAAAGAGCAAAAGATCCGCGGGTTGCCGACCCCTGGCAGAGGCCCTTGCCATACATGCAGCAAATCCGGATTCAACTGCCAGCATGCCATTATGGTGGTCCCTGACGTATAACCAGGAGTAAATCCAGAGTGCAGAGCAAGGAATAATGCCAAGTGCTCCACCCCACCACACACAGTTCATATCACACACTTTAAAAATCAAATGTCTGTATTATTATTAGTCAATTATTAGTCAATTCTCTGTCATGTCGTGTACATTAGAATTTGTTCTTGGTTTTAAAAATCTTCCACAAAGTGTGATCATTAAATGCCTATGTATCATCAATGGAGGAACTGTACTTACACTAGGGCCAGACTTTGTGACAAGTACCCAACCTTCAGGAGAAACATACCAATTCCAATACCCAACACTATGTGTCACCATTCAGTTTACTGTACTGAATGTACTGTACTTAAATGTCCTGCTGTAGTGCCAAGTGTATGTGCTAAAATAATAAAATACAACAGACTAAATTAGGACAGCAGACTCGGAGCTTTGGTTCACCAACAATTACCTTCCATCTTCAGTTTCTTCCGGGGCCTTAGAAGCAGTGGCCTGCTGGGGCTCGGCACTCCACATAGTCCGAGGCTCAGAGAGGGAGACAATTCGATCTCGTGCTGAGCGTGCCATGTGTTCAAATGACTCAGCACCATTTGGGGACCCTTCTACCTGATCTCGTCTCAGCAGTGGCTTCTGGGGCATCATTCCTGTAAAGAAAGGTCAGGGAAACATAGATGTGGCGCCACAACACAACATGTGTTATTATCTGAGTCTGAGCTCTAGAAATGGGGTAGGGGGACAGAACATCTATTTGGTTCCAGCTAACCTATGATAAAATTCCAGAGGCACACAGATAAGTGGAGAAATCGAGAACGCTAGATTACACAAAATTAAAATAGTAAAACACACAAGTCTAAGAACAAATTACCGTATATACTCGAGTATAAAGCAGAGTTTTTCGGCTCAAAATTTGTGCTGGAAAAACCGAACTCTGCTTATACTCAGATCATACAGGTTATTTGATTCGGTGCATGTGCACCGAATCAAATGCGTGTACTCTCTCTAGTCATCTTCTGCTGTCTGCTGGAGGGGGTGATGCTTCAGTTCAGTCCACAAGTCACAGCTGAGCTGAAGAGGTAGGTGGCTGAACTGAACTATTTAACCCACAATATTCTGTGCTTTGTATGAGACCGACAGTAGTGATGATGACAATGTCTATGCTGATACCCTCACGTCAGATACAGCTGAAGCTCTGTTTGGACATACAGATGAGGAGGAACCCAGTTTTGAAGGATTTTAACCTTTGTGATTTAGCTTGATTACCTGTTAAGCTACGGTTTTCTGCACTTTATATTTAAAGGTTTAAAGTTATTGTTTCTAGTTTAGTTTTTCTTTAGCAGTAAATATTGAAAAACACTGAACCTACTGATTCCTCAATTATTGTAATTGTTTTGGGTATATATATATTTTTTGTTTTTTGTTTGTTTTTGGGCCACACCCGGCGATGCTCAGGGGTTACTCCTGGCTGTCTGCTCAGAAATAGCTCCTGGCAGGCACGGGGGACCATATGGGACACCGGGATTCGAACCAACCACCTTTGGTCCTGGATCGACTGCTTGCAAGGCAAATGCCGCTGTGCTATCTCTCCGGGCCCGGGTATATATTTTTATTTTTGAAATTTACCAGTGGCTGTTGCATTTTCCACCTTGGCTTACACTCCTCACTAAGTTTTCCCAGTTTTTAGGGTAAAATTGGGGGAGAGGGTTGGCTTATACTCGAGTATATACGGTAGCTATCTGGCTTTGCCATGTTGTTTAGAGAGTCTGAATTTAATCACCTTGTCTGGAACAAAGTTTAGTAGAGAACCCAAAGTGCTAGTGACATTCTAGCAGGGGATTTCCCTTGAGGAGACTGAGATGCAGCAACCCTTACCAGGATGGATGGGCGGCATGTCCATAGCGGGTCTCCCTGACATCACTCGAGGATCCATGTACGATTGCATCATAAGCCACCGTGGGTCAAAACCCATGGAAGCTAGATGCTGAGGGTGTGGCTGCATTGTCTGGTAGAGAGGTCTGTGTGGGGGCACAGTGCCCCCTGCTGGCTGAGAGGGAACCGGTTGCGGAAGTGCCTGCTGCTGCTGCTGCTGTTGCTGCCACTGCTGCTGCTTCATCTGCTCCTGAGACAGAAGACCTTAGGTTTAGTCCCAAAATGAATGACCAATACTTGACCCCACAGAAAGAAAGGGTTCTGAATCAGTGAAGCTATACTCAGCAACTTCTCAATCTCAATCTCTAAAGACATGAGGTCGAGGGACAGGACAAACAATACAGAAGAGCACAGTTAAAATCATCAGCATAGGATTTCATCAAAACCAGAAGAGGCTGGGGTAATAGTGCTGTGGGGAGGACACACAAGGAGTGATCCCTCAATGCAGAGCCAAGAATAAATCCTGAGCACCACCACGTGAGGCCCAAAACAACACCCAAAGTGAAGCCATATTGGGGGCATGTGTGGACTCTGTATTTTTGGTTTTAAGCTAACTTAGTCCCACTTCACTAACAGGCCCTTGTGCTGTCCCCCAAGCACAGCAAGGCTGTAACAGTTACCTGCTGCCGCTGGAAGCGAGGTGGCAAAGATTTCTGAAACTGTTTGAAGTAACCAGATAACACAGCGGGCCGAGGCTGGGCCCCTGGCTCTGGCTCTGTCTCCGGGGCCAGGGATGCCGTCTCCTTCTCACTGTGACTATCCTGTTGGCTGACAGCACGGTCCTCCTCTGCCCAAAGGAAAGGGAAGATTTGTATGATGCCAGCATGAAGCAAGGGGGGGGGGGGATGTCTGGCACTCTCCCAACAGTTGTTCTAGTGCTAACAGCCAACAAGGAGAACAACGAGGAACCAAGAATGTGTCCAATTTCCCTAACACCAGATATTTGAAATAGAGGTCACATATTGGGGCCAGAGCAACAAGGTGTTTGCCTTGCATACTGCTGACCCAGGTTTGATCCCTGGCATACTATAAGGGTCTCCTGAGCACCACCAGACATGGCCCCTAAACCAAAGAGTACAGGCCACCCAAATCTTTTATGCAAGAAAGTCTGTATCTGACAGACTATGGTACCAAAACATTTTACTACTATTTTCCATGTCTCCATAAATATCAGTATGGCTAACAATAATGACCATTCACTAGGACTCATGAACACAGATTTAGTAGTATTTTGATTAAGGACGCCATACAAGAAAACTAATGGAGGACAAGGCCATATGACAAATTGGGGAACTTGGATTCACCTACTAGCAATTACTGCAAAACTATAATCCACACTGATTTAACCTAAACAAATGGACAGAGAACGGCTTTCCCCGCAAGGACAGTCATCACCGGGAGGACTGGACTTTAGTTCTAGAGAACAGAGACAACATTAATGCTAGAAAAACAATAGGCCCCAGCTGTTGGAAATGGAGGTTTTGTGTTTGGAAATGAGCTTCTGTGAAAGTGGGGGTGATGGGTATAACACTGGTGTGTACACATGAAAACGAAGTATTATAATCCCTGTACCTCAATTAAAATGCTAAAATAGAAAAACCATTTACCTTTTTTACAGTTGTTCTCATTTTCTGATTTTTCTACTGTAGGTTCCAAAGTGAGTTCTTTTTGTTCAGTTATTTCCTCTATGCCCTCCCTTTGCTTCTCCAACTCACATTCCTTTTCCGGTTCTTTTGTTTTTTGCACTTCTTTTTCCTTTTCCTGCTGTTCAAACTCTTTCTCTTTTTCTTGCCTTTTTTCCTTCTCTACTTCCCGCTGTCTTTCCTGTTCCCTCTCCAGTTCCTTCTCCTTCTCCTGCTGCTGCCTTTCCCGCTCCTTCTCTCGCTGCCTCTCCAGTTCTTTGTCCCGTTCCCTGTCCCGGATCCCCTCTGAGGACAGCTGCTTGTCCACAATGCCCAGCTTTTCATCTAGCCGCTTCAGTTTCTCAGCACAAGCCGCCTTCCGCTGTTCTTCCATCCTCCGCTCTTCCTCCTCGCGGCGTTTCCGAGCACGCTCTACAGCTGCAGAGAGTTCTGACTGTTGTCGTCTTCTTTGTTTCCATATTTCATCTTCACCAGGTACTTGCTGCTTGGAGGGGTAAGGACCTGGCCTTCCGGGTCCGGCCTGCCGGTCTGGAGGAGGAGGATGCTGAAACACCATGTATGATACAAACTATTAGATGAGTCTGACAAATCCACTTCCCACCAAGGCTGTCACTATCATGGGCAGGAAGAACCCCCTACACCAGCTTCCAGATCAAAAAGCCTAATAAAATATTCACTTTAAGATACAAACCAGAGGGGCCGGGTAGGTGGCGCTGGAGGTAAGGTGTCTGCCTTGCAAGCGCTAGCCAAGGAAGGACCGCGGTTCGATCCCCCGGCGTCCCATATGGTCCCCCCAAGCCAGGGGCGATTTCTGAGCACATAGCCAGGAGTAACCCCTGAGCGTCAAACGGGTGTGGCCCAAAAACCAAAAAAAAAAAAAAAAAAAAAAAAACCAGAGGGGCCGGAGAGATAGCATGGAGGTAAGGTGTTTGCCTCTCATGCAGGTCGTCATCGGTTCGAATCCCGGCGTCCCATATGGTCCCCTGAGCCTGCCAGGAGCGACTTCTGAGCGTGGAGCCAGGAGTAACCCCTGAGCACTGCCGGGTGAGACCCAAAAACAAAACAAAAAAAAAAACAACAAAAAAAAGATACAAACCAGAGGGACCGGGCAGTGGCGCTAGAGGTAAGGTGCCTGCCTTGCCTGCGCTAGCCTTGGATGGACCGTGGTTCGATCCCCCGGTGTCCCATATGGTCCCCCAAGCCAGGAGTGACTTCTGACCGCATAGCCAGGAGTAACCCCTGAGCATCACCAGGTGTGGCCCAAAAACCAAAAATAAATAAATAAATAAATAAACAAACAAATAAATAAATAAAAAGATACAAACCAGAAAAGAAGGAAATATTTAATCTAGATACATTTCCAACTAAGACCAAATACTCAAGTCACCTTATATTTACTGAGCATGTATCTATTTATTGTGCCAGACATTACTGCTCATACTGTTTGCTCAGTAAAATTATGCACTGTCAACATTACTTTCATAATCTAATTAGGAAACAATGTAATCTGGGGCATGTCTGTTGCAGCAGCAGGTTGCCAGGAAAAAAAGATACCCACACATAGTTCCAAGAGGACAAGCACATAAGCCCAGAGGGAACCAACATTCAATTAAAGGGAAAAGCCATCTGACAGGCCAAAGGAGACCTTCCTAAATACCACCTGGCTGTGGAGCACAACCCAGTCCACAAAGTACCCAGAAAGGCTCTATGGAATATGCAGTTGAGTGGGAAGAACATCTGGGCTTGAGTAAATGTCCCATCACTGCCACGTCTAAATTCACTGCCAGTGACTTTGCAACGACAAGAAAAAAGGGATGGACACCAAGCACAAAGGAGGAAAGATCTGCTTTAAAAAGGCTGACCTGATGGGGCCAGAAAGTTATCACAGTGGATAGGGCATTTGCCCTGTATGTGACTGACCTGGGTTTGATCCCCAGCATCCCATTTAGTCCCCTGAGCTGCCCAGGGATAATTCCTGAGCACAGAGCCAGGAGTACCCCATGAACACTGCTGGGTGTGACAAATAAATAAATAGATAAATAAATAAATAAATAAATAAGGTGACCTGAAAGCTAATGGGAAGAAAAAAGGTCTGAAAATAGAAGCAGTTGAAATCCTAATGAAACAAAAAATAATGGTTCGATGCAAAGGTTAGAGACAAAATCACAGTGTAAGCGCATGCTTTGCACATAGGAGGCCCAGGATTGATCCTTGTGTGCACCACATGGCACCCAGAGCACTGCAGGATGTGTAACTTACTTCATATCTGCATGAACACAGATGGTACATACCTGCTGTGCAAGCAACTTGGGAGGCGGTGACAGGTGTGACGAGGAACCACGCTCCTATATACACAAAATTGTAGAATCAGATAGTGTTTATTATAACTAGAAATACTTGTGAATATGTGAATTTTTTTAAATTTGGAACTCAAGGTTACAGAAAGTAACCTTTTATTTATTTATTTTTATTTTTTGGGCCACACCCGGTGGCGCTCAGGGGTTACTCCTGGCTATCCTATGCTCAGAAATCCCTCTTGGCAGGCACGTGGGACCATATGGGACGCTGGGATTCGAACCAACCACCTAAGGTCCTGGGTCGGCTGCTTGCAAGGCAAACGCCGCTGTGCTATCTCTCCGGCCCCAGAAAGTAGCCTTTTATGTCTTTGTGTTGGGGGATGTTGAACCCCTTGTTGGTGATTTTTGAATCCAGAAATATCTCCCAGAATGAGAGATTAATTCCCATTCTTAAGTCCCCCCTTTTGGGGAAACCTAAGTGATAATTCTCCGCAGCAAATAATCCAGACGGATACAAAGGTTGGGGGACAAAAGTTTGGCAATGAGTCTTTTAACAGTTCTGATGCCAACTCCAAAACAACAACCGAGCCAGCAATCTGCTCTGTCAAAAAGCCTCCTCTCGCCTCACCAACAAGCTCTTTATTTTCTCCTTAATTGCCCCCTCCTGGAAGATCCAGGTGGGACGACTGGCAAAAACAATTACGAAAACACACTACATCTTTGTCCTTTTTTCTCTTTAATAAAGTTCACCACTTACTATAAAGTACCTTTACAATCTACAAAATCACTCCTTCATGGTTACAAGGTTAGTGTCAAATGAACTCTGAGAACAAAAAAAAAAAAAAAAAAAAAAAAAACCCAGCAAAAAAAAAAAATCAGGGTGTAATTTATGTATGTAATTTATGATATTTGATATTCACCTACTATTGATTATTTATATTAATCTATTACTTTTTTTTTTTTTTTGGTTTTTTTTTTTTGGGTCACACCCAGCGGTGCTCAGGGGTTACTCCTGGCTGTCTGCTCAGAAATAGCTCCTGGCAGGCACGGGGGACCAACCACCTTTGGTCCTAGATTGGCTGCTTGCAAGGCAAACGCCGCTGTGCTATCTCTCCGGGCCTAATCTATTACTTCTTAAGAAAAAAAATTACCAATCTCCTGTATGCTAGGAAGTTACACAAAAATGGCTTTACAGGGGCAGGAGAGACAGCAGTGTTCACCTTGAACGTGGCCAACCTGGGATAGACCCGGCATCCCATATGGTCCCCTGAGCCTGCCAGGAGTTATTTCTGAGCAGTCAGCAGAAGCCCCTAAGCGTTGCCGGGTGTGGCCCAAAAACCAAACCAAACAAACAACAAAAAACTGTTTTTTAAAAAAATAAAGTTTGAAAATATTCTTCAGAATTCAGTGTTTTCTACAATGGCTAATCTGTGTCCTAACCACACACATGCACACAGCATAAAGATGCAGCAGCGGTTTCTACAGACATCTTACTCCTTTGTTCATCTCAAAATTACTGTATCCCTGAATGTTCCAGGCTTTCACACACCTCCACTTTACATGTGCCCAAGTGACCCTTCCCTCCCAAAAATGACCGGTTCTTTCACCTGTGCCAGTGAACAAGAACTAAGGCCAACCATCCTGAGCTGAGCGAATGGTCCCTCCATCTATCTGTCCATAGCTGCTCTATTGATGACTTATTAATAAACAATAAGACAGTGGCTCAGATTTTGAGTTATTTAAGAAAAAGCCCCCACCTTGCTGCCTTTCTAAGCCACCTATCTCCTTCCTGGATTGCATACTAGCCAAAGAAGCATGGAAAGGGCATGCAAGTGTCCAACCAACCTGAGTGAATGGAGGGCCTTTCCCAGGAGGACCTTTTGTTACTGAAGGCTGAGCAAGTGCTTGAGAAGATGCTTTCGTATTAGACGTTTCATCTGCTTCTTTCTGGCTTTCACTGTTTTCAGAAGCCTTTGAACCTTGTTCCTCACTGAAGAATCAAAATCCAGGGAAAACAAGAAAGTGGATGAACTACAGTGCTAGACAATAAAGTAGGTCCATGTAAACAAATGACATTTCCATATGGTTTTGACAGGACAAATGGATCAATGCACATGACTGATGCTTGGTGGTAATTGATTCACTCAGCACTTGTACCACAGATCTTTAGAGAACATGCTGGGAAATGTTTGGTCTGATAATCACAATCCAGCAGCTAGCTGTCCAATATGACCATACACATGTGAGATGCAA
Organism: Suncus etruscus; assembly: GCF_024139225.1. NCBI lineage: Eukaryota > Metazoa > Chordata > Mammalia > Eulipotyphla > Soricidae > Suncus > Suncus etruscus. The sequence continues at coordinate 59,612,188 of NC_064854.1, read as the reverse complement.
CCTACAAAGAATGATTAGCCCACAAATTCCTGAACATCCCGTCTCCCCCTTTCAAGTACTAACCATGCTGCAGTGTCAGATTCCATAATAGGGTATGGCCCCAAGAGTTCTGAGCCCTGCCTGCTAGCCTTGTACCTCCAAACCTTAAGGTCTCATACACATGCAACCTGGCAACTTAGAGGGAACACTCACTATGAAGCATCCCATTTCATTCTACTTCAAGAACAAAAACTGAAAAATTAAAATCAAACAACAACAACAACAACAAAAACCACAGTATTTTTAAGTCACAAGAAATTGCAGCCATCTGACAAGAATAAAGAAAACACAGGGCAGTGCAGTGACACACTGAAACCACCACCAGATGAGCCAGCAAATTTCTGCTTATCTCGAATCTACATAATAATTTTGATGCTACATAATTCATTTATTTTGGGTGTCTGTAGTTCCCTAGACCATAATGATGCTAGCACAATTAGAATAAAAAGGACTTAAAGAATCAGTAACTCAAGTAATATTCTCCAATTCTACAAATCCAGATGGGGTTTAGCAAATAACAGGAGTAAGTGGTCCTTGTTGATTCAATTAAATGTCAGGCACGTGGGCTGGAGTGATAGCACAGCAGTAGAATGTTTGCCTTGCCTTACACACAGATGACCCAGGATGGACCCCGGCATCCCAGGAAGTCCCCTGAGCCTTCCAGGAGCTATTTCTGAGTGCAGTGCTAGGAGTAACCCCTAAACACTGTCAGGTATAGCAAAAAAAAAAAAAAAAAGAAAAAAAAAAGAAAAAGAAAAGTCAGACACATTTTTAAAAATATATACCAGGGGTTAGAGCCATAGAGCAGTGGGTTGCGCACTTGCCTGACACGTTGCCTGCTTCCTAGCATCATATATATAGTTCCCTGCCAGTAGTGATCCCTGAGCTCAGAGTAGCACAGCTGGGCATGGCCAAAAATCCCACCACCCAAAACTACCGATTTTACAAAGGATCCTGAACCCCCTGACTGATACAGTAATGTTTCTCCCCAGCAGTGTGGACAGAATAAGGAGGGACGGCCATAACACAATGCTGCCACGAGCTGATTCGTAAACGTTAACCCACCTGCCACTCTCCTTAGGGCTACTGCTTCCTTGCTCGTCATCATCACTGAAATTCAGCTGCTCTGTGTAATCTACTTCCATCTGAGCACCTGTCAAAGGAAGCAAAACTCTCAAATTATTTGTTCAAATACATATGAAGCTGGAAAGTTTGCAACTATTTTGGCCGCTTACCTGCCCAGCCCTCGTCAGCCTCGGCATCCAGGTTGTCAAATTTATCAAGCTCCTTCAACTCAGAGGCACTGAGGATGGATGGGCGCTCAGGCTCCACAGCCCAGGAGGGAGGTGGGCCTCTTCCTCGAATGCTCCTATCAACCAAGATTTAAAAGGGAAAGTGTTCAGGCAGGAACTATTGAAAGCACCAAATTCATTAACTGCGCAATACTTTACAACATGGAAGTGATGCCAAATGAGACACCAGAAATTGTGAATGACACAGACATGTAGGCCATTTCCTAATTCTTCAAGTGTTTAATAGCCAACATAAATTTTCATTCTCAATGATTTATAGTGAGACCATGTATGCAAAGAATAACTTGGTTATCTTTTTTTAAAACTGGTATTAATCTTGAAAAAGTAACTTTAAGAAAAACCCATCATTTGGGAGGATACTCTAGTTTCATAGTAAACAAAAAATTATCTTCAACACAAGGAAGAGGGAGAAATGTGCCATCAAGTTTTACACCCACAGATCTCAGTTTTTACTTTATAAGTCTGCTGGTCCATTAATGGGAATTTACCAACAGAAGTACATCCCTCACAACAAACTTAACAGGAAATCCTGATGAGTGATTGTGTGTATGAATGTGTGCATGCTGTATGCATGTGCCACAGAGTTGTCAATATGGAGTCTTACTTGTTTGCATCAGACAGAGATGGTGGGAACCTCAAAGAACCATGGAGTGGAGGATATGCCATCTTTGGATACTGCTGAAACATCTGAACGAAGAAGACAAACAGTAATAGATACATTTAGGAGCAATGTAAAAAGACAAAAAAAAAAAAAAAAATATATATAAATATATAACTGGCTCAGTCTGACATCACTAGCTACAAAAGAATACTCAGAATCATGATGTAGAAGAGCCCTGATCACCCAACTCCACCACGTGGTTCATCAAGGGCCTCAGCTCTCTGAAATATACATTTATCTAAACTAAATAATCTTCATATAATTTCAAAGTGGGCTGAGAAAAATAAAAAAGGGATCAAATCGGGGCCGGAGAGATAGCATGGAGGTAGGAAGATAGATAGGTTCATGCAGAAGGATGGTGGTTCAAATCCCGGCATCCCATATGATCTCCTATGCCTGCCAGGGGGCGATTTCTGAGCATAGAGCCAGGAGTAACCCCTAAGCGCTGCCGGGTGTGACCCAACCCCCCCCCAAGGCATCAAATCTACGATCAGTTTATGGGAAATACATATGGTAAGAAGTACATATTAAATGAAACTACAATGGTGAAATAAATTAAGTCAGACTATGAGAAAATTCCCTAAATTACAGATTACAGATAATGTGTAAGAGATAAACTAGAGTTGAAATTCACATAAACAACAAGGTTCTTGAAATATCAACCAACACAAGGGAAGAAATGTTATGTGGGGATCCTAATCATGAAGCATTCAAAGAAACTGGAATTAAAAAAAAAATCAACGTTGAGGCCGGAGAGATAGATGGGGGTAAGGCATTTGCCTTGCATGCAGAAGGACGCGGTTTGAATCCTGGCATCCCATATGGTCCCCCGAGCCTGCCAGGAGGGACTTCTGAGCGAAGAGCCAGGAGTAACCTTTAAGTGCTGCCCAAAACAAAACAAAAAACAAAACAAAACAAAACAAACCAAAACCAAACCAAAACCAAAAACCAAAGAACAACCCTACTTCCAGGGTACAATAACAGTATTGTTGCTTTTCCCCACAGACATTTCTTTTAAAATAAACCCAATGTATCTAGATAAAATAAAGTTCAAACTATCATTTCTATTTTATGTGCTTAAAAGTATCTGCTAAATTGGGGGTGGAGACATAGCATAGCGGTAGGGAGTTTGCCGTGCACACAGCCAGCCCAGGACACAGTGGTTTGATTCCCCGCATCCCATATGGTCCCCCCCCCCCCAAGCCTGCCAGGGGCTATTTCTGAGCACAAAGCCAGGAGTAACAGAGCGCCACCGGGTGTGACCCAAAAACATAACACAAACAAACAGAAAAGTATCTGCTAAATAAAAAAACAAAGGTCCATCTGGAAACAAACAAACAAACAAAAAACAAAGATCCATATGAATCACTGTTTCAGACCTGAAATAGATGTTGGCCTTCTGAGGCCATGAACGACTCCAAGTTGCAGTGCAATCTGGTAAATCCTATGGCAGTTGAAGTGTATCATTGCAAACAGAGTACAGCAACCAGTGAAAAATTCTTTGGAAATTGCTACCAGAATATTTAAAAGGTAAATCTGAACTGGTGGTGTGCAGGTTTCCTTATTAAGTCATGAATGACCAGAGTGAGCCCAGGAGTAAAGGGGTGAAGGCCATGCCTGGCCTGCATGATCCTCAGAGTGAGTTGCAGAGTGACCTATAGAGCAGAAGCATAAGAACCACTCCACTCAACACAACTGGATGTGGCCCCAAAAAATGCCCCCAAGAGGCCTACCCAAAGGATTGTTAGCAGTATCTAAAACATACTGCACTATGAAAACACCATGATTGCTACAGCAACAAAAACACAGGGTTTGCAGATACTCCTGTGATTTCCTGCATTCCTAATCAAAAACTGTAAATACTATATTTCACTGCATAATTGCTGTAGACTTTTTTTTTTTTTTTGCTTTTGGGCCACACCCGGCATTGCTCAGGGATTACTCCTGGCTGTCTGCTCAGAAATAGCTCCTGGCAGGCACGGGGAACCATATGGGACACCGGGATTCGAACCAATCACCTTTGGTCCTGAATCGGCTGTTGCAAGGCAAACACCGCTGTGCTATCTCTCCAGGCGCATAATTGCTGTAGATTTTACATAATTTTACCTCTTTAAAAAAATTGTGGGTGTGTCATTATATGGAACTATACTGCTATTGTCAAAGAGTGCCAACAAGACAGTAGGGCCCCAAATAGTATTTGCCTTGCACAATGCCAACCTGGGATTCAATGCCTGGCATGATCCAAGTGCAGAGCCCTGAATGCTGCCAAGTGTGACCCCCCATTAAACAAACAAACAAACAAACAAACAGATATGTGTCAGGGGGAAAGAAGGGTACAATGACCACAGGGGCAGCATCTAATAGCAAAACTGGCAGAGCTGACCCAACAGAAAGCTTCACTCACCAGGCTTCCATAGGGCGGCAGCGCAGCGCGGTGCTGGGCCAAACCAGTCTGCTGACCATTAAGCTTGGCCTGTGGAGGGCCGCAGGCAATCCTCTTCTCCACCACTTTGAGGATGTCACTTTGTTCTGAAGGCCCAGACAGACTTTCCTCCTGGCCAGTGAGTTTTTCATCTTGATCAGATGCTGAAGGTGGGCCAGCAGACTTACCACCGTCCCTCCAACAAGTAACATCTGGCAAGGAAAAAAAATTAGATGGGGGAAGAGAAAGAAAAGGAGGAAGGAAAAGGAGGAAAGGAAGGGAAGAGGGAAGGAGGAGGAAGGAGTAAACCAAGCCAAGTGTGGTTCAGGAACACATAAGCTCAAAAAGAAGTGACAGAATCTAGTCCTTTCTGATGCTTTCAAGGACACAGTGGCTTCAAAAGCAAAGGGTTAGGCCTAAAGGTGCCAGCATAGGTAATACCAGGACTTGGGGAAGAGAGGACTGACTTCACGGTTATTCTGTTCACAGTCACCTGAACAGAGACAGTAGGAGCCCCTAGTGCCTGGGCTGAGCCATGTCCTGTGTTCATTTCCTGTGCTGACCCTCCCTCTTCCCTCCCTCACATAGTGGATCTAGAGAAAAGGCAGGCATGATGCCAGTCAAAGAAAACTGGTCTTCCATCCTAGGCAGGAGTCATCTATCCTTCCTTCCTTTGCCTGGGGGTGGGGTGGTCAGGCTGTGAACAGGCTACACATAAAGGGGCCACAGAGTGACCCTGGAAGATGCCAGTCAAGTTGGTTTCACTGTGCCTCTGCTGAGAGTTCCTGTGGCCGAGAATCTAGCTAAAGGGTCTGCAATGCTCCTGAGCTTGAGACACTAAAAGAAATCAAACATCAGCTCTGTCTGCCTCAGCTTGTCAAATTCACTATGCAGCACTAGGTAACTGGTGAAAACTAGAAACAAGAAACCAGAAAAACCACCTTGTCTACTCAGCAGCAGAGAAGCAGTGGGAGAAAATAGGCTCACTCCAGCAGCACCGTAATACAGTGCCAGAAGAAACACAGCTCTTCAACAAGCAATGCTGAGTGGAGGGGCATTGCCCACAGCCAGCTGGGTGGGCCTGGCTCTCCGACTAAGTGCTGTTCAAGTGAAACCCAGGCAAGCAGCAGGAAGTAGGAAGCAGCTCCTAGACTGCTCTCTTACTTGGTGGGCGCAGACTGGGGCCAGGTCCATAGTTGTCATCACTCGCTTCTTTCTCTTTTTTCTCCTGATCCCCAGCTGCCTGAAGGCTGGGAAATTCCTGCTGAAAATGACTATTCACCTGGATTCCTACAGTATTAAAAAAAATTCAATGAAATATGCTGAAGTTGATTCAAATAACCCTCCCCAAATAGTTCTCTCTTTGTGGCTAAAAATTTATGCCACATTTCAGTAGTGGCTATTCATATCAGTAAGTTCATCCAGAATTAGAAGCTCAGGAAAGTTAAGGAACTGCCACGAGGAGAGAAATCTAATCAAGATAGATGCCAGATACTCTTCCAGAGGATGTTAAGATGCTGTGGCCAGGGCTGAGAGATGTCCATGGGTCCAGAACACACTTTACAGAAGGGGTCTGGGTTCCATCCCCAGCACACCTCCAGAAGTGACCCCTGAGCACAGAGCCAGGAGTATCTCTCAAGCAGCCAGTTCTGGGCCTCCCTCCACCTAATCCTTTACTGTGAACCCCCAAATGTCTTTTCTAATAACCCTGAACCTTACTGGGCATAGTTTGTGAATGCCCATGGAAATGATCAAGATGAGGCAAAAATGCCTTCACTCAGCTTACCTGCTTTCACTGCCCAGATACTATCTGTAACTCACTATTTGTCCACTCATCTACCTTCCTGCCAGCCTTTTTACTTTTATACTTCTGGAGACTTAAATTAGTTTGAGGGACATAGAGGGTTCCCCCATAGATTGTTTCAGTTTCCTACTTTTCAGCTGGAAAAGTAAACTTTTGCCAGGAAGCCACTCATTCCTATGTTTTCCACTACTTTTCCACCCAGGAAAAGCAGGATGACTAAAGGAAGTCAGGGCACTGATGTATGGTTTCTGCCAATTCACACAGAAACTAGGTACTCTGAAGTCTCCAAGAGCTTATAGCAAAGGTTCTCTCTATAGTTAGTTGTTCAGGTTGGTCACCAGTGGCAGATGGTACTTCAAGGGTTCCTTAAGTCCCTATCTCTGCATAGTTAATGGATGTAGACAGTCAAATTGAATGAACCCAAGAAACTTTTTAAAATTATTTATTAGGGCCCCAAATTGTTCTACACTCACCCAAAGATAAGGATTCCCCCTTCTCTCCTGCATGGCTGTTCAGTAACCACCAAGCCTAATCAGTTCCCCAGCTCATGTCCACTTACCATCTCCTTGCCCACCTTGCTTGTTACTGGCCCATGATTTTGGAGCAGGCGCTACTTCTGGGGGAGCTGCAACCCCAGGTTTTGGCTGTGCTGGTGGAGCTTCTGGTGTTCTTTAAAAAAACATGAATCCATTATTTCAGATATGTATTCTTAAATTATATCAAAGGTCAATCTGCAAATTATTTTGGATGTGTATTGTGTTGTTTTCCTTCAACATTCTTTTAAATTAATTAAAGCTCTTTTTATCCTCTTTCATCTCTACCAGTGAATAACCCAAGAAGGCAGTTTTGCTTGTTGTCAATTGGGAAAACAAAGATTCCTGAATTTAGCTACAGAAAATCTATTTGAGGGTACAGCAGATAGGGCATTTGCCTTATGCATGGTCGGCCTAGGTTCATTCTTGGCATCCCACCTGGTCCCTCGAGCCTACCAGGAGTAATTTCTGAGAGCAGAGCCAGGTAACCTGAGTGTTATTGGATATGGCCCCAAAACCAACCAAAAAAAAAAATCTATTTGAATGGGCAGAAATGCATAATTAGAAACAACAGAACAGGGGTTGGGCAGGTATCTCTGTGGCAGAATACATCTTTGCATGAGCAAGTCTCTGAGTTTGATCCCTAGCCACATAAGGAATAACAGGGGAGAAGGAACTGGCAGCCAGGGCCAGGGCATAAGCTCTCATTCTAGTAGTCATGAAGGTCATATTGGCCTCATCTCTGACAAAAAAGAGGCAACAAGAAAGTGCATGAGGGTTCCATGAGTGAAACATGCCTTTTCAAAGAGTCAACTCTTTGATTTAATGCTTGAAACGGATTAAAGCTTTAGATTAAATAGGCAGTTAACAGACCTAAATGCAAATATTCCTTCGAGGCGCACTCAGACTTGTAGTTGACTTATTACCACAAAATAATTCTACAGCTAAGAAGCAGACAACAGTCCTTGCTAAGCTTAAGACAAGTAGTCAAACTTTATCAACAACAGTCTAAAACTTGGCAATAAATACAGGCAAAAAAGTACCAGGTCCCCGACTGCCCAGTCTTAGCAGACTCATTCAATTTTAACTAAGTTCGGCATAGTACTTGATACTCAGAAGGCCAAACATTTGCTGGATGATGACTAAGGGGCTATTATTTAGTCTTTCCCAGCTTCAACACTAAATATGACAACGAGGGTGGGAGAGGTGGCTTAGCCAGCTGTATACAAGATGTTCAAAATCAATCCCCAATATTACATGGTCTCCCAAGCACCACAAGAAGTAACCCCCCAGACATTAAACCCTGGAGGCTGTGCCCCCAAAACAAGACTATTACAGTAAGTATTAGACACACAGAAATGACCTAACTCAACCCACTCAGAAATATCCAAAGGCCATGCCTGATTTGGTGGGATGGGGTGAGGTATCTGAAATCAAGTAAGGGAAGCTCGACCAGAATTCGGTCACATAGTCTCGGCTGACTGAGAATCCCAACAGGAGCTGTCAGAGCACATGAATTGCACAGATACCCCAACCATCAAGTGAGCACAGACATTCAAAGCCAAGTTTCCAGTAACCGACTCACTTTTCTTCTTCATGCTGCTCCTGCTTTGATGCCCACCCAGTGCCATCTTTCGGAACAATGTTCACATTTGGGTCATTGCCTTTGTTTTCTGCTTTGAGGCTCGGCAGGTTGGCAGGTGGAGGCATTCGCCGTGAGACACCCACTTTCCCAAGACTCTGTAACCCATGTCGAGCTGCAACTAAAGGTCAGAAACATCAACATTGACTCAAACCCCCACTGAAGCCCTGACTTGATATTTCCTAATCTTTTAAAAATTTAAAAGACATGATTTAAACACAGTCACCTACTTGCAACCCAGTCCAGTGGAGGAATGTGAAGAAACCGAGCTATGGGCCAGGGCCCCCCCACTTTCCATGCAGAAGGCCTTCATTCAGGCCGGGCCCCGAGCACCACTGGACAGAGCCCAACAACCCATAACAAACACTCTCTGAATAGACATAGGCTTTCAAAACCCCAACTGTACACCCCTATACATTGTGACAGAGATAAGGAAGGGGCTGAATACAGAAGACAGAGGGTAGGGCTTGATCCCCAGTCTCTAACGGTTCTCTGAGCACCCCTGGGTAGTTCAGAGGACAGCAGCATTAAGCTATGTGTGACTAACAAAATCTAGTAAAAGAAAGAAAACATCATAATGCTAGTTTTATCATTTACTAAGGGAATCTACTTTAAATTAAAAAAAAAATGCAGACTTTTTTTTGTGGGTTGAGGAGGAAACTCAGTAACCTCACATCTGTCAGACAAGTACTCTGCCACTGACCCATATGGGTGACAGGATTCAAACCACCATCCATCCTGCATCACTGGCTGCATGCAAGGTGCTCAGGGCTTACTGTGCAAAAAAGCCCAGTCTTTCCATTCAGATTCTAGATTCTAGTATGTGGAGAGTTTGCTGGCTTATGCTCCCAATAACAAACACTGCAGCCATTTCCTGCCCATTGTAAACACTGGATTCAAGACATAAGAAACAAAGGAGCATAGAGCCCATATGTTGCATCCATAACCAGAGTAAGAGGCCTTTTAGGTTCATGGATCAAAATGGGGTTTCTCTTTGAAAACACTGATTTCCCACTCATTTTTCAGGAGAGACACTGAAAAATGCGCATATATGAAAAGACTAATGTTGGCTTACTGGAGTTACAGTACAGGGGTTAGGGAACGAGCCCTGCAGAAGCTGCTTAAGAGCTCCTACCTTAGATAAAAAACACAGCTTAATATTACAACAAATGCTGGTTAAATCAAGGATTTGTCCTAGTTATTGCATGCAGTAACTTAGGCCATTTGTAATAAAACAAAAGCATGAAAAATTCAAATGCTGCTTGAGCTGACTGTACTCACCGGTGGTTTTCTGGGTCTCTAAGGATTTCCCCTTGTACGTATTAAACAAACTTAGTGTCGCATACTTCTTCCCATCCTTTGCTTTTGTGCTCTGGCCTGACTTCTCCGACATTTCGGTGGAAACTCATCGAGTCCAAAACCTCCAGCCACGTCCCTTAAAACCAGTCCTTAGATGTACCTGATGGGGGAAAATGAATAGCCAGGAGTGACCAAAAAAAATCAAGACAAGAGGTGGAGGCAGCTGACCCAACTGAATCACAGGTTGTACAGGAGTCCTGGGTTCAATGACAGCATCACCAGGTTCAAACCCAGATCACACACCCACCTAGAGAGAGATTCAGCAGAGGTCACAACTGTGCAAATTACAGCATTCTGAAGCTGTCAGAATGACAGCAAGACTCAGATCATATTTGTTGCTATACAGTAAAGCTAAGAATACCACCATATGTTAAATGCCTCTCCTATATAAAAGCACTATGGCAAAAACATCGAAAATTGTTTTTTTTTTAAAAACAAAGTGTAATATAAATAAATCTGTTAGTGGTCTAATCAGAATGATAGAATGAACAGCTCAGGCTGTGCTTGGAAACAGTAATGTGCACTGAGCTTCTAGAGAAGAAGGAAGCCGAAACAACCAGGGCAGAAATGCAGCCACCCAATCCTCTTGAGCAACAACTGTTCTCCCAGAGCTACCTGTCTGCCACTGATTCAGCAGATGAATGCTACAGGACAACCTATAGCACTTTTACTTTCCACTTCCCAATCAGTCCTTTCAAACTATTTACTTTAGACTGATTAGTACCGCAGATAGGCTCAAAAGTCTTGCAGGTGGCCAATGGAGTTTGATTCTCAGCACAGCACCCAAGCTCATTAGGAGTGATCCCTAAGCATTACAGGTGTGGCCCCCAAACAAAATGAAAGTGGCACTCCTGGCTCTGTGCTCAGACATAGCTCCTGGCAGGCATGGGGACCCATATGGGGTGACGGGATTCAAACCACCATCCATCCTGCATCACTGGCTGCATGCAAGGCAAATGCTCTACCGCTGTGCTATCCCTCCGGCCCCTCCAGCTCTAACATTTAAGTGATGTTTTTATATTTGCAGCATATGTATATTAGAGCACCTATGACCACTTTTATGATCTAAAACTGACTTCCCCCTTTTAATTTTGGACCGAACAGTGGTGCTCAGGGGTTACTCCTGAGTAATGGCTCAGAGAACCATATGGAATGCCAAGGGGAATTAAACCCAGGTTGGCTACATGCAATGCAAATGCCCTACCCACCGTACTATAGCTCCAGTCCTTATTCTGAAACTTATTCTTCACTGATGGGATCTATCTTCTATTACACATTAACATGTGCAAAGCTCTTATAAAATAGTGGCTGGATGGAACCAGAGAGGTTGTGTGAAGGGATAAGGTGTCTGCCTTGCCAGTGCTAGCCTAGGATGGACTGCGGTACAATCCCGACGTCCCATATGGTCCCCCCAAGCCAGGGGTTATTTCTGATTGAATAGCCAGGAGTAATCCCTGAGCATCACCGGGTGTGGCCCAAAAAACAAACAAACAAAAAATAGTGGCTGGAACCTAGTAAGGTGGTAGTGACATTTCCAACATTCACATAATAGGAAAGTTTTTTTAAGCACAGGAGAGTTATCTCTTGGCATCTAGCACACCCGCTGACTAAAACTCGCTCACTCTTCCAGATGCTCAATGGCCTCTTCAGTGTTGCTGAGCTCTGAGTTTGCTTGCAAGGTAGAAGTGTCACTACAGCAACTCCCAGACATGTACAGGGTGTTCTTCTACTATTATACTCGCTTCTCAGATATGCTGTTTTCTACTTTTTATCTTTCCACGTTTTCATAATCCAACTATACAACTATTTTTGTCATTCTGGTGGGGAAATGAGGCAATAAGCACTCAGGTTGTTGTTGGGTTTCCACCTCCAACCCACTAGCCACTCCCTCAGTGGAAGAAAGCCTGTCTCAGCCTTCTCAAGTAACGGGCCACCAGTTCTGTGGTTGGAGCTACTGAATCTTCCTATAGTCTCTGTCCTCATTGTAGCACAGTTTAAGGAAGCTATGTTGCGCTACGTTACACTGCTCACACCCACTGGTTACAGACTCCAACTATAATCATTTAAAACACATATGAAAAAAAAACCCACATGACAGGCAAGAGGATAGTACAATGGAGAGGGCATTTGCTTTGCATTCAGCCGATGTGAGTTCAATCCCCAAGACACCCTATGGTTCCCTAGCACTGCCAGGAGTGATGCCTGAGCAGAGGTAGGAGTAACCTTTGAGCATCACAGGGTGCAATCACAAACAAACAAACAAACAAAAACACTAAAAATACCCTTGGGGGGGAGGAGGGAGTGTGGAGCAGTAGCACTAGTGGTGAGGCGTCTGCCTTGCAAGCACTAACCTAGGAAGGACCATGGTTAGATTCCCCAGCGATCATATGGTCCCCCAAGCCAGGGTCGATTTCTGAGTGCATAGCCAGGAGTAGCCTGTGAACGTCACTGGGTGTGGCCAAAAAAACAAAACAAATCCCTGGGTTGGTGCAGTGAATACCTAGTTGACACCAGAGACTAAATCACCAGGACAGCTAAAAATAAATTAAAATTTTGCTCTGTTCTATTTCTCTAACTTAATTAAGAGCTACAAAATTTGAACCTAAATATTAAAGGTAGTGAAAATATAGACCAAATACAAATCATATTATGAAAAACCATCATTAAAATAAATTAAGTTGTGGGGCTGGTGTGGTGGCGCTAGAGGTAAGGTGACGGCCTTGCAAGCGCTAGCCTAGGATGGACAGCGGTTCGATCCCCCTGGCGTCCCATATGATCCCCCAAGCCAGGAGCAACTTCAAACTCCTGCCACTAAGCAGGCCGCTAAAACAGGCCAGAACATGTCCCCTGCACCCAAGCATACCATAGGGCCCCACTACTGTAGAGCCCAACATGGAATTATCCCTAAGAACACAAAGTGAGGTCCTCTGCTTCCCAAATAGATTACTCTGGGCTCCTCTCTTCTCCCACTACCTCTGCGTTTCTCCCTCCATTACAACGGGTGGCAACTTAGCTTTCAGGCGCTACAGTCACCACCCCATTTTGAAGATGAGGGGAAAGAATAAAAGAAAAGGAGCAGCACAGACCAGGTAGCAAGAACTTCGTCCATTTTATTTGCGATGCGGCAGCTCCTTCCCTCCACTGTCCCCCCACCGCAGCGCCCCAAAGGAGTTAGCATCCGTCTTCCGCACCTTGCAACACTTTAACCCTCACGTGCAATAATGTTTCCAAATGGGAAACTGCTGCGTTCAGAGACAGGGCCGTGAGAACTCGGGGGGGTGGTGGTGGTGGTAATCTGAGGGTCTCGGGGCCCCAGGACCAGAGCTCCGTGACCTTGGGACAATGACTCCATTCTCTCCAAAGATCCCCCTCCTCACCCGCACAACGGAAAAGAGAGGCACATTGCCTTCCCCGGGGTTCCAAACCCCTAGTCCAGGCATACACCCACCACCCGCCCTCTGCGCCAGGGTGCCAACGGGCCCCGGTTCCTAGCCCACACCTAAAAAATGGCTCCAGACCCAGTAACGCCTCCCGCACCCTGCTGCCCGCATCTGCAGAATTAGCACCCATCCCTGGGGACCTCCTCCACCCCCAAATAAAGAAAAAAAAAGGGGGGGGGGTGAATCCGATTCTTCGGGTGTATTCCAAACGCCCTGTGTCGGAATAGGCACGGCAGCCTCAAGATTCCAGGCCACCCCGGCGGGGTTGGGGGGCCGGTGGCCTGAGCCAAAAAAAGGGGGGGCGATGCGGAAATCCGGGGCGCTATGAAGGCCGAGGGCAACGCCAGGCACCTCGGCCCCTGAACCCCAAAAAAACCCTACGAATTTAAATTTAAGCCAAGGAAACAACCAGTCCCATCGATGCAAAGCCAATAATGCACCCCCACTAGGAAGAAAAAAAAAGACCCAGTAGGGCCTCCATCACCCTCTTTACAATCTAAGCTTCCTCTTCTACTTGCAAGTGGGGGAGACCTGGACCGTCACCCCGGAATGGACTGATTACAAATGCCTACTCCAAGAAGGAGCTGAACCCCTCAGTAGGGCCTCCATCACCCCCTTTACAATCTAATCTCCCTCTTCTATTTGCAAGTGGGGGGGGGGGAAACCTGGACCATCACCCCCGGGGTAGATTGACTGATTGCAAATGCCTTCTCCAAGAAGGAGCTGCATTCTTGCAAAAACAAGAAAAGCAAAATGCAAAATCGGGCCCAACACTGGGTCGCGCGGATTGGAAATGAAAAGTGGTCCAGGTCCGGGGTGGAGGAAGTGGGGCCTACAGAGCGGAAAAGGCCCGAGCCCGGCCTCAGCCATGGGGCCAGCACGCCCAGAGAGGGGGGCACAATGATGTGTGGGTGGGTGGGTGATCTACTCAGCCCCCCCCATCCAAATCCTGCACCCCAACAATCCCATCCACAGTCGCGGGAGGACAACAGGCCTCAGAGCGCAGGCCAGGCCAAGAAATCGGGGCTTCTTCGGGCGCACATGACCCCCAGCAAGGAATCCCCCGTAGCCTGCTAGCACCCCCTGATCAAGAAGCCTTTCCCCTCTGTTCCCAACGCCCCCCCCGGACAAGCACCCCCAAAACTCCCCTGCCCAAAAGCCCGATCTGCGGGGCTGGGAAACGCACGGAGGAAGCACGCGGGGCAGCCCCGATCGCCAGACAGAGGTGCCAGCCCTGATGTACCCCGACATCAGATCCCCCGGGCCGCCCGCCCTGCCGGGTCCGAGCGCACCCCCGCCGCCCTTGCGCCTTCCTACCGGCCGGAGCGCGTTCTCTCGGGCGGCGCGCGTGTGCGCACTTCGGGGTGGGGGGCTCCGCTGCCGGGGCGGGAGCCTCGAGGCGCCAGGGGAAGTCCGGCGGGCCGGGCCGCCTGACCGGGGAGCCCGAAACGAAGAGGATCCCCCAAACGGCCAAAGCACTCCAGGCGGCAGCCGTAAGGGAGCGAGCGAGGCGAGGAAAAAGAGGCAAGATGGCGGCCAGCCAGCCGCGACGTGCTACGTCATCACGCAGCCTCCGCACGGCCCAGAGCGTCGCCGCCCCGCCCGAGCCCTCTCACGTGACGCGGGCTGTGGCGACCCCTGCTGGACGGAGGGAGGCAGTTGCGTCTAGCGTTTCCCCGCTCCGGAGCAGCCCCGCTGGCTGTTTGATTGATTGGTTGATGGGCGTCGGGGACAGATGTGGGCACTCTCGGAGGCGTTGCTCGCGCCTCTGGAAATAGGGTCTGTCGGCTTGCAAAGCAGTTCGACAGTTGGTCGCTAGAGGAAACGATCTCTCCAGACTTGAAGCTCGGAATTTGGAGCGTTATTTTGAACTTTTCCTTTTCTGATTTTCAGAAATCAGTCTGCATAAAAGCAATGTTGAGGGGCCGGAGAGATGGCATGGAGGTAGGACGTTTGCCTTGCATGCAGAAAGACGGTAGTTCGAATCCCGGCATCCTGTATGGTCCCCCCGTTGAGCCTGCCAGGAGCGATTTTTGACCGTAGAGCTAGGAGTAACCCCTGATCGCCGGGTGTGACCCCAAAACAAAACCAAAACACACAAAGAAAAGCAATTTGATAGCACAGCGGGGAAGGCGTTTGCCTGGCATGCGGCCGACCGGGGTTCGATTCCTGGCACCCCGTTTTCTCTGATCACTGCCAGAAGTGATTTCTGAGTGCAGAGTCAGGAGTGATCCCTGAGCATCTCTGGGTGTGGCCCAGAAAAGAAAAAGAAAAAAGAATTTCCTGACTCCTCTCCTGGTAAGAACTGTCCTCGCCACCAATCGGCCATCAAATTGTCCTAGCAATACTAGAATAAATTAAACAAAATAAAGTAAAAACAACAGGTTTATATAGGCTCCGCATCAGGGGAAAGGAAGTAATTCTTTAGTTGACTCTTCCATGATTCACTAGGATCTGGTCTAAAATGCCTTAAACTCAGAATAATTTGTTATATCTTATTTTTTGGATTTGCTTTTGGGCCACACTCAGCCATACTCAGAGGTTACTCTTGACTCTGCACGCAGAATTGCACAGGGGACCCTGCACCAATGCAGGGTTCAAACCTGAGCTGTCCATGTACAAGGCAAACCCTCCCTGCTTTTCTATGGTTTAGATTCTAAATCTTTTTTATTTAACAATGCAGATAAAAGCCGGCAAGTAGAGGTGTTTACAGTGACCACGGACAAGAAAGAGAATGACATATCCAAGCAAGAAACCAGTTTGCTCATTTCCAAAGAATGCCAAAGAATCAAGAAGACTGCAAGGCAGGTGCATTTCCTATAAAGCCAAACCTACTCAAGGAACCCAAGAGAGTTTCAGCAGGTGCCTCGTTGCACCAAAATTTAGATCAAGCAAAGATTCTGCGTCTAGGCCGATTCTGCTTGGTCCATTTCTCCGAGGGGTTGATTTTATTCTGTTTCCTGTATTTACAACTTTTCATTGATCTCTGATACAATAGCGACATCTTGCTGCACTGTAAGCCCAGAACCTGTCTCCTTGCGTGCCCTTGGCTGGGCACCGGATATGAAGTGGCCTGGGTGCGTCTTTCTCCGTTTCCATGACTACCCAAGCCTCTTAGCAATATTCTTGCAATAAAAATCAACTTATAGTCAATCTTCCCTGTGGTGTTTCCAAGGTGACCTGGCTCCTTTCTTCTTTTTCTATTATGACCTAAAAATCAGGGGCTCAGGGAACCCACTGGTACTCTCCATTTCCAATATTGGCAGGGAAATCTGGTACCCAAATCTCTAGCTATCCAAAGAATTTCCAAAGCCAAGGACTAGTCTTTAAAGTACAGCTTAGTCTTGGGTTGATTGCACCTCCCCTAACAGTCCCTTAGGCAAGGATAAATGTGTCATAACAATGTCTTCTTAGTGGAGAGGATGAAAGCTTGTTATTGAAAACTGTTTTGAAACTCTTCATTTTTTAGGGTAATGCCATCAAATCATTTAGGGGTGGTAGGAAATGAGGCAAACTGTTTCTCATAAAACAAACAAACAAACAAACAAACTCCAGGGGGCCGGAGAGATTGCACAGCGGTTAAGGCATTTGCCTTGCATGGGGCCAACCCTAGACAGACCTCGGTTTGATTCCCGATCCCTGGCATCCTATATGGTCCCCTAAGCCTGCCAGGAGCGGTTTGAGCCCAGAGCTAGGAGTAACCCCTGAGAGCCACTGGGTGTGGTTTAAAAATCCAAAAAAAAAAAAAAATGTAGCCAAGTTGTAAATGATCATATATGTCTGTGTTTAAACAAAATGTTAAAGAAGTGCTGTAGGCGAATAGATAGCTAGATTGGCAGAGAGGTCTCTGCTAAATGTACTTTGGGGGAAACAATAAAACTTGAGAAGAGATTGTCTAAGAGCTGGAGAGATAATACAGCAGGTAAAGTGCTTGCCTTGCCTGTCGTTGACCTGGGTTCAATCCCCAGCATCTCATATGGTCCCTGGCAGTGATTCCTGAGTGCTCATCCAGGAGTAGTTTCTGGATATCACCAGGTGTAGTCAAAGCACAAAAAGAGGATGAGGAGGAAGAGGAGAAGGAGAAGGAGAAGAAGTGGAGAGGAGAGGAGGAAGAGAAGGAAAAAGAGGAAGAAGGGGAAGAAGAGGAAGAAGAAGAAAAAAGAAAAGAAGGATGAAGAAATAAGAAAAGAAGAAGAGGTAAAAGAGATTGGCTAATCTTTAAGAAGCCTCAAACATGGAGACCACAATACTTTAATATGCAAACCCTGAGCTCTTTGGATAGGAGGAACTGAGACACCACCTAGATACAGAAATCCAAGCCCTACTCAAAGAAGAGCAGACATTTCAGAAAAGGAAAAGCTATAGCAGACATTAGAATGGGACCATCTAGAGACCTGAAGAGTTTACAGCAGATAAGGCCATTTGATCCCTGATATTTTTGATCCTTGGTATCCCATATGATCTCCTGAGCATTGAATAAGTTAATCAATGAGTGCAGAACCAGGAGAAATTAATGAGCATCACTAGGTTTGGCCCCAAAACTAAAAAAATAAAAAAAAAATAAATCCATAAATAAGGGATAAGTTTATGGAGACCAACACTGCAGAATTTGTTATGACAGCACCCAGATTAATTTTTGTGTATGTGTTTGTTGGGCCCCAACCAACAATGACCAGAAGTTACTCATAGTTTTGAACCTAAGAATCACTTCTGTCAATGATAAGGGGATTATATGAGATGCTGGGGACATGTTGGCCACATGTAAGGCAAATTTGTTACCTGCTGTACTGGCTTCAGGATAAATATTCATTTTTTTGGGAAAATAGTCCAGTAGTATATTAATAATTGGTCTAACAAACCCTTTTTTGTTCCTAGTAAAGGTACCTTTGAGCTGAAAGGGCTAATCATTGGGGAGAAGAGGGCAATGAAGAGGTGGACCAAAGTGGAGCTATAGTATATAAGTGAGGTTGGTGAAATTGGATCCCAGGCAAGCAGAGGGCTTACAGAATCGAAAACCATTCATGACCCACATCAGGGAAAATATCTCCAACAACTCTTTGTTTTAGGTGGGGATGGAATATTTAAAATGTGTCTAAGTGGGCCCGGAGAGATAGCACAACGGCGATTGCCTTGCAAGCAGTCGATCCAGGACCAAAGGTGGTTGGTTCGAATCCTGGTGTCCCATATGGTCCCCCGTGCCTGCCAGGAGCTATTTCTGAGCAGACAGCCAGGAGTAACCCCTGAGCAACGCCGGGTGTGGCCCAAAAACAAAAACAAACAAAACAAAACAAAAAAATGTGTCTAAGCGAATCAGGTTAGGAGGAAAGAAAATAGGAAAAGGAGAAAAGCAGGATAGGTGCTCTGTTTAAAGGAAAATCAGAATGTGTACTTCATTTAAGGGAAAAACAGGATGTATTCTCAAGGGAATATGTTTAGCTACATATCCCCACTATTTGTTTGTTAAACAAAAATTTGAGAACAGGTCTTGCTCTCTGTATGTACTACTGTTCTCTGCAAGAGGCAAAATCCCAAAATCAGTAGTACCAGAGCTGCCAATGGAAACATGTGAGCAGAACCATTACACCCATATCAAAGCTTTTTGCAAAGGGATAAAAGTAGCTGTTATTTTGCATAGGCACAGTGAAAGCTGGGATTAAAACTCTTAACCTATATTTAGATTAGAGTAGGTTGGCCTTTTCCAGGAAGCATATGGTTATTTATTTCAGCTGCAGGTTTCAGGCCAGTCTTTAGTATACCTAATCCTATAGGGTCCTTCTAGATCTTGGAGAAAGTAAAGGTTCTCTTCCCCCCATTTTTTTCCAGTTAGAGGCTGTCACTTGAAGACATCACATGTGAATTCTTGAGCTCTCTCATGTCCCATTTCATTGCCGACTGGGGCACAAAG
Source organism: Suncus etruscus (assembly GCF_024139225.1). NCBI lineage: Eukaryota > Metazoa > Chordata > Mammalia > Eulipotyphla > Soricidae > Suncus > Suncus etruscus. The sequence goes on along the minus strand of NC_064854.1, from coordinate 59,593,070 downwards.
TCTGCCCCAATTCTATCTACACCCTCAATGGGACCCAGATTTTGTGGTGATAGGCCCATCTCAGTGCAACTAAAGCTCATGTCAAGCCAACAGGACACACGTTCAGCATTCAGGACCCACCTGTAATGTTTGAATTTTGGAATTCCTAGGTCTAAGTATGGAAACTCCTTTCTTTAAAATATTCCAATGTGTATATTTATGCAAAAAAGGACCTATGCAAAAACTGAATCTGTGCAAAAAAGGAATAAAGAATATTACCACAAAGTATTAGATATGTCAAAAGACCCTTGGGTGGGTGTGGCTTTAGACTGTAAATTGGTTTAAGCAGGGTGCTGTAGGGGAGAGAATGGAATAGGTCCATTAGGGTATACATTAAAGCACAGGGGATTATGGCAAGGTTGTAGTCCACTATCCCTGATTCATAGGTGTTAGGCCCAGAGCAGTAGGAGAGGTTCAGCAAAAGGTGATAGGAGCTAGGAGTACATTAAACAGCTTCTCCAGCAATTCGGCAGTTCCCAATCCAGCAGGAGCAATCGGTAGGAGCAGTGGCTATAGAGTCTTCTAGCCCCTCCTCCAATGTTCAGCCCAGGTTTATATACTCCCCGCAACTACCATCCTGCAGCAGATACAAGAGGAAGGTTTCTGGTAACTGAAGTCTCCACCATTAAAGGGACAATAACACTCTGACCAGGGATCATAAGAGTCTCTGTTTCCTTATATATCCTCCCTTTGCTGTAGTTAAAAAACAAACTGGGAGGAGGGCGAGGAATAAACAACAGTATCTAAGTATTATTTTTTACTGCCAATCAAGTTTCAAGTAGGTCAGATTTGAAAGATTTCAGCATATTATGGCACAGGGAAGTCAGGAAGTCATTGGTCCTCTGCAGTTCAAAAGCCAGGTCCTCAAGCCAAGACAACAGTTGAAGAAGCCAATTCAAATAGGTGGTGGACTGGTTGCAAGCAGCAGTTCTTTTACTCTCCCCCCACTTTCTTTTTGTTTTTTTGGGCTACACTTTGGCAGTGCTCAGGGGTTACTCCTGGCTCTGCACTCAGAAATTGCTCCTGGTAGGCTCAAGGGACCATATGGGATGGTGGGGATCGAACCCAGGTCTGTCCCAGGTCAGCTGCATGCAAGGCAAACACTCTGATACTGTGATATTGCTCCAGACTCTCTTTTACTCCTAATGGGGGGTTGGCACTCCATTTTCAAGGGACTAGAAAAGAAAAAAATTTTGTGTAGGAACAGTAAAATTGGAACTTGTTTTAAGAGATGTAGAACAAAAGAAAAGCTATTTAATATCTATAGAAGCAACCAAAACATAGAGTGCCCTGAGGTCATGACAATATAGGATCAGAAAATAGCTTAAAAGAAAAAAATTAAAACACCAAGGAACCACTTAGAACAAAAACTGTTATTTTAAAGTTGACCTAAGTGCAGGAGGTTGTTAAAACCTATACAAATAAAGCCAAACTTATAATTATCTTCCTTTAATAATGAAAACTCCAGGGGCCAGAGAGAAAGCATGGAGGTAGTGTATTTGCCTCACATGCAGAAGGTCGGTGGTTCGAATCCCGGCATCCCATATGGTCCCCTGAGCCTAATTTCTGAGCGTAGAGCTGAGTAACCCCTGAGTGCTGCCAGGTGTGACTCAAAAAACAAAACAAACAAACAAACAAAAACTCCAGTCTTCTAGAAACTGGGGTGACGAGATTGACTAAGTTTTGCTGACATGGGGCTTTGTAAGGTTGTCAGAGTTTCACTTTTTGATATCTACATAAAAGAGGATAGAAAAAATTATAACCTTAGATTTTTATTGAGTCCAAAAGATAAATAACTACATTCTGATTCCTGTACAGAAGTACAGCTAAACTGTTAAAAAAAAAAAAAAAAAAGCTAAACTGTTAAAAAAAAAAAAAAGAGGATCCTTCATATGATTTTTTTTCTTTCTTGGGCCACACCTGGTGATACGCAGGGGTTACTCCTGGCTATGAGCTCAGAAATCGCTCCTGGGTTCGGGGACCATATGAAACGCAGGGGGATAGAACCGCAGTCTGTCCTAGGTTAGCTCATGCAAGGCAAACACCCTACCACTTGTGCCACTGCTCCAGCCCCTATATGGTTTGTTTGGTTTTTGTTTGTTTGTTTGTTTTTGGGTCACATCTGGTGGCGCTTAAGGGTTACTCCTGACTCTGCACTCAGAAACCGCTCCTGGCAGGCATAGGGGACCATATGGGATGCTGGTATTCGAACCACTGTCTGTCCTGAATTGGCTGAAATGCCCTACGGCTGTGCTATCTCTCCAGCCCCCTATATGGTTTCTTAAAGTGATGTAAACTAAAATCCTTTCTGGGCTGGAGAGGTAGCACAGCAGCCAACCCAGGACGAACCCTTGTTCGATTCCCAGCATCCATTATGGTCCCCTGAGCCTGCCAGAAGCGATTTCTGAGTGCAAAGCCAGGAGTAACTCCTGAGAACCATTGGGTGTGACTGCCCCCCACTCCCCCAGAAAACAACAATAAAAAAGAAAAACCTATTGGTTTTTCGACCAGAGAGATAGCACAGCGGTAGGGCATTTGACTCGCAAGTCGCCTACCCAGGATCAACGTTGGTTCGAATCCCAGCATCTCATATGGTCCCCCGTGCCTGCCAGGAGCGATTTCTGAACAGAGAGCCAGGAGTAACCCCTGAGGCCGCCAGGTGTGTCCCCAAAACAGAAAAACAAACAAAAAAACCTAAAAGCCTTTCTGAGTCTTGTAGCTGTCAACTTCTGATAAGGCATAATGGAACCCAGAGTTTCTTTTTGGGATTGTCCTCTATAGAAATATAAACATAATCTTTCCCCCTCAAATGACTAGGTTTTCTGCTATCTAGTCTTAATCATTTTCCACCCAGATAGATGAATTGTTTTCTGATCATGTACATCTTCCTAAAGTTGTCTTTCAGCATCTGTATGAAGTTCTCATTATTATGGCCAATTACAAATTTTTTAAATAATGTTAAAGATGGGAAATAAAATGGAGGAACACCCCCTTTTCTGTTTTTGTTTTGTTTTGTTTTTGGGTCACACCCAGCAGTGCTCAGGGGTTACTCCTGGCACTACGCTCAAAATCGCTCCTGGCAGGCTCAGGGGACCATATGGGATGCCGGGATTGGAATCACCATCCTTCAGCATGCAAGGCAAATGCTCTACTCTATGCTATCTCTCCAGCCCCTCTGGAGAGTTTTATGGGCATGTTCAACAATGGCTTATCTTTGAAGATTATAGGGGATGCCAGTGATATGCTTATTTGCCTTTTTTTTTTGTGTGTGTGTGAAAATGGAGCACTTTTTGGAAAGTTTAACTAGGATAGGCTGGACAATTATCCATTTTGATGGTACTGAGAATACCCATAAGCAAAAAACTATAATAAAAAGAGACAAATGTCTTTAGTTCTTTCTGAAGTTAGAGGGAGAGCCCATATAAAATGAAAATAAGTATAAATAACTACATATATATACATATATATATAGTTTGCTTGGGAATAAATTAACATCAGTCACATCTATTTGCCATAATTTATATTCAGACCTTGAGGGTTAGGTCCCACATGAGATTTACAGTTCAGAGGAACACAAAAGAACAACTATGAACAATCTGTCTGGCTCTTCTTAGTGGGATGCTATATAGTATAAGAAGGTGACAGGAATTTGTGTGCAAAGCATTATGTTCTTTTATAGGTGATGTAAATATTGACATTACTAAGTGATCAGTTGATTCATTTCCTAAAGTCATTGGGCCAGGAAGACCAGAATGAAATCTTATATGAGTGATAAATAGACTCAGAGTGATTTTGTAACATGGCTCACAGTTGTTGAAGTAAATCTTGAACCACAGGGTTGTGAGCATTTATGGAAGTAATGACAATTCCAGGAAAAAGGCCAACTATATAGGCTGAATCACTTGCCATATTGCACAGACCTGACAAGTGGGAGAGTAGATAAATCAATGTGGCAAGTTCTACTTGTTGTGCAGAGTTATAATTGCTGCATACTGTTGTGGTCAGAGATGGGCCAATGATTCCACATTTTCCTGAGGATGAGCTGTCAATAGAAAATACCAGAACATTTGGAATTGGAGAAGTTAGAATGATGAAAGAGATTATAAAGGGACTCCTTCTGAGAAAGTCCCAAATTATTCTGCTGGATAGAGTGAGAAAAGTTCTGAGAAATCAGCCAAAGATCTTTAAAGAACTTTACTGATAAGTAATATTCAGTCTATTTCCTCTTTAGGAATGAGCAGCACAATGATATGAAGGTCATATCACAGTAAGACATGTGCTTGCAGTCTCTAATTATTAGAGTAGATATTAATTCCAAATATGATACAATACTGTGAGGCTATTTATTATGTAAGTAATCCATTCTAATGGAGCTCATAATTGAACGATCACAGCTGTTGGTGACTGGGGAGTTGCAAAAATTACTAAATATACCTTTTCTCGGGGCTGGAGAGATAGCTTGGAGGTAAGGCATTTGCATTGCATGCAGAAGGTCGGTGATTTGAATCCTGGCATCCCATATGGTCCCCCGAGCTTGCCAGTAGCGATTTCTGAGTGTAGAGCCAGGAGTAACCCCTGAGCGCTGCCGGTGTGTCCCCAAAACATATATATATATATATATAAAATAAGAAAAAATAAAATAAATAAGCTGAACATGGCAGAGTCCTTCTAGAGGCTTTCAACCTCAGTTTGAATGAAGACATGTAAAAGGTAATTGAAACACCACATCAATACATAAATATATATATATATACACACACACACACACACACACACCTTTTCTCCAGGTGTAAATCAATATAGTACTTCCGGAGGTGGTCCATAAAAAAACTCTAATTCTACTTTCTTCTTTGCCTCTGGAGTTAATTGTTTTGGATTGTTCAGTACCCAGGGAGTGAGAAACAAATAGTTTAATTCTGAGTTAGGAATACCAAGAGAGAGTCTGACCCAATTATTATCTCCCAGAAGTTTCTGAAAATCATGGAGTGTTTTGAGGTATTTCTGGTAGATAGAAATTTTCTGTGGATGTACCATAGCGCTCTAGAAAACATAACCCAAATATTCATGTGGGGGAAGCCTCTGAATATTTTATATTGCAACTTGTAATCCTTGATACCTTGTCCTGAAATTATAGAGGATACCAAGGACATGTTTGATTTGCCATTTTTTACAGAATGATTGAAAAATTTTACTAGTATGGGCTGGCCAATATAAATTTTGACAGTGTGAGGAACACCATGACAGAAAAGACATTGTAACAAAAAGGAAAAATAAATGGCTTTAGTTCTTTCAAAAGTCATAGGGACAGCCCATATAAAATTGGAATAAGTGTCAATGACTATATGAAGAAAAGATTTCTTTGGACAAGGTTGACATGTGTAATATCCATTTGCCATATTCATTTATCTATAGACTTTGGGGGTTAGCTTCAGCCACCTGGGGGATACAATGTAAAGGAGCACAGACAGTACAAGCATGAACAATTTTCTTGGTTTGACTTAATAGGATGCAATAATGTACATGAAGGTGGGAGGCATTTGTATGTAGGGCCTGATGCTCTTCTAAAGGAGAGGTAAAAATGGATGCCACTTATTACCTCCCATTTAAGGAAAACACGCACCAGATGTGGTTTTTTCCTTCCCTAGTGCAGTGCCTTCCTCCAAAAGAATTATTTGCCAAAAGGCCCGCTTAGCAAAGTCAATCATTTGACCCTTTGAGTGGATCATTGGCGGTAATTCCAACATGGCGGTAACATTACATTTTCTTTTTTTTTTTCTTTTTTTTTTGGTTTTTGGGCCACACCCGGTGGTGCTCAGGGGTAACTCCTGGCTGTCTGCTCAGAAATAGCTCCTGGCAGGCATGGGGGACAATATGGGACACCGGTATTTGAACCAACCACCTTTGGTCCTTGGATCGGCTGCTTACAAGGTAAATGCCGTTGTACTATCTCTCCGGGCCCAACATTACATTTTCTCTCTATTTGGCCACTATAGAAATCCAGCCTCAGCTCTCCTACAGACAAAGAAATGTCAGTACCAAAAGCCCGCCAAAAGTTACCTGCTGGCTAGTTCGTATAACCTGGTGCCAACAGCTTGTTTTTCTGAGTCTAGCTCTATGATGGTAAACAATTATTTCCATCCCCCCTAAAATCTACTACATAAACATCATAAATATCTCTGTCTCTCTCCTCCTGGTTTATTGAAAAATCTGCTTTTTGCAAAAACCAAAAACATCTCTAGCTCTGGTTTCACTGCCCTCCAGCAGAGTTCTTTCTCAACTGAAGAACGGTCTTTTAATATGTAAATTTAAGGCCTGTTTACCCATTGTACTGCTCTTCTGCTCTTTGAGGACACCCTGCATTCCTAAGCCTGTGCTTATAAAATGTCATCTGCTGAAAAGTAAATTTGTCTCTCGTCCCTGGGACTAGGGTCCCTATACAATGCATTTTGTGTGGTCTCATTTATTTCATTTTCATATTTCATATTCATCCACGTGTGCTCCTGCTTCTCTCCCTGTGAAAGGTTCCTGGACCCCACGAAGGTTCTGCTTATCAATGCAACACATCTGCAGCAGCCACTGGCAGTTTCATTTCCTTGAATCATCAGCCTAGGGAGACCAGAATGAGATCTAATATGAGTAATGAAAATAGGTTAAGAGTGTTTTTATAAAAGAGCCTGTGATTACTGAAGCTATTCTTGAACCAGATGGTCATGGGTATTTAGGAAAGTAGTGACAATTCCAGGGTATAGATCAACCATATAGGCTAAGTAGCTCACCATGTTATATGGACCTGATACATAGGAGAGTAAATAAAAGTGGCAAGTTCCATTTGTTAAGCATAATTGTAGTTGGTAAATACTGTTGTGGCCATGGAGGGACCATTGATCCTGCCTTTCCCTGAGGATGAGCCATCAATACCTGGGCATTGGGAATGGAGGACAAGTGAATGATGGAAGAAATTACAATAGGAGTCCTTTTGAAAAATAATCCCAAGCTTTCCCAACTGGGAAGTGGAGTAAATTTTTCCTGAAAACAACAACAACAACAACAACCAGCTAAACTCTTTGAAGAACATCACTTAGGGGCAAAATGGAGTATATTTCTTTCTTAGGTATGGAAAAGAGCAATGATATGAGGATCATATCCTAGTAAAGCATGCAATTTCAGTCTCCCTTTAATTATAAGGGTGCTATTAACTCAAAATGGAGTTTGTGTGTGAATAGGCCTGATTGTACGATTATAATGGGTTTTCCTCCTAAGCAAAGAAGGATTCCTCTTTACATGTTAAAGACCCACTTGGTCAGAAATAGTTTCTAGATAGGTGCTTTGCCTATCCTTTGCCCATGAGTGTGGTTTTAATTTCCCAATAAATACTGCAGTCTCTTCCTTCCTTCACGCACACATCACAGGGTGGAAGGCTGCTGATTGACATGTATTTCACCCTTGGCTTGGTTTAAATTATTTCCTGCAGGGACCCTTGTTTCAGACCAGTACTCCCAGGGGAAGGGTTACATAGTGTGGAGCATCTGGCACCCAGAACAGAGACCAGAGAAGAAAGAACTCAACAATAGTGAGTGATAGGATTTCTTGGTAGATCATGCCCATGACACCTTCATGAGTTAAGGCCATAATTCCCTGGTCAGATAATAAGATATTGTCTATTTTGTCCTGGTTTTGGAATGAAAGTACTAAGCCTTTTACCATGCCCTTTAACATATTTTTTAATGGAGTGGTAACATATATGCTAGATGACTTGATGTTACTCTGGTGAATTCCCATGCATTGCTTGCTCTGGAATGTACAGACAATATTTTGTAAAATGTCTTCTACATTAGAAAGTAAAAGTGCGGGGCCGGGCGGTGGCGCAAGAGGTAAGGTGCCTGCCTTGCCTGCGCTGGCCTTGGACGGACCGCGGTTCGATCCCCCGGCGTCCCATATGGTCCCCCAAGCCAGGAGCAACTTCTGAGCGCATAGCCAGGAGTAACCCCTGAGCGTTACCGGGTGTGGCCCAAAAACCAAAAAAAAAAAAAAGAAAGTAAAAGTGCCTGGAGCTGGAGAGATAGCACAGCAGTAGATGCATGTGGCCAACCCAGGAATGACCTGAGTTTGATTCCTGGCATCCCATATGGTCCTCTGAGCCTGCAGGACTGATTTCTGAGTGCAGAGCCAGGAATAACTTCTGAGTGCAGCCAGTGTTGTCCAAAACCACCACCACCACCACCACCACCACCACCACCACCACCACCACCACCACCACCATCACCACTACCAACAACAACAACAAAAACCAAAAAAAAAAAAAAAAAAAAGGAAGAAAGGTAGGAAGGAATGAAAGAAAGAAGAGAAAGTAAGTAAGAAAAGGGTCTGGAGAGATAGCACAGCAGTAGGGTGATTGCCTTGCATGCAGGAGGGTGGTTTGAATTCTGGCATTCCATATGGTTCCCTGAGACTGCCAGGGGTGATTCCTGGGTGTAGAGCCAGGAGTAGCCCCTGAGCGTTGCTGGGTATGACCCAAAAACCAAAAAAAAAAAAAAAAAAAAAAAAAAAAAGAAAGTAAGTAAGTAAGAAAATAAAAGAAAGAAGAAAGAAGGAAGAAAGAAGAAAAAAGAAAGGAAGGAAAAAAGGAAGAAGAAAAAAGAGGGTCTGAAGTGGTGGTACAAGGTGTGCACTAGCCTAGGATGGACCATGTTTCAATCCCCCAGGGTCCTATATGGTCCCCCAAGTGAGGAGCGATTTCTGAGCGCATAGTCAGGAGTAACCCCTGAGCATCACCAGATGTGGTTAAAAAATAAAAACAAAAAAAAAGAAAACGAAAGGAAGGAAGAGAGAAAGAAAAAAGAAAGAAGAAAGAAAAAGAAAAGAAGAAAGAAAAATATAAGAAGGGGCCGGAGAGATAGCATGGAGGTAGGGCGTTTTGCCTTGCATGCAGAAGGACGGTGGTTCAAATCGCGGCATCCCATATGGTCTCCTGAGCCTGCCAGGAGCAATTTCTGAGCTAGAGCCAGGAGTAACCCCTGAGTGAAGCTGGGTGTGACCCCAAAACCAAAAATAAATAAATAAATAAATAAATAAAGATAAGAAGGAAATAAAGAAAAAAGGAAGAAAAGAAGAAAGATAAAAAAGGAAGAAAGAAGAAAGAAAGGAGAAAGAAAAAAGAAAAGAAAGAAGAAAGAACGAAAGAAAGAAGAAAAGAAAGAGAAAGAAAGAACGGAATGAGGGGCCGGGCGGTGGCGCTCGAGGTAAGGTGCCTGCCTTACCTGCGCTAGCCTAGGAGACGGACCGCGGTTCGATCCCCCGGCGTCCCATATGGTCCCCCAAGCCAGGAGCGACTTCTGAGCGCATAGCCAGGAGTAACCCCTGAGCGTCACCGGGTGTGGCCCAAAAACCAAAAAAAAAAAAAAAAAAAAAAAAAAAAAAAAAAAAAAAAGAAAGAACGGAATGAGAAGTAAAGAAGAAAAGAAGAAAGAGAAAGAAGAAAAAGAAAGAGAAAAAGAAAGAAGAAAGAAAGAGAAGAAAGGAAAGAAAGAAAAGAGAGAAAAAGAAAAGAAAGAAGAGGGGCCAGAGAGATAGCATGTAGGCAGGGCGTTTGCCTTGGAGGCAAAAGGATGGTGGTCCAAATCCTGGCATCCCATATGGTCCCCTGAGCCTGCCAGGAGTGATTTCTGAGTGTAGAGTCAAGAGTACCTCCTGAGTGCTGCCGGGTGTGACCCAAAAACAAACAAACAAACAAACAGAAAAAGAGAGAGAAGAAAGAAGAAAGAAAAAAAAGAAGAAAAAGAAGGAAAGAAGAATGAAAGAAGAAAGTTCTTTCAAGAAAGAAAGAAGAGAGAAATAAAGAGAAGAAAGAAAAAGAAAGAATTTTCAGAATTCCCCTTGCTGATACCATAATTTTGAACTTTTCAGCCAAAGAACATTAAGAAAAATAAAACAGAACCCATGTACAATTACTTTGCCCCTCAAGTCCCCAGATTGTAGTACATTATAATATTTCTTAGCAGTACACAAAACAATCTAAAGCCATAAAACTTATGTAACTCCTTAAACATTGAATGCATAGTATTTTTTTTTTACATTTCCATGCACATGCATATTAGTTTAAGTTAACCTAAAAAGTTTAAGTGTTTTTTTTTTAAGGATTAGAGTCAAAGGAGCACAGTAAAAATGGTGTTAGAGTGGCAATTATTGTTTGCATAGGCCCACCAAAATATGAGGGACATGGAAAGGAAAAGCGTTGGCCTAAATACAAGAAGACCCTACCCCTGAAGTTTCCTGGCGTAAGACCAACTCTAGGCTCCAGGCAAACTAGTCTGTCCAATCCAAGTCATTGTATGTAGTGCCAAAACACTTTTATTTTTCACACAGTCTCTGTTCAGCCCCAAGGTAGGACAACATGTTTTCTTATGTCAGCATACTGCCCTTTTCTTTTCTTTCTTTTTTTTTTTTTGGTTTTGGGGCCACACCCGTTTGATGCTCAGGGGTTACTCCTGGCTATGCGCTCAGAAATCGCCCCTGGCTTGGGGGACCATATGGGACGCCGGGGGATCGAACTGCGGTCCGTCCTACGCTAGCGCTTGCAAGGCAGACACCTTACCTCTAGCGCCACCTTCCCGGCCCCAATACTGCCCTTTTCTAATCAACATATCATAAAATAATCAAACTCCTGAAATTTTCCTTTCAGAATGACCTAAGTTGTATCACTTTACCCATTTTACCCTGCATATATTGTGCAGGAATCAGGCAGGTCCTAGCAATTGTATGAAAATCCTGAGGGGTCTAAAGTGCACTCTCATTTCTTCTGAGAATTCTGTTTATGGGAGATTGTCTTTCCACTGTAACTTAACCTTGTCCTTGTTCTTTGCATCTTTGTTCTCATAATTAAAAAAAAAGAAAACATGTTGTCCGACCTTGTACTTTCTTAGCACATGTCCATGAGATAGCCTTGTGGTCTTGGAAAAAGATAGATTCTGATGCCAAATTTCTCTTGTGGGGGTCACATCCGGCAGAACTTGGGGGTTACTCCTGGCTCTGTGCTCAGAAATCGCTCCTGGCAGGCTCGGAGGACCATATGGGATTCGAGTCACAGTCCTTCTGGATGCAAGGCAAACACCCTACCTCTATGCTATTTCTCTGGCCCCAGCTGATGCCGAATTTAAAGGAAGCTTTACAAAAAATTTTCAGGGACTTTTCAAGCCATATGTGCAATTTCTGGGGGGAAACTGATAAATAGAATCCAGAGACAAGTTAGAGCTAAGAAAACACAGCAGCATTTAATAAGATAATTGACTTTTGAGAATGCAAATGAAGACTGCTAGGCAATATTGTGCCCTAAAAGAGAGAGGGAAAATATTATGGGGATACTTAAAGGCTTGTTGAAATGTTGATTCTATTAAACATCAGATACAAATCCATGCTATTTAGGCCTATTCACTATGAAGGCAAGCTCAGGATAATCCGGATGGATCAGGTTATCTCCCCAGAGAATACAGGGCCTCCCTCAAACCCCCCCTCCCTTTTAGGGCATCAACCAGACCTTGTCTAAGAGGTGTCAAGGAAAAACATTGGGTTAGAGACTGCTGCTCATCTACTTATCCAATCTCGAGAAGCTGGAGAAGAGGCCATCCCCAGGCTTCACAAGTTTAGGGCAGATGTTTTAATTCTAGCAAATGTGCACATTTTTTTAGAAACTGCAGGATTCTCCTGGACCTGCCTTTTTGAGACCACAACCCAATTATCCTGTCTCTGGTAACTGGATAAGGAGCCAGGTTCAAGCCCCATAGAATCAGTGGACACTCTTGTTAGCACCTCCCTCTCCCTAGTCTAGGCCAACAGAGCAACAATAAGTTGATTTGCTACTACCTGCTACTGCAGGAAGTTGTGCCTTGGATATCCCCTGCCCTGATACAGTAACTATAATACTGGCCCAGTGCTCCTACAAATTAAAATCTGGCATAATGGAGATGATGCCACCTGGCATGGCAGGCCTGTTCCTTAAAAAAGCAGTCTGATTCTTAAGGGAATCACTGTTTGTGTAGGGGTAACAGATTCTGATCATGTTGGAGAAATAATAATTGTCATTTCTGTGCCAACGTTTGGACTTAATAAGGGAGAGTGCCTTGCCCAGCTTCTGTTACTCCTCTTTCTAATACCTGGCCACTCTGCCCTAGGATTGGAGGTTTCAGTAGCACCAACCTCTTAACAGCCTCTACTAATCCTCTTATGGCCTTTAATTCTAATGTTACAAAGACTGAATGCCCACTTGTATTCCTTGAGATTCATGGGGAAAGTTTAAAGGTATATTTGACACAGATGCCAATGTTTCCATCGTCTCTTCATAATATTGGCCCAATAATTGGGCCGTGCAGGAGATACCTTCTGGCCTGCAAGGAGTAGGTTCATTACCCACTTCATTCTTTTGATAGAGCGCTAGATGGTTGAAAAGCATTGATCCAAAAGTACAGTTGGCCATTTTTTTCCCTCTTTAATGTTTGCTTTAAAGAGAAACTCATAAAATGTGTGGAGATTTCTAATCCTGTAAAATCAGGACATATAAGAATACACCTGGCAATTGGGATGATTTAGCTCATGATAACTGGCAGGTACATAATTATAATTTCCATTCCAGGGATGTAAAGTGACATACTCTTGGTCAGATTGGACATACTGTGAGTAGAATAACTCCTTTTCCAGAAAGTATGTGGGAGATAGTCTGTGGAGAATGGCTTCGCTGAACTGGTATGTTAGCTTTCTTCGGATTTTGGTAATTTCCCCTGTTCTTCCATAATTCCTTAGGGCTCTGGCCATTTTCTGGTATGTCATGGTTTTTCGGTTGCCTTTTCTTTTCCCCCACAACTGGGCCAGCTTTTCTTTGTTTTTGGACACAAACTGAAAGATGCCTTTGGCTTTATCTACCCATTGGATACAAGACTTCATCTCAGGATTATTCAGGGACTCATGCAAATATTCAAACAGGCGGAGCTTCTTGCGGCCTTTTCCTCCCTTTTGCTGGATAACAGCAGGTTGTGTCAACTGGTGTTCAGGGATGCTCTGCAGAGACTGAGGAACATTTCCATCAAGATAGAGGTCTGAGGTACTGTTAAGAACTGTTCTCCAGTTATGAAGAGGTTCCTCTGCTGACATCATGGGATAGAAGCTGGGATTTCCTCGAATGTATGAACAGTGATTAAATAGAGCCAGATAATTTTTGTAATCTGGGGAGCACTGAAAATCTCCAGTTGAATGTTGTCTCAGTACTTCAAAAGCATCTTTAAATGCTTGACCAAACTTGTCTTGATCCATACCAGCCTATGAAGACAGTGGCATAGACAAGCTATGAAAGTGCCAGTTGGGGACTTCATGCTTCATGAATAAATTGACCAATTTCTGTCCATCAGCATCCATCCAGTCGGGCATTCACATTTACCAGAGAGGCCATTTTTCAACTATATGTAGCTCACCTACTCCTGAATATATGGGGTCGAGATCTACACGAACAATGACAGTACAATATTCTTTCTTCAGCTCTTCTCTAGCTCACACTTTCTTAATTGGGGTCACTGTGGTATAGTGACCATCACCATTTTCATTTAGTACAAAGCTCATGATTTTGTGTGAACTTCTCAGTGACCCTTAGACGATGTAAAATTAAAGGCAAGAGTAGATCTGTTACTGGAGCAACTTAATCTGGGACACATTGAAACTTCATTTTCAGAATGGAATTCTCCTGATTTTGTTATACAAAAGAAGTCAGGCAAATGACAGTTGTTAATTGACCTAAGGATTGTTAATTATACTATGATTCCTATGTGCACCTTACAACCTGGCCTCGCCCCAGTGGATGTTCGTAAAGATTGGCCAATGGTTATAATAGATTTCTTCCTTCCTTCCTTCCTTCCTTCCTTCCTTCCTTCCTTCCTTCCTTCCTTCCTTCCTTCCTTCCTTCCTTCCTTCCTTCCTTCCTTCCTTCCTTCCTTCCTTCCTTCCTTCCTTCCTTCCTTCCTTCCTTCTTTCTTTCTTTCTTTCTTTCTTTCTTTCTTTCTTTCTTTCTTTCTTTCTTTCTTTCTTTCTTTCTTTCTTTCTTTCCCTTCCTTCCTTTCTTTTTCTTGGGCCATCGAGTTTGACCCAAAAACCAAAAAAATATCACTCCTGGAAGGTAGGGGGACCCAGGTCCGTCTTGAGATGGCTGCATGCAAGGCAAATGCCCAACTGCTGTGTTATCTCTCTTGCTCTGGTTATAATAGATTTAAAGGACGGGTTTTTTTCAGGGAGCTTTTTTTTTTTTGACTACTCAGGTTTTTTTCAGGGAGCTTTTTTTTTTTTGACTACTCAGGTTACTCCTGGGTATGAGTTTAGAAATCACTACTGGCTTGAGGGACCATATAGGATGCCTGGAATTGAACCAAGGTTCATCCTGGATCAGCCCCATGCAAGGCAAACACCTTACAGCTGTGCTATTGCTCCAGCCCCAAAAGATAGTTTTTATAACATATCTATACACACAGAGGACATGCTTTCCAGTGGCTGGTTTACAGGTTGCCACAAAGAAAAATCAGATACTTTCCTCATATGAACATTTGGGCTATATTCTGGAACACACTACAGTACATTCCCAGAAAAATCTCCATCTACCAGAAAGATCTCAGAACTCAATGACTTTACAAAAGTGCTGGGAGACATTAATTAGGTCTACTACTACCTTGGAACCTCCAATTCTGAGCTCAGTAATTTATTTCTCACCCTTGAAGGGGAATCTGCCCTGTATAGTTCAAGGCAGTTAACACCTGAACTCAAAAGGAATTAAACTTTTTATGGACTGGCTCCAAAAATCCTATCTTTTCAGTTTTCCCCTGGAGAAAATTTATGGTTACTGTTGGCCCAATTGCCAACGGATGCTATAGCCCAACTGTCTGGCCCAATAGATTGACTTTATTTACACGACAAACAGCCTCACACCCATGTGCCATATTTGGAGTCAATAGCTGCTCTGATAATTGATGGGAGACTGCAGGCATATTCATTACTGTATTATGACCTCCATATCATTGTCTTGACTATTCTTAAAAAAAAAGGAAATTAAATACATTCTGCCCATCAGCAAGACTCTCAAAGAATTTTAGCTGATTTCTCAGGAGAAATTTTCTTCCATTATCCGGCTGGAGAAACCTGGGAATTTCTTCAGAAGAATGCCTTTTGTAATTTTTTTCAAACATTCGTTCTTCTCCCATCCCTAACAATTCGGTATTTTACATAAATAGCTCTTAATCAGGTTCTGATGGTATCACTTCCATCTCACTGACCACAACAGTGTCTAAAAATGTTAAGTCTGCCCTACAGGTGTAATTTGTCATGTCGATTTACTTACTTTCTCATGTGTCAGGCCCATGTTATGTGGTGAGTGACTCTGCATATGTAGTCAACCTCTTCCCTAGAATTGCCATAGCAACCCTAAATTCCCATAACCATGTGGTTCATGCTTCAGAAATTACAAGCTTTTTTTTTAAAAAAAAAGTACTCTGAACTTATTTTCATTACTCATATTCCATCTCATTCTGGCCTCCCAGGGACGATAAGGAAATAAAATGGCTAATCACCTAGCAGTGCCTGTTTTTACATCAGCTGTCGAAGAGCATTAAATCCTACATGCAAATGCCTACTGCCTTCTATGTATATTACCTCATTCCATGAATGTAAGTCAGACAGATCATTCAGGCATGCCAGTCTGTGTCCTGTTCCACTGTCACATGTAGTTTGAGCTAACCTCTGAGGACTGAAGACAAATGAATTATGGCAAATGGATGTTACATGTTAATATTTTCCCAAACAAACCCTACCTTTATGTAGTAGCTGACACTTATTCTCATTTTATATGGACTTCTAAAAGAGCTAAAGCTGTTTGTTCCTTTTCACTACAATGTTTTTCTGACACAGTGTTCCCATATCATCAAAACTGAAAAAAAAAAAAAACCCAGCCTACTCTAGTAAAGATTTTCAATTGTTCTGTAAAGAATGGAACATCAAACATGTCACTGGCATCCCTTACAATCTTTAGGGACAAGCAATTGTTGAAAACGCTCACTTCTAGAACCCTCAAAAATCAATTATTAAAATATAGGAAAAGGATGAATATCACTGCTTGATTTCTCACATTTAATATTTTCACTAAACTTCTTGAATTTACCCCAAGGAGAGCCCCCACACAGCTAGAGAAAGACACTTTTGAGAAGATATACAGGTTCAAAAACAATTAACTCATCTTGGGTAAAAATGACAAAGAATGGGTAGCAGGTTATCTCTTCATTTGAGGAAAAGGCTATGCTTATATTTCTATAGATGGCAGCTCCACCATGAAACGTTGGGTCCCACTATGCCTTCCTTGTCAGAAGCAGATGAAACTATGCCACAGATGCCTGCTGAGAAGCAAAAGGATCCCTCCAAGCAGAAGTATTCTTACTCCTCCACAGATCTAACTTAAACTATTAAAGAGGAATAAAAAAGAAACCATCAGCAACTCCAATAGGTAATCAGGATAACAAGTCAACATGTCACTATAAAGCAGAAATTACAAGGCTTAGGAGTAATCAGATTCAAAAATTAGTCCCCATTCTTGAAAATGGTTCAGCTCTCACTGGACTTCATAACTTAGGAAACATTGATACATGAAATCAGTATTGCAGTGACTGTGTAATATTCCATGTCTAACTGATTATTTCAACCAAAACTATTACGAGGATTATATTAACAGGTCAAATTTGTTGGAGCATAAAGGTAAAGTGGTAGAAGAATCTGGCAAAATTATGAAAGCTTTGTGGGCATGACAATACAGGTATATTAGCCCAAAAGACTTTAAGATAACAATTAGGAAGATCAATGACTAATTTTCAGAGCACAGTCAACAAGATTCTGATGAATAGTCTCCACGAAGACCTGAATAAAGCAGATAATCAGGAAAGACATAAAGAAGAAATTAATGATCATATCGATGACTTGAAAACTGCACATCATACTTGACAGACATAAGAGGCTCAATGAGTCTATTATTGTTACACATTTTCAGGGTCAGTTTAAATATACAATCCAGTGCCTCACTTTTCACAAAAACTCTTGGCTTAAGATTGATCTTGGCCCATGATTTCATTATTCCATCCAGAAGCTGCAGACCATTTCCACTGCCTCCCTGATTGCATAGACCCAGTAAAATGAGGGAAATCTTATGTAAGATAGCAGTTCTCAACTATTAGGGAAAGGAATTTTAAATTTTATTTATTTTTATTTTTTTATTTTTGGTTTTTGGGCCACACCCTGCAGTGCTCAGGGGTTACTCCTGGCTGTCTGATGTCTGCTCAGAAATAGCTCCTGGCAGGCCCAGGGGACCATATGGGACACCGGGATTTGAACCAACCACCTTTGATCCTGGATCAGCTGCTTGCAAGGCAAACGCCACTGTGCTATCTCTCCGGGCCCTTGGAATTTTAAATTTTATATGTTGCAGGTGTGCCTTTAATTTTGAACATTTGTCATAATGGCTTGAGTTAAGCTACATTACTCTGAGATTGGCCATATAACTCCAAAATTTTGGGTCCCATCATTGGAACCAGAGACAGGTTTTGAGCTACCCTGGCATTGAGGGATCCAGGGGCAGGATCTGCATCACCCTGGCAATGACTTGCAAACAGGGTCATGCCTCCTGAATCACTGGCAATTACTTGCAAACTGAGGCATGTTTTGTGACACCCTGGCATCGATCTAGAACTTGTGAGAACCCGTGGACTCTATGTCTAATATGATAACTATCATGAGAAGAACTTTTCCTGGGACCTAGAAGACTCTCTGGAGTCAAGCAAACTTAGACTGTCTGAAGCCTGCAGTTGGAAATGTGAGCAAATGCTTCTTAGGAAAGGTCACCCCATTCTTAGGCTGAAGGTTCTTTCTCATTTCTATCCCCCACTTTACTGTGCCTATACAAAATACAGCCACTTTTATAGCTCCTGTATGGGGAGGTCCCTCCTTGTGCAGAGAACATTAGAACACTATTTTGGTTTATCTCATACTTCTACATTTTAGTAAACATACAAGTAGGAGTGGAGTATAACTAGGTTTTTCCCTAAACAAAGATGGCTTTCTCTTTACATGTCAAAGATTCACCTGGGTGGGAAGAGTTTCTAGTTAGGTCCTTTGCTTTTGCCCCCTCCCTTTCATAAGGGTGGTCTTAATTTCTCAATAAATACTATAATTTCAGAGGACCTCACTCGAAACACAAAGTGGAAGGCTTCTGGGCAACATATGCTTCACTCTCATCCTGGTTTGTATTATTTCCTGTGGTGATCCTTGCTCCAGATCCATTCTACTCAGAGTAGGATTACAGCGTGTGGAGCCTTTACACCTGTTGGCTGAAAACTCACTGCAGTGTGTGACTGAGGGTAGCAAAGAGCAATATCCATGCTTTTTCTCCAGGAGCAAACTGAGAAAGATAGGGATTCTGGAGAAGGGTCCTAAAAAATTCCAATTCCTTCTAAGCCACAGAGGTTAATTGCCTTGGGTTATCCAGGGCAGAGTCCCCTTCAAGGGTGAGGAACAAGTTACTAAGCTCTGAGTTGGGACTGCAATTACTCTAACATGAACAGTGATTCCCTTAAGAGTTAGACTGATTCTTTCTAGGAGTAGGCCTATAGCACCAGGCTGGATTGACCTTCTTATTTTATTTTGTTATTGGGTCACGCCCATCAGCGCTCAGGGGTTACTCCTGGCTCTATGCTCAGAAATTGCTCCTGGCAGGCTCGGGGGGCCATAAGGGATGCTGGGATTTTAACCACTGTCCTTCTGCATGCAAGGCAAACGCTTTACCTCCATGCTAGCTCTCCGGCCCCTGGACAGGCCCTTTTATAGCAGATTTTTAGTCACATATCTAATTAATATCTCCTAGCAATTTTGAAAGTCATTAAGAGTTTAGAGGGTTTTCTGATTGATGGAAATTTTCTGGGGATGCACTGTAGTGTGCTTCAGAATATAACCTTAGTATTTATATGGGAGCAGTATCTGAGTTTTCTCTATGGCAACCTGTAAATCAGCCACTAGCAAGTGTACCATTACATACTCATATAATATCTGAAGCTCCCTGTTGTTAGACGTGCAAGCAAGATTTTCATTCATATAGTGAATAATATAAGCATGAGTAAACCTTGCACGAGAAAGGTGTAAAACAATATCAACAAAGTATTGACACATGGTAGGTGAGTTGGTCATTCCCTGTGGTAAACAGTCCACTGAAATCTGTGCACAGGTGTCTGATTATTAAAAGAGGTAATGGAAAATGCAATGTTTCTGGGTGAATATGGATATTCTGATAGCAGTCCTTTAAGTCAATCACAACCAGCGACCAGTCTTTAGGAATCACTGCAGGAGAGGAAAAGGCGATTTGGAGGGTCCCCATAGAAACTATAGTAGAATTAACATATCCCAAGTCAATAAACAACCATCACTTGTCCATTTTCTTTTGTATAATAAAAACAGGAGAATTTCACTTGAAAACAAAGTTTCAATACATCCTAATATAAGCCGTTCCTCTATCAAATCTACCAGTGTCTTTAACTTTATTTTTTGAGGGGCCACTGCAATATCTACACAGGATTGTAAGACTTTCAATGAATGCAAGAAGGGTACTGGTAGCCCCGATTAAATAGGTATGGCCTCTGAGTTAGGGGCCAATGAGGAGGCTGCCACAGTTGGTGTAAACATTGACCCCATAGATTTAGGGTTACAGGGGCTACATAGGGCGGGAAAATGGCTATAATCACCTCTGGTCCAATGCATTTTAGCTATCTATCATGCTGTCAGACAGAGAAAGAAGGCAAAGTGCCTTTTCCATGCAGGCCATAAGCTATTGCCTTCAAGTCACAGTTACAGGGCTAGTAATAGAAAGAGATGATAGAAGTATGGCACCTGTGTCAATCATACCCTTAATCTGCTTCCATGAATCTTAAGGGTTAAAAGTGGGTGCTAGCCTTCTATACAATCAGAAGCAAAGGCTACCAAAGGATAAGCAGAGGCTGCTAGGGGATTAGTGCTATTGAAACCTCCAATCCTAAAGTGATTGGAGAAGTCAGGCAAGGAAGGAGGTGGAGCTGGGTAATATACTCTCCCTTTTCAGAGGTCCAAACAGTTGGTACCAATGTGACAATTATTATTTCCCCAGAATCTATTAATCCGACATAAACAATGATTTCTTTAAGAGTCGACTGATTCTTCCTAGAAGTAGGCCTACAGTGTCTAGAGGGATTGACTCTTTTATAGTAGATTTTCATTTATAGGGGCAGGATATATCCAATGCAGCACTCCCTATAGTATTGGGTTGCAGCTAACCTATTGACTATAGCTTGTAAGCTCAGATTGGGGGGTGCAGTCGGGAGTGTCCCCTTATTCTGCAGAGCCTGGGGTTGGCCCCTTTACCAATTTCCTGAGACAGGATTAATGAGGCAATCTTTTGCCCACTGGTCTCCCCCACTGCATTGCAGGCAAGGTCCGGGTGGTGGTCTCCAGAGGGCAGGACCAGGAAGGGCCCTACAGTTCCTGAGGAGAATGGCCCAATCCATGGCAACCAATACATCTATGTGGGCTTGTGAGGCCTAGGACTGGCCTCCTACAATATTAAAACAAGATTACCAAAAGATCATGATCTTGCCCAATGGTGCACACCACAATTGGAACATTTGTCCTGAGCCTGCCTCTATACTGCATAGGCCTCAATAGCACTCATATATGTCTTATATTTAATAAGGCCAATGTTTCAACATGTTTTAAAATAACCTATAACACCCTTTCTCTCTCTGATGGGGTGTAAGATCACCTGAAAAATCTACATTAGCACTCTCAAAAGCTAATTTTCTCAACAAGTTTTGTTGAGTCTCTTTATACTTAACCTATTTCTGAGTTGCCCCTATACGTTTCCCAATAAATCCCTCATATGGCTCAAAAACTCCCCGAAAGGTTCCTGTATAACCTCCTTTAAATTTAGCATCAGCATCAGTCTTTTCCCAGCCCAAAATGCTGCCGCATGGACATGAGTTAGAACAGCACAAGGCAAGGCAGCTTGCTTTTTTGTGTCCTTCCACTCTCCCTTGCCTATTAGGATCTCATAAGTCAATTAAACTCCTGAAAATTTCCTCCCAGAATGACTTAAGGCATGGTGTTTGTCTTGGGCTTATTACTGAATAACATTTTTCACTGTATATATGAAGGGCTTAGGCAGATTTTAGAAACCCAATGAAAATCTCAGGGGGGTGGTCCAAAGCATTCCTTCCTTCCTTCCTTCCTTCCTTCCTTCCTTCCTTCCTTCCTTCCTTCCTTCCTTCCTTCCTTCCTTCCTTCCTTCCTTCCTTCCTATCTCTTTTTTTTTGGGGGGGGCACACAGGGGTTAATCCTGGCTCTGTGCTCAGAAATTGCTTCTGGCTCAGGGACCATATAGGGGCAGGGGATTGAACCAATATCTGCATTAGGTCAGCTGCAGACAATGCAAATGCCCTAACACTGTACTACCACTCCGGCCCCTCAAAACACACTTTCACTCTGTCCTGTAAGAAATTTATTTCAGGGGCCGGGCGGTGGCGCTGGAGGTAAGGTGCCTGCCTTGCTTGCGCTAGCCTAGGACGGACCGCGGTTCGATCCCCCGGCGTCCCATATGGTCCCCCAAGAAGCCAGGAGCAACCTCTGAGCACATAGCCAGGAGTAACCCCTGAGCGTCACAGGGTGTGGCCCAAAAAAAAAAAAAAAAAAAAAAAAAAGAAATTTATTTCAGTATGAAGACATAGGTCCATACAAAGCACAGGCCTTTTAAAAGCCTTCATAAGGGGCCAGAGAGATAGCATGGAGGTAAGGCATTGTTTGCCTTGCATACAAAAGGACGGTGGTTCAAATCCCGGCATCCCATATGGTCATAAGATGGAGACTGATTATCCTCAGATGGATGGGGAAGAAAAAATGAAGCTCATGAGGCCTAGGAGAATATGGACAAATAAGGGTGTTAACCATATGCTTTGCTTGGAACTATATCTAGAACAGTCTCTATGGGGTAATGATGAGGAAAGGAGGGAAGCATTTATACTGAGCCATTTTCAGACTCTGAGTTTGAAGTGGTGGTAGCAGGCTCATCAGATATTTCTTCCTCATCTGATGTACTGAAAGTGAAGTCATACTTGGGAAGTAAAGGTCTCTCCCATTTGACATCAGTTGTGAACAATAAGTTAGAGGCCCTGAGAAGGTTTTTAGATCAAGAACGTGTTATTGGGGCAGGAGCGGTGGCACAAGCAGTAAGGCATCTACTTTGCCCGCACTAGCCTAGGATGAACTGTGGTTCGATCCCTTGGTGTCCTATATGGTTCCCCAAGCCAGGAGCGATTTCTGAGCATATAGCCAGGTGTAATCCCTGTGCATTACCAGGTGTGCCCCCCCCCCCAAAAAAAAAACCCCAAAAAGTGTTACTGGGAAAGCACCCCTCCCTCTTGGGACATATGCATGGGAGAATCTCTAGAGGGCATGGCACGGCCAACCTCATGTGCAAAATGTATGTAAACACAACAGAGTAATGCAAAGCAGCTCAGAAGGGGGGGGTCACATATGCCAATGCTCTGGTAAAGGGCACGGGGCATTCAGTCCAGCATGGGATGGGGGGATGTCATGGCCAAAAACTTGTTACCCCATTCACCAATTTTGTCCCTTTGTTGAGGTTTTCAGGTCCTTGTTCTGGGTGCCAGATGTAAATAAGGCAGGTGAAATCAGACCCCTTGCAAGTAGAGAGCTTACAGATTCAAAAAACCATCCATGAGCTACTGTGCGGGGAATAACTCCAACAACCTTTTATTTTAGGTGGGGATGGGATATTTATAATGTGTCTCAGCCAATGGTAAGGAGAAAAACAGGAAAAAAAGAAAAACAGAATAGGTATCTTTAAAGAAAAACAGGATATACTCTGTGTGTGTATGTGTGAGTCTTAATGTATTTGTTGAAGTTAGCATTGTCTTCCAACAAATACACATTTTACTGTTTCTGTTTTTGGGCCACACTCAGCAGCACTCAGGGATTACTCTTGGATCTGTACTGAAATCACTTCTTGTAGGCTTAGGGGACAATATGGGATGCCAAGGATTGAACCCAGTTCAGCTGAGTGAAAAGCAAATGACTGTGCTACCACTCAGGCCCAGGACCTGTATTCTGTTTAAAGGAAAAACAGGACATGGACTCTGTTTAAGGAGAAAACAGGATGTTTGATCTGTCTAGGGAGTGAAACACGTTGTCTGTTAGACTCTGTGTGTTTAGTTACAATACTACAATGGAGATGTGCTTGCCTTGTATGTGGTTGACTTGGGTTCATATATGGTCCCATATATGGTCCTCTGAGCACCTCCAGGAGCAATTCTTGAAACACTCAACTCAACACTTATGTTGAAAATGCATTTCTGGGGCCGGCGAGGTGGCGCTAGAGGTAAGGTGTCTGCCTTGCAAGCGCTAGCCAAGGAAAGGACCACGGTTCGATCCCCCGGTGTCCCATATGGTCCCCCCAAGCCAGGGGCAATTTCTGAGCGCGTAGCCAGGAGTAACCCCTGAGCATCTAATGGGTGTGGCCCGAAAAAAAAAAAAAGAAGAGAAGAAAATGCATTTCTTTCCAAGCATCAGGACTAGAATTTCAATTCTAAATGTCTATACTGGCTCCTAGAGGAAAGAGAACTTCCTAAATAAGAAAATATCGTGGGGGATTGGAGAAATAGTACTGTGGTAGAGCATTTGCCTTGCATGTAGCTGACTTGGGACGAACCCAAGTTCAATTTCTGGCATCCCATATGGTTTCCCAAGCCCATCAGGAGTGATTTCTGAGCTAAGAGCCAGGAGTAATCCCTGGCACCGCCAGGTGTGACCCCAAAACAAAAACAAAATAAACAGAAAAGAGAAAATATCATGGGGCCAGAGTGGTAGCACAGTGGTAGGGCGTTTGCCTTACATGTGGCTGACCCCAGGACAAATGTGTATTCTATCCCTGGCATCCCATATGGCCCCCGAAGCCAGGAGTGATTTCTGAGTGCAGAGTCAAGAGTAACCCCTGAGTGTCGCTGGGTGTGGCCAAAAAAGGAAATAAAAATAACAAAAAAACCAGCTGTTCATAGATTTTGTTTATTTGCATTCTTCATCCCTTATTTCTGCTGGGGTTAATTAGATTCCTTTCAGAAATCTTGCTTCAAGTAGCTGAGAGTCTAAGTGAGATCATTATGTCCAGTGGGAATTAATGATGGTTCAATGATCCAGAGACTGAACTGTGGTGAACTTTACAGAGCAACCTGGGAGGGAGAACTGAGAAGAGAATAAATGAAGAAGCTGGGACTGTGAAAATCTTTGCCAGCCTGGGTAACTACAGGGTAATAAAACACCCATTTTTGGACCATTTCATTTTCTTCAAGAAATTTTTAATGGGTCTAGAGCAATAGTGCAGCACAGAGGTCATTGGCTTTGCATGTGGCTGACCAGGTTCAATCTCTGGGACCCCATAGGCCGGTCAACGAGCTCCATCAGGAGTGAGCCCTGAGCACAGAGCCAGGAATAAGCCCTGAAAACAAACAAAAGTTAACAATCTTTAATGCTTATTTTTGTTGTTTTTGGGACATACCTGGCATCACTTGGAATTACTTCTGACTCTTCACTCAAAGAAATTACTCCTGGCAGACTCAGGAGACCTTATGGGATGCCAGGGATAGAACTCAGGTCAGCCACATGCAAGGCAAATGCATTACCTGCAGTGCTATCACTCCACTTCACCTTAATAATTTTTATTAAGACCAAGCTTTATTTGATTTATCTAGTGTTTTTAGGCCATATTGATTAATGTTCTGCCAGAGTCCATGAGGTCCTCAACCTGCCAGAGGCCGAGCAGGCAAGACTCTGGCAAGATGTTTCTTTAAACCTATTTTAATAAATAGAAAGGGTAGAGAAGCCAGATGCTTTATGAAAAACCCCTAGGCCGGGAGAGGGAGAAAAATGGAGAGATTCCTGGGTTTTGGACCAGGTCAAATTGAGGGACAGGTACAAGGTACAAGGTAAAAATGGCAAAAGAATAAGCTGTCCGGGGCTGGGTGGTGGCACTAGAGGTAAGGTGCCTGCCTTGCCTGTGCTAGCCTAGGATGGACGGCGGTTTGATTCCTCGGCGTCCCATATGGTTCCCCAAGCCAGGAGCGACTTCTGAGCGCATAGCCAGGAATAACCCCTGAGCATCACCGGGTGTGGCCCAAAAACCAAAAAAAAAAAAGAATAAGC
This sequence comes from Suncus etruscus, assembly GCF_024139225.1. Lineage (NCBI taxonomy): Eukaryota > Metazoa > Chordata > Mammalia > Eulipotyphla > Soricidae > Suncus > Suncus etruscus. The sequence continues at coordinate 59,567,747 of NC_064854.1, read as the reverse complement.
TGTCCAGGAAAATACAGCCAAAGCCTGTAGAAATCAGAAAGCAAGCCATAGCCAGGCGAAACTGTTCATTAGTCTGATGCTCCACAAAACTTCTTTCACAATTGCCACCTTACAACTCTCCCCACAAGCCTCACTTGGTGTGATGTTTCATACCCCTAGCCAAATAGCCAACTAAGATAGTTGGTTAAAGTCGTTCTTGAAAAGGCATACCCCTTTTATGGCTGCTGCTGGGGCATTATGAGAGTAATACAGTAATATAGGACAAGAGTGCTCAGGGACTATTCCTGGTTTGGTACTCAGGAGATTCTTATGTGGTGCTAAAAATTAAACTGAGATCAGCTATGTGCAAGGCACACCTCTCCAGTTCTAAGATCAGGCTTTATTTTATTTTATTTTATTTTGGTTTGGGGCCATGACAGTGCTCAAAAATAAAATTAAGTGTTCATGACTTACTCCTGGCTCTGCACTCATATCACTTCTGGAATGCTCACAAAACTATGTGGAATGCCACAGATCTAACCTGGGTTGGTGGTATGCAAGGCAGAAACCTTAACCACAGTATTATCTCTCCAGAACTGAGGTGTGATGTTTCCCCCTGAGGGTGTTTTTTACCTTTCTGTTTGTTTGTTTTGGGGCTACACCCAGCAGTTCAGGAGTTACTCCTTGTTCTTCTTGGTTCTGCACTCAGGAATCACTTCTGGCCTTGCTCCTCAGACTGTATTCCATGCCCGAGATGAAATCCTCCCCACTGTGCTAGCACTCTTACCCCTGTTTTTTATTTTTATTTTTATTTTATTGTTTTGTTTTTTGGGCCACACCCAGTGATGCTCAGGGGTTATTCCTGGCTCTGTGCTCAGAAATCGCTCTTGGCTTGGGGGACCAAATGAGACTCTAGGGGTTCCAACAGAGGTCTGTCCTAGGCTAGTGTGTGTAAGGCAAATACCCTACCGCTGCACCATTGCTCCGACCCCATGTTTTATATCATTTTTAAGACAGGACTAAGTCAGCTTCTTTTCTTTTAAGTATATATGAGCACTGACATCCATTCTATCTTAGTTTAATATTGATCTTTGCATCATACACTTATATCTAGAATATTTTTCCCTGAGAAAAATTCAACACAGAACTGATATTGAATTCAAATATTAGGAAGAAACAGATAAGTAAAAATAACAAATATGATAAATGGCTTTGACTCACAGCCTATTTTTATTCTCTGCTGAATGGTGAGTGTCCAGATTTATATTTTCAGAGCATAAAAAGAGAGAAAACTTGAGTTTGGAGAGTTCCAAAACTACTTCTGAAGTCTTCATCTTTTTTGTTTTTGTTTTTGTTTTTTTTTGTTTGTTTGTTTTGACCACACCCGTTTGATGCACAGGGATTACTCCTGGCTAAGCACTCAGAAATTGCCCCTGGCCTGGGGATCAAACCTAGGTCCTTCCTTGGCTAGCGCTTGCAAGGCAGACACCCTACCTCTAGCGCCACCTCACCCCCCCCCCCCCCGAAGTCTTCATCTTACTGCAAGACTGCCACCTGATATGGTAACATATACATTTTAGAGGCCAAATACCTCACCCTCAAAGAGTATGCAGCAATGTAAACTGGTGTTACACCAATTTAGAAATTAGAATAAGGGAGGTGGAGTGGTGGTGCAAGTGGTAAGGTATATGCCTAGAACGCACCACGGTTTAATTCCCTGGCCTCCCATATGGTTACCCAAGCCAGGAGCGATTTCTGAGTGCACAGCCAGGAGTAACCTCTGAGCGTCACTGGGTGTGGCCGAAAAACCAAAAAACCAAAAAAAAAAAAGAAAAAAGAAAAAAAAAAGAAAGAAAGAAAGAAAGAAAGAAAGAAGGAAGAAAGAAAGAAAAATAAGGAAAGAAAGAAAAAGAAAAGAAAAGAAAAAAGAAATTAGAATAAGGGCTAGAGAGATGACTCAATAGGCTCTCCAAGCTTGATCCCCAGCTCTCCAGGCCTCCATCTACCATCCAAGGCCATATTAAGGGCTGTTTTGCAACACTCCATGATGACCCAGGACACAAATAACCCTTGGGCCCAGAGCACTAGTGGGTGTATCTCCACCCCACCCCCAAAATAAAAACAAAAAGAAAGAACAGCTTTTGAAGAGTCTAAGAGAAAAAGAACGCAAGAGCACATACTTGTGACTCTTTACTCAGATCACTCCTTGAAGTGCGAGGGAACTAGATGTGGTGTCAGTACTGAATCTGAAGCAGGCAGGTAGGTACATAGGGAAGGACCCCCTATAGCAGTGAGTTCTTGGAATGTAATAAGGAACATAATAAAACCAAGAGATGGATTTGAAGACATTATTCTTATCTTAAGGCTACTGGGACATACTTGTGGATACTGGAACTAAAGCCTGATAAGAGAAGCTCCAGCAGGAACAAAGTCCAGGAAGGAAAGTCAAAGAAAGATCAACTGATCCTAACTCTTCCCTAGCAATCACAACAGGACTCTTATCTAGGTAGAATGTGGGGCAGGTTGGGAGAAACCTTGTATAAGACAACTTGGAATCAAGGAGATATATACATGTGCTCCCTGGACTCATGAACATGGTCTGTAAATGATGTTAGTGAAGTCATATTCCAAGATGTAGAAGTCCCTGGTGAAGTCAGAGTCACTGGTAAGGTAAAATTCTGAACAAATAGAGCACTCCCAAAGAAGCCTCTGCCAACCACTTTGGGAGAGTAACTCAGTTTATTGTAGGTGGGAAATGGATATTTATATTAGGGAGAGTAGGGTGTGGTCTCTGTGTCAGCCAATCCAGTAGGATGTGAAAGGGGATTAAAAAGGGTGTGTGCTTCTGTGTTTAGGGAAAACAAGGTAAGGGGATTAGGGTGTGCTCTAGATGTTAAAACAAGGTATATGCTTAAGGGGATCAGCAACATTTCCCCATTTTCTGTTTGTGTGTGTGTGTTTTTAATAAAAGAATTGAGGTTTTTTTTTTTAGCACAAAAATTAGAGAAAGGCTAAATAAGTCATGCTAGATTGTCTTCTACTAGAGGTGGGAACTCCAGATCAGAGCTAACAGCAAAGGGTTAAAAGGGCTGTTATTTTGCAGAGGCACAGTAAAAGCTAGGATAAAAAAATTTTTGGGGGGGGGGTTGCTCCTGGCTCTGCACTCAGAAATTGTTTCTGTCTTGGGGGACCACATGGGACACCAGGGGATCAAACCGAGGTCCATCCTAGGTTAGCAGCATGCAAGGTAAATGCCCTACTGCTGCGCCACCACTCCGGTCCATGGGCTAAAAATTTATAACCTAGGGGCCAGAGTGGTAGCACAGGGCGTAAGGCATCTGCCTTGTGAATGCTAGCCTAGGATGGACCGTGGTTCGATCCCCCTGCATCCCATATGGTCCCCCAAGCCAGGAGCTATTTCTGAGCACATAGCCAGGAGTAACCCCTGAGCTCACTGGGTGTGGCCCCAAAACCAAAACCAAAACCAAAACCAAAACAAGGGGCTGGAGAGATGGCATGGAGGTAAGGCGTTTGCCTTGCATGCAGAAGGTCGGTGGTTCGAATCCTGACATCCCATATAGTTCCCCCGAGCTTGGCAGGAGCGATTTCTGAGCATAGAGCCAGGAGTAAACCCTGAGCACTGCCAGATGTGACCCAAAAACCAAAAAACCAAACAAACAACAACAAAAAACAAACAAACAAACAAAAAAACCTTAACCAATCAACCAAACAAACAAAAAAACCCAAAACCATATGCCCTGGTATCAAGTCATTGCCAGACTGGTGCAAAATTTCCACTAGCTCTTTAGTCATCAGGATGGCTTGAAACCTAACCCTGGTTCTGTTGATGGGATCCAAAGTTGAGGGGTTTATGGTCAATCCCTGAACAATTCAAGCTTAACTCAAGCGAGTATGACAAATGTTCAGGGTTAAAGGCTCATCTGCAACATAAAAAATTTGGAGTTCCGGGGCCAGACAGATAACATGGAGGTAAGGCATTTACTTTGCATGCAGAAGGTTGTTGGTTTGAATCCTGGCATCCCATGTGATCCTCTGAGCCTGCCAGGAGCGATTTCTGAGCATAGAGCCAGGAGTAACCCCTGAGCGCTGCTGGGTGTGACCCAAAAACCAAAAATAAAAATTTTTTTTTGAAGTTTCTATTCCTAATAGATGAGAACTCTTCTCTTTCATAAGATTTTGTCCATTTACTGGGCCTATGAATAAAGGAGAAAAGGATATTACCACAGGGTAATATTGGGGTATCACAGGACTATGGCTAGGTTGTAGTTCACTATCTCTGATCATAGGTATAGTAATAACATTGTTCCCTGGTGTGTATATATATATATATGTATACATATATATACATATATATACACACACACACATATATATAAAGAAATATACATATCCCCTCTTCTGTCTGTTGAATCAAATCCAAAGTAATAACCTTGTTCCCCAAGAAATATATACATCCCCCTAGTCTTTTGAGAGCAAGTCCAAAGTAGGATGATTCAGGAGGACTACTTAACAGGTAATCTGTTGACTGAGAGTAGTCAGGGAGGCAATGGAAGTGTCAAGAATTTCCTGCACTTTTTCTCTGCTGAGCCTGCCTACATCCAAGGACTATAGCCTCTTCAGGACCCATCCTGGTAAGATGTCCCCACCCAACGCACGTGGGGTCAATTCCTGCCGTGATTGGGTACCCAGAGACTTTTAAACCACAGCGGCCTTGCTCTCTGCCTTTTCTCTGCTGAGCCTGCCTACATCCAAGGACTATAGCCTCTTCAGGACCCACACCCGAAACGCGGCTGCAAAGTGAAGTGGAGCGGCCGCGCTTATCTTGTAACCCCTGAATTCCATTTCTGTAAATTTTAAGAAGCAATCTACAGCCTTGCCAATGGAGTAATTTTGCAGTACACCCCCATATTTACAGAAATCAAGATGGCTCCTCTAATAATCTAAAAAGTAGGAAACAAATAGGTATCCTCTCAAGAAGTTTAAAGTAGAATTATGGAGAATGTTCAGGGAGCTCAAATAAAAAAAAAAAAGCATCGATAAACTTGACTGGAGCAAAATTAAGCATCAAGAAGTTTTGTCAACTGAAATTAGAAATTTTCACACTGAACTAACAGATCAGAGAAACTGAACTTACCGGGACCCTTATTCCTAGCCTGAGGAGTGCTGGGAGGCTTGACAGGCCCCCAGCCATCCTTGTCTTTTTCCCCTGACTCCAGGCCTTCCCTGGGTGCCATCTCAGATGGCCAGAAGTGGGTTCAGGTAGACTCTTAGTGGTCCTCAGGTTCCCCCCTCCCTCCGTACTCCAGGGGGGAGGTGCATGGGGAAGAGGGCAGGAAGACATCTGGCTTCCAGTTTCCTCTTTGATTCTGGAGACCAGCTCTTGCCAGGTATGGGGTTTGGGGAGGCCCCATACCAGAGCTTTTCTCCCTAGCCTGGGGAGTGCTGGGAGGCTTGGCAGGCCCCCAGCTGTCCTTATCTTTTCCCCCTGACTCCAGGCCTTCCCTGGCTGCCAGCTCAGATGGCCAGAAGTGGGTTCAGGTGGACTCTTAGTGGTCCTCAGGTTCCCCCCTCCCTCCGTACTCCAGGGGGGAGGTGCATGGGGAGGAGGGCAGGCAGACATCTGGCTTCCAGTTTCCTCTTTGATTCTGAAGACCAGCTCTTGCCAGGTATGGGGTTTGGGGAGGCCCCATACCAGAGCTTTTCTCCCTAGCCTGGGGAGTTCTGGGAGGCTTAGCAGGCCCGCAGCCATTCTTGTCTTTTTCCCCTGACTCCAGGCCTTCCCTGGGTACCAGCTCAGATGGCCAGAAGTGGGTTCAGGTGGACTCTTAGTGGTCCTCAGGTTCCCCCCTCCCTCCGATTTCACCCTTGATTCTGGAGACCAGCCCTTGCCAGGTATAGGGTTTTTCTCCCCTGGACTTCAGTCTTTCCCTGGACACCAGTCTAGGTGGACTCTATAGGGGTCAACAGGCTTTCCCCCTATCTCTCCCTACACTAATGGGAATGCACTCTGGGAGGACAGGCTGTTCTAGCACTGGTTTATATTGGGACAGTCAGAAATATTTTCTCTTTTTTTCATATTGATATTATTGTGTGCATATATTCGATATATCCATAATATCCATCTTGTATTGGGACCTTGATACTGCCCTACAAAGCTCATTTCTAATATTTTACTGCCTCAGTCCCAACCCTTGCTTCCCCCCATCCTCCCATGTAGGTGCAGCTAATGACATGAAGCTCACCACATAGAATGATAAGTGCAGTTAGAGAAATAACTACACTGAAAACTATCATAACAATGTGAATGAATGAGGGAAAAAGAAAGCCTGTCTCGAGTACAGGTGTGGGTGGGGTGGGGAGTAGGTAGATCTGGGAAATTGGTGGTGGGAATCCTGCACTGGTGAAGGAGGGTGTTCTTTACTGTAATCATACAAGTCAATTATATTTGTAATCACGGTGTTTAAATAAAGATAATTAAAAAAAAAGAATTTCCTGCAGCTGCCATTCTTTGCAGAATCATTGAAAAGTTTTACTAACGTAGACAGGGTCATTATCAACTTTGATAGTATGGAGAATGCCCATGACAGAGAAATCTTGTAGTAGAAAGAAACAAACAGCCTTAGCTCTTTCAGAAGTCATAAGAACAGCCCACATAAAATGAAAATATTGTCAACTATTACATTAAGATATGGTTTGTTCAGAAAAGGTTTACATGTGTTGCATCCATCTGCCACAAATAATTCATCTGCAGACATTAGGGCTTGGCTTCAAATATACATGGAGTACAGTTCAAAGGGGCACAAACATTACATGCCCTGATAATTTGTCTGTTTTTTTTCCATTGAATGTGATAGTGTACATGAAGGTGGCGAGTGTTTGTGTATAAGGCTTGATGATCTTCTAAAATGGATATAAAAACAGGCACTCCCGGGCAATCAGTAGTCTCATTTCCTTGAGCCATAGGCGTGGGGAGGCCAGAAGGAGATCTTTTTTTTTTTTTTTTTTTTTTTTGGTTTTTGGGCCACACCTGGCGGTGCTCAGGGGTTACTCCTGGCTGTCTGCTCAGAAATAGCTCCTGGCAGGCACGGGGGACCATATGGGACACCGGGATTCGAACCAACCACCTTTGGTCCTGGATCGGCTGCTTGCAAGGCAAACGCCGCTGTGCTATCTCTCCGGGCCCAGAAGGAGATCTTATGTGGGTGATGAAAATGGGTTCAGAACACTGTCTTAAAAGGATTTGGAGTTGGGGCCGGCGAGGTGGCGCTAGAGGCAAGGTGTCTGCCTTGCAAGCACTAGCCAAGGAAGGACCGCGGTTTGATCCTCGGGTGTCCCATATGGTCCCCCCAAGCCAGGGACAATTTTTGAGCGCTTAGCCAGGAATAACCCCTGAGCATCAAACGAGTGTGGCCCGAAAAACCAAAAAAAAAAAAAAAAAAGGGTTTGGAGTTGCCGAAGTGATTCCTAAACCACATTTTCTGTTATTGTTGTTTTTGGGTCACACCCAGTGATGCTCAGGGGTTACTCCTGTCTCTGTGCTCAGAAATTTCTCCGGCTTGGGGGAACCATGTGGGACACCGTAGGATTGAACCATGGTCCGTCCTAGGCTAGCTCAGGCAACGCAGATGCCTTACCACTTGTGCCACTGCTCCACCACCCCTAAACTACATTTTTATGAGCATTTAGGGAAGTTGTGACAAACCCAGGGAAAAGGTCGACCTCGTATGCTGAGTCACTCACCACATTACATGGGTTTGACACATGAGAAATTAAGTAAATTTCTGTGGCAAGTTGTTGGGCAGATTTATAATTTGTGGACAATGTCATGGTCAGTGAGGGCCAGTGATACCACCTTTCCCTGATGAAGAATAATTTTGAAGAGCTTCACTGAGAGGAAGAATGAATTAAATTCCCTTTTATGGAATAGGCAAGACATGGGCCTGGGGGGTTGTAACTCCGTAGAGTATGTGACCACAGTCTCCCTTTAATTACCAGAGCAGCTATCAATTCCAAATATGGTACAAGGGTAGGAGGCTGTTTATTGTTTAAATAATATGGGCCAGATATTTGGGCTACAGCAGCAGTTGGAAATTGGACCATAGCAAAGAGCAGTAATCATACCTATTCTCCAGGGGTAAACCTGGAAAAATAAGACTTTTGGAACTGCTCAATTAAAAATTCTAATTCCTTTTTAGCTTCAGTTGTTAACTGCCTTGGGCTATCCAGGGCAGAGTCCAAGTCTAGGGTGAGACATAGGTTACTGAGCTCAGAATTGGGAATTAGAAGGGAAGGGCAGACCCAGTCTCCCAGCAGTTTTTGAAAGCCATTAAGAGTTCTGAGATCTTTCTGGTAAATGGAGATTTTCTGAGTACACACTGTAGTGCATTTCAAAACATAGCCCAAATATTCATACTGAGGCTGCATCTGAATTTTCTCTGTGGTAACCTGTTAACCAGCGATTAGCAGGCATGTCTTCACATCCTCATATAATCTTTGAAGCCTCCTGTTATTGGAACATGCAAGCAAGATATCATCCATATAGTGAATAATATAAGCTTGGGGAAACCTTGCATAAGAAGGCCATAAAACCACATAAAATATTGGCACATGGTAGATGAGTTGGTCATTCTCTGAGGTAAATAAGTCCACTGAAACCAATACAAGAGGGCATGTTTTTAAGAGGAGTGGAAAATTGCAGTACAACTGTCAGTTGCCTGACTTCTTTTGTATAACAAAAATAGGAGAATTCAATCTGAAAATGAAGTTTCAATATGTCCCAATTTAAGTTGTTCCTCTATCAAGTCTAGTAGGTCCTTTAATTTTGTGTGGCTAAGGGGTCACTGAGGCAACCACACAGAATAGTGGGGTTTTCAATGAATTCAGAGGGGTGGCAGGCAATGAATTACAGCAGCCCCAATTTAAAAAGTGTGACCTCTAAGCTAGTGGCCAGAGGGGGGCTGCATGAGGGATGTGATAAGCATCCCACTGATTATGTAGGTCTTGGCCCCATACATTCATGAATATGGGAGGTACGTATGACAGGAAAGTGGTTATCTTTTTTTTGTGTGTGTGTGTGGTTTTTGGGTCACACCCGGCAGTGCTCAGGGGAAACTCCTGGCTCCATGCTCAGAAATTGCTCCTGGCAGGCACGGGGGACCATATGGGACGCCGGGATTTGAACTGATGACCTTCTGCATGAAAGGCAAACGCCTTACCTCCATGCTATCTCTCCAGCCCCGGTTATCTATTTTTAAGAGCTAATACATTTAGTTGCCTTGTCGTTTGTCAGACAGAAGAGGGTAAAATACTACCTATTCCCTCCAGGCCATAAAATATATATATATATATATATATGTATATATACATATATACATATATATATATTTTTTATTTTTAGGAGACAGGGTCTCGCTATGTTGCCCAGGGTTCGTCCCTCCTTAGGCAACAGCGGAGGGGGTGCTCGCCTTTCACAAGGCCAAACCAGGTTTAATTGTGGCATCTCATATGGTCCCCTGAGCAAAGCCAGGAGTGGTTCCTGAGTGCAGAGCCAGCAGCAACTCCTAAACATCTCTGGGTGTGGTCCAAGCCTATCCCTTCTCCCCAAAAGAGGTGCTTCTGAGTGAATTCCAGGTGGCATTGATGAGAAAAAGAGATAGATATTAGGGGGGAAATCAGAGATTCATTAATGGGGATGTGGTAAGAATGTCAGGGAGAAAAAAAATCAAGCTCTCATCTGTGGATAGCAAATTGGCAGTTTTTTTTTAAGGCTTGTTTGGCCAGAGAGATAGTGAAAGGCATTATGGGTAGGCTGCACTCCTTTGGCAAGGCCAAGCAAAGATCACCCAGACTTGCTGTGGGAACAGGTGGGAAGAAGGGGCTGGGCCACAAGGATCAGGCTGGAAGTAGTGTTCCTGAAACTTTACAGCATTATAAACCACGGCTCAGGCAATAAATGAGACAAGAGGATACTTGGGCCAACTTTGTTTCAACCAAGCAGGGTCAAAGGGGAAGTGACAGGGGTGGGTTGGGTTGATGGGTGGTAGGGGAAAGCTTGTTCTGAGAAAGATGAGGAAGTGGAACAAGGAATTAGGTTATCAGCTGTAACCTAATTTTCAGGGAGGAAAGACTTGAAGCTTATGGTACTCCAAAATCAGCTCCTCTTAAACTCTGGCTCAGGTCTAACTTGTTTTTTTGATTTTGTTTTGGGACCACACCTGTTGGTGCTCAGGGCTTACGCCTGGCTCTGCACTCAGATGTCACTTTTGGCAGTGCTCAGGGTACCATAAGGAATGGTGGGATTGAAACTCGTGCAAGGCAGATTCTCCCCCCATTGTATTATCACTCCAAGCTTCAGATTCCTGTTTCTATAGGAGACCTTTACTCCAACAACGCACAAGTAGCATTGATCATGGTTGAGGCCTGGACCACTTTCTTTCCACTTGTTTCTTTTCTACACCTCATAGGAAGCCAGTGGCAGGCTGGGATGGGTGGATGATATTTACATTAGGACATGGCATCCCTTTGATTTTGTCTCTCATTCTCTACATCAGGTCTTAGGAGATAACCAGAAGGCCAGAGCTTTAGGACATTGTAATAAGGCACCTGCTTTGCTTGTAGCAGCCTCCTGGCACTACAGAGGGTTCCTCAAGTGCTACCATGAGTGATCTGTGAGCAGAGTCAGGAATAAGCACTGAGCACCCAGGGGATATAGTCCCAAACACAAACAGTTAACTGGGGGAGCTGACAGCACATCTGTAATTTGGTCTTTCTCATTGCTGCCAGATCCCAGTGTCCCATCAGCCACCTCTGACCTTGACTAGCAGCTTCAGCTTCTGTCCAGGTCCTGCCTGTACAGAAATTATGGGATGCACATCCTTGGGTATGTTTCCACAGGACCTACATGCAAGCACTTGGAGCTTAGTGAGGGGTCCCAGGGGGACTTTGTGAGGATATATTTAGTTGCCAGACTGCTGATGATTTGCTCTCTGGATGGCTATGTTTGTTTATAGCTGTAGACTAATAGCATTTGTGGGGCCCCTTCCCCTGCATTCTAATTTCTGATATGACTAAACTTAAAAAAAATTCCAGAGTTATCCTATTTTAATTTTCACTTTTTGGGTTACTCTGAGCATTTCCCCCCACCCCAGATTTATTCTTTTGTGATTTTGGGGGGGTGTTGATAGAAAGAAAAACCCCTGTATGTCTATATATTAATTTTAATTTTTTATTTTTGGGGTCACATCTGGTAATGCTCAAGGATTACACCTTGCTCTGCATTTAGGAATCACTTCTGACAGTGCTTGGGGGGATACTATGGGATACCATGAATTGAACCCATGTCAGCCACTTGCAAGGCAAGTGCCCTACCCATTGTCCTATCTCTTCAGCCCTTATACTAATTCCTCTTATTTTTATTAAAAGGCTTATTTGTGGGCTGGAGTGGTGACACAAGCGGTAGGGTGTTTGCCTTGCATGTGCTAATCTAGGACAGATTGTGGTTCGATCCCCAGCATCCCATATGGTCCCCCAAGCCAAAAGCAATTTCTGAGTGCATAGTCAGGAGTAACCTCTGAGTATCACTGGGTGTGGCCCAATAAAAAAAAAAAGGCTTATTTGGAATGTGGGACACACCTGGTAGTGGTTGGGACTACTTCTGGTTCTGTGCTCAGGGATGCTCTGAAGACACTATAGTGTTGGCTGCATGCAAGGCAATACCAAGCACTCCATTCAATTCACCAGTTCAAATCCTTGACTTTAATAGGCGATGAACACAGTCCACCATCTGTTAGACCCTCACTGGACCTTAACTTTGTCTGTGAAGACTTTCTCTGAGAAGATATCTTTTTTTTTTTTTTTTTTGGGTCACACCCAGCGGTGCTCAGGGGTTACTCCTGGCTGTCTGCTCAGAAATAGCTCCTGGCAGGCACGGGGGACCATATGGGACACCGGGATTCGAACCAACCACCTTTGGTCCTGGATCGGCTGCTTGCAAGGCAAACACCGTTGTGCTATCTCTCAGGGCCCCTGAGAAGATATCTTGTGTTTATGTACTAAGCCTGTTGAGGTTTTATGTATTTGCCTTGGTGAGTTGTGATTTGGGGACGTTCTCTACTTTCCTGGTCTTTCTGGGCTCTCATTTTTGATGAAAGGTACCAATTGTCTCAAAGACATCTCTAAATGAGGTATAAAAAAGAAATTCAATGTGTGTCTTTCCCATGTTCCAAACCATGTGTGTCAACATTCTTTAAAAACAATCTCATTCCTTTATTCAGAGAAGAGGCCATTTCTGACATTTATTAAGTTTCTATATATTATGGTGGTCTGGTCTAGGGTCTCTCTCTTGCTCCACTGATCTGTATTTCCAAAGCCCAGTGTTATTTTACTCGAGTTGACATGGTGGTAGATCTTAATATCTGTCAAGAAAAAACAGAGGCTGGAGTGATAAGATAGTAGGTAGGTGTTTGCCTTGCATGTTGCTACCCAGGTCAATCCCCACAATTCCATATGGTTCCTGAGCCCACCAGGAGTGAGCTCAAGTGTAGAGCCTTGAGCACTGTCAGGTGTAGCCTAAAAGCCAAAAAAGAAAAAGAAAGAGGCAGGAGAGAGAGAGAGAGAGAGAGAGAGAGAGAGAGAGAGAGAGAGAGAGAGAGAGAGAGAGAGAGAGAGAGAGAGAGAGAGAGAGAGAGAGCTTAAAGGGCTGAGTTTGTGCTCTGAATGCTCTGCTGGATTCTCCTCCTGGCTCTTCTCTTCCCCATTACTGAGAATGCTAAGAATGTTCTATTCTCTCTTATCTTGTCCTTTCCCAAAAGCCAGTAAGAAGGGGAAGGCAGGAATCTTCCTTCAGCTGAGACATGGCTTTGCAACTGTTTGTACTTTCTCCCACCACCAGACATAGAATCCCATAACTACTTACTTTTTATTTCTGTTGCTCTGGGGTTTCTTTGGTGGTGTAGTGGGGCCACTTCTTTGTTATTATTTTTTTTCCCACATAGTGGTTTTCAGGGCTTACTCCTGGCTCTTTGCTCAGGAATCTTTCCTGGCAAACTGTGTGTGTGTGTGTGTGTGTGTGTGTGTGTGTGTTTGTGTTTGTGTTTGTGTGTGTGTGTGTACTGTAATGGATGCCAGGGATTGAATTCAGGTCGGCCACATGCAGGGCAAATGTCCTACCCACTGTGCCATTGCTCTGGCCCTGGTGGAGTTACTCCTGCCAGTGCTCGAGGAGGTATTGTTGGGTGCCAGGAAGGAACTGGGCTCCAGCCTAGAAGAGTTCTGTGCTTTGAACCATCCTCCAGGTCCCTCAAAGCTCTTCTCACTCTGACTTTATTCAAGTATGCTGGGAACATAAAGACAGCCAGGAAGGCAATTCTCTTGAAATACAGATAAAGAAAAAGTGTATGGGCCCCACATCAGCAGAGCAGCTGATGTGTATGGCAGAGGCTAGTTTAGGGTCTCTCTGGTTAGATGTATCACTGGATCTCCTGTAGATTTGGGAGATAGGAGTTTCCCAGTCACTGTGTCTGTTTGCAGAGAGGCAGGTAAAAGCTGCCTTTTAGGCAAGTTCTAACCTGATGCGGATATTGTGGAACTGAAACCTTAGAAAGAAGGCATGTGGACAGTGCTGGGGATGGAACTTTGGGCCTCACACTTTTAAATCAGGTGCTGTTGCTCAGGCCCCCCAGCTTTCTTCTTTGCACTTCCTTCCTTCTTTTTTTTATAGAAAGGGGAAAAAAAATCCAGAGCTGAATGAGTTGCAGCATAAAAAGAAGAAATTGAGACAGCTGCAGGGCAGGCCTCTCCTCCTTTGGGATCTTCCTAAGTAAAAGGATTGAGGAGCCATGTTTGGCAGTGCGGGAGTAGCAAAGCTAAGGTGATCAGGAAAGAAACATTGTGGGGAGAGGTATTCCAGGAGCTATTTTGGCGGCTGACACATTTAGCTAGGATGACAATCACAGAATGGTTTCACTCACACAAGGGACAGAAACAAAACAAACAATGAACTGTCTAAACACACCCTGGATAATTCTGGAATCGGGGCAAACTGGGATGATCATTGGGGAAGGGGAGGGTAAGAGAATCAGGGAGCAGGGAGTGGGTTTGTGTTGGCCCAGGGGTCTGAAATGGCTGAGGAGGGGGCCGGAGAGATAGCACAGCAGTAGGGTTTTTGCCTTAGACACAGAAGGACAGTGGTTCAAATCCCGGCATCCCATATGGTCCCCTGAGCCTGAAGGATGGTGGTTCGAATCCTTCATCCCATAATGTCCCCCGAGCCTGCTGGTAGCGATTTCTGAGCCTAGAGTCAAAAGTAACTCCTGAGCGCTGCTGGGTGTGGAAACCCTCCCCCCCACCCCCAATGACTGAGGGGATCTCTGAGCTGTTTAGGACATTTTATTGTGTCACATTGAAAAACTGATGAGGATGGAGACTCCTGAGCTGGGGCTTATGGGTATAAAAACCCGGCAGAGGGCCAGGAAAAAAGTACAGTGGAGAGAGTGTATGCCTTGGATGTGGCTGACCCAGAGATCTATCCCCTGCATTCCTGAGCACTGCCAGAAGTAATTCCTGAGTGTAGAGCGAGAAGTAACCCCTGAGTATTCTAAGGTGTGACCCCAAACAAAAACCAGAACCAAGCCTACAGAAAGCTAGGTGTCAGTTTCACCATCTGCACAGAAGCACAGCGCATTGCCCAGGCCCTCTCCCAGACTCTCATTATCCTCACTGTTTCCTCTTCGGCTTTTTCTTTCACTTACCTACTCTGAGTCACAGGATCACTCAGAAGTTTGCCTGGATTGCCAGAGGGCTAGAGCAGGCTTGAAAGGAGCCGAAGCTTGCACTAACCAGAAAAGCAGAGCCACAGGGGAAATTTGGAACCTAGTTTCCAGGTAAATAATAACAGAAATACTCTGAAAAACAAGATGCTTCCACCAGGAATTCTCTCTACACCACACCCAGGATGGTCCTTAGACTATCTGACCATACTCTCTGCTGCAGGGAACAAAACCCAATTGGTCTTTCTGCCTTATAATTGCAGGGACAAGGGACAGACAGGGGTGTAAACACATTGGTGGGATCTTAGGTCATTTAGGGAAATCACAGACTGGGAGACTTTATTTAAAATTTAGAGTCCGTTCAAGACTCACATTCCTGCTCCATTGGTCAAATATCCCTAGGAGCACCCCCTGAGCACTGATTGGAACAACTGTTCCTTCACAGTTAAATCCAACCAAGGAATCACAGTGACCCAATGCAGTGAATTAAAAGAAGACTGTGGATGTCCTCTGGCCCACGTGGACGAAGCCTTTAGAAACAGACAGCTGCTGGGGGGAGAAAGCAGTGTCTAATTTGCACAGGGAGGGATCTTGTAAAAATATCCCTCCCTGGACCCCTGTCTTCTGGCTGGTCCAGCACAAACACCTCCCTTTGAGGAGGGTTAAGTTGGAAAAGTGACAAATGGGAACAGCAGGGGTCGCTGTTTGCCAATAATTCTATGCTTGGCTGTAGGGTGTTGAAACTTCCATAAATCATAAATCATAAAGTGGAGTGGTTGAGTGTAAACACACACCCCCATTTCCTCTGGTGTAATCTTACCTGCTAATAGACCTCCCATTTCTGGGAGGGGTCTTGGAAAGGTTAGATAAGGCTTTGGCCGCTGGAAGGGCAAAAGGATTTTGCCTGGATAGAGAATAGAGGAGGAAGCCAGAGAAGGAAGCAGGAGGAGAGATGGCTGAAAGAAGCTAGACGCAGGGCAAGCTGACAAGACCATGCTTAAATAGGTTTAAGATTATAGGCCACACATATTGGCCAGGGAAAATAAAGCTATATTTTCTAAAGCCTGTCTGTGAATGGATTTTCTCCTTGCCGCCACCCCGATAGCTGAAGGGGGTTGCAGAGCCACGTGTCATGAGCTGGAGGAGAAAGGCCTCCATCACCATCCACCTCTATCCAAACCCATCCTAAGGGCTCTGATGCAACAGTTGAGTGTTATCAAGAGCTGGGGGCTTTGGTTCCCGAGCACAGTGCTTCTGTGAGAGTGTGGGAGAAGGAGAATACGGGTGCAAAGTCTCCAAATAGTCTCATGTCTTTGAGGTCTCCCGACCTACCTCAAAAATTAACACAGACCCTTGAGAGTGGCTCAAAGGGCAGGGCTAAATTTATGCTTGACCTGTCCCAGGCAGGAGAACAATCCCTGGCAACTGTCTGACCTCACAAGAGGTGCTGGTTGTAGCCCCCTCACTTCTGGTTGGCCCCCTCACTGCTGCAGAGGCTCCCTGAATTACTGCAAATGCTGGAAGCTGTTCCATGAACCGCCCACAATAACCTATTGCTCAAGCAACACTGCACAATATTTGGCACTTAAATGAAGGAGCGCCCTTCCCCTTATCATCCACTCAATTCTGAATGAAATCAATCTTCAGTGGTCTGAGTGATAGGACAGCAGGGTGGGTACTTGCCTTGCACACAGTCCCCCGAGTTTGATTTCTGACATTTATAGGGCCCTCTGAACAGTGCTAGGAGTGATTCCTGAGAACAAGGAGCATTGCTGGTTGTGGTCCCAATTTCCACCCCCAACTCCAATCAATCCCCCTAATGCTTCAGAAAGACCTGAGGGTTTTTGTTATTGTTGTTTGTTTGTTTTTTGGTCATACTTGGGGGCGCTCAGGGGTTACTCCTGGCTCTGCACTGAGAAATTGTTCCTAGCAGGCTCCTGGGACCATATGGGATGCGGGATACCAATCATTGAACCACACTGTCCGAAGGCAAGGCAAATGGCCTACCAATGTGCTATCGCTCCAACCCCAAGACCTGAAAGTTTTTTTTCTCAGGCCACTGGAGTTCTCCAGTTCTGCATCCAATGATCCATTAAGTTCAGGCTGCACAAGGGACCCTTTATAAATGAAAGCACAGTCTGGACTCTGTGTGTGTGGGTGGGTGAATATGTGTGTGTGTGTGTGTGTGTGTGTGTGTGTGTGTGTGAGAGAGAGAGAGAGAGAGAGAGAGAGATCTCCTCTCTTCCCTCCCACATCCTGTTTCTTTCTCTATCCAGTTCTTCACATTGTGTGTGAGAGAGAGAGAGAGAGAGAGAGATCTCCTCTCTTCCCTCCCACATCCTGTTTCTTTCTCTATCCAGTTCTTCACATTGTTTTCACTTAGCATTTTGATAATTTTATGAGCTTCTAAGCATTTTATGAGAAAAGCAGATTCCTGTTTATATTTCCAACCCTGATTTCTCCCCAGAGCTCAGGACTTTGGAACTTCTTTCAGTTCCCTTGTCTGTGAAATTTTGTCCCAGCACCAATGTGCCTGCCTCCCAAACACCTGTTCCTATTATTTTATTTATTTATCTTTTGTTTAGGTTCCACAACCAGTGATGCTCAGGGGTTTCTCCTTGCTCTGTGCTTGAGAATTGCTCCTGTTGGTGCTCAGGGATGCTGAGAATCCAACTTAGGTCGTCTGCAATAAAAATAAGCACCTACCCACTGTATTATCTCTCCAGTCCCTATTGCTATTTTTTTTAACCTTTACAAACTTACTTGCATTTTGTTATTTTCCTTCCACCATAATGCTCATGTTCCATGGACTCCCTGTTGTTAGTTAACTCTCAGAGGACTTGGCATGGACTACGTTTGGTGTTAATTTATGCATTGTTTCATATTTCCTCCAACTTTTTTTCCCCTGCTTGCTTGGCCTCAGCTTCTGTTGTAATTAGTTTCCTTAAAAACATAGGTTGGCCCTTGTCTTTCTGTCTGTTTTCAAGCACTACCCCAACTGCTGGTTGGTGGCTCTGGGTTTCTTTTTCTTTTTTAAAAGCAGTTTATTTATTGATTGACTGATTGGTTTGGGGGCCACATCCAGCAATGCTCAGTGTTTACTCCTGGCTCTGTGCTCAGAAATCACTCCTGGCAAACTTGGGGGACCAAATGGGATGCCAGAAATCGAACTGGGTCTATCTCAGGTCAGCTGCATGCAAGGCAAATGCCCTATCACTGTGCTATCTCTCCGACCTGGCTCTAGGTTTCTAGGCGAGACTTTTCAACTAGTGCATAGACTCATTACCAGGATATCAAGTTTGGACTTTAACCTTTGGATTGTGTTGCTTGTGTGTGTGTGTGTGTGTGTGTGTGTGTGTTCGCGTGCGTGCGGCACGCGCGTGTGCGGGAGGGCTCTGCACCGCATGCTAAAAGTATCCAGAATTTTTATGTGGAGCCTTTTGAATTTCCCACAGTTTTCTTCTGCCTAGTTCCTGATTTTCTCAGTGGAAATGGAAACTTCAACCCCCTCGACTTTTTTTTTTTTTTTAATTTATTTTGAGACCACAGCAGATAGTGCTCAAAGGCTATTCCTGCCTCCAGTATCACCTTGGTGATAATGGTGTAAAGCCTATCTGGCCAGCAGCAACTTGTTCTATCCCAGGCTCCTCCCCTCTCCAGGGATTTGGAGTAGGGGCAGCCTGGTTCCCACCCTCTTTAGCTAACAGGTTAGTTTCCCTGCAACCAGACCCCCTTAGGGTTTTTTCAAAAGTCACTTTACTCACAGATGCTCAAATGTGTTTCTGGGGTGGGTTACAGCTGACTCAACAAAATAGAGCTAAATAAAACAGGTCAGACCTGGGAATCAGAGGAATCAGGGTCCCACTGATCAACCCAAAGGATGGTGGCCTGAAGTCTTTATTGCAGGTTTTAAAGGAAAAAAGATCAGGAAAAAGACAAATGGCGAGAGTTAGGAATAATGAGAGGTTACATTCCTACAATAGAAATGGCCTTGGTTGCCTTGGAGAGAAGGAAGAGAAAACAAATAATCTTTGCACAGTTTCTAGGAAAAAAAAAGCATTCCCTGGCTGCCAGCCTTTAAGTCATTAAAAAAAATGGGGTAGGGGGCCAGAGGTAGTATGTTTGCCTTGCATGCAGAAGGATGGTGGTTCGAATCCCGGCATCCCATATGGTCCCCCAAGCCTGCCAGGAGCGATTTCTGGGCATAGAGCCAGGAGTAACCCCTGAGTGCTGCCGGGTGTGACCCCCCCAACCCCCCCCCCCCAAAAAAAAACACAACAAAAAATGGGTAAAAATCATTAGCACTGAGACTTTTTTTTTTTTTTTTGGTTTTGGGGCCACACCCAGCGATGCTCTGGGGTTACTCCTGGCTGTCTGCTCAGAAATAGCTCCTGGCAGGCACGGGGGACCATATGGGACACCGGGATTCGAACCAACCACCTTTGGTCCTGGATCGGCTGCTTGCAAGGCAAACACCGCTGTGCTATCTCTCCGGGACCACTGAGACCATTTTTTAAACAGGACAAATTCTGGGGCCGGGCGGTGGCGCTGGAGGTAAGGTGCCTGCCTTGCCTGCGCTAGCCTAGGACGGACCGCGGTTCGATCCCCCGGCGTCCCATATGGTCCCCCAAGAAGCCAGGAGCAACTTCTGAGCGCATAGCCAGGAGTAACCCCTGAGCGTCACAGGGTGTGGCCCAAAAACCAAAAAAAAAAAAACAGGACAAATTCTGCAAGACAGAGCTATTTTAATTGCTATTTCTTCTTTACTGGGAGATCTTTTCAAATGATAAAATAACAAAATGTGTCTACATTGTGCTTATCGATAACTCAGGAAACTGCTCTGAGATTCCAGTTGCTCTGTGCTACTCAAATCAAATCAAAATATCCAAATCAAAATATCCCACAGGACTCTCTGAGCTTGCCCACAAGGTTTGGGCCACACCCAGCAGTCCTATCTATTCCTGGCTTTATCCTCAGGGGTGACCCCTGAGTTCTGAGAGCAGAGGGATTGGGAAGGTGTTTCCTTTATTCATACAGGTCTTTAAAGAGAGGGTGGAGGGTCCCTGCACTTATGAGAATTTTGCTCTTGTTGCCCCCAAAAATCTGCAAATGCCACCACAGTGCTTTCTCAGGGACAGTCTGGATCCAAGAAGGTGACAAACCATCAATTTTTTGTTGTTGTTTTTGGGCCACACTTGGTGGTGCTCAGGGGTTACTATGGCTCTGTGCTCTATGGTTCTGTGCTACAAAATTGCTCATGGCAGGCTCAGGGGATCATATTGGATGCTGGACAATCAAAGCTGGGTCAACCTGTGCCAGGCAAATACTTTCCCAGTTAGCTATTATCACTCTGGCCCTTGTTCAAGTTTTTTTTTTTTTTTTTTTTTGTTTTTGGGCCACACCCGTTTGACGCTCAGGGGTTACTCCTGGCTAAGTGCTCAGAAATTGCCCCTGGCTTGGGGGGACCATATGGGACGCCGGGGGATCGAACCGTGGTCTGTTCCTTGGCTAGCGCTTACAAGGCAGACACCTTATCTCTAGCGCCACCTTCCCGGCCCTCAAGTTTTTTAACTAGACCCCTCTGGTGTAGGTTATGCTCCCTAAATATTCTATGTATTTGCTTATGTTGTGGCTGGAGGGGGGTCTCTCCCCAGGGACTCGTCACAGCTTTAGCCAGAGAAAGTTAGGGACCTATTCACCCCTAGGAATCCCACCCAATCCTGGGCCAACCAGGGGTGTGCTCCAGCCCTTTGAACTTTGTCCCTGCTTTTTTAGAAACACTTTGAACCTTGCTAATCAGCAGGATGATCAAATCTTTGACCCAGCCTTCTGCTACATTGGCAAAACGTGAGGAGAAAGTGCTGTCTTGAATGTCTGAATTTCTCTTAGACTTCCTGTGAGAGAAAATGAGAGTTTTCAGAAACACTCTTCACTCAGGAACCTGCTGAACAAACTTTTCCCCTGTGCATTTGTTCACTGCATCCCTGGATGGCTGTCCTTCCAGTTGGCAGACACTGTCCTGTCAGCCAGAGCACCTGACTTTCCAGGGCGCACTACTGTTATCTGTCAACTCACTTATTACACTTTGTGTTAATCCTGATAGATTGTGGGGGAGGGGGTCAATTTAAATCAAATAGTCAATGACTTTGCTCTCAGGGTTCTGATGGGTTAGCATGTAGCAGAGTTTAGTGAGAGAGTGAGTGAGAGAGAGAGCAGACTTCTCTCTTTTCATTCATCTCCACCCAGTTGAGAGAAACGGAGAGAGACAGAGAGAGAGACAGAGATAGAGAGAGAAAGTGAGCAAATTTCTCATCTAGCTCTCCTCTTGGGGTTCAACAATAGAAGCTGAAGGTCATAGTTCTTCCTTTTTTGAGGGGGTCACGCCACACCTGGTAGTGCTCAGGGGCTATTTGGCTCTGTGCTGGGAAGGAGAGGTCCCAGGGGGCCAAGCACTGCCAGATATTGAATAACCAGGGTCAGAACCAGGGTCAGCTTTTTGCAAGGCAAGTGCTGTAACCCATGTGCCTTTTTCTATTCTGAAAGTCCTATCTCAGCAGTGAATCTCAACATGATTCACCTTCTCTCTCTCTCCCTCTCTCCTCACTCTCTCTCTTTTGGTTTTTGGGTTACATCCAGCTGCGCTCAGGGGTTACTCCTGGTTCTGCACTCAGGAATTACTCCTGGAAGCCTTGGGGGTTCATATGGAGTGCTGGGGATCAAACCCAGGTCAACCTTGTGCTAGACAAATGCCCTCCCCGCTGTGCTATTATTCTAACCCTCTCTTCTTCAGTCTTATTATACTGCATATGGTCAGAGCCCTCTTGCTGCTCACACTGGATGTGCCCCATTAGCCCTCTGATTTCTCTTTACTCTAGCCTGAATTGTTTTGTTCTCTGGAAGTTGGGTTAGGGTTTGATTATGTCATAGTTCCCATAAAAGAAAGGGAAATCCCATATCCCTATCCAGTAAGGATAGGGGAAGCAGTTCCAGTTGTATTCATCTGCAATAAATAATCTACACAGATTATGAGGGTAATTAGAGGAAGGAAACTCGCACTCAAGCAGTTCACCAACAAGCCAGTTGCTCCTCTCAAGGAAGCCCCAACCTGCCGGGAAAAGGCTCCATCCCTCTGCTTTCCTATTTTTTTCAGCTCCAAACCACACTCCTCCCCATTTCAGAGAGAGGGGAAAAAGCAGGCCATGAGAACAGATACAAATGAGAACAATTACAAAGACCTCTGTTTACCTAGTCCATGTCTTTATCATTTGAGACCATCTCTGTATTCCTATGGCCACAGTCACTTCTCTGCAGTACTGCCCTGCTCTTGGCACTTAAGGACAACCGAATCAGTCTTGACCCAGACAGTCCTGTCGTGGTGGCAGAGCAATGATGGGCTCCACAAGGGAACAGGAAAGGAGGTAAAGATAGGGAAAGCCAAGACTTATTCCTTCAGATAAGGAAGGTGCCTGAGCTTGCCTGACAGTGTAAACAGGTACTTAGCTGGGTGGAGATTAGAGCAGCCCCACTCATCACATTCCTGTAGCTTCTATTGCACCAACTTCACTATAGGGGCTGCTCTATAGAGCAGCAGAAGCAAAGCCAGCAAGAAGGGGGGTCCCCAGATTTTGAAGGGGTGAGGCCTGGAAGCAGGCGGGGAGGACTTGTGAAGGTCTCGAGATTTCAAGGGTTTCATTGTCCTGTTCCACTGGGTGAGGATGGCTTGTCTGGCACCAGCCCACTTCCCTGGGCCCTGGAGGCGGTACTGGTACGGGGTACACGGTCCAAAGAAAACTTCCCAGGCCAGCCTGGGGTCGGTGAGCAGAAGGGACAGGACCTGGGGCTGGGCACCGATAAGCACGGCCAGCTCGTCCAAATACTTGATGTAGTTGAGCTTGTCTTGTGTGGGATCTTCAATCACACCCCTAAGAAGGGAAATGAGGTTTGCCTTCTACCCTCAAGTTCCTTGAGTTGCTGTTCCACCCCCACCCCACTTTAAGGAAAGGATGTTGAATGAGGGATTGGGGGCTAGCTGGGTGGGAGAAGGGAGAATCCATGGGTGGCTTTTCCTTAGCAAATCCCATTCATACCTTTCTATGAGCTTCTGCTTCTTGGTGAACTCCGCCATCAGTTTGTGGGATGAGGGGATGGAACAGAGTCCTGCGAGAAAGATGAGAAAGAAACAGAGTTGGGGGTCCCCACTTCCCATGAGTTATATTTTCTCCAGCCTCAGGCTTTGAAGATTGAGATTGATGGGTGGAAGATGGATCTGCCTCAAACATTCTGGGACAGAGAAGTGCAGAGTTGAGGGGCAGGGCTGGGTGGTCCAGCTTTCAGCCTGTATCCCCACATTGCTAACAGAAGGGCCAGCCTCTGCCGTCCTATGACATGTATTTGCATATTTACCCTATTCTCCAATTCTCATGGCTTGAGCACACATGTGTGAGTGTGTGTGTGTGTGTGTGTGTGTGTGTGTGTGTGTGATTTTATTGACTTAACTCTAGCTCCTGGCACAACTTTTTTAGCTTTATTATCCTGCTAAGCAATGTCCCACCTTAAGTTACAGAAAAAGTAAGATTAAAAAAAAGGTACTTAAGTATCCTTTGTGGTTAGAATTCAAATCGACCAGTGCCTCAAAAACACTTTCATTGAAAGAAATAAAAGCTGGTGAAAATTTCATGGAAGGCTGTGGAATTTCGTTCCTTTGTAGTGTAGGAAAAAAAAAAAAAAGAGAGAGAAAGATTTCCAAGCCCCTTTTTCTTCTACCACCACCTTCCATTCAAAAAATTTAATAGAAACTTATTCTACTTACTATGGTGACTAGTTGTTTACAATTTGTGAGTGGTTTTTAAATTAAAGACACAAATTCTTTAAAAGGGCAATTGTTTGGCTCAGTTGCAACTGTGATTTATATTTTAATAACAATTTTTCTCTATGGTGCTGGGATCAAACCCAGGGTCTCACACTAAAAAGGCGAATGCTCTAGCCCTGAGTGACCTCTTTCCCCTTACTCATACAATAGAACATATTTTATAATAAGACTTGAAACATTTCTGATATATAGTCCTTGAGCTGACATCTGCTTGGTCTTAATTAAATCACAAGGCACTTGGCTTTGTTCATTTTGCATTTTGAGCCACATTTAGCAGTGCTCAGTACTTATTTCTGATCCTCAGGGATCACTCTGGCAGAGCTCAGCGGTCCATATGAGATGCCAGGGATCGAACCTATGTCGGCAGCATACAAGGCAATCACCAGTACAGTGGGCTGTACTATCTCTCCAGCCCCAACACTTGCTATTTTCCTCCTCTCAGACCTCACGGGCACATGAAATACGGTAGATGGCACTGAGGCTCCTGCTGGCAAACCTATCACCACTGTCCCAGCAAAGCACCAACGTACCTTTGAAGACTCGTGTGGCCCAGCGCGCCTGGAGCTCGGT
Organism: Suncus etruscus; assembly: GCF_024139225.1. Taxonomy (NCBI): domain Eukaryota; kingdom Metazoa; phylum Chordata; class Mammalia; order Eulipotyphla; family Soricidae; genus Suncus; species Suncus etruscus. Next base: position 59,543,543 of record NC_064854.1, on the reverse strand, counting down.
GCCCGCCAAGATAGAGCCTTGGAGGCTGATGAGGCCGATGAAGGCCAATGTGGTTCTGTCAAGGCTGGAGGGGAAAACGTACTTGTACAGGAACAGCTTCTTGGCACAGAGGCTCCGGAGAGGCTCCTCCAGGAAGGGGAAGGAGAAGGTGTAGCCTGTTGCAAAGATGACTGCATCCACGTGCTCCTTCATTGATCCATCCTGGAAGAGCACCCCGTGTTCTGAAAACTCCTTCACTCCACCTTTCACGGTCACTGCCCCACAGAGGATGCTGGTGGGAAGTTCATCGTTGATGATGACTTTGGGTTTTTTCCTTTGGACACAGAAAAAGAAGAGATCAGCACCACCCGTCCTATCTGTGAGACACTTGAGCAAATGGTGCGGGGCATTGTCTGCCCAAGTCAAGGAAGGGGAATGCACCCAAGGTCTAATTCAAAATGAGGCGTCCGCCTCCCTATTCATTCCCCTTTGGTTGCTGGGCTCTCAGGAGAAGGTCACCCATATATAGAAGGTGTGAGCCCATTCCTTCCTGCCTGGGTTCACAATTCTGTCTCTTGGAATTAATTTCTGCAGCATTCCTCTTTTCTCTGAGTCAGAATAGACAACAGTCGATTTGCTTTATTAAACTTTTTAAAATTTGTTTTGTTTTTAGACCACATTCAGAGGCGTTTAGGGTTTTTCTTGGCTCTGCCCTCAGAAATCACTCTTGGCAGGCTTAGGGAATCAAATGGGAAGCCAGGGGTCTAAGCTAGGTTGACCCCATGCAAGGCTATGCTATTGCTCTGGACCAAAAAAATTATTTGGGGGGGTGGGACACGCCCAGTAGTGCTCAGGGTGACTCCCGACTCTACGCTCAGGGGACCAAGCAGTGCAAGGATTGATTGAACCTTTGAACTTGGTCCTCCCACTTGTGAAGCCTATGCTTAGTTCGTGAATTCTCTCTCTCTCTCTCTCTCTCTCTCTCTCTCTCTCTCTCTCTCTCTCCCCCCTCCCCCCTCTCATCCAGAGTCATGAATTTAAATGTCCTGTGTGGGGCCAATGAGATAGCATGGAGGTAAGGCATTTGCCTTTCATGCAGAAGGTCATTGGTTCGAATCCCGGTGTCCCATATGGTCCCCTCAGCCTGCCAGGAACGATTTCTGAGCGTGGAGCCAGGAGTAACCCCTGAGCAATGCCAAGTGTGACCCAAAAATCAATCAATCAATCAATCAATCAATCAATCAATCAATCAATGTCCTGGTGTCCTGGTCTTCGAACTGGAAAAGAAAAGTCTTCATCTTACATCTTATATTTGCTTCTAACTACATGAACAGCAGTTTTGGTTCCCAGACAGAGAATCTTGAGCGTTTAAGAACTTTCTTAAGAAGAAGAAACACAGAACAGAATTGGGCAAAGTCCCAATATGGAGCAGTTGGAGTTGCGAATCAAAGTAAATAAAGACATGGATTTAATCTTGGAGAACATGAAATTAAAAAAAGGTAAATACCCCTTTGCAATACTCAATCCATACATCTCATGGTTAAATCTCTTATTTTTCTGCTTCTCTTGAATCCACTTTAGCACAAATGAAGGCAACACTTGTGCAATAAAATTATGATATCTTCTTGTAGTCATCATATTATATGGGTAGCCCCCATTTGAAGTTCGGCCAATAACCCAGGCACCAGTTCTAGTACTGAGAAGTACCTGAAAAGTAAGGCAAGAAGGATAGAAACGTGTCTGTTATTTTGTATGTGGTTTTTTTTTTTTTTTTCCTTTTGTTCAATGTCCTAAAAGTCTTAGAATTTCTGGTCTTCCTCAGAGTGTTGGTGAATTTGAATCTACCTCTCCAAATGTTTTCTTTGTTGTTTTTTTTTTTTTATGACTTTCAGAAATTATACTTTTTTTTATGGAAGGACGGAGAAGGGTTGGGTCATACCTGACTGTGCTTTATGCTCAGGGATCATTCTTGACAGTGCTCTGTGACCATTTGTGGTGCTAGAAATTAAATCAAGGTCAGCTGCGTGCAAGGCAAGAGTTAATCCCTATAACAAGAGTATAATCTATGGGGCCTCAGATATCACTTTGAGTTGATTATATTATGTTATATGTAAAGAGTGGTAATACAGGTAGATATGAGCTATTGATTGGGAAGTTTTTAACATGTAAATAAGATAGTATTGAAAAGAAGGTTTTCGTTGTGTGTGTGTGTGTTTTATTTTTTTTAAAGAATAGACTTAATTATGTTTTAGTTTAGTGCTTGAGAATCTCTCCTGGTTGTGTTCGAAGCAGCATGTAGTGCTGTAGCTCAAATTTTGACCTCCTAAATTCAAAATACTTTTCAGCCCATTGACCTATCACTCACTGCAGTTCCAAGAACAAAATTTTAATTGTGGTTAAGTGGAAGAGATTGCAAATTTGTGACTTTGGACTGTCTAAACCATTGTTCACTTCTTTGGTAACGAAAAACCAAGAAACAATTGTGACCTATAGTAGGAAATTTAGAGGTATTCACCCCCCCCCCTTTTCTATTCTTGGAAGGAGGTTTGCCATAATTACAAAGGGACATTGAAGAAGGAGGTAGTTGGCCTGGGGAGCAATTTGCTCTTTTGACCTTATTCTGTTAAAATCTAAAGTTTGATTAAATGTTGAATGTTAGAATAACATTGATTTTAAATATTAGGGTATAAGTTTGAATTTAACTGCTGTTTTGCTTCTGTAAACCTGGCTTTGCTTTGAACCAAAGTACAGCCATGACAGACTCAAATTGTAAGGTACAAAGAGTAGGCCCAGAAAAACAGCCAATTCCTGGAACCAGACACCATAGGGGCACATACCAGGAAAACATCCATATAAGGCTAAACAGCAATGGCCAGATGGCCTGATGACACTCACATCCTGGGTCCAACACTGCACCATGGATCTGGAGGCACACGCTTTCCTGTACAGCCCACTCTGGCCGTTCGTCTGATATGACATATTGCCAACAACCAATCCTAGTCATTTGGTGATTCAACTTAGTACAAAAGACCAATAATTTTAAAGATCAACTACCCAGAGGTGGGAATTCCCTAGACTGAAGCCCTAGGGTACCCTATAAAATTGGCCTGTGAGCCATTTTCGGGGTCCTCATTTCTTAGGAGATGTTGGACCCCAGCATGCTGGAATAAACTGCTGTGTTTTTCCATTGCTAAGCTGTCTTCCTGGTGGTCTTTTGCATGGAAGATCATGAGATCAGGATCTAGAAGTTCCTGAGAGTAAAAAAGGCCCAGTGTCCACCTAACAAACAGGGACCCTTCTGGGTTGGGCTCTGCAAAGTGTCATTCAGGTCAGAGAACCAGTGGCTCTGGGGACATCTTTGGGGTTCCTGTGTTCACACTCACCCCTATCTACAGGACTTAGTAACTGATCAGAGTGTCTGATAATACTGCAGAAGTGACATCTGGGAGGGACATGGGAGGGACAAGATGTCATTACCTGAGCTGCTGAGTGTCCAAGCTCCACAGCAAGGTCCCCTCCTGTGTTCCCAAGGCCGATCACCAAGACACATTTGCCTTGGAAGCTTTCTGGGGTCTTGTACTCTTGACTATGCAGGATTTGACCTTTGAACTTATGGATTCCTATGTGCAGAAGGGATAGAAGAGGATCAGAAAATCAGAAAATTTTAAAGCTGACTTTCCCCAATGGGCAGGCATAGTGTTTGTGGATGGTTTCTATTTGTTTGTTTGATGTTTGGGCCACACAACTATGCTCAGGAATGACTTCTGGTGGTGCTGGGGGACCAGGTGGGATGCTAGGAAATAAAACCAGGTTGGCTTTGTGCAAGGCAAATGTCCTCCCCACTGTACTGCTGCTTTAGCTCCAGGTCTGTGGCTAGTCTTAACCACCAAGCCTGACAGTCTCTACTTTGGGTTATGGAAATGATGGTCCAAGGCTAGGTCTGCAGAAGGTTCTCATTGCAGGACATGGGACTGTTGATCATGAGAATTACCGAGTTCCACACTGATGTATTCTTATTCTAAAAATGCCATATTGCCTTTAAAATCAGAATTTTTGAGTAGGGGAGGTGGGTGGGTGCGTGGAAGATCCCAGGCTGCAGTAATAGTCAATATTAAATATGTGTCTTCCACATTGTTTTCATTGTTTCTCATTGAAAAACTAGACACCTGAATTTTTAGATTAGTAGAACAGAAACATCTACTAATGTCTCCCTCATAGAGTTTGTTTCAAAAGTCTGCTTAGGGCTGGGCTGGGGCTTGGAGGGAGGTCACTATGAAGTATTGCTGGAATCTTCTCCCATGCTGAGAAATTCTAATGCATTTCTCAAAGTTAGGCAATACAATCATTTTGAGCACTAGAAGAGTCAGCATGGTCTCAGGGAGCTGCAACTCACCAGGGAAGAATTCCAAAGGTAGGTAAGGATTCAGGAAGTGCCCCGTGCAGACCAGGACAGCATCAAACACAGCTCTGTTGTACCTCCCTTCTGTTTCCGTCACTACCTCCCACTGACCAGTTTCAATAAAATCTGGACGCCTGGTTATGTTACACACTGTGGTCTGAGAGCAAAAGACAAAATACTTCCCATCAATCACTTGGGCTTCTCAGTCAATAATGGCCAAGGAAGTCATATTTGGTAGCATAAGCAGGTCACATGACTTCCTCAAGTATGCAGCCATGATTGAAGTCCTTCTCCCTAGAGAAATAACTAATTGGGTCAAAATCTTTTTTTTTTTCAGGCCACACCCGTTTGATGCTCAGGGGTTACTCCTGGCTTAGTGCTCAGAAATTGCCCCTGGCTTGAGGGGACCATATGGGACGCTGGGGGATCGAACCACGGTCCTTCCTTGGCTAGCGCTTGCAAGGCAGACACCTTACCTCTAGCGCCACCTCGCCAGCCCCATGGGTCAAAATCTTAAAAGTGGTCCTGTATATAAGAACTTCAAAACATCCTTCTTGGATGGAAAAGAAATATTCAGTTTCTTGTTATTGCTTATTTATTTTGTTTTGGGGCCAACCCGACCATTTTCTCCCAATGAGTTTCCTGAACTAGATTCATACTTGGTCTCTTTAAAGGTCATGATTTTTATTATGACCAAGAAGATGGATTTATAGATAGATAGAATCAAGAAGTAGTTTAGTATTTTCATGAGGTATTTGTGTACAATTTTAGCTTTATTATTTATATAAATAAATTTTACCTCATTTATGTAAAGATTAAAATAAGAAAAATTAGACCAACATCTAAACCCCTTGTCTATGAGCTTAATTATTAGACACCCCTGACCCACCTTCTCTCCTGAATCTTTCATGTCTCCAGGGATCTTACCTGGAACTGAATATATTTCAGAAGGCCAAAGTGCTCTGCAAATTCTTGGAGATAGGCCCAGAATTTTTCTTGGCTCATATAATTGGGATAATCTTCATGGAAGGGGAAGTCACTGTAGCATGACATTTCCTTGCAGACATTGGTCACTAAGGATTTGTAGACCTTGGTCATCCTATCTTTTGGGCCATCCTGCAGAGAAAGCAAAGTTAGCTTGGTGGGGAGAGAACAGGTGGTTATTTCTTCAGCTCAGGAGAGAGGGTGCTGCTGACCCTCCAAAGAAAGCTCAACAGTTTCCCATGTCACACTAACTGGAAGTCACCAGTGGGAATGGAATCATTGAATAAACAATATTCTTGTACCCCAGTGGAACCAGAAAATTGAAACAGTGCTCTGTAAGGCTCTTGGTACCCCAAAAACACTTTCCTGAATTCTGCTCCATTTTAGGTCTGGACTAATTTTTCTTCCTTCCCTTCCATAGTCCCTCCGCTCATGCTCCCTGGCTTCTCTTGCCTTTGCACTGGGGCACCTAAGGGTTTCCCCTCTACTGTCTATGTGGATTAGCAACCATGCTGTTTGATGGTCTCCTTCCCAAAGTCTTGCCTTACTCTGCCAGCCTCACTGATTTCCCTACCCAGAGTGTCAGCTGCTCTGCATGTACTTGTTTAGCTGATACCCTGCTCTACAGTCTTGAACTGCAGTCTGGAAATCACTGGACCTGACTCCCCAGAATTAGCTATTCCTTCCTCTTTCCCCTGACCCCTGACACATGCCACCTCCTTCAGCTCACCCACATCATCTACATCCTGTGCACATCCATGTGGTTTCCTGCCTTAACTTCCAATATAAGTCAAGGCCTGGTGTCTGCACAGGTACAAAGCCAAGGGTCAGAAAAAGCTGCAGGGAGGTGAGGAGGGGAGGGGCAGTCTCCTACTCACAGTGAACTTCCAGAGTCCCCCAAAGTTTTTGCTCCTCTCAAAGCAGGTGGGTTCCAGGCCCTCATCCAAGCAGCACTTAATGGAGGACAGGCCACTCACCCCTGCTCCTACCACGGCTACTCGTTGGATCATTATGGTCTGTTAAGGAAGCAGGGAAGAGCATGTTTAAATGATGAGGTGGGGAGGACAGAGCTGGAGGATGCTTGCTTTGGATGCAGTCTGCCCACATTCAATCCTCGGTATCCCATAGGGTCCCCTGAACCTGTCAGGAATGATTTTTTTTTTTTTTTGGTTTTTGGAGCCACACCCATTTGATGCTCAGGGGTTACTCCTGACTAAGCGCTCAGAAATTGCCCCTGGCGATCCTTCCTTGGCTAGAGCTTGCAAGGCAGACACCTTATCTCTATCACCATCTCACTGGCCCTATCAGGAATGATTTCTGAGTTCAGAGCCAGGAGTTACTCCTTAGCATTGCCAGGTGTGGCCTGAAAACAACATAACTGGACTTTTGAACACCATCAAACCCCATACCCCTTCCAGAGCAACAAAGAGAGGAATTCTTTCTTTTTAAATTTAAAAAGTTTTGATTTTTGGTCACACCTGGTAGTACTCCGGGGTTTCTCCTGGCTCAGTTCTCAGGGATCACTCCTGGTGGTGCTCAGGGGACCCCTTGGATGCCGAAGATTGAATCCAGTTTGGCTATGAGCAAGGCAAACATCCTACCTATTGTACTATTGCTCTAGTCCCAAAGGCAGGAATTATTTCTAAGAGGAGAGAGCCAGGTGATTTGCAAATCAATTCAGTGATCATGATTTATTTGAGTTAGGAATGTGCTGGTTTATAAATCATATTACCACCTGCAGATATTCTTCATTCTAGTTTTACCTGTCAATCTCTCTATGGAAAACTTGTGTTTCCCACTGCCTGCAAACTCCCAGTGCTTCCTCTGAGATAAAATCAGAGTGGATGCTGGAGCAGTAGTATAGCAGGGAGGATACTTGTCTTGAATGCAGTCAACCTAGTTCAACCCCTGGAACACCAGAGGGTTCCCTGAGCACTGCCAGGAGTAATTCCTGAGAACAGAGCCAAGCATAACCCCTGCACACTGCCAGATGTGCCCTCAAGCCCAAAACAAAACCGAAAAAAGATGAAACCTGGGAGCCTGCAACTAGAGAAAGGTTGATGTCTTTTTTCCACTAACGCTGTTCTTTTGGGCTGTTGCTCGTGACACAACTTCCTTTCTTTACAACCTGCCTTTGCTTCCTGCTGCTCTAACCCTATCAAGCGGCTCCAGAGGTTCCGGAGAAGAGTCTTGTTTCTTCTCAGGAATGCATTCAGAAGTCTCAGAACACTCTCTTCTGCAAAAATAGCTTCTGAAAACATGCCCCCCCCTTTCCCGCCCCTGTTTAAACACCAAATCCAAACAAATTCAGGACACTCACCTTGTTGGCAAAGAACAGAAATGCTGCCTTCAGCTTTTCTTACAACCAATCACTAGTCCGTTCTGTCTTTGAAAAACATATTTCAAACTCTTTAGTGAACACCAAGATATGCTGACTTCAAACCAAGTGCTCAGTGTAAGCAAAAATCTCTCTGGCAGAAGGCAAACTTACAGACCGTTAAAAAAACAAAAAAAAAAAAAAAAAAAAAAAAAACAGATTGTGTGAAACTTAAACTCGCTCCTTCCGTGGTTTCAGATAGGGCGAGATGACGAGTTAGGACCGGGCTCCTGGATTGGCAGGACACTTGTAACCTCTGTCCCCTCCCTCCGCCTCTGGGAGGCAACGAACCTTGAAAGGCGCAGATTTTGCTCCTGCCAGCCGGCTGGGGGCGTCCACTTTGCATCAGCACCAGCTTGGAAGCGCATCTCCCCTTTGGGAGATGCAGTACCTGAACCCCGACTCTCTGGTGCCTGGAAACTGATCTGGGGCTGTGCACCGAATTATGCGACAGGAGTAGTCTAAGGGGCCCCAGAACAGAGATTTTGTTTTGTTTTGTTTTTTGGGTCACACCTGGCGGTGCTCAGGGGTTACTCCTGGCTGTCTGCTCAGAAATAGCTCCTGGCAGGCACGGGGGGACCATATGGGACACCGGGATTCGAACCAACCACCTTTGGTCCTGGATCGGCTGCTTGCAAGGCAAACACCGCTGTGCTATCTCTCCGGGCCCCAGAAGAGAGATTTTTACAGCGCTGCCATATGAGGCCAGTGAAGAGACAAAGTTCCTGACAACCTTGAGGTGGCCTCAGAGATGGGGGGGCCTCAGAGATGGGAGCGGGGAGGTGGCAAAGATGCGTCTTCTTTCCCTTCCACTGGAAAAAGTCTCACAAAAGAGCTGCCGAGGGTCTTTAGATAAATAGACTTGGGGTTTCTGGACAGCTGGAGGGTCTCTGAGCAGACCCCGCTCATCTCAAAGTTTTAGATATGCCTTCTTCAAATGAATTCCACTTGAATGAATGCACTTAGACTTCTCAGAGGAAGCTACTGTCCCAATTTTTAAAGGTCAAACTGTTTACATGAATACAAACGTTAGTGTGTTTTAGGGGGTGCACACACCACCTGGTCTTCCTACATTGCTGTGCACTGGATCTCTCCTTTCTTCCCTTCCTCTCCACTCTTACTCTCCTCCCTTCTTTCCTTGCCCTCCCCTTTCCTCTTCTCTCCCCAGGTCCTCATTTGCCAACCTCATCTCACCCTGAGTTTTGTTTTCCTCTGACCCACCTGTTTTCTCCTCACTCATGGTGCTTAGCATGAGCCTCTCCAGTCCCATTCCTGTTGTAGAAAATGGGACAGAAGTCTGCTCATTTCTAGGGATTGAGCAGTAAGCACCACCCATCAGTGGTGGATGTCTTTTTTTGTTTGTTTGTTTGTTTTTGGGTCACACCCGGCAGTGCTCAGGGGTTACTCCTGGCTCCACGCTCAGAAATCGCTCCTGGCAGGCTCGGGGGACCATATGGGATGCTGGGATTTGAACCAATGACCTTCTGCATGAAAGGCAAAAGCCTTACCTCCATGCTATCTCTCCGGCCCCATGGTGGATGTCTTTATCTACTTCTGTGTTGGGGTGTTTGAGCTGTGTAGGGGTGTCTGGACTGTGTTGGGGGTAACTTGCTATGTTGGGTGCCTCAACTGTATTGGGGTGACTAGGCTGTGTTGGGGTGCTCGGGCTATGTTGGAGTGCCCAGGCTGTCTCCAGATGCCAATTCTTCATTTAAGGGAGGCTCTGAGTAGAGTTCCCTTTTCTAATGAAGATAGCTCTAACATTTTTAATTCTTTTATTTTTTTAAATTTTTTGGAACGCTTCACAAATTTGTGTGTCATCCTTGTGCAGGGGCCATGTTAATCTTCTCTGTATCATTCCAATTTTAGTATATGTGCTGCCGAAGCGAGCACTAGCTCTAGCATTTATGGCTGTAGAAGTCTGTCTTCTGGGGGAGGGATCTAGATTTGGGTCTTGGTGATGCTAAAGTGTGCATTTGCCCATGAGGGTTCATGGGGACACACCTGTAACCCCTCAGCCAGCAGGTTTGAAGGTTTCAGGGTAATGACATAGAAATAATCACAAGCAGTCAGTGTTTCATCGGAGCCAGCTTGGTTTATTCCATGGCCCTACCCGCCATGTGCAGACTTTGTGCCATGTCTGCCTAACTCATCTCTTTATCCCAGAAGCTCTCTCTCTGTCTCCCTTCCAGCTTATCTCCAAGGTTCCTTGCTACCTTTTTCTCTGCCCCCTCCCGCACAGGCAAAACTTTTATTTCAAACCTCAGACCCCTCCCAGGGTGGTGGGGTCTGACCATTCAGGTGGGATAAACAGGAAGTTTGGGGAGGGGATACCATATTTATATGTCTTCAAAATTTTTATTATAACACCACAAGTTATATTTATAATACAGTTGCTTCAGGCATTAAATGTTCCAACACCAATCCCACCACCAGTATGACTTTCCCTCCATCAATGTCCCCAGTTTTCCACCCACCATCCTAACTTTCCACTTTGCAGGCACAAACAACTTAACACAAAGGCCAATGAAATGATCAAAACTTAGATCAACAGGGTCAATTTGAAACAATAGTTCTATCTTTTCATAGTGTTACTAAAGTCAGTGTCTGAAGATCGACTGTGCTGTGGTTGATGCAAGTGCTAGGTTAGCTTCTGTGTTACTGTGTAGGCTCCCTCAGCTTGGTGGGCTTCTATGCAACTTTCTCATCAGATTTGCTGTGATCCTACTGGGCTGACATTACTATGAAATTTGGACCCGATATACAATAAATTAATCTTTGATAAAGAGGCAAGAAATGAAAGATGGAGCAAAGAAAGCCTCTTCATAACTGGCCAGCCACTTGCAAAAAAGTGATCCCAGACCTCCATCTAATACCATGTACCAAGGTCAAATGCAAATGGATTAAAGACCTAGATATCAGACCTGAAATCCTAAGGTAGAACAAAATGTTCTAAATGGTAAAAAAAATCTCCATGACATTGAGACTAAAGACATCTTCAAGGAGGAAACAGCACTCTCCAAATAAGTGGAAGCAGAGATAAACAAATGGGACTATATTATGCTGAGAAGCTTCTGCACCTCAAAGGAAATAGTGCCTAAGATACATAAGCCACCCACAGAATGGGAGAAACTATTCACCCAATACCTATTAGACAAGGGGCTAACATCTAAGATATACAAGGTATTGACAGAACTTAACAAGAAAAAAAAAACTAACCCCATCAAAAAATGGGAAGAAGAAATGAACAATTTCTCAAAGAAGAAATATGAATGGCTAAAAGGCACATGAAAAAATGTTCCACATCACTAATCATCAGGGAGATGCAAATCAAAACAACAATGAGGTATCATTTCATGCCAGGGAGACTGGTACACATCACAAAGAACAGTCAGTGTTGGCGGGTTGTGGGGAGAAAGGAATTCTCATTCACTACCAGTAGGAATGCCATCTAGTCCAGCCTTTATGGAAAACAATATGGAGATTCCTCAAAAAACTCCCCTATGATCCAGCTATACCACTCCTAGGGATATATCCTAGAAACACAAAAACTCAACACAAAAATATCTTGCTCACACTGATATTCATTGCAGCACTATTTACAATAGCCAGAATCTGGAAACAACCAAGATGCCCTTTACCGGTTATACACAATGGAATATTATGCAGCCATCAGGAGAGGAAGTCATGAAATTTTCCTATACATGAATGGACATGGAAACTATTATGCTGAGTGAAATAAGTCAGAGGGAGAGAGACACAGAATAGTCTCACTCATCTATGGGTTTTAAGAAAAATAAAAGACATTATTGTAATAATGCCTAGAGATGAGGGCTGGAAGGACCTGCTCATGATATGAAGCTCAAGCTACAAAGAGTGGTGAGTATAGTTAGAGAAATAAGTACACTAACAACTACCATAACAATGTTAATGAGTGAGAGAAGTAGAATGCCTGTCTCGAATACAGGGATAGGGTGGAGGAGGAGGGAGATGGGGGGCATTGGTGGTGGGAATGTTACACTGGTGAAGGGGGTGTTCATGTTTGTAATCACAGTGTTTAAATAAATATATTATTTTAAAAAACTTAGAAATAAAAAAGAAATTTGGAGGGTCCATGTGGTCCAGGATTTAGAGATCTGGAGCAAACTTGGTGCCTAGACATTATTTTAAGAAGGCCTTAGGGTTTTTAGCCTGGATCAGACAACTTGGGAAGAGTTGGAAAATATCGTTTTCTTTGGGGGGAGTGGGGACAGAGAGAGAGACAGAGACAGAGAGACAGAGAAAGACACAGACACACTTAGAGATAGAGGACTTCTCTCTTTCCACTCATCTCCCCCAAGTTCTTGAACAGACAAAGCTGGAAGCAACTGATTTCTGGGTTTCTTTTATTTTTATTGGCTGCTACCCAGGAGCTCCATTTCAGCATCCCCTCCCCAGGGCTCCCAAAGGGAGGGTCTCCTTAAGAGTAGGAAGTTGGTTCCAGAGGGAGAAAGACATGGTTACCAGACACCTCTCTAGCACAATTTTCTTCTAAAAATGCTGCTGTAAACTTCCAGCAGCTTTTCAATGCACAGATTTCTTGAGGATCATCTTTTCGGCTTAGAAAAATCAGGAGAACTGGTAGAAGTTAGGATTACCCATGTAGAAAATGGTTTCTTCACTTGTTTTTGTTTTTGGCCCACACTTAATGATACTCAGGACTTACTCCCAGGTGTGTATTTAGGGATCACTCCTGGAAGTTGTGGGAGGACCCTATGAGATGGGGGAGATCAAACTTTGGTTGGTTACATGCAAGACAATGTCTGCTCCATTGTACAATCACTCTGACCTCTCTTCAGTCTTTAGATTTGAGTTTTTATCTGTGAACATTTTGTTCCAGTGGAGGAGCCAGGCCCAATGGGTTACTCTCTGTGCCTCTGCATAAGCTAATTTTTGAGTTTTTGGGTTTTACAGGAAAATCAGGAATACAGCCATGAGTACCACTAGGAAGCCAATGAGTTTAAGGAAGCTGATCACAGATGAGGTTGACTCTTGTACCACCCGGGTTTTGGTCACCTTCACCGTCCTGTCCCACTGGCTCAGGATGGCATGCCTGGCACCTGCCCACTTCCCCGGCCCCATCAGGCGGAACTGGTAGGGGGTGAAGGGGCCAAAGAAGAGGGCCCAGGCCAGGCGCGGGTCAGTAAGCAGCAGGGCCAGCAGGTTGGGTTTGGCTCCAATGGCATCCAGGAGCTCATCTATGTAAGGGATATAGTCCGATTGCAGTGCTTGACAGAAGTGCAAGCCAAACCTGCACCAAGGAGAGAGGGCGAGGGTAAGGGAGGGGAAGAGAGAGAGAGAGAGAGAGAGAGAGAGAGAGAGAGAGAGAGAGAGAGAGAGAGAGAGAGAGAGAGAGAGAGAGAGAGAGAGAGAGAGAGAGAGAGAGAGAGAGAGAGAGAGAGAGAGAGAGAGAGAGAAGATGATGGCAGCCTTAGAAATGTGCATCCAGGAACAGTAGCCCCGGGAAACTGGACACAGCCCTTGGGTTCCTCCCTTCAGAGCTTCTAATGCTCTTAGGTGATTTCTGTCCTTAGATGGGGGTTTTTCTGGGGTGACTGAAAGTGCCTTCAATCTGTGCATCTTTATTTTTATTTCATTTGGGAAGGGCACACCCAGCTGTGTTCAAGGCCTCCTCCTTACTCCTCAGGAATTACTCCTAGCAGACTCAGGGGACCCTATGGGATGCCAATATCAAACCCGGGTCAGCTGCATGCAAGGCAAACATCCTCCCAGCTGTGCTATTGCTTTGGCACATGCACATCTTTGATCAGTGCCAATTATGGCTCTAGGAGGCCAGGCCCAATGGACTTACCCTGTGTGCTTGTTCTGTTTCCTTACTCTCACCTCCTCCATCATGACAGCTGATGGTGGCAGCTTGTTCACACCTAGAAAACAAACCACACAGGCACTTTGCCTGCAGGCAGACACAAATGTGTACCCAGAGGACAGAAAGGAGAGGGATTTCTACTGCTCATTGCTGGCAGTGCTGGACCAGAGTGATACTAGAGTGAGAAGAGCATTTGCCTTGTATGTGGGTTCAATCTCCAGCATCCCATAGAGCCCCTGAGCACAGCCAGGAGTGATTCCTGAGTACAGCAGAGCCAGGAGTAGCCCTTGAGCATTGCTGGATGTGGCCCCTATTAAAAAAACCTGGACCAGAGTTATATAGCACAGCTGAGCTGAATAGAGGCATTTGTATTTGGGTTCAATCCCTGGCATCCCACATGGTCCCCTGAGACCACCAGGAATAAGCCCTGAGCACAGAGTCAGGAATAACCCCTGAGCACTGCTAGGTGTGGCCCAAAAACCAAAAAAAACCCACCTCACCCCAAAACAAACAATAGCAACAACAATGAAAACCCCATAAAATAAAATTGGCAGTGCCATGCATTGCTGGTCTGATCCTGATGAAGTGGAAATGAAGTGGATGCCGGCAGGAAAGGGCCTTATCCCTGTGCTGGCCCAAGTGAACAGATTCTGGGGTGGACACAGCTTCTAGCCTGCGGAACCGCATGGTCTAACAAAGGTACCCAGACCTTACCCTTGAGCACGCGGACAGCCCAGCGTGCTTGAGTCTCCATGGTGGGGACCATGGAGCCCAAAGGCTTGATGAGGCCAATGACAGCCAACGTGGGCTTGGGCAGGTGCGCTGGGAAGATATACTTGTACAGGGAGGCCTGGCCCTCTTCCACCTTTACCACAGTCTCATCCAGGAAGGGGAAAGCAAAGGTGTAGCCAGTGGCCAATACAATGATGTCCACAGGCTCCTCCTCTGGCATGTCGCAGAAGAGGACGGAGTGTGCCCTCACTTCCCTGATGCTGGGTCGGATGAGCACTTTGCCTGTGATGATGCGCCCAGGAAGCTCATCGTTGAGTACTGGCTCCCTCAGCTGTGTCCTGTGCAAAAACAGTTGGGGTAGATGCAGGCCGAGGACTGGTCTTCCAGCCCTGCTCTATTCTGGGACTATGCCTGGGGCATTAGGGAGGAGAAACCACCCTCCCCTCTCTCCAAATCCTTATAGAAAGTGATTCAGGAGTATCCAGGAAGAAAATGTCCCACAGATACAGAGGAAATGTCCTGTTCTCAACTTGGGATTCAGGAACACTGAGATCGGGACAGTCTGGGCTCCCACTTCTCTGCTGTGAATCCTCTCTTTTGTACTCTATACAGAGAGAGCAGAAAGTTGGAGGTGGGGACCCCAGGAACAGCCCTCACCTTCCCAAGCTGCTGATGATTACAGGAATTTCTCCATTCCCCAGAAGCAGTGGCACAAGGAAAACAGAAATTCCCTTCTCAAGCCGTCCCATAGGCATCACACAAGCTTAAAGGGGTGGGATGGTGGCCTGGGGGAGTCACATGAGCAGAAGGGGACAAAAAAAGAGGAGATAGAGGAGAAACAGAAAGGGGGACCCATGCCCAGAGTTTGGCCCTAGGGTTCCAGAGGCATCTTCGCGGTATTCTGGGAGATAGGGACACTGGTACTTCTCGCTCTGAGCTCCCTGTGAGCACTTACAGAGGGTAGGTCTATATGAACTTTGGGAATGACTGTGCTAGAAAGATGGACAGCAGGGAGAGAGATTTTTCCCTTACTCATGGCTGACCTGGATTTGATTCCTGGAATTCTATAGGGTCCCTGAGCATCTCCAGGAATAATCTCTGAGCATCACTGGGTGTAGCACAATAATAACAAAACAACAACAACAACAACAACAACAACAGCCAGTGAAGCCCAAGGATGGGATTGGGTGTCCCACATTACAAAATCAGGCCCATATACTGCTCTATTGGAGATGCCTGGGTTAAAGGCTGGGAATTGGTAACCTGTGAATGCTGCATGCAGCCTGGGGGATCTGGAGGCATCTTCTTTCCGAGTGCTGCTCTTCTTGGTGACCCATCGCAGCTCAGGGCTCAGTTATTGGCTCATAAGTCTAGTTTATTGGCCAAATATCACTAAATATCAGTTAACTCACAGGAAAAGGGCTATGATTGGAATCTTTGAAGAAGGTATCACTGTAGACAATCGAATCACACCATCTCACTCCCAAGCATGCTCCACACCAGCTATTAAACCAGGCCAATTTGTGTCTGTTTTCCTGCTAATTCACAGGGAAGGCCTGTCTTGGCTCTGCCTGGGAAGGCCTAGGCCTCTTCTTAACCTCTTCAGCAAGGCTAAATAGATGGCCTGTTGGCTAGAGTCTCTGCTTTGCTGCTAGGAAGCCCTGGGTTTGATTCCTGAGTACATCTTCAGCAATTCAGAGCACAGAGCCATGTGCAGTCCTCCAGAATCCATGTCATAGAACTGGGACTACACTTACCGGTCTTTAGGGATGACCCCATAGTTGGCATGGTTGAACCAGCTGTTCATCTTTCTTGCTATCAGTCTCGTGACCAGTGAGGTTGGGAGCGAGTTTCTGAGGAGGTTCTGGAAGCGCGTCGTGAACACCATGTCCCACGGGTAGCCTGAGTCAAAGACCCGGCTCATGACCCAGGCACCACCGGTGGTGCTGAGATAGACCTGCAGGGGGTGAACAGGGGCTGAGATGACCCCATTGCTGCCGAGGACCCCACCTGTCTCTAGAAGGGGCTCCTCTAGGGTCTGTTTTCAGGGGTGCTTTTGAGTTGTGGTCTGACTATGTAGATGGATGTGCAACTCTTTATTTTTTTTTCTTTTTGGACATGCTAAGGACTCACTCCTGGCTTTGTGCTCAGGGATCACTTCCTGGTGATCAGGGGACTCGGGTATGCCAAAGATCAAACCTGGGTTGGCCTCTTTTAAGGCAAATGCCCTTCCCACTATGCCATTGGGCTGGCCCAATGTGTTCAACTCTTTCACCCTGTACGCCAGTTTCTGACCTTCAAAGAGACAGTGATCTTTGACTTGCAGATGGCCCTGACACCTCAGTGCCCACTCATCTGCCAGCCCCGAGCTCCATGGCCCAGTAAGTGAGAGCTGTGGACAGGGAATTGTCTGGGGGCTGAAAGCTTCTAAGACTGGAAAAGAGGTGAATTCAGCTTTCTTTGTTAACAGTGGGGTTGGATGTGACAAACAGATAAGGGGTGCCTGAGCATTATCAGTTGAGAGCCCTAGAAAGTAGCATTGGAGCTGTGGGGAAGAGCAGAGACACCACGAGCAAGGCTGTTCTTTATCAGGCTTGATTGCAGGGACTGTCTGGTGATGTTTGACTCAGTTCCACTTGGTATGGCACATGCCAGACCTGAAGGAGGCTTTGTTCCACCAAAGAAATTTAGATTTCTAGAACATCATTTGCAGGCCATACAAGTCAGGTAGGGAAGTAGGTGATGGGCAGCCCATGGGAAGCATTCGTGTCTAGCCCATCATGGGCCAGGGTCAGACTCTGATTTCATATATAGTTCACAGTCCAGACAGGCCCTACCCAGGGTCTATGAACAGTTATTTTTAATTCTCCTTGCCAACTGGACCTGGGGACTCCAACAAATGTGTTCATGATTTTGCTTTAAAGTGATTACTATGATATATATTTTAAATAATTGTGTGTGTGTGTGTGTGTGTGTGTGTGTATGTATGTGCTTCAGTCATGCAGTTGAAAGACAGAAAGAGTTGTTCTGACACTGTGTATATTTGTGCTGCATCCTGGGATGGAGTTGGGCATACCTTTGGGCAGATTTAGAATCTGTTCCAAGCTGAGTGGAGTTTCTTGGTTGTAGAAAGGATGAGATTGTGCTGAGGAAAGTTTTCAGACTGAAGACATTTGCAAATTATTAGAGAACAAGAAACACTGAGTTTCCTCCTACAAGTGACAAGTCAAGGCAGATGGGCCTGTACTAATATTTGAGAACCCATTTCTCTTTCTTCAGAATAATCTTACAAAAACAGCTAGATCTTTCCATACCAACCTCCTCCTTTACGGAAATAATCAGAAGGAAATGCCAATGTTATACACATCAAATTCCTTTCCTTCCAAGCTAGTTGTATTCTTTTTTTTTTTTTTCTTTTTTCTTTTTTTTTTTTTTTTGGTTTTTGGGCCACACCCGTTTGATGCTCAGGGGTTACTCCTGGCTATGCGCTCAGAAATCGCCCCTGGCTTGGGGGGACCATATGGGACGCCGGGGGATCGAACCGTGGTCCGTCCTACACTAGCGCTTGCAAGGCAGACACCTTACCTCTAGCGCCACCTTCCCGGCCCCGCTAGTTGTATTCTTGCAATAATTAAATGAGTTTCCTACCTGCTCTGCTGGCAGGCTTCCCACAGGATTGTGTGTTTCAGGATGGTTTGTGCTTTCTAGGATTTTTTTCCACTGCCTCCCACAACGTTTCGTCCCTTATAAGCCAACAGCTCATAGATATTTGTTGGCTCACTGCCATTCAGTGAGTTTGTAGCATGGCTTGTAAAACAATATTTGAGAAAAGGTAATGTGTAATACTAAGACTTAAAATGTGCTTGCTGAGGTCCGAGCATTTGTGGTGGGAATGAGAGAGCTGTGTGTGAATGTAAATTGTCATAAAAGAGGAAAGAACATTGCAGAAGAGCTGGAGAGGACAAAGACTGGGGTTACAAAATGCACCTCTCTCCAACTCCAGCACAGCTGCCAGGCCATGGCTGATAGAATTAAAGTGACAGATGTGGCTCAGGATACAAAGCACCAGACAAAACAGGAGCAATTATCTGAAATTTGTTATTTAACAAAATTAAAATGATTTGGGGGAATGTTCCAATCAATGTTCATGGAAGTTGGTGGCCATTTTGGTGATACTCAGCCCAGTATGTGAGAGCCTGATAGCTGGTGTCCCATCTGCTAGTACCTTGGAGTCACCAGACTCACCCCAGTGGTGCTTAGAAGGCACTTCACACACACACACACACACACACACACACACACACACACACACACGAAAAAGAGAACAAAAATGGTACCTTTTTGGCCACATGACTGGCCTCCACGGCAATGTCAGTGCCAGAGTTTCCCATCCCGATCACAAGAACTCTCTTGTCCTTAAATATGTCAGGGTGTTTATATCGTCGACTATGAAAATATTCACCTTTAAAGTTCTTTATACCTAGAGGGGGGAAATATGGAGTCAAAATTTAGAGGATCTGTGAAGGCAAAACATGCATGAAATAGTTTGGAAAGTGGATTAGTATTGAGTTCAGTTTTCAGAAAGCCTGAAGATATAATCCTGAGAATTTACAAGATATTGATAGTGCAGAATCATTCATTTATTGGGAATCTTTAGCTCGTCTCACTATAATGGTCTCAGTGTTTCCTACTCACCTGAAGTGGCTGAGTCAACTAGGTGGCATGAACACTTTCAAGCTAACGTGGATGGAGCTAATACCTTAGCACAAGGTTGGCAGAAATCAATGAATCAGGGGCTGGAAAGATAACACAGAAGTAGGCCTTGTATGCGGCCGACCCAGAAGGGACTCAGTTTAATTCTCGGTATCTCGTATGGTCACCCAGCCAGCCAGGGATGATTTCTGAGTGCAGAACTAGAAGTTACCCCTGACCATTGCTGGACCTGGCCCCAAAATCAATCAATCAATCAATCAATCAATCAAGTTAAAAAATAAAAGAAATCAATGAATCTGTCATACCCATGGGCCTAATATTTAGTTTGTACAGAGCTTTGCAAAGACAGAAGCAAGAGCACAGGGAGAAAGGAAGTGCTTAGTCATCCTCACTGTATTCAAGCACTTTCCATTAACTGCTCTATGCTTGGCACAGAGTGAGGGACAGACACTGGGAAATAAGATACAGAAAGTCAGATGCCTGATAATACCCTGAAGTACTCAGGAATTAACTCTAGCTTTGTGCTCAAGGATTATTCCTGCCAGTGCTAGGGAACCGCAAAGTGGCGTGGATTGAACTCAGGTTCATCCATTCATGGCAGATGCCTGCGTGCTGTAGTTTTGTCCTGGAATTACGCTTATTAAATGGGGATTAAATTTATGGTTTTTTTTTTTTTTTTTTTTGGTTTTTGGGCCACACCCAGCGGTGCTCAGGGCTTACTCCTGGCTGTCTGCTCAGAAATAGCTCCTGGCAGGCACGAGGGACCATATGGGACACCGGGATTTGAACCAACCACCTTTGGTCCTGGATCGGCTGCTTGCAAGGCAAACGCCGCTGTACTATCTCTCCGGACCCAGATTTATGGTTTTTACTAGCTAAGATCTCTCAGCTATCTCAATACAAATAAAATGTCAAACAGAAGTAGAGATTTCTGGAAAATTCTCTCAAGGTTGTATGACACCAAAAATAATGCATCCACACCAAGAACTTATTTTTCCTCAGACAAAGAGATAAAGCATTTAGAGTTTCAGGGAACAGATATTGCTTGGTGTCAGTAGCTTTACTCAGGCCTGGTCATACCTTAGAAACCCAAGGCAATGTCAGGAACTAAGATATAGAATTAACTGTGACCTAAATGTTGAAGTTAGAATATGGTGTGCCTTTAGAGGTAACATTGCTTTGGCTTCTGTTCTTTGCTTGCTTAAGGAAGTTAACTGCCATAAACCTGGCTTTACTGTGAGCCTAAGTATAGCCACAACAGGTTCTAGTTTTAAGGTAAAAGAGCAGCTAGTTTGTAGAACCAAACTCTAGGGGTACATGCCAGGAAATACATCCATTTAAGGGCTAACAGCTGACAGCCAGCCTGATGACACCGAACCCTGGATCTGGGGGCACGCAGCCCACCCAGCCATCTGTCTGATGCTATACTTGAACTACAAACAATCCTAGCCATTTGTCTGTTGCAACCTTGTACTAAGGACTCAATACTTTTAAAGATAACCACCCAGAGGTGGGAATTCTCTAGACTTAGCCCTAGGTAACCTTCAAATTTGGCTTGCTTGTTCTTGGTATCCTCATTTCTTAGGAGATGTTGGACCCCAGCATGCTGGAATAAAGTCGCTTTATTAAGTAACTTGCATTACTGCCCATCTCTCTGGTGGTCTTTTTGGTGGCAGATCCTGAGTTATGGACTTAACATCAACTGTCACTTAAAAATTCACAGAGGGGGCCAGAGAGATAGCATGGAGGTAAGGCATTTGCCTTGCATGCAGAAGGACAGTGGTTTGAATCCTGGCATCTTATATGGTCCCCTGAGCCTGCCAGGAGTGATTTCTGAGCATAGAGCCAGGAGTAACCCCTGAGTGCTGCCGGGTGTGACCCAAAAACCAAATAAATAAATAAATAAATAAATAATTCTTAAAGAAAACTGAGAAAGTCTCAGAAAACTGAAACTTTAAGAGCTGTGCAACCACATTAACACATTCACTCAATCAATGACTGGACATGTATCAGGGGACCACAAGAGGTGAAGTGCATTTAAGACTCAACCACCGGGCCTGGAGAGATAGCACAGCGGCGTTTGCCTTGCAAGCAGCCAATCCAGGACCAAAGGTGGTTGGTTCGAATCCCGGTGTCCCATATGGTCCCTCGTGCCTGCCAGGAGCTATTTCTGAGCAGACAGTCAGGAGTAAGCCCTGAGCACCGCCGGGTGTGACCCAAAAACCAGAAAAAAAAAAAAAAAAGACCCAACCACTGCAGCACAGAGTATCTGAATATTTGTGGTAACAATGCAAGCCAGAGTTTAAATATTAACCTGGCCCAGGGATGCAGCGAGGATCAAAGATCTGCAGAGGGATCTGCTGTGGATCAGATTCGAGTTGGCCAAATTGAAGTGACTTACCTGAAGGGCTTGTACCCTGGTGCTGAACACCTCTAATTGATCTCACCTCTAAGACCCTCTGCCCTTGGCTAAATCTAAAACAGCTTTGGAGATATGTGCCGTGGAGGCTAGAACTGCACAGTAGTCTGAGTATGTGAAGCTAAAGCCTGAACAATTCCTTCGGGTCCATCTAGAGACTGGGATATTGAAATGGAGCATTGGGGCTATTGAAGTGGAGCAAAGCATTGTCGGGCTGTGCAAGACTTACTCATTCTGTTTGTTAGCACTCATGTCACAAGGAATAAAAACAAGCCAGAAAGTAGCCAAAAAGATGGTAGGGAAACAAAGCCAAAACCAACACTTCCTTCCCACTTTAACTATTTAAGGGGAATTGATTTACTAGTTGTAGGGGAACCTCCCATGAGAAAAGTGCAGGTGCATTGCAGAAAATGCTGTACCTGGGAAGGAGTCCAGTGGCAGATGCGGTATGGTCAGAAATCCAGTGCAGACCATGACAGCATCAAAGGTGGCCGACTCTTGCTTCCCTTCCTGCTGTGTGATCACCTCCCACTTGCCAGTAACAGAAAAATCTGGACTCTTGGTTACACTGCAGACTTTTGTCTGTGAAGAGAATCCCAAATGTGATGATGAGAATCATTAAAGAAATGTTGAGATACTGAGGACAATCATTTCCTACATGCAAATCATCAGAGCTTACCTCTAAGATGCTTGAACTTATGTGTGAATAGTTCTAGGAAATAGTATGAGTTTCAGACATAAGCTTAAGAAGGGTACGGGAGCCTGAAGACTAAATAATGGGTTAAAACTCTCATAATCAAGTACTAGAATCAAGACAGCAGTCTAGTGTTCCCCATTTCTCTTATTTTCTTTCTGTTCCAGAAATATTTCACAGAGAACTGTCTCTTTCACGTGAGTTCCTTTTTTTCATGGAGAATGTGTAGTTGAAAATAAAAGTTTTGTCCCTAGCAGTAGCTCCTGAAATGTCTTTTAGAGTTTGTTGCTAACATGTTTTCTTGTGGCTAGAGAACTGCTGAAAAGGTATAATACTTTGCCTGCATTTCTGGGGATTTGCTCAAACTTTAGTCAACTTTTTTGTTCTTACTGAGAACTCATGTGTCCAAGGGTACCAGATTTTAGTTCAGGAAAGAAATAAAATAGTTCTAAGTCAAAGCATGCCCTTGGCCCATGGAACTATCTCTATGACTCCTGATCTGGTGAGATTTGGGGGGGGGTATTAAGGATTGGGACCACCTTTAGCATTTGTGCTTAGGGCTTATTCCTGACTTTGTGCTCAGGAACTGTCCCTGGTGGTGCTAATGGGACCATATATGGTTCAGGTAATCAAACCTGGGTTTGAATCAAACCTGCACGCACCTCCTGTACTATCTCTCTGGTCAGTGATAGAGTGTATTTTTTTTTTTTGGGCACACTGTGATTATTGATGATAACTCCTAGTTCTTCATTCAGGTGCTTAGGGGACCCTATCAGATGCTGGGGGTTGAACCTGGGTTGACGTATGCAAGGCAAGCACCTTAATCACTGTTCTGGCCCTTAGAGTATATTTTTAAGATTGTGAAAATAAATCTTATTTGTTAATTTTTTGGAGTCAATCTTTTTCTGTATAATATATATTATATATATATATTTGGTTTTTGGGTCACACCCAGCAGCACTCAGGGGTTACTCCTGGATCCATGCTCAGAAATCGCTCCTGGAAGGCTTGGGGGACGATATGGGATGCTGGGATTCAAACCACCATCCTTCTGCATGCAAGGCAAACGCCTTACCTCCATGCTATCTCTCTGGCCCCTCTGTATAATAATTTTTTTTTTTTTTGGTTTTTGGGCCACACCCTGTGACGCTCAGGGGTTACTCCTGGCTATGCGCTCAGAAGTTGCTCCTGGCTTCTTGGGGGACCATATGGGACGCCGGGGGATCGAACCGCGGTCCGTCCTAGGCTAGCGCAGGCAAGGCAGGCACCTTACCTCCAGCGCCACCGCCCGGCCCCCACTGTATAATAATTTTTAAAATTACTTTTTGTTTTTGGGTGACAGCTGGTATACTCAGGAGTTACTCCTGACTCTGTACTCAGGGATCTTTCCTGGAAGTGCTCAAGGGACCTTATGGGGTGCTGAGGATCAAACCTGGGTCAGAAACAGGCAAGGCAAGTGCCCTGCCTGCTGTACTATAGCTCCTGCCCCAATCATTTATTTTTCAAATGACATCATCTCTGATAGAAAGGAAGGCAGGAGGGTAAATAGAACACATAAAATACCATGTATTTTGAGAGGATGAAAAACAAAGAGGAGAATGACTAATATTCATTGGTCCCCTTCTTACCAACCTTTCTGACTCTGTTCTCAGAAATGGAAGGAAACTGGATTCAGCTTATGAGGGAGGCAACATACCCTAAGTTTTCTATTCCTGAAGTGCTGTCAAAGATTTCCCTGAACTGTGAGGTCTTTTGTGAGTGTGATCATTGCACTGCTCATTTCTTTGAGGGACAAGTGACAAAGAACTGACCCAAGGATGAAGGGAGTTCTCAGGGCCCAATACACAGGCAAGCAAATAGGATCTGATATTTTAGGATCCTTGGGGTGGGGGGTTATGGTAAACAACAATATACACTTTTTTTTGAACAGGAGATATGTGCTTTTATCCTGGAATTAGGAATCTGGTGCTACCTCCATATTTACTGGGGGACAGAGGCAAATACAAGGGGGGAAAAGAACCCAGGCAGGAGTCTACAGTCTTGTCAGTTCTGTGTGTGCTCAGAACTGGACTGGGCTGGGGTGCACAGGCCAGTTCCCTGTATTTTACCTTAAAGCGGATGCACCGTAGGAGATCAAAGTGGTCTGCGTACATTCTGAGATAGTCCAGGAAGTAGGAATTGGGCACGTAGTTTGGGTAGTGCTCGGGGAAAGGGAAGTCAGAGTAGCAGGACATCTCCTTGCAGCTGTTGGATACCACAGACTTGTAGAGGCTTGCTCTGCCTTCTTCAACATGCTCCTGTGCAGACAGGGACCCCAAGATGTGTAGACACACTCAGGAAATGAAAGTTTCACTTTGAGACATTTTAAACATTGACTTGAGTGGTACATGGTCCCCAGCATCTTCCTAGCAGGATTTGTGATTCTGCCTTGAGACCATTGTTTGTTTGCTTTTGGGTCACACCCAACTATGCTCAGGTGTTATTCCTGGCTTTTCACTCAGGAAGCACTTCAATCAGTCACATGCAGGGGACTATATGGAGGTGCCATGGACTGAACCCTGGTTGTGTGCATGCAAGGCAAGTGCTCTACTGGCTATGTTCTCTCTCCAGCCCCTGCTCTTGAGAACTTTGATTTTCAGTGATCACTCCTGGTGGTGCTGGGGATAGGGGATCTATGTGGTGCCAGGATGAAACCTGGGTTGGCCAAATCCAAGACCAGCACTTCCCTACAATCCCATGACTCTGGCCACTGAGTTTCAGCTCACTGGTGCTGCTGTCGTTCATATATCAACCCTGCCGCTCTGGAGCACTGCTTGCCAAGTTGGCTACTAATCACTTTATTCCTTTCAATTTTGTAATGAAAGATTGTTTGTGTTGCCCAACCCCTACTCTTCCTGTAATCTTACCTGCAAGAATAAATAGTTGGGGAGCGAGGTGTTCAGGGTCTTTTGGAGAGTTTTCTGGTTGGCCCTAGGTGTTTTTTGGAGCTTGCAGCAGGCAAACAAAGGACTCTCTTGGCCCAACCTTTTACCCCTTAACCCTCCTGTTTGTGTGGATTATTTGCTGCTGATAAATATTACCAAGATCTCCCCCCAAAAGGGAACAAAAGGATGCAAGGCAAGTGCCCTACCTGCTGTACTATAGCTCCTGCCCCAATAATTTATTTTTCAAATGACATCATTTCTTTTTTTTTTTTTTTTTTTTTTTTTTTTTTTTTGGTTTTTGGGCCACACCCGGTAACGCTCAGGGGTTACTCCTGGCTATGCGCTCAGAAGTCGCTCCTGGCTTGGGGGACCATATGGGACGCCGGGGGATCGAACCGCGGTCCATCTCCTAGGCTAGCGCAAGTAAGGCAGGCACCTTACCTCCAGCGCCACCGCCCGGCCCCAAATGACATCATTTCTGATAGAAAGGAAGGTAGGAGGGTAAATAAACACATAAAATACCATATATTGTGAGGATGGAAATGTGAGGATGGAGAATGACCAATATTCATTGGTTCCTTTCCTACCAACCCTTTTGATTCTGTTCTCAGAAATGGAAAGAAACTCAGCTTATGAGGGAGGCAATATACCCCAAGTTTTTATTCCTGAAGTGCTGTCAAAGATTCTGCAGAAAAGTTATGTTTATGGAAAGGCTGATATGTTACTTTTCACCTTAAACTGTGTTGCTATGGGAATATTACCCACCTTTGGCTAAAGGCAGAGTCAGGATTACAAAATCTTATGACCCTTCATGCATATTCAGGAAGGGGGAGATCGTTGCCCAACCCCCATTCTTCCTGTAACCTTACCTGCAAGAAAGAGCTGCTCATTTCTGGGTGAGGTCTTTGAGGGGTTACAAAAGGTTTGGCCAGAAGGCCAGGAGGAGATTGATTAGAGATTGATGAGGAGATTTGGAGGAGGAGTTTTGGAGAGATTGAGCAAGGAAGATGGAAGGAGAGAAGATGGCTGAGGGACAAGGTACAATGCAGGGTTGAGTAGTGATCCAGCATAAATGGTTATGATAGGCCACACATGTTGGCCAGGACCTGAATAAAGATGATATACCCTGAAGCCTGCCCCTTATACCCACCGCTATCCTGAAGCTGCAACCCCGGCGGCTGGGGGAGGTGTATACCTGTGGTCCTGGACACTGGAGGAGAAAGGCCTCTCATCCCTTCATCACTATCCACCACCATCCAGGCCCATCCAAAGGGCTGATAGTCAACAGTTTGTTCTTTGCCTGAGCCCATCAGGGGCCAGGACAGCTGAAACTCACCTCCCCATTCTCCCTCCCCTAGACAACTGTCTCTACTGCACAGGGAAAGCTCCAGAGGATTGTTCTTCCCTCCAGGAGGGAAAATGGGAACTACATTTAGGGAAAGTTTGTGCAAACACTTTCTGGGATGAGCCTTCTGAATACAAGACTTTTTTCTGCCTTATTTCTGGGGTCCTGTGATGGCCCCAGAGCCCAGGTAGGTCAAAAGTGGCCTTTGCAATACCCTCTGTCTATTGCTCAACCCATCACCTCCATCAGTGTAGACCAAGCCAAGCTGAGAAGTGAGAAAATTAATCCTCTTTTACTCATAGAACAAGGAAAACCTCTAAGTTCACATTCTCAATTTCTTGGTAGGTTTTTCACTGGCTGTAGGTTCTCAATACATCAATTCCATATGGGGAGCAGGCCCCACACTCTCAGTTTATCTGTCCCACCCAGAGGTCTCAATTTGCCCATCCCACCCTGGAGCTTGTGCAGTGGCAGATAGGGTCAAGACCCTGTTCCGGGTTACCGTCTGTCCCTAGTATAGGCTCTGGTCTGCATCCTGCTTTTTCTCCTCTTCTGAGCTTTCCTGGGCTGGTCTCAACCCCTCATCCTCCAGCTGGAGGCAGCTTGCAAGTGGGTTTTCCAAGGAGCATGGCAGAGTTTTCTGGCACTTTCTGCCAGGAGAGTGGATGACCCGTTTGTTTCTATCTCACCGGTTCCCTGTAAGCAACGGCTGCTCCTCCCCATGACCACCTCCCAATTGGGAGGCCCCCCTGGGTGCCGTTCAGCCTGTCCCTGCATTTTAGCTACATCTTCAGGCAGGTCAAACCCCACTTACGGTGAATCTCCAAAGGCCCCCAAGATCATCGCTCCTCTCGAAGCAGGTGGGCTCCAGACCCTCTTCCAGGCAGCATTTGATGGAGGCCAGACCAGCGACTCCTGCCCCCACAATCGCCACGGCCCTGGCCATGGTCACCTGTGTATGGGAATCGGAGATGAGCCTTTAATACTCCCCTGAAAGACCCACCCCAGCTTGTCCTGCTGGTGAACCAGGACAAAGAATGGAAAGATTGAATGAAGCTTCCACATGAGGCCGCCGGCTGCCTCTGGCATTGCTGCTTGAATCCTAGGCTGGCTGTGCTCCTGCCCTGTCCCTCAGAGCTGGTGCCAAGTGTTAGTCTAGCAGGCCAGCCCATAGCTCCTGGTGATGGGGCTGAAACCAGACCCCAAGAGATAGGCTTGATTTCTTTGTGCCTTCCTAGCAGTGCACAGGAGCCTGGAGCTAATTCCTGTGATACTCAGTCAAATTGAGCAGATGGTTCAATACTCAGGCCCAGCGGTGACTGCTCACCTCTGGAAATCATATACGGGGTCAGATTGAACCCAGGTTTGTTGCATGCAAGGCAATACCTTCCCCACTAGCCTTTCTCTCCAATTTCTTCCTCCTCATCATCACTTTTCATCATCTTCTCAAGGCTGATTAGGTAGAAAAGATATTAAGACACACAAAAAAATAGAACCAAGTTAGTAAGGGTGAGATCAGGAGGGGAAGAAATGTAAAAATGAAAGAAGAGAGGCCAGAGTGATAGCACAGCAGGAAAGATGTTTGCCTTGCACGCGGCTGACCCAGCTTTGAGCCCTGGCATCTCATCTGCCCCCCCCCCCCCCCGAGCCTGGCAGGAGCAATTTATGAGCACAGAGCGAGGAATAACCCCTGAGCGCTGCCAGATATGGCCCAAAAAATGAAAAAGAAAGAAAGAAAGAAAGTAAAAGAAAGGAAGAATCCAAAATTGCTTAAATGCAATGACTCATTCTTAACCTGGGGGTAAGAAATAGCTCCCCCCAACCCTCTGTGAGTTTACTAGAAGGCAACTTTTTTGCTGCTTTTAGACTCTGCTCAAATCCTTTATTGTGCATCTCCTAATCTCCCTCTGTCCCAAAACCTCTCTCTCACTCCTTCACAGAGACATGTATCAAAATGCCACCAGAAAAGGAAGATCTTGTCAGGCTCCAAGGTGCATGGTGCTATTATCAGCTGTTTTGAGGGGTAGAGGAAGAAAAACAGCCCCATATTGACGTTGCGTATTAGGAACACACATGGGCCTGAATTAGACATTGCAGAGCCCTGGGTATGGGCCCTGCTGAGAACTGGCAGGTAGGGTAGAGGGGGGATTAGAAAAAAAACACAGGGGTCCAGAGCGATAGCGAAAGTGTAGGGCATTCGTCTTGCATGCGGCTAACCCAGGATGGACCGTGGTTGAATCCCCATCGTCTGGTATGGTCCACCAAGCCAGGAGCAATTTCTGAGTACTTATCGAGGAGTAAGTAACCCCGAGGGTCACTGAGTGTGGCCAAAAACAAACAAACAAAAAAACCAAAAAAGGAAAAAAAACACAGGCAAGGGAAGGGAAGCAAGAAAGGCCAATGACAGGCACTCAGTGGAGTGGTCAGGACTCTGCAAAATACAGAGCCTTTAAATACAAAGAGAAGGTGAGTATATACCCCAGAGGTGGGATTCTGAAGGAGGGTTGCTGCCCTCTCCCACCTGGGCTAGATGCCACATTGAGTCACAGTAGAAACCATCTATGGAAGCAGGAAAGTCCCAGCACCCACTTCCTCATGCCTCAGGAATCCGAGTTGAACCACCTAGCAGTGGATGGGCTGGCACTTAGGTTGACACAGGACTGGTGTTACCTGGATGTCTCGTCCCATTACTGGGCCTCTCTGGCTGGCATGGATGGCTTTATTGCTTCTCAGGTCACAGAGCTAAAAGCGGCAGTTTCTGAGATGGCTCTGTCCCCAAATACTTTAACAGAACTGGAAAAATCCAAACTGTATTACCCTCATCTGGAGGATCCCAACATCCTATCTGGTTATTACTCACTCTTTTTTGGGGGGTGGGAGGTTCTTGTAACTGCTGGTACTCGGGACTTATGATGGTGGCAGACTCCAGAAAGCAAAGCAGTAAGTGAAGCAGCGCTGGCTTGAGTCCTGGTATCCCGAGACTCAGTGGAAGAGATGAGAAATGTCAGACTGAATATGGGACTTGGGTGAGGCATTGTTTACATTTTAACCTGGTCCATTGCAACAGACAAGCACTGCGTGAGCTTGGGAGGTGAACTTTAGTCTTGCCCTGCTCCCTGACAGAATATCAAGAGTCTTGGGGGTTCCATCAGCACCTCTCTCTCCCAGGGAGAGCTTGGGCTAAGCATCTGTGCCAGTAACTGCTATCCCTAAAGGGGCACCCCCATTTCACATGTAGAGCAGACAAGTCCTCATGCTCTTTTGTTTGTTTGAGGGCCACACATGATGATGCTCAGGGATTTCTCCTGGCTTTCTGCTCAGAGATCACTCCTGAAGGAGTTTGGGGACCATATATAGTACCAGGAATAGAACCTAGTCTCCCATGTGCACAACAAGCCCTCTTTCTATTATACTATCTTTCCAGCCCCAGAATTCCTTTTCTAAGGTCTTTTTTGGAGACACCTCAACTCTGGGACTCTGGAAAATCAATGACATGTGTATAGAGCAAAACATGGGCTTGAGAATTGCAGGTTCTGAGTTTGAGCAATACTTTCAGAAGTCTTGGTAAAAGTAAAATATGTCTTGGTAAAAGTGGATTTTATTTAGTCTTATTTTTATTTATTTATTTTTTGTTTTTTTTTTTTTGGTCACACCCTGTGACACTCCTGGCTCTGTGCTCAGAAATCACTCCTGGCTTGGGGGACTATATGGGACTCCGGGGGATCGAACCGAAGTCCATCCTAGGCTAGCACACACAAGGCAGATGCCTTACTGCTTGCACCACCGATCTGGCCCCTAAAAGTGAATTTTAAAGCTTCACTTTCCTTGATTTAAAATAGTTCTAATACTGAGACCAGAGTGATGGTACAGGGGAGAGGGCATTTACTCTGCACGAAGCCAACTCGGATTTGATTCCTGGCATCCCAGATGGTCTCCTGAGCACTGCCAGGAGTGATCCCTGAGTGCAGAGCTAGAGTTAGCTCTGAGCATCACTGGGTGTGCCCACCCCAGAAAAGTTCCAAACCTATGATCACAGAGCACTGTTTTCTAACCATGTGGTGCTGAAAAGAGAATTTAGAGATCTTGAGATGCTGCCAGCCACTGTGGTGTTACAACATCATCTTTAGCATCATTAGTAACACAATCATCAATCATAGTGGTGTCCACAGAAGACAAAGAAAAGGCACAGACCTCACAGTGCCCACATAGATATGATGCATGTTATTGAGATAATGTATTTTCCAGCTTGGTTTTGGGCCTTGGTGGTGCTCAGGGTTTACTATTGGCTCTGTGCTCAAGAGTCCCTCCCATTCATCTAGCTCTTTGCTTTATTCTGCAACCCTGGGGTACAGATGGTTTTCTGCTGCTATCCAGGCCTCTCATTCAACTCCGGTGGAGGTCACCTCCCATAAGGAGGCTAGTAGGGAACCCCTAAGAGAAAGGGCTGCTACTGGCTCCAGTCCTTAGGGAGGATGGAATCCTTGTGGTAGGCTAGGAAAGATCCATCAGAATCGAAGTCCTGGTTAGAGCCCAGTTTGTGTCCTCCAGCCATCTTTAGAAGCACCAAGCCATGGAGGCTGGAAACTGGGTGGGGGGGGGGTTCACTGGGTAAGGAGGCTGGGGAGAGAAGATGGTTTCAGGGGTGCAGAGGGAAAAAAATAGTATGAGGAGCTCCCATGGAAAATTAACCAGAGATACCAGACTGGCCCAAGAGGAAGAGGAAGTTGCAGCTGTGTTTTCTGATTTGCTGGGCATGGAAGTAGCAAAGAGGAAGCAGGGAAACTGATGGAGAAAGCAGCTGGCAACTGGTTCAAAAGGCTCAGAAGAGTGATGGGAACCTATGGCAGCTTCACTACGGCTTCCAAGGCTGTGGTACAGCTGTGCTGGGGTGGAGATCCCAGCCCCATGCGTGTCTCTGGGGGACCTAGAGGGCAGCTGGGCATTCACTGGAGGACATTTCCCCGTTGTAGACTATTCCAGCCTGTCCCCAACACCTCCCCTTGTCCCTCAAACAGCACAGACTAGCAAGGTGGTCAGAAGGATCTGGCCTCCACCCATTTCCTGTGCTGTTTAATCTCTCCCAGGCATTTCCTTTAATTAAAGTTTGGCACACAGTCTTGCTTGGAAGAGTGGCCAGATTAGGAAGAGTCTGATCTCAGGAGCACCTTTGGCTTAATTCCACTAATATAAGTTCTGGTCAGAAAGTGGACAGGAATAGTTGGGGGAACTGGGAAGGGGAATCTGGTTCTGCCTCTTGGAAATCAGTTCCTGCTCCCTGCATGCAACCTAGCCAACAGCTAGGTTTCAGGAGAAATTTAGACAGGAAAGGATTTTTCTTTCCATCCTCGTAACAGTGCAGTTCTTACTGCACTGAGCTCTTAAATTCTTGGTTGTTTGGACATATTCTCTGAAAGTAGGTAACATGTCACAGTCCTGCTGCTTTACTTTAGAAAGGGTCTTTATTTCTCTTTAAGAATCACTGATGAGTGCACAGAAATAAAAAGAGGTCTGAGTAAAAAAAAAAAAAAATCACTGATGCATGTTTGGCTGTGGGTGGGGAAAAATCAAGGTGTCTGCCTAGAGGACAATCATTGAAATGAAAGGTTTGTGAGGTCCCTTTAGCAAGGAACCACTTTGGGGAAAGTTTTGGGGTGGGCTGGTGAGTGCAGTGAAGAACCTCTTCGGAAGAAAACAAGGCATGTGCCCACTGGCCGGAAACCTCCAGGATGACCTGAAGGAGGAATTTCCTGCATGCCCCACCAGCATGCAGGAAAACAGCACTAATCTCCCAAGGTGGTTTATCTTGGAGAGTCTCCCAGTCATTAGCTCCTCAGTGACCCCACAAAAAAATCTTCCTGGGAGCTCATCAAACCTGAGATGCAAGGAAAGCAGTGGGTCTGAATTAAATCTAGTGCAGGACTGAGGTTTCTATCCATTCCCTAAGACCATGTTTTGAGGCAGATCGGGGCCAGAGCTGGGGATGCATCAGGTTATCTGGACGAGCTGCCCCAATGTTAAGAATTTCATCTTAGACTTGAACTAGTGCTGTTTTAATTTTTAAATTAAATTAATTAATTTATTAGGTCTTTTTTTTTTTTTTTGACCACACCTGATGATGCTTAGGGGTTACTCCTGACTCTGAGCTCAGGAATCACTTCTGGTGGTGCTTAGGGCACTAAATGGGATACCAACTACAAAGAAAGCACCTTACCTGTTGTACTATCTCTCCAGTCCGAAACTAGTGATGTTTTTAAATTAATACCAGAAGATTCTGAGAGGTGACCAGAGAGAAGGTTGTTTGTAAAAAGGTTTAAGGGAATCCCTTTCCTAGTCGTTTTGTTCTCATGGAGTTGTCCCTGCCCACCCCCACCTCCCTGAGACCCTCTGATTTAGCATCGTCCTTTCTCAGTGGGTTCCACTGTAGGACAGGATAAAGAAGCAAAGCCACTCCCTTGCCTTGATTAAAGGAAGAAGTCAAGCAAAAGCAGAGCAATACCAGGCACACGGGCATGGGAGGTATTGAGAGCCGAGATGGCCAACATATCTTGCACAGATTGGACAGTTAGTGTTGATGACCCCACAGCCTACCACTCTTCAAAAGATGAACGGTCACTTAGGCTGTCACAGACAATAGTGGAAAGAGTGGGACTATGTCCCATAAACTTTTATTGACAGAAATATGTTGGGGGAAGGGTAGGGGCTGAATTCCATCTCCTCTTCTAAAGGCTTGATAAATGCAAGAAGGCCTTGTATTTGTATTTGTAGAAGGCCTTGCAAAGTATTTGTTAGGTAAAAGTGAGGGAATTAGTTTAACAAAGAAATAAATCTATGTATCACTTCTCATTCTACCAAGGGATATGCTTATAGAAAACATTTTAAAAAATCTGATAGAACTGCTATTTCAGTGGGCTTTAAATAAACAGAAATTCCACCAAACAGATTACTAACATATTGCTCTAGATCCCAAAGGGAGAAATACAAACTGAAGTGATCTCCCTAGAAATCATTTGGAGGCAATAAAGAAGTTTACCTAAAACTTTAATCTCTGACCTTTTCCCTCTCTTTGAAGGTTTTGGTTTGAATTCAAGGCAAAGAGCGTGGGTCTCAGGGGCAAGTCAGGCAAAGAACCCTCCATATGAATATTTCATAACCAGATGCTTTTCTGGTATGTTGCTTAATATGTACTGACATGAAATTGCTTGTGTTCTTTTAAAATTTCACTTCCAAGAAAATGTCTCTAATGGATGAACCTTCTCTCTTTCACAAATGCGATAGAGTGACTTTCATCTGGGTTATTTACCTGGCCTCAACTGAAGACAAAGCTCACTCTTTCTAATGCTTTTAATTTTCCTGGTGAATATATTTTCCTCTCCCAGTATTTAGTACTTTTGCAACTTGTCAGTGATGATTTTAAATCACATGTGAAGGTGTTTCTCATTGGAAACTCCTTTAAACACTTTTTTGCTTTAGTTTAAAAAAACAACCAACAAATCAATCAATATGCCAACCAATATACATAACAAGCAATAAAATGATGGTTTCAAGAAGAATGTTCTTCCCAAGGAGTAGATGTCTGATTACAAATCAAATAAAGGGAGGCAAAATACCCGATCATTACTGGAGGGTTTCCTAAATGAGCTGAGTATGGGGTGAGGTCTCATCCTTCACCTTGAGAGCCACACGAACCTAGATTCTTATTTCAGCCACGTAGGCAGGACTATCTGTGTGGTCTTGAGTATGAGAATCTATCAATCTGGTCTTTGTTTTACCATCAGTAAAGCAAATCAAGCAGCAGGACTGACTTGCTGAGTTAATGGTATAGTCTGTGCTTATATAATGTGCCCAGTATACAATCTCTAGAGTGATAAGTACTGAAAAGATGTGTGTTTAGCTATTATGACATATTCATTTTGTTTTAAGTTGTTTGATTTGGGTCCATGCCTAGCGGTGCTCAGGGGATACTCCCAACTTGTGTTCAGAGTGTTCAGAAGTGTGAGAAAGGCCAGGTGCCAGGGATTGAACCTAAGGCTTCCATCTACAAAGTCTGCTCATGGCCCTTTGAGTCCTCTCCAGGCTCGATTTTCATCTTCCCTCAGTGTCCCTGCCAAAAAGATAAGACACATGGTCATCTGTCCATCTGTCTGCTTAGCTCCAAGTCTGGATCCCTGAGGGCGTGTGCGCAGAGCCCTGCTGTAGGGATTGGACTGGGAGCTTGGCACTTCTCTGTCTTGGATAATTTCCCAATAAGCAAATAACCTGGAGTGACAGCTAAGAACTTTGTGACCAAACAGTCATGAACGGGGCATTTCAATATTTACCCACCGTTAAGCTTTTACAATCGTTGGAATCACTGGGGTCTGCTTTCCAGCCTGAGGGAGTCTACAGGTGGTCCTGGTCTGACCCAGGAGAGACAATCGGAAGGCTAAGGTGCTTCTGGTCCTGGTTTGGGGCATCCTTCACTTTTACACAACCCACCCATGACCTCACTCTGCTCCTCTCTCCTCTCCAATCCCAAACACAATTTCACACAACTTCAGCACTTTCTCTCTCTTCTCTCTCTTTCTGTCTTTCTGTATTTCTGTCTGTCTGTCTGTCTCTCCTTTGAGAGATCCCCGCACTGCGAGCTGGCTGCCCACTGATCAGAACCACTCAAGTTGGAAGCACACAGCCAGCCCAATGGCCAGCAGTGTCAGCGCCTTGAGCAGGAGGGAGAGGTGATCTCGGGCTCCGGGCTCCAAGGAGCGGGTCTTCAGTGGCTTCAAGATCCTCTGCTGCTGGGTGAGAATGGCCTCTCGGGCGTGGGCCCATTGGCCGGGCCCTGCCAGGCGATACTGATAGGAGTTGCAGGGCCCAAAGTAGAGCTTCAGCGCCAGCTTCGGGTCTGTGCACAGGAGCCCTAGGATGTCAGGCTTGGCTCCAATCTCCCCGGCCAGCTCATCCAAGTAGTCAATGTAATTGGTCTGCAGGATCTGACTTGGACTGTCTCCAAACCTTGGCGAAAGGAGAAAAAAGAACCGAGTCACAGAGGGTCCAGTGCTCCTCACCCTCCCTGAGGGCTGGCCTAGCTGCTGAAAGCAGGAGGGAAGGTTTGGCTCTGCTCAGTTGGGATTCAGCCAACAACTCCTCAGAAGAATGATCTGTGTGTCTGTCCTCACCCAGAGATTCAAATGTATTTGGTCTAGTTGGTGGCTCCTGAGTTTGCATTTTTTTGGGAGGTACTCACCCAGTGATATTCAAGAATTACTTTTGGTGGTGCTCAGAGACCCTGTAGGATGCCAGGGATGGAACCCAGGCCTGCTGCACATAAGGCAAGTGCCCTCTCTGCTATACAAAAGCTCAGGCCCTAAGTTTGCATTTTTAATTAGCAGCTAAATGGTTCTCTTGTGGTGAGGCAGGTCTTACCCTTTGGGAAACCCCATTCTATGTAGGGAATAATTCTTTTTTTTTTGTTTTGTTTTTTGGTCACAACCGGAGTGCTCAGGGGTTCATCTGGCTCTATGCTCAGAAATCGCTCCTGGCAGGCTCAGGGGACCATATGGGATGCCAGGGTTCGAACCACTGACCTTCTGATTGCAAGACAAACGCTTTACCTCCATGCTATCTCTCTGGCCCTGTAGGGAATAATTCTTACAAAGTCATTCTTACAAATCAATTCTTCTTTCATTCCTCTTGATGATGTCTGCCATCATGGCACTCTCTGAGGGCAGAGCGCACAAGCCTGGAAGAGAAGATCAGGCTTTGAGAAGTGTATTTGCTTCCACATCCCAATATGCATGAGGCTCTGATTCCTGGCAGCTAATGCAGAGCGAATGCTTTTCCTCCAAGCCACATTACCAGCCCCTGAATTTAATTTTATGCCACCTGGGGTGGACAGGATGCAAGGCAAGCACCTTAATAATCCCTGGAACATCTTTCTGGTCCCATTGCCCTGCATTTTTTACTGTGTGAATGCTTCAGTTCCCCTCCGGGAGTTAATCTTGTGAGATGAACCTTGGCAGTTTTTGCATTGATTGACACTTGTCATTGAGAGATTTCGAGCAACTGTGAAAAACTTAGCCACAACAGCTTCCTGCCTACTCACCTTTGAACACCCTGGTGACCCAGCGAGCTTGAAGCTCTGCTGTTGGGAAAATGGGACCAAGGGGCTGGATGAGACCGATGAAGGCAAGAGTTGGCTTCTCCAGTTGAGGAGGAAATATGTATCTATACAGTGAGATCATGTGATTCTTCCCCACTTGAAAAAGCGATTCTTCAAGGAAGGGGAAGGAGAAAGTATATCCTGTGGCAAACACGATGACATCAATGTGTTCCTCCACCGTCCCGTCCTCAAAGATTACCGACGTTTCTGTGAATTCCTTAACTCTGGGTTTCACCTGGATGGCCCCATAGAGCAGACGGCTGGGGAGATCATCATTCAGAATAGGCTCTTTCAGTAGGTATCTGGAACAATCACAAGCAAATGCTCAGGAGGCATATTTCATGTAGGTTTGGGTTGGCTCTGAACAAAAAAGTGCTTTACATCTTCTTTTGCTTTTTTGGGTCACACCCAGCTGTGCTCAAGGCTTATTTCTGGCTCTGTGCTCAGGTATCCATTCTGGAGGAGTTGGGGACCATATGGAATGCTTGGGAGTGAATCTAGGTGAACCAAATGCAAGTCAAATGCCCTATCCACTGTACTATCACTCTAGCCCCATATTTAGGAATATTTAAGGTCCAAAAATATTCCTGAAGTCTTTGTATGGGATGCCATATGCATAGGGCTAAGTCTGATTGTATTTCAAAAATTATCTTTTGTAGATTTGAGAACTATTTAAGAAAAGCAAAAGAAATGTAGGCTGGAGATAGGTCTTACAGCACCCCATCACATGACATCTGTTGCAAGCTTTCTTTCTTAAATCTTTTTCCCTGTTATCAGCAAAAGAAAAATAAACATTCATAATGTTTACTTGAGTTTCTGAGTCTTATGATGTATAACTTTGAGATCAACAGGACTTTGTTTTTCTCTCCTGGCAAAGAAACAGCATGTTCTCAAGAACCCCACCTCCATTGCCCTGGGAAAAGTTATCCCAAGTAGAGTTAGCAAAAAAATAACAATCATTGGAGTCTTGGGGGCACATCTTCCACCACCACCACCACCACCACCACCACCACCACCACCACCACCACCACCACCACCACTACCACCACCACCACCACCACCACCACTACCACCACCACCACCCCAGAAAAAAAGTTGGTAGCTTAACTTTCACCATCTCCACTGTTGGACAGCTCTAGCTATGAGAACATTCTGTCCAGGAGGCCCTTGTCTACTTCCTAGAGTGGCATTTCCCTCATTTCCTTCCTAAAGATGTGCTGTGTAAACAGTGACACATTTGGAACCAAATTCATTCCTCTGTGCTCCCCTTGGATTTGGAAACAGGGCTCTTTGCTGAGAGAGGCACCAGCCAGTGAGTGCAGGAGACACACCCCAGTCTTACTTGTTGTAGGGCTCCAGACCATAATTCTCATGGCTGAACCAGCGGTTCACCTGCTGTTCCATCATCCATTTCAGCATCGACCTGGGCAGGATGTTTCGGATCATGGTGCTAAAGCGGGTGTGAAATATCAAATCCCAGGGGTAGCCATTCTCAGAGATGCGACTCATGACCCAGGAGCCATGTCTGGTACTGATGAACACCTGCTGGGCAAAAGGAGGAGCAGCTGGAAGCAGGGCATGATCCTCAACATAAAGCAGTATTTAGCAACTGGTCTGTCTGAGCTGACAATATACCACTGCCCCGAATTTCTGTGGCTGCCGTCCTCTCACTGACTGGACAGACTTGGATTGTTCTTTGTGTTCTGCTTAAGTATCTCCATGAATCTCTCTGTCTGTGATCAGTTTAAGCAGGGGTGTGCCAGGACTGCTTTGTGGTGGTGGCCATGCCATGTAAAGTCTTGTACAGCCTAAAGATTCCAGGCTGGGGACTGGGGACTCTGGTGTGGGTCCAGCCCATGAAAAATAAATGAATCCAGGGAAAGACCTTCTGCTACTTCTATATTGACTGAGGTCTGTCCCAGAAGGGATGTGTTTCCTGCTCTTCCCAACAATGCTGCTGGTTTTTTTTTTTTGGGGGGGGGTCACACCTGACAGTGCTCAGGGGTTGCTCCTGGCTCTATGCTCAGAAATCGCTTCTGGCAGGTTCAGGGGATCATATGGGATGCCAGGATTCGAACCACTGTCCTTTTGTAAGCAAGGCAAATGCCCTATCTCCTGCTATCTCTCCAGCCCACAGTGATGCTGTAGTGTTTGGCCTTTGGTTGCTTCTCAATATCATTCTGTGTAGGTACAAAAATGAATAATGGTTGAAAGACCTTAGGAGCACAAGAATATTTTTGGGATGCTCTCTCAAGTGGTGCTCAAAATATCTATGAGCTCTACAGGTGATTTTTTATTGTTGTAGTTGTGAGCAACAATCCCTGGCAGTGCTCGGGGATTATTCCTGGTGCACTTAGGGATTATTCCTGGTGGGCTCAAGGGACCATATAGAATGCTAAAAACTGAATCTGGGTTGGCCTTGTGCAAGGCAAGAGCCTAACCACTGCATAATCACTCTAACCCCTACATTGACTTTTCGACTTACAAATTTTCGGAGAAGCACAATGACCAGTAAACCAACCAATTCACTGAACAACTAACAAGCCAAACATTGGGTTGACTAATTAGCTCAGTCAGTCAATTAACCCACCACCACCCAACTGGTTAATGAGCAACGAAGTCTGGATTGTCTGTCAGTGACTTTGACCCTGCCCTTCTTCCCTCTCCTCCCCACCTCCTCCCAGCCTCCTACCTGAGATGCCTTCTTACTCAGCTCCACAGCAATATCTGAGGCTGAATTCCCTATACCAACCACCAGGATGCGTTTCCCCTCGAACCCTTCTGGGAACTTGTACTGCCGACTGTGGAAATACTGGCCTTTGAACTTCTCGATGCCTTTAGCAGGAAGAAGAAAGAAGTTTATGATCTAGGACATTATTTTCAATGGCACTGTAATGAACAGCGTTTCCTTTCTGGGCCAAACATCTGTTTTGCTCCTCTTCTACAGTCACCAGGCTAATCGACAAATTCAAAATACAGAGTGTATAAGACATATAAACTAAAATATTTGCTACAGGACCAAGGAGATTATTTCAGAAGCTGCAGTTTACAGATTTATTAGGGGAAGAAATGGTTTTGATGACTAGATTGAGAGTAAAATGCTATTTTAAACTGAATGATACTTGCCTGTTCTAGTGCATTTACTCATAAACATCATGAAGTGATATTACATAAGTATGCAGTAATTAGAATATTACTTATCATGCTTATTTGGCAAAAGCCAAACAACCTAAAACCAGGTCCATAGATAGGACTTGAGACATGTTTCTACCTTGCTGTAAATTGTCACTAAATGGACCTGCCCCCAGGAACCTATGACTTTGTTAATGTATCTCGAAAGATTGCTTGTCAGAGAATCTTTATCATTAGTTCTCACTGTTTGGTCCCTTGGTCAACTGTGGTTGGGTCACCTTGGAACTTATAAATGATGCAAGTTCTGTCGATGGGTTGGAAATAGGGGGGGGGGGCACTTTACACTTAGTTGTTGTTGTTGTTTATGTTGTAGAGCCACACCTGTCTGTGTTCAGGGCTTACGTCTGGATCTGCACTCATGGATAACTCCTCACAGGGTTTGGGGGACCATATGCAGTTCCAGGAAACAAACCGATGTTGACTATATGCAAGGCAAGCACTTTACCTGCTGCCCCAACTTTCAAGTCATGAATCATCTTTGATTTTATTTTTATTGTTGTTCTTTGGACCACATCTGGTGTTTCTCAGGACTTACTCTGGCTCTATGTTCAAGGATCACTCCTGGAAGAACTTGGGATAAAGGGATTGTGTCACTTGTATAGTGACAAGGATCAAACTCCACATTTGTCTTATGTGAGGCAACTCCTAACCTGCTGTACTATTGTTATGGCCCTTGAATCAGGTTTTTAGAAGCCCTCTAGTTGGTTTTTATTCTGGTTGTAGGTCAGTAGATCTCTAGGTTTCTTTTCTTTTTTTTTTTTTTTTTGGTTTTTTTGGGCCACACCCGGCGGTGCTCAGGGGTTACTCCTGGTTCTCTGCTCAGAAATAGCTCCTGGCAGGCACGGGGGACCATATGGGACACCGGGATTTGAACCAACCACCTTTGGTCCTGGATCGGCTACTTGCAAGGCAAACGCCGCTGTGCTATCTCTCCGGGCCCGATCTCTAGGTTTCTGATGAAATCAAATGGACCACAGTGGAATGGTCTGGTCTTACTGGACTTTTTGGAAGGCTTCAGTTTCTCAGGAAGGTGACCGGGGTCATAGTACAGTGGTAGGTCATTTGCCTTGCATGAGGTCAATGCAGGTTCGATCCCAGGCATCCTATAGGGTTTCCTGGGCCAAAACCAAAACCAAAACAAGAACCTCAGGTGGCCCTTAGGGAGGCCTGGACACTCTGGCTCAGATGATCTCTGACAACTGGGAAAGGAGAGGAAGGGCTTGGGTGGGGGGACCAGGAGAGAAGACAAGTGACATCTATCCTGCCACTTCCATGAGGCCTCCATCCTGTTGTATATAGGCTTTAGTTTGTTTCTGTCCACTCTGCTCTCTCTGTTTATATTTTGGTGCTGAAGCAAAAATCCCATTGACTTGGCCTACTCAGGCATTTGGGAGGAAAGAAAGTGGCTGTTGTAGGTCCTGGCTCCTAGAGCAGCTAAACCAAGAACCACCCAGGTGAGTCTCTTAAGTCCTAGGAAGACTTTGCTTCTGGCGAAGGTCCCTGGATGCCCAGTGTCAGGAAGACCCTAGATTTGGCTTTGTGACCTCTCAGCTTCCTGACAATCTCTTGACCTTATTTTAAGAGGCAACCATTGAGACCCACTTTCTTTCCAATGCAGCCAAGTCCCAGGATGCCCAGTTCTAAGGCCAGAGCTCCTCACAGGCCTCACCTGGGAATGACTCAAGCTGGATGTGAGGCAGGATGTGGTGGCCACTGCACACCATCACAGCATCAAAGATGTCCCTTTGCTCCTGGCCTTTGCACTCGGTGACCACCTCCCATTGGCCGGAGGACGAGAAATTCGAACGCCTTTTCACACTGAGGACAGTTGTCTGCAGAGTGAACACAGAAAAGGGGAGAGTGACTTAGACACAGCAGGGTCGAGGCTCTGAGTCCTAGGGGCAGACACAGGGATGGTTTGATCCTGTCTATATGGATAACACCATGCTGTAAGCAGAGACCCACACACTGCAGCTTTCCACCACTCATCATTCACTGTTTCAACTTGAACAAGTGGATTGATTTCCTTTTTGCTCACTGTGGGATATCAGAGGGAATGAGACTTCTCTCAGGATTTCCTGCTTGCTTTTAGTCAAGGAATGCCTTGTTTTCTTCCCCTTTTTTTGTCTCCCCATCTGTCTCTCTTTCTTTCTCTCTTTTACTTTCTCTCTCTCTCGCTCACTCACTCACTCACTCACACACATATGCACACACACACACACACACACACACACACACACACCACAAACAACAAACCAATACCTGGAATTGAATATATTTGAGAAGATCAAACTTTTTGGCAAAAATCCTAAAATATTCCAGGACTTTTGAATTGTGCAGGAAGTTTGGAAAGTCTTCGGGCATTGGGAAGTCACTAAAACAGGACATTTCTTTGCTGGTGTTGGTGATGACAGATTGGTAGATGCTGGCCAGGCCATCCTGGACTTTTTCCTAAAGGAGCAAAGGCAAGAATGATACGGCATCTTAAGCAGCTGCTGTGATCTCCTGCTCCTCATCTCTATCTAACTCACACTTGAAATGATCTTTTGTGGCTAAGGTGAAGAGAAACATCTGGATGGTAAGGCTGTGAAAGCATGGAGTTGGGGGAATCCATTTCCCAATGTTACACCCTAGGCAGCTGTTTCCAGAGAAGAGATTAGCAAAAGGACCTTATTTTGAGTACAACAAAGGGTATTTTGTGTTCCTATCTCTGCCTTTTAAATGTCAGTTATGACGAGAAGCCCCTTTTGAGAATTGGGGGAGACTGCTTCCATCTTCTTTCATTTTCTTTTGATTTTTTTGGATTTGGTTCACACCCAGTGATGCTCAGGGATTACTCCTAGTTCTGCACTCAGGGATTACTGTTGGTGGTGCTCAGGGGACTATATAGGATGCCTGGAATAGACCCAGATTGACTTCATGCAAGGCAAACACCCTCCCCACTGTGCTATCCATCCAGTCCCAACTCCTCCTCCTTTCTACTTCTCTCAGAATCAACCCTCCCTAGGTTATGGGTAGAAAAACATACTAGAGAATTTAAATTAGACCCAGCTCTTTGTGTGTGTGCATGTGTATGTGTATGTGTGTGTGTGTGTGTGTGTGTGTGTGTGTGTGTGAGAGAGAGAGAGAGAGAGAGAGAGAGAGAGAGTATTTATATCTAAAATTAAATCTCCCATCTTTATGCCCTTTTTGTTTGTTTGTTTTGGGGTGGCCACACCTGACAGTGCTCAGGGCCTGCTCTTAGCTGTGTACTCAAGAATCATTCCTGGCAGTGCTCAGGGAATCTGAGGATCAAACCTGATTTAGCTGTGTGCAAGGGAAGCACCCTCCCAGCTGTCCTATTACTTACTCTAGCACCATCCCATCTTCATGGTTTTTTTGTAAATGCATCTTTCCTCCAGTGATAAAGGCAACCAGCGTAACCCAGCATTAAACTTAGTCTGGAGTGTGCCTCAGTTTCTCCAGAGGCATGTACAGTGGCTGTGTTTCCAATCTCTTAAAGAGGGGTTTTAAACCACAAGAAAGACCATAACGTGAAATCTTTTTTTTTTTTTTTTGGGGGGGGGGTTTGGGTCACACCTGGTAGCGCTCAGGGTTTACTCCTGGCTCTGCTCAGAAATCACTCTTGGCAGGCTCGGGGGACCATATGGGACGCTGGGATTTGAACCACTGACCTTCTGCATGCAAGGCAAACGCCTTACTTCCAAGCTATCTTGACATGAGCCAAGTATAGCTATTTGATGCCCCTAACATGAACTTCTGAGCCAACAGGCTTCCCATTGGTCACCAGAGCCATGAAATAGCTCTCTGGAGAAGCATGCAGGGCACCTGGCAGTGGTAGGCAGGGAAGAGAGAGGAGAGCAAGCTCGTTGCTGTAGAGGCTCAGCATTAGGGCATCAAGAAATGGGAAAGTTTTGGGAACTCAGATGAATTGGAGCCAAATAGAATTATTATCTCTTCTACAGGATAGTAAATAAAGGAAAGTAAAATTTAAACTCAAATCCCGGCACCACACTGCACATTCCTTTCTCATTGTTAGCAGAGGAAATTGCTCCTTTCCTGCTAAACTATTAGCTCAAGGGCCCTTAGATTTATGGCTACAATGAATGAGGCAGACTGGGCTAGAAATGGGAGTCTAGTCTTCAGAGTTTGACAGAGGC
This sequence comes from Suncus etruscus, assembly GCF_024139225.1. Lineage (NCBI taxonomy): Eukaryota > Metazoa > Chordata > Mammalia > Eulipotyphla > Soricidae > Suncus > Suncus etruscus. Next base: position 59,499,621 of record NC_064854.1, on the reverse strand, counting down.
CCAGATCCATCTCTATAAAATTCAAAGGCGTGAGCCTAAACTTGGCAGCTCTCTTGAACTCCAGCCCCTGAAATGTTCTAGAATCTATATTCTTGCTGGTTGTGCTATTAAGGAAGAAGTAAAAGTCCTTGGTAATGTCATAGATCTCAGCTCACTGTTAATTGTTCTGGACCTGAAGGACCAGACACACTATTCCTTCACTATCTGTACAAGAAGCTGCACATATCCAAAAGCCAAGAAAAGATTAAATATGGGGAGTTGCCTCCTTGATGAGCAGAACCCTCTGCCAGACCTCTCAGTTGTTCCAAAGTCAGTTTTATCAGCTGTGTCATTAAGTCACAGAGTCAAAGAGAGAACAATTTGTCCTCAGATGATGTTATTATTATTATTAAAAATAATATGTACAGGGCCAAAGAGATAGCGCAGCGGTAGGGTGTTTGCCTTGCAAGCGGCTGACCCAGGACCAATATTGGTTCGAATCCCGGCACCCCATATGGTCCTCCATGCCTGCCAGGAGTGATTTCTGAGTGCAGAGCCAGGAGTAACCCCTGAGTGCCGTCAGGTGTGGCCCCCAAAACAAAACAAAACAAAAAAGAATAATATGTAAGAGTGGCCGGAGAGATAGCACAGCTATAGGGTGTTTGCCTTGCTTGCAGTTGATCAAGTACAGATGGTGGTTAGAATCCTGGCATCCCATATGGTTCCCCATGCCAGGAGATATTTCTGAGTGCAGAGCCAGGAGTAACTCCTGAGTGCTGCTGGGTGTGACTCCTCCCAAAAGAGAATACTATGTATTATTATTATATTGCTGGAACAATATGGCATTTGTCTTACACACAGCTGACCTGGATGACCTACTTGGGTTCTATCCCTGGCATCCGTATGGTCCCCTGAGCCTGTCAAGAATAATTTATGAGCCAGGAGTAATCCCTAAATGACTGCTGGATATAGCCCCAAAACAAACAAGCAAACAAACAAAAGAATAATATGTAGAACCTTTGGTAAATATAGGTCTTAGTGTGTAAAGATCTTCTTTCTTCACACATTCTTTATTTATCCATCCATCCTTCCATGTACCATCTACCCTTCCAGTCCCATCCACCTCCCATCCACCCATCCATCTTTACATCTATTCACTCACCAATCAGCTTTTAAATGCCCTTTTTTTCCCCTATAAGCAATGTCTTAATTTTTCTAGCCTAGAATCAAAGTTCCAACAACAACTTAATTATAATTTCAAGAGACCTGTAAAAACTAGACAGATGAGGATAGGCCAGAATTAGTGTTTGATACAGTGATAAAATGCAAAGGCATTGTGTTAGAACAGAAAAAGGTTTCTATCACATACTTAAGGATACTGTGAGCTGATTGTTGGATAGATACATTTTGGAACTTTTATTTTTAAATACTAACTTCCAATTGCATCTGACTCAAAATGATATGTAAGTTCTTTCCTGATGTTTCAGAATGATTGAACACAATGTTCTTGGCAAAATGAAACATCTGAGATCCTCATATAATCCTGTTATCAGCATGGGAAATCTTCCAGGAAGCCAAGAAATACTCTCAATCCCCTCACTCAAGCTCATAAAATGGGATGAATAGTCCAGTCAGAGCTAAATGAGGGTTGGAGACAGACTGGACTAATTCCTAATTCTACCACCTTTCACAAGTCAGTTTCTTAGATTCCTTTCGTAAAATGGGAATAATTAATCATTTTAACATTAAACAACTGTTCTGAAGCTTGAACATGAGTAAAGTACATAATGCTTTGTTTGCAGGGCCCAAGACATGTTTACTTTTATTGGTGTTTTTATAGGACTCTAACTAGAGTTAACCTTAGTGTTAATCTTCCAAACTAGTCACAGTTGTTTTGGGTTTGGGTTGTGTGGGGCCGCACCCAGCCATGCTCCTGACTTGCTCCTGGCTCTGTGCTCAGGGATGACTCCTGGAGGAGGTGCTGGGGTGAGTAGAGGACATATGAGGTGCCGAAGGATTGAACATGGATTGGCCACATACACGACCTCACTTACTCACTATACAGTCTCTGTGGTTCTAAACTGGCTTTAAGATGTGGTTTGATGGGGCTGGAGAGATAGTATGGAGGTAAGACATTTGCCTTTCATGCAGGTCAGTGGTTCAAATCTCAGCATCCCATATGGTCCCCTGAACCTGCCAGGAGTGATTTCTGAGCATAGAGCCAGGAGTAACCCCTGAGTGCTGCCAGGTGTGGACCCCCCCCCCAATAATAATTTAAAAAAAAAGATGTGGTTTGAGAGGCCAAAGAGGTAGTTCCTAGGGTTGTACCACATACTTTGCACACGTGAAGTCTCACCTTCTATTCCCAGATGCACCTCACTCTAACTCCCAGTGCTGACACCCCAGTACTGCTCTGCACCTCTGAAGATCTCCTGTATCACTGGGCCCAAGCACCATATTCTCTCCAAAGGTTATTTTTTCTGGGGAGGGCAGGGGAGAGGGTTGGGTCATAGCCAGTGACACTCAGGGGTTACTACTGGCCCTGTGCTCAGAAATTGCTCCTGGCAGGCTCGGGGGACCAATATAGGACGCCAGGAATTGAACTACCATCTATCCTGGATTGGCTGTTTGCAAGACAAATGCCCTACCACTGTGTTATCTCTCTGGCTCTCCAGAGGTTTATTGGAAACTCTGGATCTTAGTGGGGAACCACATGACCAGAGGGAAAATGATTTTTCAGAGCTCATCTAGAGAAAGTAAACCAAAGACTGCTAAAGCCTCTGAGAGAAATATGAAAGAAAACAGTTGCATACAGATAGCTGGAGTGGGGTGGGGGAGTATGTTTATTTCCGAATACTAAAGCCCCAAACAACAAAGGCAGTGTCTCTGGTCGTTTTTCCATGGAGTATCAGAGAAAAGGAGCTGGAGGAACATGCAGTTTTCTCTCCCTTCAAATAGCAAAGCAGCAAGATGAGGACCTAGATTCAAGAACCCTCACTATTCACTACCCCGTGATCCCCTAGGTCAACTGGACCTCAGTTTCCTTTCCAGGTATATACAAAGGTTGATTATAATAGCCACTTTTTTTTTTTGGTTTTTGGGCCACACCCGTTTGATGCTCAGGGGTTACTCCTGGCTATGCGCTCAGAAATCGCCCCTGGCTTGGGGGGACCATATGGGACGCTGGAGGATCGAACCGCTGTCCATCCTATGCTAGCGCTTGCAAGGCAGACACCTTACCTCTAGCGCCACCTTCCCGGCCCCTATAATAGCCACTTTTGAGGGGCCTCTCTCTCTTTCTCTCTCTCCCTTCTTTCCTTCCTCTCTCATCCCCCCAACCCCCTTTCTCTTATTTCTATTCCCTGGAAAATGTTACAACTGTACACTACATTCTGCAGTTCCAGGGCTGTCAGTAGGGAGCGCCAGAGAGCCTTGTGTTAGGAGGGGATCAAGGAATCTTTCTTTTTTTTTTTTTTTTTTTTTTTTTTTTTTTTTTTTTTTTTGGTTTTTGGGCCACACCCGGTGACGCTCAGGGGTTACTCCTGGCTATGCGCTCAGAAGTCACTCCTGGCTTGGGGGACCATATGGGACGCCGGGGGATCGAACCGCGGTCCGTCCTCGGCTAGCGCAGGTAAGGCAGGCACCTTACCTTTAGCGCCACCGCCCGGCCCCGGAATCTTTCTTTTTAACTTGTGATTTTTAGAAGGAAATTGAGTAAATCAGAACTGAAGGAGTAAGATGTCATCAGAATTGATCCTGGATGGCAGAGCTGTCAAAGGACAAAGCTTCCATCAAAACCCTGACTTGGTCCATTTTTGCTCATGCAAAACAGAGTAGTTTTTACTCTATAAGGAATTCTTGGTTTGCTTTGGATAGAGGGAAGTGTTTACAATTTCAAGAGAGATTGAACTAAGGTATTGTTTTTGGGCCCCAGAGAGTTTTAGCCTTAACTATTCTATAATTAGTAATGCTTAATTAATTTAACTTTGACTTTTTTATACCCCCTAAAGAGGAATTACTGTTTCTAACAATTCAGATACTGGGCTTAGAACAGCAATAGAACTATTTGGGGGCAGAAAGTATTAATACTATTCTTGGACAGTCCCCTCAAAATAATTCTCACTTCTTTTCCTAAAAGTTAATTATAAATAAGGAGAGCTGGCTTTTCGATAGGAAGATCAGATACTAAAAACAACAATGTAAATTATTAAACATTAAATAAGACATAGTATAAGTTTATATTTCTTCCTTAGATTAAAAAATCCCGGGGAAGTCCCAAATGGAATCCTACTGGAGACTTGATCAAGTAACATAAAATATTTGGTTAAGACAATAATTATTATATCTTATAGTATCATGTGAGCAAGTCATCATTACAAGAAGTTAATTAAGAAACGTGATTCAAAAAAAGAAACGTGACTCAAGCTGTTTTCCAGTGTCTTCTCTACAGTGTAACCTGTTCTGCATAAAGAACATGCATATCTCTGTAATTAACTCTGAGTGTGCTTGGATAGTTGGATTAATAGATTTAAATTATTTTATTTTTGTGCTACCTTTACCTAGGCTTTCCTCAGTGTGGTTTGGACAAGTTTTGGTTCATTTGGGCCTCATGGAAAAAAAATCAATTCTCTTCAATTCCTAAGATTCTGAATCAACATACCTCCTTGATGTACCTTAAAGTCTATATAATTGAGGACCCTAATGTTAAAAAATCCCATTTGAGGGGTCGAGAGATAGCATAGTGGTAGGGCATTTGCCTTGTATGCAGCCAATCTTAGGATGGACGTTGGTTTAAATCCTGGCATTCCATATGGTCCCCTGTGGCTGCCAGGAACAATTTCTGAGCACAGAGCCAGGCATAACCCCTGAGCACTGTCGGGTGTGGCTCAAAAACCCAAAACCAAAAAATATCCTACTTGGCATGGGTTTCAGTTGAAAGTCAACAGTTAGACAGTCATGCCTTCTCCTTGCCGGGCAGCTTGTAGGGGGCCCCTGATATATGTGTGTGTGTGTGTGTGTGTGTGTGTGTGTGTGTCAGTATGATCTCTGCTAATGTCTGTCTTCTACACAGTCAAATCTTTCACTTCTAATCTGCAAAACTCCTTCTGATTTTAAGCCTTCTTTAGATGTATCTGCATCATAATCCTAAAGTTCTTGCTCTTGCATTATGAGCTAAAACTTGTGTTTAATTTATTTTGAATAAGAATCTAAATGAGATCATGGCCAGTAGTTGGGTATTAACTGCTTGGTATCAACTGAACCTTGATTTGAGTGCTGATTCCTCCAGCTGGGTGCAGCAAACTGAGTCACTTCACTTCTTCAAGTCATATTTGTTCCTTCCTGTATGAAACTTTGCTGCACTTATTGTGACTAACATTCATGGATGTCTGTTAGAAGTTCTTCATACTCCTTAGCCTCCCTTAGCCTTCTACACAGCACTGTGAGAATATTGGAACTCCTTGAGATTAACTTCTTTGTAGTATTGAGGAAAACAAGATGCTGGAATATAAGTACCTCATTCAAGATCACATACCTAACGAGATACTCATAAAGTGGTGGCAGGGAATAATCTGAAATCTTTACATGGTCTCTAATGCATCTTTCTCTCAATTATTATTTCTAAAGGACAGCATCTTTGCCAGTATTGGAGATTGACTAATTTATGCCTGCATCTATAGACCAGAGTTCTCAGCAATTATCCCAGGTGTCACTAGATGCCACACACACAAATATGATTTATTGGTCAGAGGTCAATAAAGTTAGGGCTCCATAAGGCATATAAGAACCATTTGCTCAAAGATGGGAATATATATATATATATATATATATATATCCATGACAAATCATCATGGAGATGCAAATCAAAACAACAATGAGGTATTATTTCACACCACAGAGACTGGCACACATCAGAAAGAACAAGAACAACCAGTGCTGGCATAAATGGGGAGAGAAAGGAACTCTCACTGCTGGTAAGAATACCATTTAGTCCAGTCTTTCTGGAAAACAATATGGATATACCTCTAAAAACTGGAAATTGTCTGTTGTATCCTGTTAATGCATATTTCTCTGTGACTCTGGTATATCTCACCTGTTCTGACCAAATTGAAATAAAAATTTTATGGTAACTCCTAAAACAACAACAACAACAACAACAACAACAAAAACCTGGAAATTGAGCTTCCTTATGATCCAGCAATACCACTCCTAGAGTTATATCCCAGGAACACAAAACACAATACAAAAAATGCCTTCTGCACTCCTCTGTTCAGTGCATCAGTATTTGCAATAGCCAGAATTTGGAAACAACAAAGGTGCCTGACAACAGATAAGTGACTAAAGAAACTGTGGTACATCTATACAATGAGTGAAATAAGTCAGAGGAGAGGGATAAACATAGAATAATCTCACTCATCTGTGGAATATAAAGAAAATAAAAGATAGTGTGGGGATGATATCCAGAGACACTAGAGATGAGGATTAGGAGCACCAGTCCATGGTAGGAAGCTTGCCACAAAGAACAGGGAGTGCAATTAAAGAAATGTCTACTATGAAAGGAACATGCCTGGCACCTCCTCATTAACAGTAGTGCAAACTACAGTGTCAAAAAAGAGAGAAATAAAATGCCTGCCTCAGAAGCAGGCGGAGAAAGGTGAGTGAGAGGGAAGAGGGCATCAGGGAGGGTAAGAGGGAAACTGTTGACATTACTGGAGGGAAATGAGCACAGGTGAAGGTTGTTGTAGATTGTATAATTGTAACTAAAGAATAACTTTATCTGTGAAAAATAAAACAAAACAAAACCCTAAGGTCTGAACAACCTTGTAATCACAGTGTTTATATTAAAAAAATTAATAAAAAAGATGATTTGAAAAGAATCTCTGTCTTGAGAAATAGTACAGTGGGGAGGGTGCTTACCTTATACTTGGTCAACCTGGGTTCAATCCCCGATATTCCCTATGGTCACTCAAGCACCAAGAGTGATCCCTGAATGCAGAGCCATGAGTAACCCTTGAACATTGCCAGGTGTGGTCCAAAAGAAAGAAAGAAAAGAAAATAATCTGTCCCTTCTATCCTATAAAAGCTGACTCTAATATTAATCTGTTAAGTTAAGAGTGGCAGAAAGTTTGGATGGACTTCAAGACCATTTGCTGAGCCCTGAGAACTCCCTTCCATGCTGGTAACCTGGCCGAAAATAGACACCTTCTTCCATTCCTGCATAGCCAAGAGAAGCAATTCTGAGCAAGGAGACCTGGCAAAGTTCTTGCTAGGTCTGTAAGAAGCTAGCACACCCTCTGGGCAACCATGGTAGCATCATCCACTTACCTTGAACCTCCAGAGTCCCCCAATGTCTTCTGTCAGCTCAAAGCAAGTGGGATCAAGTCCCTCATCCAGGCAGCATTTCAGAGAAATCAGCCCGCTGACCCCAGCTCCAATCACAGCCACCTTCTTCACCATGGTCACCTGCCTGGTACCTGTTCAATAAGTGGATCTAAAGCTGCCACAAGAAGGTATGAGGATCCTGGTGGAGTGACCAGAGAATCATGTATAATGCCAACTTCAACCCACAGCCCCAGGTCATTCTCCGGCTTCTGTGCCCCTTGAGATAAGCCAAGTGGTTTCCAGAACTTGGCTGCAGATCTTGTTTACAGTGTCTTGGTCTAACATTAAAAAACAACCCAGTTAGCAAAGCCCAATGATTCAATAACATGCTACTTGAGGTGAAAGCCAAACCTCCAGCTCATTTCTGCAGTGTGCTGAGTTCATCCTGCCTGGACCCTTGCTTTCCCAGTTGCCACCTTTTACCTTGGCTTCTGTTTTGGAGTTGCTGTGTTTTAGGTGAAAGAGTTTTCTCTGTTCATTGTGAGCTGGGCGCAGGCAGAAGCGTTGTCGGGACTTGAGGAAGCATTTATAATGAGTAAAGTGAACAATGGGATAAGTATTTCCTCCTTCATGACTCTGCCAGCTGGAACTGCAGGAACTCTGGGACACCCTGACATCACATCAGGAGCTCATATTCCAAGGCTCTTCATGAGAAACAACATTTTTACAATTGTGGCGATTATGTATGTACAAATTCTGTCTGGGAAGCACCCTCAGTGGCAAAGTCAGGTTAGGATGGTTATAGACAGTGTTCATTCTATGGTTGACAAATCTGGAGAAGCTTTCTCTAGCTCTCTCCCCAGCAGCTCATTTTAGAAAGGATGTGCAAGTACTGTGCAGGTTGATGGATTTGTTTTCCTTCTAAAAAAAGGTTCATTTCAAAGGTTAAGCACTCAGTTTTTGGCCCCGAGCTTCTGGAAATTGCATTCCTGTTCCAGCCTGGCTTTCTCAGCAGCCGACACCAGCTTTGTTCTGGAGCTTTCTAAGACCTCATGGGTGTTTGAGTCTTCCACTTTCTTGGGGATTTGCTCTTGACCTGGAGAGTCTCCCTTTGCTGGTAAACTCAGTTATTAGCACTGCGTTAGCTTGGAAGGTTTGGTGTTGTTCAAATGAAGCCCCTGTGCATGTTGGTCTGGGTTATGTGTTGCCAGGGGCTTTGTGCATGAGCCCTTGGTTCTAGGTACCCTGATGCCATTTCCCATAAATTCGTCCTAGGTGCCACTCCCATTCTTTGTGGGGCAGATACAGCTATGAGCAAAGTTTACCTCCCTTCATGGAGTTTAGTTTTCTTCAGCAAAGATCCAGACAGGTAAGTGAGAAAAGGAAATGATCTGATTGATGGGGATGAATATTCAGGAAAGAGATGAAGGAAGTAGTGAGTGAGCTCTGGCATCTAGGCACGACGAAGTGTTCTTGGGTAACTTAAAATAAGGCATTTCCCCAACACTTTCCAAGTTGAATTTGGTGGTGGTGGGTTCTGTGAGAACTAGAACAATTCTATGACAAGAATGAAAAAGCACCACCTTTCAGCATGATGGTGGGTTAGTACTAAGGAACAAAAATGCTGAACATATTTCTCAGTTAAAGAAAATGGTTCCATCGGATCTGAGCAAAAACCAAGACCACTAATTACAGAAGATTGATTACAACAGTAGTGATGAAACAGAATTTCTAGAACTGTAAAGAAAGACTCTATCCTAGACTTCGTCCTATGACCTGTGTAAATGCCTAAATAGATCTCTAGCTACAGAGGCCTGATTTTATCATCCACAAATGAGTGGAAAGTTTTCTGGTACCATCAAAAGACCTTGGGGTGTGTAAATGAGTGGGTATGGAGCCTGTAGTTGTTCCCATGGCAGTATGCTTCAAGGGTGGAGAAACCCTGTATCTCTTAGGCCAAGGAAATTTCCTTTCTAATTTTTAATTACTGTGCCTATCCAAAAAAAAAGCACAAAACCTTGCCGAACCAGGTCTCCTTCCTTCATTTTTTTTTGTTTGTTTTGTTGTTGTTGGTTTTTTCTTTTTTTTCTTTTTCTTTTTTTCTTCTTCTCTTTTTTAAATTTTCTTTTGTTCTTATGGTTATTATATGATGGTGGTTGTTTTAGTAGCTGGGTGATTTTTTTGTAGTTGCTGGGTTTTTTGTTTTATTTTGTTTTGTTTTTCCTTATCTACTTTTAAATCGATATTTATAACCTCTAGACAGAATCGTCCAAGTTTTTTTTTCCAACAGAACTGAATCATCTTGTTCTGCCTCATGAATTGACGGGGGAAAAACAGAGGACACCAGGACCAAACAGTCATATGAACATTGAGTGGAAATTAAAAAATGATCAGACTTAAACACCAAACCCAAAGTCAGCAACAACAGAATTGATACACAATCTACAACAAGCTATACACAGAGGGGAGCAGTTATACTAGCAGTTCAGGGGGCAATTGAGGGTGATATCGGATGCATGATGGGAACAGGGGTGGAGGAAGGACAACACGTGGTAGAATGGCCCTGATTCATTGTCAGTATGTACCCTAAATATTACTGTGAAAAATTTGTAATTCACTTTGGTCACAATAAAAATTATTAAGAAAGAAAATGGGGCCCGAAGAGATAGCACAGTGGCATTTGCCTTGCAAGCAGCTGATCCAGGACCAAAGGTGGTTGGTTCGAATCCCGGTGTCCCATATGGTCCCCTGTGCCTGCCAGGAGCTATTTCTGAGCAGATAGCCAGGAGTAACCCCTGAGCACTGCTGGGTGTGGCCCAAAAACAAAAAAAAAAAAAGAAAAAGAAAAAGAAAATGGTTCCAGGCATAGCTCAGTGGTCAAGTACTGGCCTTGCATGTGTGAAATCCTGGGTTTGGTATTTCACACTACACACACACATACACACATGCATACACACTTGAATTTATGTATCCCTTTAATTAATAAGTATGCCAATTACAACTGAGCTAAAATGTATAAAAGGCAAATGGTGAAGTCTTTGCAGAGCCGAAAGGTAACCATACCTTTCTCTCACACACTTCCTTGGCAGTCACCACCATCAGGAGCTGATTCATTCTGTTTAACCAAATCCTTCAAATCCTATTAATGACACACCTCCAATGTGACTGGATGTCTAAGAGAACAAACAACTTGAATTCTGGCTGATTTTCTTCCCACAGACATATTCAATTTTTTAACTCAACTAAATATTTTTGTTGTTTATAATGAGGTAGCTGAACTTTATAAGCCAAGGAGAATTCGGGTATTGACTTTTAAATAGTCCAAATACACGTTGAGAGAGGTTCAAGTGATGGTAAAGCAGGTAAGAGGCTTGCCTTGCATGTGACTGACCTGAATTCCATCTCTGACACTCCATATGGTCCCTGAGCCTGCAGGAGTTATTATTCCCTGAGCACAGTCAGGAGTCAGCCCCAAGCACTGCTTGGTGTGGCCTCCCCTCAAAACAAACAAACATGTACTTGGATTAGAGCTTGAACTTTATTTTCGAAGACTATTTCATGGAGAGAAGACAACTTAAAGACATCAGAGAGAAGGGAGGAGTTGATATAATACTGTCCAAATAGCTTTGAATAGAGACTCATGGATTAAATTAAAAACTACCTTTACATAATTAAAAAAACTTTTGTTCTTGGGTCACACTTTGCAGTGCCTAGGTTTGGGGATCTGTCCCTGAGGTGCTTGGGACCATGTGGTGTCAGAATCTGTTTTTATGGCCCACCCACTACTTAAAATTTAGAACAACATGGGACCAGAGCAGTGGTGCAACCAGTAAGATGTCTGCCTTGCCCGTGCTAGCCTAGGATGAACCACGGTTTAATCCCCCAGTGTCCCATATAATCTCCCAAGTCAGGAGCGACTTCTTTTTTTTTTTTTTTTTTTTTTTTTTTTTTTTTTTTTTTTTGGTTTTTGGGTCTCACCCGGCAGTGCTCAGGAGTTACTCCTGGCTCCATGCTCAGAAGTCGCTTCTGGCGAGCACGGGGGACCATATGGGACGCTGGGATTCGAACCGATGACCTTTTGCATGAGAGGCAAACGCCTTACCTCCATGCTATCTCTCCGGCCCCAGGAGCGACTTCTGAATGCATATCTAGGAGTACCCCTGAGTGTCACCTGGTGTGGCCCCATAACAAAACAAACAAACAAACAACAACAACAAAAGCAACTCAACAAATATGGGCCAAAGAGCTAGTAGTAAGCTAAGGTGCTTGCCTTACACTGGTTTGATCAGGGGTACTGCATGATCCCCTGAGTACTGGCTGGGGAAGATCTTCAAGTCCTTCTGCCCTCCTCCAAAAAAACTAGTTACTAAATATAAAAGATCAAGGAATAAAATCAGATAAAAATATTAATACCAGGCCTCCTAAAATATGCAGAAATCTTGTGGGACAGAAAAATCTGCAAATTTTTTTCTCAGTGGCAGAAAAGACAGACACCTCTGTTTCATATACCAACAAGATGATTCATTAACAGTCTGTTTGTTTCACTCACTGACCTCTTGGGAACATCCCAGATGGCATCCATGTTTGGTTGCTTGAGGATCTCCTCAATATTACCAACTCCAAGCAACTACATTGATAAGAGGAATCAACCTGAACAAGAAGGAACAGATTTGTCTTGAAACCTCTTATTGTCTTAGACATTCCTGATTTGGACCTTCAGAGCACTGCCCTGGGAACCTTGGCCCATGTCTGGTGATTCTTGGCCTATAGGCAATTCATTATGAGGGTTTGAAGAGAGAGTGCTGTTAAGAATATCTGGGCCCTGCCCAGTGATACTCAGGGGGCTGTATGGCCAGAGATTGAGCCAGTATTGGTTGCATGCAAGGTAGGTCCCCTACTCCCTTGTACTATATCTCCCCAGCTCCTGCTAAATGCTACTTTCAGTGAATGAGGGAAGGAAAGTGATGTGAGAATCACTGTCTTAGCAAGTCTAGGCAGAGGCTCACTGGCAGCTAGCTGTAGGCGTCCTGTGGTGACAAAGCAAAACTGAGGATGAATAGGAAGCACATCAGGACCTTGAAACAGATGGTGCTGGCAAGCAGCTGTAGGTGCTTCTCAAGGGTCAGCTGGGCAGAACATGTTCTCCTGAGCCAGTGTGCAGGGACAGGCTCGGGCAATGTTTGTGGGCCTCCTCCTATGTATGAAGAGCAGAATGTGAAATTTCAGGAAGAACCGAGGTTAGACCTACAGCTGGTGCCAGGCCCTTTTACCCTAGAAAGGCTCAGAGGAAGCTGCCAACCAAACTTTACCGACTGGCCTTATCTTGACCCTTGGCAGCCTAATCATTCTTTTTCCTTCAGTTCTGTCAATCCTACCACTTCACCATAAATCACCATAAATTCAACATAAATCTTTGTTGAAGATGCTGCATAAATAGGAACTCGGGCATTTCAATCTCGACAGCCTGCATGTTTTGCCAGGGTGATGCCCAAGGCATATGGGGTGCTCATGTCAGCCCCTGACAGAGCATTTAACTCTTGCTGCTCTGGGTATGAGTATCATAATTCACTTCTACAGCAGTGCTGAGGTTTTATTTACTTACTTAATTATAATTTTTTTTTGTTTTTGTTACTCCTGACTATGTGCTCAAAAATCACTCCTGGCTTGGGGGACCATATGGGATGCTGAGGGATTGAACCCTGAACCATCCTAGGTTAGTGCTTGCAAGGCAAATGCCCTACCACTTGTGCCACCACTCCGGCCCCAATTATAAATTTTTTAATTGACTCTCCATGAGATACAGAGTTAAAAAGTTACTGAGGGCTGAGTTTCAGTCACACACTATTCCAACACTTATCTTTTTACCAGTGATCATTTTCCACCACCAATTTCCTCAGTTTTTCTCCTATCCCCATTGTAGTATGACAGCCCACACCCCATCTGCCCCTATGGCAGACACTTTTCTTCTCTCTTCCTCCCCCCCATCTCTGTCTCTCTCTGTCTCTCTCTCTCTTCCCTTTTTTGCAATACTGTTATGGAAAGTGGATCATGTATATTACTTTCCTTCCTTTCTGTGGTGAGTCTTAATTCCCTGCGTGAATAGATCTCACTCCATCCATTCCCAGGTTGATCTCATTATAATTTGGGGGCTCCAATGAATAAAACTGTCTGAAATAGTCATTTACAAGTTGCTGCAAAAAAAAAAAAAACATTTTCCTTTTCCTTGGCTTAATAAATATCTGAAAATAGAATGAGATTAAATTGTAGGTTTGTTTATTTTTGTTTGTTTGTTTTTTGTTTTTGGGATCCAACCAGCTGTGCTCAGAACTTATTCTTGAATCTGCCCTCAGGAGTCACACCTGGGGGTTTTCGGGAGATTACCTGCTGTACTATCATGGTGATTCCTCATATATCATTTTAATCTAGACATTAAAAACACCAGATAAAGCCAGAAAACATTCTTACTGAAATGGTCAGTGTATGATTTAGGTTCTTAGATTGATGTGGAGCTTTTTTCTTTTTTACATAATAGTTAATGGTAAAGGTTAATGGTGAATGCTTTACTCTGGAGTTTGTCCATAATGTCTTTCCTTCTGTTTACAATCATTCTGGAGTTTATCATCAGTGCAAAGAAGCCAGAAACAAATAAAAGATGTGCAAACTGGAATGGGAGACGCAGACCAATGTTTATTTCAGACTCCATGATCATCCATCTAGAAAGTGTATCATAAGCTACCTGAAGGTTACTAGATTAATTTTCAACATATTATCATTACCTATTAGAAAAATCAAAAGAAAGTTGACCTTTGTGTAGAATAACTGGTGACTCTTTTCAAGAGCCCCCAAATGGGAGATTCTTATGCTATCCCTGACACTGGATGGGAAAGATTATGCCACTAAAAAAAAAAAAACAAACAAAACCAAACAAAAACAACAACAACAAAAAAAACCATTAAATGCCATTGAGAGAAATTCAAGGTGAGCTGAGAAGTGGAGGCTTGGAGATACTGAGTTATGGGATGTCAGTTCTACTCTGAATAAAACCCTCTTTTATGGGGGTGGAGTCATAGTACAGTGAGTGGGGGGGGGGTTGCCTTGCATGCGACTGATTCAATCCCTGGCATCTCAGAGGTTCCTCTGAGCACCACTAGGAGTGATTCCTGAGCACAAAGCCAGGAATAAGCCCTGAGCACTGCCAGGTATTGCCCCCAAACAAAAAACAACAATGAAAAAAAAAATTCTCCTTTCAAAGCTAAAACTAAAACCCCCCTCTTTCAAAAGCTTGTTTTGCTTGTGACTCTGAATTTTGGTGTGGGCTCCCTTTATCTCTGCCATCTTTCCCCTCACCATGAACATCCCCAGATTTGTCTCTTGTACTGTTGGATGGCCTCCTGGAGCACCGAGGCTCATTAGAAAGAAAAAGATGAAGAATCTGGCATCTGATGTCTACTTAGACCAGTAGACAGGGCTGGAGAGCTGGGGGATGCTTGGTCAGGAGCCCAGGTCCCTCCCCATTAGTAAAAGGTCAGGAAAGCAGCAAAGAGGAGGGCCAGAAAGGAGAACACCCTAAGCACATTGTGCAAGGGCTGGGGCCTCTGAGCTGCCTGCACGGCCCTGGTTCTTGTGACCTGCACAGTCCGGTCCCACTGGGTCATGATGGCATTTCTGGCTCCCTCCCACTTCCCTGGGCCCATCAGCCTGAACTGGTATGGGCTACAAGGTCCAAAGAACACCTCGAGGGCCAGTCCGGGGTCAGTCAGGAAGAGCCGGGGGATGTTGGGTTTGGAGCCGATGAAGGAGCCCAGTTCGTCCATGTAGGTGATATAGTCTGTCTGCAGCGTCTGGCTCTGGCCAAACCTACAAGCACAAGGGGATGGGAAGAGTGAGCATTGCCAGTGTATGGGGAAGTCACCAGGAGTCTCCTCAGAGAACTAGCCTCAATTTCCTTCTTGCCCTAATCTGCTTGTGGCTCCATTTTTGCTGATTTGAGTCTATCTGGGTGACATCCCTGTAAACTCCTGGCTCTCTGAGACTGGGTAATTCAGTCTTTCCAGAGACCATAAATTCTTTCTTGGCTCTTGACCTCACAGGATACCACGAGAAAATGACAAGACACAAAGATGGTCAAAGAAATCACCTAATAGGCCCTAAACACATCTGGAGTATTTTATCATCACACAGATGGGCCCTAAATTAATAAGGGATTTCTGGGAAATAAATAGGAAGGATTAATCTGAAATTCAGATTCTGGTCTATAAGTTCTTCAATGACAAGAGAAAAAAAAAACACATTTCGAGACTGAATGACTTAATGCTTTAAATAACTTGCTAAATCCCACCATGGCTTGGCTGGGAACATGTTTGGATGGATTGGAGTGGATGTCATCTACTTAGAAAGCAAGAATTCTCTCTCTCTCTATTTCTCTCTGTTTCTCTCTCTCTCTCTCTCTCTCTCTCTCTCTCTCTCTCTCTCTCTCTCTCTCTCTCTCTCTCTCTCTCTGATTTCTACTCGTCAGAGACCAGCATCTTCTGGTTTGCAGTGACCAATAATGTCTTCAGACTTTGCTAAATGTCTCTGAGCTTGGGTTGGGGAAGCAAAATCACTATTCAGGTTATTCAGTAATAGGTTATTACTATTCACTATTTGAGAACCTAAACTCCTGAGTCCTGGAGAAGCAGTGTTTTTAGAGCATTCACTCTTCCTTGCCTATTGGGTTTGGTTATAGCAGGAGATTCCAAAATTAAGAACTGGAATAAGTATGATGTTCTAGAACTTAGGGGTGTTTTCCTACCTAGAGAGACAAGCTGTAGGATTGATTTCCTTAGCAAGTGAACTCTCTTACCACTTGAGTTTCTTCCCCATTTTCTCATCAACGTCATCTATCATTTCCTTCTCACTTGGCAAAGTGCATTTGTCTAGGAGAGAAATGAAGAGAGAAACATTAGAAAAGATAAGGAGCCAGAAATCCAGAATGAACTGAAGGAAAACTTTATCCCAGTGCTCTGGAGACTAAGAGGATTTTGTTTTTGAGGCTCAGTCTTTAATCTCATTAGCAGAAAAACTCTTCACAGAAATAAAAGATGTAAGAATTCACTGATCTTGCTTTAAGAGTGGCTAAGCTGACTGAAGATAGAGACTGGCAGAAAGACAAACAGAAACAAAGACATAGATATGATGAGAAGTTCTTAGCTTCACACCTAATGCCACACTTTGGGAAGATCCAAATCTTCACCAGACCTCAGTACACATTTTTCAGCTAACAACTCAAGAGTTTCTCAATATTTTGTTTCTGTTCTTTTGGTCATCCTGGTGGTTTCTAGGGCTTCTGTAGGCTCTGTACTCAGGGATTATTGCTGGCAAGGCCGGATGGGGAGTATCATATACAGTAGGGGATTGAACCTGGGTTGACTGCATGTATGGCCCAACTATGTCATTTCTTATACATTTCCTTCTGCTCTTCCCTTTTTTGGGGGGCCATCTCACTGCCCAGCTCACTGACCAGAAATGTCACCCTGCAGCTTCCCTTGTGGTGACATTTCTGCCATCTTGCTTTAAGCACTAATGAAGTTAAGACTCATGCCCATTGTGTTTCCTCTCTATCTCCAACACCTAGCAAGGTGTTTGGCACATAATAGTGACTCAGTATATGTGCATGACTCCCATGGAAGGCAGTTTACCTACTTGTGAACACTTTTACAGCAAATCGAGCCTGCAGATCAGCAGTGGGGATGGCAGCCCCCAGAGACTGGACGAGGCCAATCACAGCCAATGTTGGCTTTTCCAGGAAAAGAGGGAAGATGCCTTTGAACAAGGTGACCTCGTTGTTTCTGCTCTTGATGATGGAGTCATCAAGGAAGGGATAGGCATACCCATAGCCAGTTGCAAAAATGACACAATCGATAGCCTCAAAGACAGTTCCATCCTCGAAGATGGCTGAGGTCTCTGTGAACTTCTTCACACCTGGCTTGATAGAAACAACCCCACACAGAATTCGGGATGGGAGCTCATCGTTGAACACAGGCTCTTTTCGCAGAGTACTGTGAACCAAGAGATAAAAACACTGAAACAAGGCCAGAGCAATAGGACAGGGGAGGGCACTTGCCTTGCAAACCATCAACCTGGGTTCAATCCCAGCACTCAGGAATGATTCCTGAGTGCAGATCCAGGAGTAAGCCCTAAGCATCATCAGCTGTAGCCCAAAACAAACAAACAAACAAACAAACAAAACGAGAAACAGACTAGTAAGAACTAGTATTTGGTTGATTTGTAGTGTGGTAGCCTGCTACGTTATTCTTATATGTTCTTATATCTTTTTTTTTAATTTTTTTATTTTTAATTATGTGAACAATGATACAAACGTTCTTATATCTTATTGAACACACTAGTCCTGAGGGAGAGGAGGTAATATTATCATGATTATTCACTTTCTCCTATATGCATAGATAAAAGATTCCTTGAAGAAATAATTTATGAGTTGGCTCAGCCTTCGGATTCAGTGGAGCAATTCACATCTGCCCTTATTCATGGTATTAGAATGATCTAAAAGTATCCTCCACTTCCCTTTGCTGCTCTTTGGTTCCTTTTTACCCCTCTCCACTAATTTCCATCCAATTTTCACCCTATACCTGGTGAATGGGTATAAAGGTGTTCCTGCACCTGTAAATAATACCACCAGCTTCCATAAGACAGAATTGGAATAAAATAATTCAGCTTAAAATCCTGCCCTTTTGCTCTTCCACCCCCCCCTTTTTTAAAATAATGCAATGCAGATTATTTGTCATACCCATTTAGAGGCATCAGGCCATAGTTCTCGTGCTTAAACCACGTGTTCATCTTCCTGACATACATCCAGTCAGAGACAAATGAAGGAAGGATATTCCGGAGAAAATTTGTGAAACGGGTGACATACACCATATCCCAGGGGTAGCCATTGTCCCAAACCCGGCTCATGACCCATGAACCACTTCTGGAGCTAATGATGACCTGGCATGGAAAAACAATGTAGATGTCAATATGTCCCTGGAAGAAAGAGTCTCAAGAACATAATTCCATAATTCCATTGCCCTGCATTTTATGTCACAATCAGCAGCAATTTTTTAAAGTGTCAATATATGATTTGAACATATGACTAAATGAGGCAGAATTAAGAACTCCTCAGCCCCCCGTCAGAGTGAAGGCAAGAATGAGGGTCTGTGTCCTGCCAGGTGGATTTCATTTTCACTCATAGGAAATAGGAAGTGTTGTAGAAACCCCCCTGAAACTCTCTCAGTTATAGATCTTTTCCACCATCTTTGTGATAAGCCAGGGACCTTAGACTTTCAAAATCATTGGGTGGGCCAGAGCCATAGCACAATGGGGGTAAGGCATTTGCCTTATATGAAGCCTAATTGGATTCAATTTCCAGCATCCTATAGGGTCCCCTGAGCACAACTAGGAGTGATTCCTGAGTGCAGATCCAGGGGTAAGCCCTGAGCATTGCTGGGTATGGGCCAAAATCAGACAAACAAAAAAAATCCAAGCAAATCTTGGATTTTACTTAGAGACATTGAAGAAGCTCAGCAGTGATTTTTTTTTGTTTGTTTGTTTTCTTGGGCCACACCCGGCAGTGCTCAGGGGTCACTCCTGGCTGTCTGCTCAGAAATAGCTCCTGGCAGGCACGGGGGACCATATGGGACACCGGGATTCGAACCAACCACCTTTGGTCCTGGATCGGCTGCTTGCAAGGCAAACGCCGCTGTGCTATCTCTCCGGGCCCAGCAGTGATTTTCTTAACAACAGCAAGATTATTGGTGACATAGCATTTAGGGGTCTCCTGGGCACACTCACTTAGCGTGGCTGAGTTTGGCTTCTGCCATCCCACCAGTGACTGTTTCTTGATGTCAGGAATCTGCCATAACTCTGTGCTTATTTCCAGTCTGACACAGCTCCAACACATTAAAAAAAAAAAAAGGCCCAACACTTTCCCATCAGCTGTTGACTAGATAAATGATAGGAAAAACCAATCTTGTGCATCTTTTAGAAGATACAAGTGGTGAGTACAGTGCTTTTTTTGCCTGCTAGATTTTATTTTATTTTTATTTATTTATATATTTATTGACTTATTTTTGGTTTTGGGGCCACACCCATTGACGCTCAGGGGTTACTCCTGGCTATGCACTCAGAAATCGTCCCTGGCTTGGGGGAACCACATGGGACACCGGGGGATCGAACCGCTGTCCATCCTATGCTAGCGTTTGCAAGGCAGACACCTTACCTCTAGCACCACCTTCCCGGCCCCTTTATTTTATTTTTTATTTTTTGGGTCACATCCAGCTATTTTAAGGGCTGACTTCTGGCTCTGCCCTCAGGGATCATTCCTAGTGGAGTTCAGGGGATCATATGGGATGCTGGGAATATAACCTGGGTTGGCCATGTGCAAGGCAAACAATGCCCTACCTGCTGCCCTATCACTCCAGCCCCTTGCCTGCTAGATTTTGTACATCATTACAATAATATAGAAAATAGTACAGGAAAAAAAGAAAATAGTACAGGGATTTATAAAGCAATGCTAGAAATATCATTTGATCTGACTAGCCTACATTTGGGATACTTAGCTAAAAAAAAAAAAAAAGAACAAAAGACAATCCTCTGTTCCCAAAATGAAGGGCTCTCTCTACCCACATTGTGTGATACACAATAGCCAAATCTTAAACTACAGTCTGTGTTTACAGGTACACAACTCAGCTGTGAGAAAAGATGCAACTGAGGTTGGGAGATAAGGTGGGAACCTGTGGTGATGAGTAAATCAGAAGTGAAAACTGAAACTAGAGACTCTCGTCTGCAGAGTCACCCCTCTGCTCGTTCACCAAGGGGCACAGCAGACTGTACTCCTCTGAACAGGCTCCTTTAACTGGCTTCAGGGAGCCAAGGTTTGGATTAGACATTTGATGTGGAGGTACTCTTGTGACTGGTTCTCTTGGACACTGGGCCAGGTGTGTGGCGGCTTTGGCTGTGCAGGCTCAGTTTTGCTTTGTTGCCTGGAACCCCGTTCCCCATTACCTGGGCAGCGTGGCGGCTGAGCTCCACAGCAATGTCGGTGCCCGAGTTGCCTAGGCCTACCACGAGCACCCTCTTCCCCTGGAAAGTAAGAGGGCCCTTGTAGTCCCGGCTGTGCATGTACTTTCCTTGGAACTGGTCCAGTCCTAGAGGGACAGGGCAGGGGTTTGAGCTGATTTTCAGAAGAAATAAGAAAGACTTGCCTTTGTCATTGTGTGCAGATATAAATAAGTATTATATATTTTTTCTCATTTAATCTATTATAAGTCTTTTCTTTGAGCCATGCCTGGTGATGCTTAGGGGTGACTCCTGGTTCTGTACTCAGGAATCACTCCTGGAGAGCTCAGAGGACCCTATGGAATGCTGGGGATTGAACCCAAGATGGCATGTGCAAGGCAAACAGCCTCCCCACTATCCTATTGATCTGGTCCCTCTATTCTCAGTCTTAATGTTTTAAAAGGGTGCCAGTTGAAATGTGCTCAGGGATGACTCTTGGCAGTGCTCAGGGGACCATGCCCTGTCAGGATAAAGCCCTGAACCCCCCACATGCAGGTAGCTGCTCCAGTTTGTATAGCCCAGCCCCATCCACACTCACCAGGGAAGGAGTCAGTTGGCAGGTTGGGGTACACATGATGTCCGGAACAAATCATGACTGCATCAAAAATGGCAGATTTCTGCTTCCCATCCTTTTCTGAAATGACTTCCCATTGGCCGGTGACTAAGAAGTTGGGACATTTCTTTATACTAGAAACCAGGGTCTGAAAGAAAACCAGAAAGAAATTCTAGTTAGATTCTGGAGTTGTAAAGATAACATGGAGGTAGAGCATTTGCCTAGCATGCAGAAGGATGGTGGTTCGAATCCCGGCATCCCATATGGTCCCTCGAGCTTGCCAGGACGATTTCTGAGAGTCGAGCCAGGAGTAACCCCTGAGCACTGCTGGATGTGACCCAAAAACAAAAACAACAGCAACAACCACAAAAAGAAAGGCTTTCTAGTTAAATTCTTTTGTCTCCCCATAGCAGTGTAGAAGTGTTTCTATGGAGGAAATGATTATTATGGTCTCTGCTGGCCACAGAGCAGGACCCAAGAAATACTGAGGTCAGTCATAGTGGTGCTACTATGGCATCTAAGTTGGTTGATTTCGAGTCAGTGAGATTGAGTGCTTTTAAGCATGATGCTCTACCATTTTACTAAAGTCAATCTGATTTCCTTCTTTTCTCTTCCAACCCTCAATTCTAAATTCCCTTCAAATATGGGGATGGCTCAGGACTTGCTCATTGTTCTCTCTGAAATGCCTCTTTGCCTGGTAGAGAACAGCCATTCTTATAGTGTGAGTATGGTGCAAATCTGTGTCAGATGATGTAAATACAACCATATAAAAGTTATTTTTTACTATGTTTTGCTCAATAGGTGTATGTGTTCTGAATTTAATGCTTTTGGTTAAGCCTTTCACACAATGGCAAATGTAATACCTACAACATACTTTTTTTTATTTTTATTATTATTTTAATTATGACAACAAAGATGTAAAGAAGAGGACAGGGTAAAGTTACAGTGGAAGCCCAATCACCCATAAACAGAATTCTCGGTAGTCCCATCGATGATGTCCCAGCCTTGAACTTTCAGCCAAAGAGCATTTAGAAAAACAAAACTGAACCCATGTACAGTACAATTACTTGTCCCTCAGATCCCCAGTTGTAGTACATACTATTTCTTAGCAGCACACAATATAATCTAAAGACATTATACTTGTGTAGCTCCTTAAACATTGAGGGCAAAGTACATTTCTCTAGTTCCATGTACATACTAACTAGTTTAAGTTAACCTCAAAAGTTTTAGTGGCTTGTTTTTCTTAAGGGTTGGAGTCAAGGGAACATAGTAAAAAATGGTATTCAAGTGGCATTTGTTTGCATAGGCCCACCAAAACATAAGGGACATGGAAAGACAAATTATGGTCTAAATACAAGGAGACCCTAACCCTGAAGTTTCCTGGCACAGGATTGACTCTAGGCTCCAGGCAAATTAGTTTGTTCAATTCAAGTCATCCTCTGTAGTGGCAATACACCTCCATTCCTCACATAGTCTCTGTTGTTGGTATCATGCTTCTGTATTAAAAGATCCTGGAGTCTGCATGTCCCATATTGCAGTCAGGATGGTGCATAGCATCCTCTCGTTTTACCTCCCACTTAAGGGGCACTAGAGAGAACCATGTCCTGTAGAGCAGGTCATTGTTGCTGTCAAGTCTTCTCGGTGGAAACGGAAGTCTCTTTATAAGAGGTCGATGTCAGACCCTTGGTAGTGTCTTTCCTGGTAGAGGACTGCTTCCCGCTGTTGCTCTAAAAGACCTTGGATGTTTCGTAGATAGCTTGCCTGGTTCCGGCGTGTATGGAGAATGCCCATTCTTCTGAAGCCTGTGCCAGTTCATTATATCAATGTTCAGGGTGTAAGGTACATTGTACTGAGATTTATTAGATAAGAACTTATCTGTATGTATTTTTTTTCCCATTTTAATGTGTCTATGCAAACAAGGATCAATGCCATGGGGCATTATTGGTGCATCTGAAGGCAATAGGGACAAGACCAGAAATTTCCATGACATAGTTCAATCATAGGCATCAAACTGAGGGACAGTTCCACCAACAATCCTTACTTAACAGCTTACAAAGAAAAGATAAGATGAAAAGTGAATAGAAACATCATGGTAGAAGAATATATACAGAGTTACATCAGTTAAAGAAAATACCCATAAAATATTCAAAAGATATGTGTTCAATTTGTGTCCTTCTAAATAGTTCTGGGATTTGTTAGATATACTGTATGTCTTAGGTTAGAGATAAGAACTATGTGTTACTGAAGTTAAGAAGGGTAAATCGGGGGAACTGAAGGTTGGAAGGAGCAAATGTTCGCGCGGAGGCGCTAGCCCCCGCGCGGTTTGCAAAATGTAGACTGGTATGAGATTACCAGTGACAAACTGAGTATAGCTGAGCCGCTCTCTGCCACCCACCAGATCCAGCTCCACCCCCTAAGCCCAACCCTAGGCCAGTGTCCCGGCCCGGCCTGGGGGTGGGGAAAACCCAGGGTGCCCCGTCAGCTCCTCCCAGAAACCCACCTGGAGATCCGGAGGAATGGGGGAGAGGGAGGTCGTGTGACCCAATTGCGGGCCCCCCTGACCCTGAGCTGGACTTAAAGGCCGCTGGCCCATGAGGGGCCTGCCAGCTGGCCGTCCATGCCGGCTAAAATCTTGCTCCGGGAAGGGAGAGAGACTACAACATACTTTTTAACCATCATGCCCTGCACCTAATATGGAATATGGCTGAAAGATAAAGACAACAACCATCTCAATTATTCATTCAAGTTCCACTTTTCTTCATTATGGAATAATCTATAATAAGTGATGTTTTCTTGAACCACAACTCATTGACATACAAACTACTGAAGTTTGGATATAGACTAGAGAAAGTGGTATTTCTTTTTTGATCTCCTAAAATATGGTTGCATGAGGGTGGAAAATACTTTGGGATGAGAGAGCCAGTATTTTCTGAGGGATTGACAAGTCTCTCAGACACTCGTGGGGAACTTGTTTAGGGAAGCGAAAGATAGATTACTTGGTGAGCTATTCAAATTATACCCCAGTTGACTCTGATTTCAAGGACAAAAATATGTCTTTTTGCTTCTCCTCAAACTGATAGACCAATTGATATCAAAAGCACAGTATAGAGGCCCCTTACCTCAAACTGTATGTATCGCAACAGGTCCTTCTTCTTAGCAAATGACTGTATGTACTCCTGGAGCTTGCTGTGGTGCATGTAGTTGGGATAGTTGTCAGGGTATGGGAAGTCGGGAAAGCACATCATCTCTTTAGAAGAGTTGGTGAACACGGACTGGTAGATGCTGGCTCTGCCTTCTTCTGCTTGGTCCTAGGATAAACAACAAAGTCTACTGAGGAAGCTCTATGTGGCTTTCTGCTCCTCTCAATAAAGATTCAATTTTTAGATCACTCAATTGTTTAGAAAGAACAAAAGAACTTGGGATGCCATCCAGTGATAGAGAGATATGATTAGATATCTAATGGGTTAGATCTCTATGTATGCATGAATTAGATCTCTAACATGGTATATCTCTACTTAAGCTTTTGATTAGATTGCTAACACATTAGATTTCTATTTAAGTTGCAGTTAGATCTCTAATATATTAGATCTCTATGTAAGAATGAATTAAATCTCTAACATTTCTCTATATGCATGAGTTAGATTTCTAATACTGAAAAAAACAATGTCCCCTCCCCTCCAAAACCTCCTCAACTCCCCTATTTCCCAAATAGACACCAGATCTCTGTAAGATTGAGGAAGAAAAGAAGATATACCTTGAGTATATACCAATTTACAACTTGGTTCCACCCAAAACAAAGATCATTCCTGTTTTCTTTGTATTTTTTAATTTACAACTTGGTTTTTACCAAAAACAGATTTTCCTACTTAGCATATCAAGCTAACCTGGGCAGGACTGGCTTGAGATCGACCTTCTGTCCTTGTCCTTCTGAGTCTCTGCCCAGGGTGTGGTCCTCTATATTCAATATAGAGTATAGAGATGTAATCTGGCAGGCAGCTCTCTCTCTCTCTCTCTCTCTCTCTCTCTCTCTCTCTCTCTCTCTCTCTCTCTCTCTCTCACATTCTCTCTCTCTCTCTCTGACAGGGCATCTCTATTTCTGTCTGTCTATCTCTCTTTCTTTCTCTGCTTGATGACATGGTTGCTACTCAGTACATGCATTTTACTCTCAGATTTGTTTGGATTATTTCCTGTGGTGACCCTTGCTCCATCTCCCTCCCCCTGGGAGGAAATAAGGTGTTAGGAGCCATTGCATAAAGCCTGTCTTCAAGAGCTGTCTGCTCTGTTTAGCTCAGTGCATCAAGTCCCCGTTGAATTTCCCTTTTTTTTTTCATCCTCTTTTTTTTCCATAGACCTTTGGAGACAGTAAATGCTGGAAAGGAATAGCAAGGGTTATGTCTGGGGGTAGGGAGGTCTTGGGGTTGGAACAAAAACTTCCCCTAGTTCCTGGTACTTCTGGTCCCTGTGTTTCTCAGAAATGACCAGGTTCAGAACTTTGAAGGGTGTTGGTTTGGCTTTTCTTTGGCTAATCTCAGAAAGACTAGGGAGGAGCTGGGGCTGGCTAGGTTCTCAGATTGCTCTTTCTTGTCCCACTATGGGGCATGGCAGGGAGAAGGTGGTTTTTGTCAGCTCCCCATTGGTGGGAAGGAGGGAGGGAAGCAGAGGTGACAGGTCCTGAATAATTTGCAGCCTTCTGGCAGCTCAGCTCCCTCAGACCTGCCTTGTTCAGTGCCAATAAAAGTGCAAAAGCATATGTATTCTGCGGGCCCTGGGAATTTTCCCCCATGAAGGAAAACAGGCAGCTTATATAACCACAGACAATGGCTTCACGGAGCTCCCATTTTCAAGAGTTCACCATGTAGCGGGGTGTGGAACCAGGAGGAAATGAAGCTCAGATTTGGTCTCTGGCCAAGAATGCTCTCAAAATGAGAGCTCTAGTGGTTATCCTAGTTCCCATCTCTCAACTTTTCCTCTAGAATGGAAACAGCTTGAGAGCCAGGCTAGAGGCAAGTGCCCAGAATATGCTTACCGCATCTTGGCAGTCTGCCTGTCTCCATTTTCATCTCCTTCAGGAGATGGTCATATCTACTTCTGGTCACAGTAAACCTCAAGCCAGACTCTTTCTTGCTTCTCTCTACTCAAATGGAAGACTTTTTGACATTCTAATGGTTACAGATTCACATTTATTTGAGTTATTCTAACACATATTTCCTCTCTGCTTTGGACACTCCATTGCCTGCCTGATTGCCTACCAGGAGTTAAACTCCATTCATCTGTGCTGTGCTCAAATGTGCGTGTTTGTGTGTGTGTGTGTGTGTGTGTGTGTGTGTGTGTGTGTGTGTGTGTGTGTAATGAATACACAGTTGAATGAGTGGAACCGAAGTCCAGAGAGAACTATTTAGCTCCATTATTTGCCTCTTGTGCACTCCAAAAAATCTCTGATGGGGAAAGATTGAATCACACTAATTTGTGTAGTGTGCTTACTCCTGGCTCTATGCTTAGGGCTTACTTCTTGTGGAGCTCAGGGGACCATAGATGGTGCTTGGGGATTTGAACAGGGGTCTGTTGCATGCAAGGTAAGTGCCCCTGTAAGTGTACTATCTCCCTGGCCCCTTTCTCCTGTTGTGACCAGCCTGTTGAGCAAACTCTTAAGATAGGAGCTTAAACAGCATTTGAGGTCACGTGTCCCTGGATTACAGCCCTGAAATTTAAAACCCCTTTATGTGCTCCCTGCTTGAGTTTGGTTTTCATTTTTGAGAAAAAAATATCTGGTGAAGAGTTCAGCATTATTAGGTTTCTCTCTTCCGGGATACCTTCTGTCTAACAGGACTGGCAAAACGAGAAGTTATGTAATCCCCTTTATAAAAAGGTCCCTAGAATCACCTTTGTCCCAAGTCCTCTCTTAAAAAAGAAAGGAAAGACCAAAGGTGGGGCTTTGCTTATGATTTTGCTTCTATTCAGGAACTGTGTGGAAAAGTGACATCCCCTTGGCATGAATGACATTGAATCTGCCTCTTATTCCTGTCTGTCCATTCCTGTCCTTGCCTGTGAGGACTTTTCTGATCTGGCCAAGATGGTTGACTTACAGAGTCCTGCACTCATTGATTGTTTTGTTTTAGGGTCACACCTGGTGGTACTCAGAAATCTCTCCTGGCAGGCACGGGGCAACATATGGGATGTCGGGATTCAAACCACTGTCTGTCCTTGATCAACTGCATGCAAGGCAAACACCTTACCACTGGTGCTGCACTCATTGAGAGACTTCCCTTGGCTGGACTTCTCACACTGGCCACATCAACCTAGAGATCTTGGCTGTGCAAGGGGGCACATAGGGCTTTTCTACTTTCCTGGTCTGAGGACACCTGAATCCCAGCTGGTGTCATTAGACAGGAAGTCCCTCTCTGCTCAGTGCTCACCTCAGTCATCCTCCCTCTTCTAGCTCTTTAGGCGCTCAGTCATTAAGTCCCTCATCACCCAGGGTGATCTGATGGCAGGGATATATAACCTCATATTTGGGGGCCTGGTATCTCTTTCAACTTTTGTTGATTTGGAAAATTTTTCCCCTAAGAATATGCTGCCCTACAGCAGTACCCTAGAATAAACATGACCATCATAGCAACACTCTCAATGGGGACCAAGAAGATTCAAAGAAGCCTTGGGTGACCATAGTGCCTGTTTCTGGTCACAAGTCTCTAAGACAAGTTCTGTTATCAAACTATGATTTCCCCACTTAGAGTCAAAAGATTATGGGGAATTCAAGAGATAGTAGAGCTGGTAGGATACTTGCCTTGCATGCAGCTAACCATAGTTCAACCCCTGGCATCAAGTATATATGGCTTCCTGAGTCTCACCAGGAGTAATTTCTGAGTAAAGATCTGGGAGTAACCCTTAGACATTGCCATATGTGAACCCCTATCCCCCCAATAAAAGGCTATGAGTCTCTATAATGGCTTGATTCTACAAATAGTCTAGAAAGCATTTACATTCCATCATTATGTCTCCTATTTGTCATCCTAGATAAAACCTAGAACCAAGCTCTGTCCAGAACTAAACAGTTGTTAGTTGCTGCTGGGAGAGAGAAGAGAATTATTCTGTGATTTAGGTGAAGATGGTCATGCTTCCGGAGCAAGGTAAATAAAAAAGTAAATAATTTGGGAAGAAAAGTAGAATTTCTTGATTGTACTATGGTTGAAAGTGAAATGTTGAAAGCTTATAAGATACAGGACACTTTCTGAGTTCCAAGATCACTTTTTTTTGTTTTAAAAAGAAGCTCCTGAAGTGTAAGCAAAGGTGTCAGAAGCACTTTATTGGGAGGGACATGACTTTGCAGGCTGAGCTTGAGCTAGACAGAAGGTCATTGCAACAAACTATCAGACAGATAGTGTCTAAGAGACAAGTGCACATCACTCACCTTCAATCACAAGGGCTGGACAATAACCTACATGCAGATAAGAATCTTCCCTAGACCTCACTTTTGAAAAAAATTAAATTATGTCTATCACCCATATTTCCTGATCACATTGTTTTTACAGCACTGAGACTAGACAAGAAAGAAAATAAATTTTCTTTCTAGCTATAGCAGTAACAGAGTCTTTAATAAAGCACCCATCTCTCTCTCTCTCTCTCTCTCTCTCTCTCTCTCTCTCTCTCACACACACACACACACACACACACACACACACACACACCATCATAATGCCACCTATGCTTCAGAGATATGAGTTAATTACAGAATCCTAGTCAGCTAGAATGGGAAGACATGTTAGGGAAGACATGTTAATTTCCTTTCTTCACATTTTACAATGAGTATTTATGGTCTAGAAAGATCAAAGTGATTTTCCTAAAATCTCTCTGCCTAGGAGGACTAAGAATTGAGCTGAGAACTCAGCATTTCTGACTTAGAGACTTGTGACCAGTAAGCATGTATTATGGTCATACAAGGCTCCTTTGACTTTTCTTGGCCCCACTGGGAGTGTTGGTGTGGTGGTTATGTTGATTCTAGGGTATTGCCTTAGGGCAGCATATTCTGGGAAAATAAATCCCCAAATCAACAAAAGTTGAAAGAGATACCAGGCCCCCAACATGCCAAATATGATATTATAGATTCCTGCCACCAGGTCACCCTGGGTGATGAGGAACTTGATGACTGGGAGCCTAAGAAAAGTCTAGACTTTTCTTTGACTCCCCTACCCATGTTTCAGAATTTCAGAGCAGCTGGAAGAAAGAAGGGAGGGAGCTTTGGGTAACTGCTGACATTAGTACTCTTTCTAGCCTGCAGTCTGAGGTGTCAAGGTGAAAAGGCT
Organism: Suncus etruscus; assembly: GCF_024139225.1. NCBI lineage: Eukaryota > Metazoa > Chordata > Mammalia > Eulipotyphla > Soricidae > Suncus > Suncus etruscus. The sequence goes on along the minus strand of NC_064854.1, from coordinate 59,470,377 downwards.
CAGTGAGTAAGAGATGCCCTTTTTCAGACAAGCCCAGCTAGAATGGCAGAACAGGGCATACTAGCATGCTTGGAGATAAGGTTTATCATCCCAGCTCTAAAGCCATATCAGAAAACTTCTCCCCCAATCCAGATCATAACTGATCCAATGGGGTTTTCTGCAGAACACAACTTTCCCCCAACATTGTTGTTTCCCAGATGTCTCACTCACCGAGAATTTCCACAGTCCCCCAACATCATTGCTCCTCTCAAAGCAGGTGGGCTCCAGCCCCTCTTCCAGACAACTCCGGATGGAGGCCAAACCACTGACCCCAGCCCCCACGATGGCCACTCTCTTCTTCATGTGTGTGTCAAGGTGGTCTGGAATGGAAATCTTCCAGAGGGTGCTCTGGACTTCCAACAGAAAGGCCCAGCCAGTGGTGATGGGCTTAGAGTCTCCCCTTTAGCCTAGAAGACAGAAATAACTGAAGAGTCTGTTCAGACCCTCTCACTTTAGCTATGAAAGAATGATAACCCTACTTGCTATAGATAGTTCTAGATGCCGATGCAGCTGGAAGTGAAAGCCAGAGGAAGAGAAGTTGGAAGACTGTCATCAGCCCAGGAGTTCACTCACCAAGGCAGCAAATGTCAAACAAGCACAATTAGAAAGTGTTCATTAAGGTCACCATGCTAGTTAGGACCTGTGACCAGGAAAAAGACTGGAGGCGCCACCCATCAAACCAATCCCCACAATTGCTGAGTCAAGGTCTTACTATTACTCCAGCACCGTCTGCTCCTCAAAGAGCCAGCTGGTCTCCAAATGTCTAGGAGAGTGGTTTTCCACAGTGTCCTTTGATATAAGTTTAGGGGAAGGGGAGGAGTCACTGTTTTGAAAGTACAAATTCCATGGTACAGAGCCCTGGGAAAACCTGGAAGAGAACTGAACCTTCCAGAGTTTGGGGGAGTAGGAGGGGTTCAGGGAGCAGAGGAAAAAGAAGAGATTGGGGAACTGGCCAGCACATAGAAGAGTAACTGATATGGTCCATGGGGCTATATGTGACCCTCCCTCTGGGGACTTAGGGAACAACGATTCTTTTCTTTACTTCTGCTTTGGGAGGAGAAAATTTACAAACAAGACTATGCACCTGGGCAGCTGTGAAAGGCCTTGTTGTGCCAACAATGAGTGAAAAATAAAGCTCAAATTTCAGGAAGTTTAGAAAGGTGCGGCTTAAGAAGGCACACTACTTCTTGGAGATGATGCATTTATGAAATCAGTGACCCCTGAAGAACAGAATTGTGAGGTTGCTGAATCTTGTCTCTGTCCCCTTCCTAGTCCTATGCCCACCTTTCCCCTCTCTTCAGACTTCCTTTACCTTATTGTTGCCCCAGAATGCCATAGAATTCTTGTCTTATGTCTTTCATGTTTACAGTCCCTTGGAAGTTTCCTAATGAGAAAGCATGGCCATTTCTATCCAGAGCAGAGTCTGGGGGGGTGGGGAAAGGATTGGTTTAAGCTCCAGGGGAGTAGAACCTGCGGGGCTGATGCAGGAGACCAGGCAAGGGGAAGAGGACCTGACTGAGTAAACAGGACCTGTATGATGAGGGTTATAGATGCAGGTAGAACCCATTCTCCAGATAACATTCCATTCACTCCCTCTCAACCATGGTGTGTCAAGAGAATATCAGATTCGTGCTGACATTGTGGTAGAGAGTCACTAGAATCCATCTTGCTCCATTTCAGAAGCTTGATCATCCAGAGATGCTGAAAGTTCTCATCAAAGAAACAGTGTTGGTGGGGATCGAGAATGAATGGGCATGAGAGAGATTGAGGAAGACAAATGGGAACTTCTGGAGAGAGATGGAATGCTTCAAAGGTGGTTTGAGTCTTGACATTGTGATCTGTATGTAGATCAATTCTTGCTTTCATAGAAGCCATGACATAAAGAAGGGGTACAGAGAATGAGGTGCTCATTCAAGATTGGAGGGCACACCAGCTACCTTCCCCAGACCTTGAACTACCAGCAAGAATGCAAGAAGCTGCAACCAACCAAAAGTTTCCCTAGACTTACATCAAAGAATACTATTGCTGAAGCAAACACACCCAGCTGGGCACACCCAGCTGGACATGTTTGCAGATTGACACTGTCAGTGAAATTCAATCTCCACTTCTCATGTTCAATGTCTAGCTCATGAAAAACATTGAAATGGCATTGAATTGCAGAAAGCCAATCTCTTATTTCTCTATCCTTGTGAAGTAGTAGGGAGTACATGCAACAGTATGTCAAGTGTCTCTGGGGCATCATGACTTTAATGGAAGACTTGTCTCCTATGAAGTCTGAAAAAGAAGAATCCTCCAACTACAAAATTTATGTCCTTAGGGTTGGTCCTGTTCAATAGTTCTTGCAAAATTTTCTATTTTTTTCTCTGATAAATGAGCAAATGGAACCAGCTCATGGCTCATGTCTTATCTCCATACTGTGAATCTAAACAAAGGCCTCTTAATGTTCACCTCTGCTGTCTGTAGTTTCTATAGACCAAAGGACAATCCAACAGAGTAGACAACAAGGCTGGGTCTCACATACCTACCATCACAGACACCCAACGGGTTGCATGTTGGGAGCTGTTCACTCTTACTTTTTTATTTATTTATTTATTTATTTATTTATTTATTTATTTATTTATTTATTTATTTATTTATTTGGTTTTTGGGCCATACCCGGTAGTGCTCAGGGGTTACTCCTGGCAGTTTGCTCAGAAATAGCTCCTGGAAGGCACGGGGGACCATATGGGACACCGGGATTCGAACCAATCACCTTTGGTCCTGGATCAGCTGCTTGCAAGGCAAACACCGCTGTGCTATCTCTCCGGGCCCCACTCTTACTTTTGTAGAGAGTTTTGCACTCTTACTTTGTAGAGAGTTTTGCATTTCTGGTCAAGTATATTTAATTTTCTCTTCTTCAGCACCCAGGAGAGCATTGGAGATTGAGTGGGAGTCCATTAATGAATGTTGGTATGATTTGAGGGTCTATTCTGAAGTGTTTCCTTAACACTTAACAGAGAGCAATGGTTATATTCACCTGCCATGATAGTTTCAATTCTTTGGCCCTCTAAAACCTGGAACAGATGTTGCTGCTATTTTTTTACTAGGAATGCATGAAACTGTTCTCTCTTGTTTTGATTATAATGTGCTCTCTTTTATCTGGAAAGGCAAGTTTAGGCAAGAGCATTTTTAGGACCGTACCAGTTGCAAAACACAAACAAAATTTGCTTTGTTACGTGAAAATAGCTTCAGGATTTGGTCTCTCTAGTCAAAAATCTCTTTTGGATTGCAACACACATCTGTCTTCTGGCTGGGTTCAGTTCAAGGGTACAGAGGCAAAGATTTAGAAGTCAAAAAGTTGCCTGAGTCTGAGGAAAGATCAGTCGGGTTATAAGAAGACATTTTCTCTTGCTTCCTTGAAGTTCAGTATCTTGGTTAACCCTGCTAGTGACAGCCCATTTTGGCCTCCTTAATTATTCAATTTAAATTAATTTCGAGTATCCTTTAGTCTGTTAGAAAAATGAGACCTATGATGTGCTGTCTAGTATGAGTGCAGGATTGCAGAGTGGACAAGATCCAGGAGACATGGAAATAAACGCCCTATCTGTGTTGTCTAACCCGTGTGCACGCACGCGTTCTTAGCTTCTGTTAATGAAGGAGTAGGGTAGTGGAGGGGAGAGAAATAGTGCTGCATGAGCAGAATCTGAGTGTAGGACAGGCAACAAGGACACCCAGAGGAACCCACAATACGCTCTTGCTCAGAGGAGAGAGCACATGTAGATTCCAAGACTGTGTTGAACAGTTTAGTTCTTTTCTCTCTTTTCTCTGAACTCCAAATTATTCCTTCACACTTGACTTCAAAATGTATGTAACTGCTTTTCTGGAGAAGTCCAGAAGCTGCCTAGTTCCCTTCTTTCCTCTTTGCTTCCTGCCCCACTACCAGCTGCCATGAGAGTTTAGAGTGAGCTTTGATTTAATAGACCTTCCAGATCCCTGAAACAGATTCTTCATGTTACCTCAGTTGGTACCAGAAGCCATTGGGCCCAGATCTGTAAGTGGCTCATTTCCACAAACCCAACCTCTTCCCTTCTGTTTCTGAAGGCCAGGAAGGAGTCATTTTTTTTTTGTAGGAATACTTTTGGGATCTTATGTGTCTTAGAGATAGTCTCTGGTATATTTTCTGCTATCTTGAGAGTTATTTTTCATTCTGTTCTCTCTGTCCCAAGGCTAGTAAAACTTTGTGTCCCGATTGCATAATGACAAGTCTGAAAGTTGGTGCCAAAAATGAGCCTCCAAGGGCCGGAAAGATAGCATAGCCTTAGAGCGTTTGCCTTGCATGCAGCTGACCCAGGGGTGATTCTGAGCACAAAGCCAGGAGTAACCCCTGAACGCCACCAAGTGTGACCCCAAAAAAGAATGAGCCTCCAGAATAAAATTAATGGTAAATAAAAAATAATATAGAACGGGGTTGGTTCTATCATTGGTCTTGTTTATACAGTGCTGGACTTCTTGACCCATATGAATTGGAAGCAATAATTCACCATAAGAAGTGACGGCATTTCAATGAAAGATGATCATTTCTCACTCCTCTTTTGTGCCAACAAAAACAAGTAAAACAATTGAATATACTTCTTGTAATAATAGTGCTGGCAGGGACCACAACATCTTGGCACAGTTTCAGGTAGTGGACATAGTTCTGGATGAAGCCCTGAAAAGAAGGAGCTGGTGAAGGAGGAAACATAAATGGACTTGGGTAATCACCCACTTTGCTTCCTAAACAGTTTAGTCTGTACTGCTCTTCTCTGGGGGGAATAACGAATCTCCTGGTGGCCAAATGCAAGTGTGAGTACCTGTTGAATATGGATTTCACTTTTGCTTGAAAACTCTTGGAGTCCATGATGCAGCTTGGTAGAAAACCCAGAACACTCTGATATAATGAGAAAAGCCACAGCCATGCTGACCTGGACCTTGACACCAGCAGCTAGTCACAATGGCTAATCTCTGTTTGTATCTGATAAAGATCATGCAGTGAATGGCCCAGCACATGGGAGGTTGGATACTTAGAGGTTTGCAGACATGGCAAGGACTGAACTGTCCTGTCTACAATTTCTAGGATGCCACTTTAATGCCCAGGATCTCAAAATGTGACTGTATTTTGAGTCTTTATATGCAGGTACTCAAGTTACAAGGAAGTTTTAGGGTGGATCTAGTCCAATGGAACAGGTCATTCCAGAAGGAATTTGGGGCTCAGAACACACAAAGGGAAAAACATGTGAGGACTAGAAAAAAAGAGGAGGAGAAAGAAGAGGAGGCAGCTGTTCACTGGCCAAGGACAGAGTCTCAGGATATATCCCATTGCTAACACCCAGTCTCTTCTTCAATCTCTGGCCTCCAGGACTATGAGAAAAGGCCTTTCTAGGCCTGAAGTCAGTGGCAATTTGTTTGTAAGTCCAATGGTAGCAAGGGCATCCAGCAGGCAAACAGAGGAAGCCAAGATGCAGCCTGGATTTTGGTGTGAGATGCTAAATATCTATAGATCTCCTTATCAGGCTGAACAAGATTGAGTACAGAACATATCTTCAGTCATGGTGGGTGTTGGTCGTGGGAAAAACAAAGGGCTGGAGGATGAACCACTATTCTGGGAACTGCCTGCAAGATTATCTCCTGGGAGACAAAGAGCCTAGTGAGTTTATGTTGTCCCAAATATCTTTTCACTACAAGAACCTAAGCTTCTCCCTTTCATTTCTGACCACTTCTGGAGATCACTACTGAGGTCTGGTCCCAGGAATTTGGTTTGATTTGTCAGTGACAGACATGGGAGTTTTTGTCTTTGTGCTGAGGATAACACACGATACAAGACATTTGCTTCTCTTAGGCTCTACAGAACTTAGACAGACATGAAAAGGTCAAATATCAGTGGTAAAGCTGTTCCAAGTGAGGAGGCCATTGTGACTTCTGAAAAAAAACAATGTACTGGTTCAGACTTATGAGGCGAAGTTCTACGTGTGAAATCTTGTACTGTGATTGCTAAGAATTTGAGTTTTCATCTGTATTGATTTTATTGTGTCTGTGTGGGGTGGCCACACCGGGCAGGGCTTACTCCTGGCTCTGCACTCAGGAATTACTCCTGCTCCAGGAACCATATAGAAATCATGGGTTGAACTTGGGTAAGCCATGTGCAAGGCAAATACCCTCTCCATCGTATTATCTATTCTTCCAGCCATGTGACTGATTCTTTCTCCAGCAATTTTTAGGCCACTTAGGAATCCATAGGGAAAGTTTCCATTGCTTCCCGATGAGTACATGGTAGAAATCAGAGACCCTAGAAAATTTTCTCCAGTGAAAGGCTCAGTGATCCATTTACCTATATGCCACTTGGTAATGGTCACAAAAGCAAAATATGCCAGGATTCCAGGCTAAGACAGATGTTAAAATGTGCATAGGGTGGCTGTTATCTATGCATTTAACTTGAGTACAGTAGATCAGGTATTCAGAGCTGACCTTGTATCAAATTGTACTGGGGACCCCTGGCCCTTATATCCTGATAAAAAAAAGACTGCAGTGGAGAGCACGTGACTTATGAGTGATATTCTCAATGGTCCTTACCTCAAACTTCCCCTCCAGCCAGGCAGTGCAGCAACTCTAGTATTCCCCAAAAAACTGCAAGAAGGGGACTGGAACAATTGTGTAGTGGTTAAATTGCTTGTCTTTGCTAGCAGCTGACACAGGTTCAATCACGGCATCCCATTCAATTCAATCCCTGAACACCACCAGGAATAATTCCTGAGTGCAGAGCCAGGAGTAACCCTGGAGCACTGTTGGGTAAGGACCCCCCCAAAATAAACAAAAACAAAAATAATTTTAAACAGAAACAGAAAGAAGAGAAGGTTCTTTCCCCCACTTCTTTGTTCACTCCCAGTGGTCCTTCTACTTTTGTCCTAGGTTAGCAAAGTTTGGTTTTGCTGTGTGAGAGGGATGTCTGCACTTTCTCCTATCATCACGTCTTTTTAAAATCTTTTAAAAATATATTTATTTAAGGATTATGATTACATGTTTGTAATCTACGTGTTTGTAGTTGGGTTTTAGTTATAAAAAAGAACAACTTCCTTCACCAGTGCAATATTCCCACCACCAATGCCCCCCAACTCCCTCCTCCTCCACTCCTTGCCTGTATTCAAGACAGGCATTCTATTTCTCTCACTCACTTCAATTGTCATGATAGTTACCAGTGTAGTTATTTCTCTAACTGGACTCAGCACTCTTTGTGGTAAGCCTCATATTGTGGGACAGTCCTTCCAGCCCTCACCTCTATTGTCTCTGGGTATTATTACAATAATGTCTTTTCTTTTCTTTTTTTTTTTTTCCGCTTTATTTTTGGGTCTTTTATTTTCTTAAAACTCATAGATGAGAGAGGTTATTCTGTGTCTCTCGCTCTCCCTCTGACTCAGCATAATAGTTTCCATGTCTATCCATGTATAGGAAAATTTCACGACTTCATTTATTTTAGTGACATATATAGTTAGTGACACACACACACGCACACACACACATATATTAGTGACATAGTATTCCATTGTGTAGATGTACCACAGTTTCTTTAGCCACTCATCTATTGTCATGTTGTCAGGCCTCTGGTTTGTTTCCAAATTCTGGCTATTGTAAATAATTCTGTAGTGAATATAGGTGTGCAGAAGGCATTTTTGTATTGTGTTTTTGTGTTCCTAGGGTATATCCCTAAAAGTGGTATACTGAGTCATAGGGAAGTTCAATTTCCAATTTTTGAGGAATCTTCATATTGTTCTCCATAAGGGCTGAACTAGATGGCATTCCCAACACCAGTGAATGAGAATTCCTTTCTTCTCACATCCCTGCCAGCACTGATTGTTCTTGTTTTTGTGATGTGGGCCAGTCTCCGTGGCATGAGAAGGTACCTCATTGTTTTTTCATTTGCATCTCCCTGATGTTTATTGGTGTGGAACATTTTTTCATGTGTCTTTTGGTCATTTGTATTTCTTCTTTGAGGAAGTTTCTGTTCATTTCTTCTCCACATATTTTGATGGTGTTAGATTTCTTTTTTGTTCAGGTCTGTCAGTACCTTGTATATTTTAGTATTAGCCTCTTATCGAATGGGTATTGGGTGGATAGTTTCTCCCATTCTGTGGATGGCCTTTGTATTCTCATCACTATTTCATTTGAGGTGCAGAAGCTTCTCAGCTTAATATAGTCCTATCTGTTTATTTCTGCTTTCATTTGTTTGAAGAGTGCTGTTTTCTCCTTGAAGATGCCTTTAGTCTTGGGGCCAGAGAGATAGCATGAAGGTAAGGTGTTAGCCTTGCATGCAGAAGGTCGGTGGTTCAAAACCCGGCATCCCATATGGTCCCCCGGGCCTGCCAGGAGCAATTTCTGAGCATAGAGCCAGGAATAACCCCTGAGCACTGCTGGGGTGTGACCCAAAAACCAAAAAGAAAAAAAAAAGATGCCTTTAGTCTCAATGTCATGACGTTTTTTTTACTTATTTGTTGTCCTATCTACCTTATGGTTCCATGTCTGATATCAAGGTCTTTAATCCATTTAGATTTGATCTTTGTGCATGGTATTAGATGGAGGTCTGAGTTCACTTTTTGTCATGTGGCTGACCAGTTGTCCCAACACCACTTGTTGAAGAGGCTTTCCTTACTCCATTTTGTGTTTCTTGCCCCTTTATCAAAGATTGATTGTATGTCTGGGAAACATTCTCTGAATACTCAAGTGTATTCCACTGATCTGAGGGTCTGTCTTTATTCCAATACCATGCTGTTTTAATGAGTGTTGCTTTGTAGTACAATTTAAAGTTGGGGAAAATGATGCCTCTCATCTTCTTTTATCTAAGAGTTGCTTTAGCTGTTCGTGGGTATTTATTGTTCCAAATGAATTTCAGGAGTGTTTTTCCACTCCTTAGAGAAATTGCATTAAATCTGTATAATGCTTTGAAGAGTATTGCCATTTTAATGATGTTAATCCTCCCAATTCATGAACAGGGTATGTGTCTCCATTTTCTTGTGTCCTCTTTTATTTCTTGAACCAGTCTTTTGTTTTGCAGTTTTCTTTGTGTAGGTGTTTGACGTCTTTAGTTAAGTTGACTTCATGGTATTTGAGCTTGTGTGGCACTAATGTGAATGGAATTGTTTTTTAATGTCCATTTCTTCTCTATCACTATTTGTGTATAAGTCCATTGATTGGGGCTGGTGAGGTGGCGCTAGAGGTAAGATGTCTGCCTTGCCAGCACTAGCCAAGAAAAGATCTTGATCGTGGTTTGATCCCCCGGAGTCCCATATGATCCCCTCAAGCCAGGGGCAATTTCTGAGTGCTTAGCCAGGAGTAACCCCTGAGCATCAAGCGGGTGTGTCCCGAAAAACCAAAAAAAAAAATGTCCATTGATTTTTTTATGTGGTAATTTTGTACCCTGCCACTTTGCTATATGAGTTTATTGTTTGTAGAAGCCTTTTGTTAGAGTCTTTAGGGTTTTCTTTTTTTTTTTTTTTTGATTAAAAATACATTTTTTCCCATAATGGGAAAAAATACATATTTTTTACAGTAGTATTTTAGGTACATATTAACATTGAGTCAGGGGAATATCCATCACCAACTATGTCCTCCCCCCATTCCAGTTCCCTTTCTACAACCCATATACCCCACCATCATCCCCCCCACCCGGGCTGCTAGAGTAGGTTGACCCCTCTTTTTCTGGCTTACTATTAGTGATCACATATCTGTTTGGTCCTGGAACCCTTTCTTGTTTCCCCCTCTATTTAAGAGGCAGAGCTAGAAAAATTAAGGCCACATATTGTATTTATTCCCATTTTGTTTCTTCACTTCTAAATAAGATATATGCAGTGTGCATAGAAATTTGTTCATAATTTTTGTTTTTACTATAATCTGGCCCTCCAACAGTCTGAAGGACAGTGAACTGGCCCCTGTTTAAAAAGTTTGAGGACCCCTGCTAGAGGCTTCCAACCTCAGTTTGAGAGAGGATGTGAGAAAGGTAATTGAAATACCACAACAATATAGAAAAAATATCGAATTAAATAATCGGTGAGCACTACAGCAATAAAGACAGGCACCACACAATAGTCTCAGTTTTGAAATCAAATCATGCTCGAGTGCACAAAGAAAGAGAAAGACAAGAGAAAATAAAATAATATTGGAGACATCAACCGTAATCTCCATACCAAAATAAAGACATCAAAAAAATCGATCAATCGATAAATAAACATGTGAAAAAATGATTGTTTTGTGCTTTTTTTTTTCCTTTTCTTTATCCCCCTGCATAGGCACAGTAACTAATGGGGATATTGTAGAGGAAATTCCTTTGACCTAGGAGATACAGGGTTTCTCCACCCTTGAAGTATACTGTCATGGGATTAACTCTAGACTCCTTGCATGATCATTTACTCTCCCCTTGCTGCTTTCGTGGTGTGTGGAAGACTTCTGCTTTGTCTTGGATGGTAAAATCAGGCCTCTGTTTCTAGAGATCTTGGTGGCTGTGCAGCTCAGGGAATGGAGTTTATGAAGTCTTTCTTTGTGGTTCTAGCAGTTATGTTTCTTCAGTGTCGTTTTAATCCATCTTCTATAGTTGGTGTTCTTGGTCGTTATGTTGTTCCTAGACTGGAGCCTTGGATAAAGTCTTTCATTATGTTTCCGGAAGACCCGTTTAGTTGTGGTTGTCTCAGTCAAACTTCTGGAATTGGAGCTCTTGTTTGTTGAACAGATCGTATACCAAAAGCTAGGCTAGAGCTTTTTGTTGCTGCTGTTGTTGTTGTTGGTCCCTTGATGTGTACTGTCCAGTCTTGGTTGCAACAACCAGTATATAGCGATCTTGGCTTTTACACATATCAAAGGGTGACCTGTTTTCTGGTTTTGTCTTATCGATAGCTGATGAGGGAGGACAATTTGCTCTTAGATCAAGTTGTTCCCATTTCCTCCTTGTCAGGTTATCAATTTAGGACTGGCTCATGTTGGTGTCAGAGCAGCATTGTAAATGCCCTGGAGGGGATTTGGTTCCTTGAGCTGTTGCGGAGAACTCTGTTGTATCTATGTCTGGGATCCAGGAGTTAAGGCTGAACGGTCAGTGTCTAGTTCCCTGGAGCCTAAGTTGTTTCCACATGACATACATTCAGGGTGGGAGATGTCCCTGTGTTGTAAACAAGTATGAGTTCTTATCCCTAGTAGATAAGAGCTTGTTTTTACACGTACAATTTCCCCTTTGTTTAATATGTCTTTGCAGGAGGAAGTGGTGCTACCTTATATTGCTGGTGGATTTGGGGGGAGGGGTGGAGAGAAAAGAAACCAGACTCCCGACAAAAACTAAGAATATATATGCTCACACATATCTAAAGGAAAAAAAGTCTCTTTAAAAAAAAGATTAAATAAAAGATGTAATTAAAGGGATAAAGTGGGGCCAGGAGAGATAGCATGGAGATCAGGCATTTGTCCTTTCTGTAGAAGGGCAGTGGCTCAGAACCTGGCATCCCAAATGGTCCCCCGTGCCCTCCAGGACATAGAGCCAGGAGCACCCTCCGAGCGCTGCCAGGAGTGACCCAAAAGAAGCAAAAACAAATCAAATCCAATAAAAAAACTAAAACAAGGCAAAAAAAAAAAAAACCAACAAAAGAAACTAACAAGAATAAAAAAGAAAAAAAGAAAACAAAGAAAAGGGGGAGAAAGTGATACAGGAGATCACTTTACATTTGGGGAGAAACAGGATAAGAGGTAGTGTTATATAGGTCTATACTTATAATGAAAGAATAGGGTTCCCCCTTGTCTTTTGAGATTTCCTTGTGAGGTATGGGGTTCAGGCAGGGAGGTCTTGGGTAGAGTTCTTGCAGTGGGGGTCCTTTGGAGCTAGTTCCGGTATCAAGCCACAGTCCACATTAGGGAGAGGTGATTAGGAGGGCCACACTGCATGTGTCAGGGTGTTGGCTTTATTTTCTTGCCAGGAACGAGGTGAGAGCTTGAGTGGATGTCTCTTCACTTGGGTAGTGGGTACTAGCTCATTGAGGTAGGAGGTCTTTCTTGGTGCCTAGTGAATTAAGAGCTGAGGGTGAAGAGTTAGAGTGTGGTGGGGATATTGGGGGTGGGATTGAGGGGTGAAGGGATAATCGGATTTCCGGAGGAGGGAGAGGGGATAGTATATGGGAGGGGTTACATAGGGTATAGGTATGAGTTGTTTGTGGTTTAGGTTTGTCCCTTAAGGAGAATTCCTGTCTCTGTGTGCGCCTGCACACATATAAACATATAGAAGTTAGCCTAGGTGTATATTAATGTAGAGAGATATGGAATGCAAGAGGTGTGCTGAGTACTAAGTATAGTACTTGTAAGGAAAGGAAACATTTAATAGATCAACTTCTGGGTATGTATAGGTTTCGTGTCTTGAGTACTGACCATTATGTTAGTGAGGTCTATCTATATAGGTGTTTACCCTTTTCAGTTTTGTCAACAGCACCCTATATATCCGCATTCCTTTCCTATAGAGGAGGTAACCCTGTGGTTTTTATTTGACATAGATTGAGTTGATGATAGTGAGGAGGAGAAGGTGGAAGAAGAGGGAGACAAGAAGAGAGAATAGGAAATACAAGACAAAACAAAACAAACCAACAATCAAACACCAAAAGCAACAAAAATATGAAGTAATGAGAAGAGAGGAGGCTATAAGAGCAAGGGCATGTTAGTTTGGTTGAAAGGGTTAGATGCTTGGGCCCTGTGGTAAAAATCCGTAGGTCTCGGTTGTTGCTTCGGTGACCTGGCTGGTCCTGTGCTTCAGATCCTAAAAGAAGGCATAATCTAGAGATAAAGGGTATGTTAAAGAGTTTTATCTGGCCATTTTCATGCTTCAAGCAGAGTATGGTGCCTCGTGTGACTGAGCACCGAGGTACCACCATAGGATATTCACCCTTTGTATCCAGAAACCCCTATGGACAGAAAAACTGAGAGGTTATTTTAATAGTGGTAAGGATAAGGCATTCAAATATAATGTTCTGAAGTGTTTCCATCAGACTTAGTAAGTTCCCGTCATAATCTTTACCTGTAATCCTGTATATGATCCCTAGTAAATGATTATGGGCCTTTGTAGTAAAACGATAATTACTTACCTGTTCTCTCTATGCTGCTGCTGTTTCTGTTGTTGCTCGTTTCTTTATGATATAATGTGTAGTTGGGCTTTGTGTTGTTTCTCTTCCCTTTGTTTTGGGCTATATTCCCCAGTATATGGTGATTATTACTGTGTTTGAGGTTCCTATCCTGTTACACCCTTTTATTTAATCGTGGGGTATTGGATGTATATCTGGTGTATATTCTAGGTACTTCAGAATAGTGCTATCATTCTGTGTTTATCTTTCATCTTCTGGCTTGCTTCATTTAACATAATATGTTCTAGGTCCATCCACGTTGCTGCAAAGTCTTGATTGTATCATTTATGAATGCCATGTAGTATTCCATTGTGTATAGATACCACATCTTAATAATCCACTCATCTGTTGTTGGACATTGAGGTTGGTTCCAAGACTTGGCTATTATACTGAGTGCTGCGATAAATAGGGTGCACACATACTTTGGGATGAATGTCCCTCCGACTTGGGGGTAGATACCTAGGAGGGCAATTGCTGGGTCAAATGGGAGCTCAATTCTGAGCTCCTTGAGCACTCTCCAGACTGTTTCTTCATAGGTGTTGGACTAGGGGGCATTCCCACCAGCAGTGGATGAGAGTGCCTTTCATACCCATCCCCACCAACACAGATTGTTCCCATTATTTTTGATGTGGGTCATCCTTACTGGTGTAAGGTGGCACCTCATTGTTGTCTTGATTTGGATTTCCCTAATGATGAGTGAAGGTGAGCATGTTTTCATGTGTTTGTTGGCCATCTTTTGGTCTTCCTCAGAGAAGTGTCTATTCATTTCATCTCCCCATTTTTCTATGGCTTTATTTGGTTTTAGGGGACTCAGCTTTCTGAGTGCTTTGTATATTCTGGTTATCAGCCCCTTGTCTGATGTGTTGAGTGCGACAATTTTCTCCCATTCAGTTAGCTGTCTTCTTATCTTGAGTTGGGTTTCCTTTGCCATGCAAAAGCTTCTTAGTTTGATGTAATCCCATTTGTTTATGTTTGATGCTAAAATTCCTTGCCATTGGTGTTCCATCCTCGAAGACTTTTTAATATATAGGTCTTCGAGTGTTCTGTCTAATTTTTCCTCAATAAACTTTATAGATCCTGATCTAATTTCAAGGTCTTTAATCCATTTTGAGTTGACTTTTGTAGAAGGAGTGAGGTATGGGTCAATTTTCAGTTTCTTACAGGTGGTTTTCCAGTTGTACCAACACCATTTGTTGAAGAGACTTTCTTTGTTCCATTTCAAGTTCTGGGCTATATTGTCAAATATTAGTTGACTGTATATCTGGGGATTTATGTCTGGAAATTCTGTTCTAACCCACTAGTCTGAGGCTCTGTTTTTGTTCCAGTACCATGCTGTTTTGATCACTATGGCTTTATAGTATAGCTTCAGATTAGGTAAAGAAATGCCACCCAACTTCTTGTTTTTCAGTATTTGTTTGTCTATCCTGGGTCTTTTGTGGTTCCAGATGAATTTTATGATTGATTGTTCTAAGTCTTGAAAGAATGATGCATGGATTTGGATGGGGATTGCATTAAATCTATATAGAAGTTTGGGTAGGATCGTCATTTTGATTATGTTGATTCTACCTACCCATGAGCATGGGATGTTCTTCCATTTCCTTAGATCCTCTTCAATTTCTTTCTGAAGTGTTTTGAAATTTCCCTGGTATAAATCCTTCACTTCCCTTGTAAGGTTAATTCCTAGGTACTTGATATTTTTTGAAACTATTTTAAATGGAATTGTATTTTTAATCTCTGTCTCCTCAGCTTCGTTATTTGTATAGAGAAATGCTACTGTCTTTTGTGTATTGACTTTGTAACCAGCCACTTTGCTGTAATGGTTAATTGTTTCTAGGAGTTTTACTGTGGACTCTTTAGGGTTTTCCATGTATATCATCATATCATCTGCAAAAAGAGATAGTTTGAGTTCCTCTTTCCCAATTTGGATCCCTTTGATTCCCTTCTCTTGTCTGATTGCTATTGCAAGGACTTCTAAGATTATATTGAATAAGAGTGGAGAGAGTGGACAGCCTTGCCTAGTTCCTGACCTTAGAGGAAATGCTTCTAGTTTTTTGTCATTAAGGATAATGTTGGCTGTAGGCTTTTCATAGATTGCTGTAACTATCTTGAGGAAGGTTCCTTCTAACCCTATTTTGCTAAGTGTCTTCAACATGAAAGGATGTTGGATTTTGTCAAACGCCTTCTCTGCATCGACTGATATGATCATGTGGTTTTTGATTTTTTTTGTTGTTGATGTGATGTATGATGTTGATTGATTTGCGTATGTTGAACCAACCTTGCATTCCTGGGATAAAACCCACTTGGTCATGGTGTATGATCTTTTTGATGAAGTGCTGGATTCGGTTTGCTAAGATTTTGTTGAGTATCTTTGCATCTATGTTCATTAGAGAGATTGATCTGTTTTTCTTTCTTGGTGGTGTCTTTGCCATCTTTGGGAATGAGTGTGACAGAATTCCTGTTTTTTCGATGGTTTGGAAGAGTCTGTGGAAAAGTGGCAGTAAGTCTTCACGGAATGTTTGATAGAATTCACCTGTAAATCCATCTGGGCCTGGACTTTTGTTCTTAGGGAGTTTCTTAATTACATCATCAATTTCCTCTGACGTGATTGGTCTGTTTAGGCTTTCTAGGTCTTCCTTTTCCAGTCTCGGGAGATGGTAATTTTCCATGAATCTGTCGATTTCTACTGGGTTCTCTAGCTTAACTGAGTATAGTTGTTCATAATATGATCTCATGATATGTTGTATTTCTTGGGGTTCTGTTGTAATCTCTCCCCTTTCATTTGTGATTCTACTGATTTGGTTGTTTTTCCTCTTTTTTTTTTTTTTTTTTTTTGGTGAGTTTTGCCAGTGGTTTGTCTATCTTGTTTATTTTTTTTGAAAAACCTACTCTTGGACTCATTGATTTTTTTGTATTGTTTTCTTAGTTTCTATGTTGTTTATTTCTGCTCTGGTTTTTATTATTTCTGGCCTTCTGGTTGTGGTTGGATTTCTTTGCTGCTGTTGTTCCAATTCCTTGAGATGATCCTTTAAACTGTTGATTTTGTCATTTTCCTCTTTCTTGACATAGGCCTGTATTTATATGAGTTTCCCTCTAATTACTGCTTTTGCTGTGTTCCACAAATTTTGACAAGTTGTCTCTTCATTATCGTTTGTCTCAAGGAATCTTTTTATTTCTTCCTTGGTTTGCTCTTTGATCCAGCTGTTTTTGAGCAGTGTGTTGTTTAATCTCTAGGTATTAGTTTTTCTCCATTGCTTCTTCTTGCAATTAATTTTGACCTCTGTTGCATAGTGATCTGATAGGGTGCTTCTAATAATCCTTACATTTGTGGTCTTATATAGGTTTGATTTGTATCCTAAGACATGGTCTATTCTGGAGAAGGTTCCATGAGGGCTTGAGAAGAATGTGTATTCTGTTTTCTGGGAGTAGAGGGCCCTATGTAAGTCTATTAGCCCTAGATCTTCTAATTTTTCATTTTAGGCTCTTTTTTTTTTTTTTTGCTATTTTTTTGTCTACTGGATCTGTCCAGTGGTGATTGTTGTATTAAATAATTAACGATGGGGCTTGATGGCGGTGGATGGCGAAGGATTTCTCTCTGCCACCCCAGGCCATGTGGCTCCGCAACCCCATCCAGCCGGCGGGTCCCAAGCCCAGGTGATCGACGTAATGAAGACTCACTCACAGGCAGGCATCAGGAACCATCAGCTTTATTCATGCCCCGACCACCACAGGTGTGTGGCCTATCTCATAACCTTTCAAGCATTCGGCCATTCTTAGCCCTGCATCTTATAATTCAGCCATCTTCCTTTGGCCTCCATCCTGGTCAAAGACCAAAAGAGGCAAAGAACCTAAAGCCAGCGAGCGCAGCAGGGCAGAGAACCCTTAATTCCCTGGCTTCAGGGTTTATAAACCTATTCCAAGACCCCTCCCAGGAATGGGCGGGGTCTAGCAGGTAAGGTCACACCTAATATTCAGTTCCCAAGACCCCTCCCAGAAATGGGTGGGTCTCAGGTAGCTACACATAATTCCAGGGTCTCAGATAGGTACACCTACAGTGATAGTGGAGTATTGAAATCTCCTACTATTATCACATTTCCCATCATGTGTTTCTCCAAGTTAGTGAGCAACTGCCTCACATATTTTGCTGATTCTACATTAGGTTCATAAATATTGATCAGGGTTAGTACCTCTTGATCTATTGTTTCCCTGATTAGTATGTAGTGACCCTCTTTGTCTCTGATCACTTTCTCGAGGTTGAATGGAATTTGGTCTGATATAAGAATGGCTGTCCCTGCTCTTTTTTGTTTTCCATTGGCTTGAAAGATTGATTTCCATCCTTTTATTCTAAGCCTATGCCTGTCCTGTACTTGTAGGTGTATTTCTTGCAGGCAGCAGAAGGCCGGTTTATGTTTTTTAATCCAGTTCTCTACTATGTGTCGTTTAATGGGAGCATTTAGTCCATTAACATTTAGGGAGATTATTGACAGAGAGGGCTGTTGTACAGTTGTGTTGTGTAGGGTAGTTGTTGTTACAATCGGGGGTTTGGATTGTGTAGTTCATCTGTGAGTAGGTCGTTTAGGATTAGGATACTGCAAGCTCGTTTTTGTTTGAGAATGTCTTTAGGCTACCATCCCATATGAATGACAGTTTTGCTGGGTATTGTACCCTAGGCTGAAAATTTCTTTCATTCAGTCATTTAAATATTTCATTCCACTGTCTTCTTGCTTGAATTGTTTCAAATGGGAGATATGGTTTGATTCTTATGTCCCTTCCTTTGTACTTGAGTTTCTTTTTTTCCCGTTATTGCTTTAAGGAGTTCATCTTTCTCTTTTTTCTTTGCCATTTGGATTATAATATGTCTTGGTGTTGGTTTATTAGGGTCTATTTTATTAGGGACTATTCACTTCCTGGATTTGCACAGAGTCCTCTTTCCAAAGGGTGGGGAAGTTTTCTGCTATTATTTCCCTGACTACTTGTTCTTCTCCTTTCCCTGTTTCCTCCCCTTTTGGTATACCTACAATTCTTAGGTTATTTCTTTTGTCTTTGTTCATTAAGTACTGGACTTTTCCTTCCAGTGCCTTGCCTCTTAATTCCTTGTTGGTTTCCTGGTCATTTTTGATTTGCAGTTTTCCTTCAAGTACTACTATGTGCTTCTTCTCCATCTCTGCGATTCTGCTTGTCTGGCTTTTTATGGTGTCTGTTAATTCCTTTAATTGCTTTTGTATGGAGTCTCTCATATTCTGTATCAGATCTTCTTTAAATTGGCTAATTTGTTCCTCCATGGATTTCTTGTACTTGGTGGTGAGAGATTCTCTCATTTCCTGTACCATGGCTTGCATTTCCTTTCTCATGGCTGCTTTTAAATCTTCATCTCTTGGATCTGTGCATTTTGGTGGACTTGGGAACTTAGTAGGAGTTCTCTCTGTATCTCCAGCTGTTAGGTTCCTTTTCAATTTACCCATGATTTTATGTATTTATTGGTGTGGCTTGGAGAGCAGTGTCTTCTGATTTTGGCCTGCTTTTGCTACCTGAGATGTGGGGCTGGGTCCCTTCTCTGGATTGCAGCTCTGAGTGGAACTGTTGGGTGGGCTGGCTGGGGGCGGGGAGGTAGCGGGAAGTCCCCTGGCAACTGCGTCCCTGGGAGACCTCACAGCCACGATAAAGGGAGGGGCGAGGCAAAGGACAGTCTCCCACCTGGTGCTGCCTCTGGAACCTCACAGATGAGACAGGGGGAGGGGCAAAGGCAAAGGACAGTCTCCCACCTGGTGCTACCTCTGGAACCTCAAGACGCGAAGGGGGAGGGGCGAAGGGGGAGGGACGAAGGCAAAGGACAGTCTCCCACCTGGTGCTGCCTCTGGAATCTCACAGATGCAACAGGGGGAGGGGCGAAGGCAAAGGACGATTTCCTCTTTAGGGTTTTCTAAATATAGTATCATGTCATCCACAAACAATAAGAGCTTGACTTCTTCCTTTCCTATCTGGATGCCCTGATATCTTTTTTTTTTTTTTGCCTAATTGCTATGGGAAGTACTTCAGTACTATGTTAAATAGGAGTGGTGAGAGGGGGCAGTCTGGTCTTCTGCCAGATTTTAGAGGAAGGCTTTTAGTTTATCTCCATTGAGAATAATATTTTGTGGGGCGAAAGGCTGGGTAAAATAAGGAGATTTCTGCAAGCTGGCCTTGAATATAAAAGAAAAGATGTCTCTGTTTAGAGACTTAGGTTCCTGCTGTTTTAAGTGCAAGATGAGCTAAGGAGAAAGTGATCCAAGTCAAACAACCTGTCTTGGCTAATAGTGCCATAAGTATTTCAACCACTATTTTTACATGTTTCCTGATTTAATGCTGCCATGGCATTATAACCACTATCTTTGCATTCCATCTGAATCAATGATGCCATGTACCTTGTGATAGCTCTCTTCACATACCATCTTCTTGCTGTAATGCCTAAGCTGTATTACCTACATTCTGTTTCCCACCTAAAGTTTGCCCTTAAAAGCCTTGTGCCTATCTTCAATAAACGAGGTCCATTGCTCTGACAATGCTTCCCTGTGAGTGGACTGTAGTTCACTGTCTTTCCTCACTTTCCTGAGTCTAGCCTCCAAGGTTATGGGCTGGAAGAGACCCTTAACCATCCTTGCATCGACCTCGTTGGGGGGGCCTCATGCCAGACCCTACATCTGGTGCCCAATGTGCTTTCTCAGGACCCTCGAATGCTTCTGGGACAAGGGGGTGCATTGTGGATCAAGTTAAATTATTTTTTCCTTTAGAGGCTTGGGTAATGGTTGTTGTTTTTTCAGGGGAGGGATAGAACCTCGTGAATCATTCAGTTCATTATATATATAGTCAAATTTATGGCCATTGCATTTATTTTCTTTTCCGTTCTTGTTGCCTATTTGCTTTATTTTTCTGTCTCTCTTTTTCTGGCTCTCTGTTCAGATATTTCTCCTCTGCTGTGCCTCTAATCCAGGCGTATCAAACTC
Organism: Suncus etruscus; assembly: GCF_024139225.1. NCBI lineage: Eukaryota > Metazoa > Chordata > Mammalia > Eulipotyphla > Soricidae > Suncus > Suncus etruscus. The sequence goes on along the minus strand of NC_064854.1, from coordinate 59,450,219 downwards.
GCGGCCCATGGGCCATTTGTGACCCTCTGTACAACATTTTGTGGCCCATGGCCGGCCTTCAAATATTGCAGTATTCGCGATTATTCACATACCGAATAATTGCAATAAAAATCGCATTAGTAAGAAAAAATTACATTAAACATTCGCATACCCTGAGCAGTTTCGTTTGGGGTATGCAAATGTTTAATGCGATTTTTTGCAATTTTTTCTTACTAATGCGATATTTTTATTGTGAATATTCAGTAAGGGAATAATCGTGAATACTTTGCGCCTAGCACAGACGTCATTTCCACTGCTCCTGCACGCTGTCCCTTGCATTATCGGAGGCCTAAGGGAGAGAAAGGAGAGAAGTTTATTACAGAATTAGATTTTGTCATACCTTCATCATGACTTCATCAAAACCTGCAGTGAAGAGAAAGATTGATGATGAGCAAAGACAATTTCAGGAAAAGTGGAAGACGCAGTATTTCTTTGTTGAGCACAGGGGTATCCCCATATGTCTTATTTGCTCAGAGAAAGTTGCAGTGCACAAGGAATACAACTTGAAATGCCATTATTCAACTAAACATGCTGAGGAATGTGCAAAATATCAAGAAAATGAGAGAGCCAAGCGGGTTGCCAGTCTTAAAGCATGTCTAATGAGGCAACAAGATTTCTTCAAGAAAGCAACCAAAGAGAATGTTGCATCAGTCGAAGCTAGTTACATGGTTAGTGAGATGATTGTTAAGGCAGGGAAACCATTCACAGAAGGAGAGTTTGTTAAAAAAAAATGCATGTTACAGGCTGCAAGTATTATCTGTCTGGAAAAGAAAGGTCAGTTTAGCAAAATCAGCCTTTCTGCCAACACTGTGGCAGAGCACATTTCTGACATGTTAAGTGACATTTATCATCAACTGTGTGAGAAAGCCAAATGTTTTTATGCATACTCAGTTGCTCTTGATGAGGGCACAGATATAACAGACACTGCGCAGCTCACAATTTATGTCCGTGGTGTTGATTGCAATTTTGAATTGACAGAGGAGCTGCTCACAATAATTCTAATGCATGGCCAGCCACCGCTAATGAGATATTTTGGCATCTGTGTGATGCTATTGAGAATGCAGGTTTGCCATGGAAGAGGTTTGTTGGAATAATAACTGATGGAGCGTCATCAATGACAGGGAGGAAAAATGGACTGGTGGCACTTTTTCAAAAAAAAACTTGAAGAGGAGGGTGTAGAGAAGGCCATTGCTCTTCACTGCATTATCTATCAGCAGGCCCTTTGCAGTAAATGCCTGCCGTGTGACAATGTGATGTCTGTTGTTGTGAAATGCATCAACCAAATCAGATCCAGGCGCTTAAAACATAGGAGGTTCTGTGCTTTTTTAGAGGAAATGGAGTCAGAATATGGAGATGTGCTCTATTTCACCGAGGTATGTTGGCTCAGCAGGGGAAATGTCCTGAAAAGATTTTTTGAGTTGAGAGAAGTGAAAGCCTTCATGGAGTTGGATGAGAATGCTGTTTCTGAGTTGAGTGATCACAAATGGCTCATGGACTTAGCTTTTCTTGTTGACATCACACATCAGCTGAATGTGCTAAACAAGATGTTACAAGGCCCAGGGCAGCTTATCAGTGCTGCCTATGACAACCTGAGAGCATTCTCCACAAAACTTATGGAAATCCCAGCTCTCTCAGACAAACCTTTGCCATTTCCCAGCATGCAAGGAACTTGTGGATGCAGGCATACCATTCAGTGGTGAGAAATATGTTGATGCTATTTTTAAGCTAGAGAAGGAATTTGATCACAGATTTGCAGACTTCAAAAAGCACAGAGCCACTTTCTAAATTTTTGTGGACACCTTTTCCTTTGATGTGCAAGATGCCCCTCCTGTGCTTCAAATGGAGCTCATTGACCTGCAATGCAACTCTGATCTCAAAGCCAAGTTCAGGGAGATTAGTGGAAAAGCAGACATGCATGGGCAATTTTTGAGAGAATTGCCCCCCAACTTCCCTGAGCTTTCCCGAATGTTCCAGCGCACCATGTGCCTTTTTGGGAGCACATATTTGTGTGAAAAGTTATTCTCCACATTGAACTTCAATAAGTCAAAGAACAGGTCTAGACTTAATGATGTTCATCTTCAAGCCATGCTGAGGGTATCCACTGCTTCCTCTCTAAAGTCAAATGTGGTTCAGATTTGGGAGAAGAAGCACTGTCAAGTCTCTGGCAGCAGGGAATAGGCAAAAGATGCCATGTTCAGAAGAACTGTTCATGATATTCACTCATTATTCTATTCATGTTCAGAAGAAATAATTAAAACGGTTAATAATGACGTTTGAGGACTTTTTTGTGTGAAATCCCTTATGCAGCCCTTCCTCATCTCGACTTTGCCTCCTGTGGCCCCTAGGTAAATTGAGTTTGAGACCCCTGCTCTAATCCTAAAAACCTTTTGCCTCTCATTCTGTGACATTCCTCTTCATTGAAGCAGTCTGAATATCCCCTTGGACACAGGCCCTCCAAATAAGAGTCTCTAGGATGGAGTCAGTAAAATCACCTGTGGCAGGATAAGGGGGTCATGAACAGGTCTCTCCAATTAAATACCTGTTCTCTGGAAACAAAAATTTGTGCAACAATTAGGCACATATTGGTTAAAGCAAAACACTTTTCCCCAAAAATATTTGGCAGAATGCTTCCACTTTCATCCTTTTGTTTCTGCTGCCATTGGAACACTTATCTCTCCCTTCTGGCTATGGGAAACTTTCCTCCAAAAGTGGAAAAATGCTTAGAGGGCTAAGAGCAGATAAAGATAGTAAGATGGCCTTCAGATGGTAATTTCAGTGAAGAATGGCCTTCTGATAGTATCCCCAGTGGCCACAGCTCCCCCCTTCCTAAGGGAATCTGTCAACATAGGGGTAGATTGTTTTCTTTGCTATTGCTTTTCTGTGACAGATAGAACCATTACTAGAAACCTGTCTGCAGGACCCAAAATGCAAGGTGTGGGCAACTTTCCACTAGAAAGCTTTGAAACTAAGGATTTTATTAAATGGGTTAATTTAAATGGAGATTCTGGTTTTATTAAGCCTCTAGTAGTCAAAGGTTTAAGAAAATAACTTGTTACAGAGTGTCTATGTTGTAACCGGTAGGGCAACTGCCTTGTATACGGATGGTCCAAGACCGACCACAGTTCGAATCCCGACCTCTGACATGGTCCCCCAAGAAAATAACTTGTTAGGGCTGGATATACTGGGCAGGCAAGAGCATATGTTTCTAAACCAAAGAAAGGATGTGCCCCCTCCAATAGTTCAGGCCACTGTTTCATGGGTCACCAAATTAAAACTGAAGGAGGACCCAGTCCAGGTGGAATAGTGGCCTCTATCCTCAATTAAACGGGATACTTTAAACCAAACACTTTAAATCAAGTAACATCTAAAACTTGGCCACATTAGACTAACAACCAGCCTATGAAAGACCTCTGAAAGTGGAGTATGTTGCAAATTTTAAAAAGATTAATAAGAAAATGATCATTCAGAGGACCTCCATAAAGGATTATGCCATGGATTCCAGCCATTCCAAGTGGCTTGCAGTTGGTAATTATTGACATCAAGGATTGTTTTTTCTCTATCTCCCTAAGGGATGAGGATTGTAAAAAATTTGCTTTTTATTCATTTTGTTTGTCAATTTGTGTTCTGTTTTCATTTACATTGTGTGTTCAGATTGTATTGTGCTTTTTGCTATGTTTATGATTGAGTATTGCCACATTTTAGGTTAAAAATTGGCAGAAAAGAGAAAAAAATGTATTTTTTTTAAAACCAAGCAGCCTTAGAACTTGTTATCTGACCAAAAAAAAAATTGTCCTAGGCAGATCATTGTCTCTATGCTAATAGGTAACCTGACTAGCTAGGGAAAGAAAAATAAAATGGCTTTTTAAAATTTTTACTGAAAATAAGAAAATAAAAGTTTCTCTGGCTTTAGAAATTTCTAAATATTGGGTGGATAAAAATTGGTTTCAAGATAATATTGAAAATATTGTGAGTGCCCTAATCAACAATGGGGAAAACCAACAAAAAAGCTCCCTTCGGGCCCGGAGAGATAGCACAGTGGCATTTGCCTTGCAAGCAGCCGATCCAGGACCAAAGGTGGTTGGTTCGAATCCTGGTGTCCCATATGGTCTTGGTTCGAATCCCGGTGTCCCATATGGTCCCCCGTGCCTGCCAGGAGCTATTTCTGAGCAGACAGCCAGGAGTAACCCCTGAGCACCACCGGGTGTGGCCCAAAAACCAAAAAAAAAAAAAAAAATCAGCTCAAATTTATTTGAGGCCGGAGAGATGATAGCACAGCGGTGTTTGCCTTGCAAGCAGCTGACTCAGGACCTAACGTGGTTGGTTCGAATCCCGGTGTCCCATATGGTCCCCTGTGCCTGCCAGGAGCTATTTCTGAGCAGATAGCCAGGAGTAACCCCTGAGCACCGCTGGGTGTGGCCCAAAAACCAAAAAGAAAAAAAGAAAAAAAAGAAACTCCTCAGGGGTTGAATTGCCAGTTAAGGGTTAATCGTGTTCAGCTTTCTCAACCACTTCAATTATGACTGAGGCATTGAGTAATCGCTGTATGGATGAATGGGATGGTGGGAGAGGAGAATTAGTGATGGTGATAGGGGTGAATGAATGATGGAAATAGGGGCAAGTGAATGATGGTGGTAGGAATAAATGAGTGATATGGGAGAGGAGAATGAATGATCTGGTAGGGGTGAATGAATGATTGCAGAAGGGATGAATGAATGATGGTAGGAGGAGTCAAGTGCTTATATATTTGAGGAAATGCTCTATTAATATCCTATTAATAATTGGAAAGGATCACGGCCCCAGTTATGATAGATATTAAGAACTTATTGCAAGTGTCATAGATACTAACAGCTATGCTATACATGTGACCATTTCTGAATCCAGTTCAGGACTGACTTAATTCAGTCTATGTAAGAATTTAGGGAATTTTTGCTGTTCTGGTTTAAGTACCTAATAGTAAACATGCTAAGTATCTTTTAACTTGCTGAGAATATTTAAGTGTTTTGTGAACAAAGGTAAAGTTCCTTAAAGCATTAAACTATAAATCTAAAGACAGAGTTTGAATTTGTCACCCCCGACCCCCACAGAGGCCACTCCCAGCATTGCTCAAAGTCAGGAAACACACTGTTGATATTCAAGAATCGATTTTATGCTGGCTCCCAGCATTTCATGTGTACAGGACTTGTGCTTTGCCACTAGGATCACCTCCCAGCCTCCAAATCCTCTTTCTACCCAGCATGGTGGTGAGTGACATATAAGTTAAAAATTCAGCAATGAACCAGAGCAGTGGCACAGAGCGGTAAGACATCTGCCTTGCCAGTGCTAGCCTAGGATAGACCTTGGTTCGATCCCCTGGCATTCCATATGGTCTCATAGCCAGGAACAATTTCTGAGCATCACCAGGTGTGGCCCACAAAAAATTCACAACAGCAGCTTCAATGTAGTTTGGATTTTCCAGTAGTAGATCGAAACCAGGTGATGGTACTTAACTATTAACTAAAATTTCACAAGAGAAGAACTTAACCAGTCTGTGCAGGATTTAGCTTAATGAATGTGTGTGATTTCCCCCTGTTGCATGCAAGATAAATTCTTGCAATGCTGACTTCAGGAATTTAGTAAATAATACATGCTAAGGATTTTGAAGGTTCTTGGTCAATCTTAAACTACATCTTGGTACACCATGGATTATTTTGGTATTAGGAGAATGAAGTCTTGCAGAAGCCATCATCAGTGAAGATGAAAAAATTGTTGGTTTGTATATTCAGCACTACTTTTTTTCATACTGTTCATTGATAAAAAAAAAAAAGGTTGGTAATGTAGATTTGCTGGTGGTTGCCATCTGGCTTAGTATCTTTTTGTCTGCTTGCCTCGTTGCTTCCTCTGCAACCATGTCTGACAACCCTGATATGGCTGAGATTGAGAAATTTGATAAGTCAAAGTTGAAGAAGATAGAAATGCAAAAGAAAAACCTGCTGTCTTCTAAAGAAACCATTGAATAGGAGAAGCAAGCAGTTGAGTCATAAAAGAGAGAAGCTGCCCATTCATAATGCACATTCCACAAGCATTGCCTTCTTTTTTTGGGTGGGGGGAGTCACACCCAGTGGCATTCAGGGGTTACTCCTGGCAAGCACAGGGAACCATATGGGATGCCCAGATTCGAACGACCGTTGATCCTGGGTTGGCCACTTGCAAGGCAAACGCCCTACCACTGTGCTATCTCACTGGCGCAAGCATTGCAGTTTTATGTTACTTCTTTCAGCTGTTTAACTTGGTTGAATAAAGTTTAAAGTTAAATGACTGTGCTGTGCCCCCTTTCACATTTTAAGATTTGGGAACTACTGACAATGATCAAGATACCTTGCCTCCCCCATCTGTCTTGTTGGGTTGGAAGAAAGAACTTACATGTTATATTGGGGGAAGGAAGAAGCTGGGTGGGACCAGAGATGGAGTTAACATCAGTGTGGTTCAAAGTGTCCTGCTAGCTGTAAAAAACAGTTAATCGAAGTGCCATTTTTTTGTTGTTGAATGGTTTAATTGTATTGCAATGCACAATTTTTAATATAGAAATAAAGTTTTAAAACCTGTAAAAATCCATGACATTCTTCAAAGAAGTGGATCAGGCACTTTTGAAATTTGTTTGGAACAATAAACACCCTAGAATAGCTAAAGCAATCATTGGGAAAAAGAATATGGGAGGAATTACTTTCCCCAACTTTAAACTGTACTACAAAGCAATAGTTATCAAAACAGCATGGTAATGGAATAAGGACAGGCCCTCAGATCAGTGGAATAGGCTTGAATACTCAGAAAATGTTCCCCAGACATACAATCACCTAATTTTTGATAAAGGAGCAGGAAATCCTAAATGGAGCAGGGAAAGCCTCTTCAACAAGTGGTGTTGGCACACTGGATAGCCACTTGCAAAAAATTGAACTTAGACCCCCAGCTAACATCATGTACGAAGGTAAAATCCAAATGGATTAAAGACCTTGATATCAGACCCAAAACCATAAGATATATTGAACAACACATAGGCAAAACACTCCAAGACATTGAGACTACAGGCATCTTCAAGGAGGAAACTGCACTCTCCAAGCAAGTGAAAGCAGAGATTAACAGATGGGAATATATTAAGCTGAGAAGCTTCTGCACCTCAAAGGAAATAGTGCCCAGGATACAAGAGCCACCCACTGAGTGGGAGAAACTATTCACCCAATACTCATCAGATAAGGGGCTAATCTCCAAAATATACAAGGCACTGATAGAACTTTACAAGAAAAAAACATCTAATCCCATCAAAAAATGGGGAGAAGAAATGAACAGACACTTTGACAAAGAAGAAATACAAATAGCCAAAAGACACATGAAAAAATGCTCCACATCACTAATCATCAGGGAGATGCAAATCAAAACAACAATGAGATACCACCTCACACCACAGAGAATGGCACACATCACAAAGAATGAGAATCAACAGTGTTGGCGGGGATGTGGAGAGAAAGGAACTCTTATCCACTGCTGGTGGGAATGCCGTCTAGTTCAACCTTTATGGAAAGCAATATGGAGATTCCTCCAAAAACTGGAAATCGAGCTCCCATATGATCCAGCTATACCACTCCTAGGAATATACCCTAGGAACATAAAAATACAATACAAAAACCCTTTCCTTACACCTATATTCATTGCAGCACTATTTACCATAGCAAGACTCTGGAAACAACCAAGATGCCCTTCAACAGACGAATGGCTAAAGAAACTGTGGTACATATACACAATGGAATATTATGCAGCTGTCAGGAGAGATGAAGTCATGAAATTTTCCTATACATAGATGTACATGGAATCTATTATGCTGAGTGAAATAAGTCAGAGAGAGAGAGAGAAAAACGCAGAATGGTCTCACTCCTCTATGGGTTTTAAGAAAAATGAAAGACATTCTTGCAATAATAATTTTCAGACACAAAAGAGAAAAGAGCTGGAAGTTCCAGCTCACCTCAGGAAACTCACCACAAATAGTGATGAGTTTAGTTAGAGAAATAACTACATTTTGAACTGTCCTAATAATGAGAATGTATGAGGGAAATGGAGAGCCTGTTTAGAGTACAGGCGGGGGTTGGGTGGGGAGGAGGGAGACATGGGACATTGGTGATGGGAATGTTGCACTGGTAATGGGGGGTGTTCTTTACATGACTGAAACCCAAACACAATCATGTATGTAATCAAGGTGATTAAATAAAATATATATTAAAAAAAACCTGTAAAAATAAGGTTGGTAATATAGAATGTCCTATGAGGGAGCATTGAATTAGTAATACAGTAACTACTAATCTTAGTATAAAAATGCTATATTTTTGTTATTGTTTGCATAATTTGGGTAAATTATCATTTGGGTAAAAATACCTCTTGATGAAGATGTCTTAGGTATAAGAAGAATTCTGCTGACAATTAAAGTGTATTATTTCATGTAGCTACATGAATTACAGTAAATGACTCTGAATAAGTATTACAAATGTGCTGGATGTTAATATAAATGAATAAATTTAGAGCTATGATGTTTGGGTTATAAATAATGATAGCATTTATTCAAACTGCATGGGAGATTGATGAATACATCAGGTTTTCCTATAGCTGTGTCTCGTTCATCTCTTCTCATACTATAACAGTATTATTATATAATAGTATTACTATACAGTATATAGTATAGTATATATTACTATAGTAGTATTATTATAGTATATTCTACTATGTAATTGATACAAAACAATACTAATTCATAGTATTCTTAAATTACCTGGTGATAATATTTGACACAAAACTGACATTGGTATAAGTTTTACATTGTCACTAAGATACAGATAATTACAGAAATGGATAATTTATGTAATTCCTGGCACTCAGCAATGCAGCAGGTAAAACCCAAGTCTAACACCATAATAATCGAAGATGCTGCTTAATTAAAAATATTTCCAATTGTTAATTGAACAAGTTATTCTAAATTAGTAATAGTTTAAGGGAAATGACATATAGTGATTTGTGTTGAGAAATATTTAGTGGTTGCTTCCATGAACTGTGAATTATAATTTTCAACAGTATTGGAACAGTGCTAGTTAAATTTGCCTTGTAGTCAACTTGTATTATTTATCTGTCACTATAATAGTTATTAAGGTACCTCTATTAATGTGAAGTCATAGTAAGGGGATTTATTAGTAGGTGAAGAAAATAAGTCAATATTTGGGAGCTGTGTATCCAATAATTTGTTTTGCAGATCTTGCTATAGAATATGACAGTATATAAGGATTGGGGAATACTTTAAAGATGTCTGTGTGATGTCTGCTCAGTTTGCTGCACTCTCTCACCATTCTTTTTTTTAAAGTTGTTTTGGGGGGACTTGCCCCTGGGAACCCAAGTAAAAACTGTCAGTGAGGGCAAAGCATAGAATTCAGGCAGTGATGGCTAACCTTTTTGAGCCCCAGTGCCCACACTGTCACACAAAACCAAAGAATTTCCTCAAAAGTGCCAGCACGTCAATTAAACCTTAATAACAAGGTTTTAGTATCTAAAAACTAGTCGGCAAGTGCCGCAGATCTTAATTGCGGACCTTCCCGCGTGCCAGCTGCAAGGCCTTTGAGTGCCACCGCTGGCACGAGTGCCATAGGTTGGCCCCTAGCCTAGGGGAGCAATTAGTAGAACAGGGGTGGGAGGCAGAGGAAGGTTGGAAGGGCAGCCAGGATCAGGAAAAGTTCTAGAAAAATATTAGATGCCCTAAGTCCCTTGGGTTTCAGGCTGTTATTCATTGTCCCTGTGTGGGTCACTTTTTCATATTGACTGAGTTAAGGGTAAAACTTGTAGAATGTCAAGTTCTAATTTGTGCCTCCCCTCTCCTAAAATCAGATACAGTAAAGCCATGTCTGTGGGTTGTTTTCATTTCACTTGCTGTCATTCTCAGCTTCCTCAATGCTGAACTATTCTTACATTGTTTTAAATAGTGCCCAGGCTGTGGGGTGGGGGAGGGGTGAGGAGGATGCTTGGGACATTCAGAGCCACGCCCTGGGGTGTTCAAGGGATGCCTTGTGACTGTGGGGAATGAACCCAGGTCAGCTACAGGCAGAGCATGTACTCTATCTCTCTGGTCCCTAAAGCATTTTCTTCAATGGGTTTGTTCATTGTTAATTATTGGAGGAGGAAGATAAAGTTCATAAGAGCATTGGGGGCATTCTTCAGTGTGTGGGGTCACTGGTATGGTATCTGGGATATTCAGGTCCCCTATTAACAAACATCAGTGATTCTTCTCAGGTATGAGAAAAAGCACAAAGCTTTTTACTACTTTTCTAGGGGTCCCTCTGTAGAAATACTGCTGCATTGAGAACCACCTATAGATCAAATCATTTATTTTATTTGTAATCAATCTCTGTCTCTCTCTTTCTTTGTCTCTCTGTCTCTCTCTGTCTCCGTCTCTCTCTCTGTTTCTCTCTCTCTCTCTCTCTCTCCCCCTTCCCCCTCCCCCAGTGGGCCCCAAGCTGGGTGACATATTACAAAGGCAAAAGAGCAACAAATTCTGGGAGCTGGTGGAAGAAACTTACTGCTAAGAAAACACATTTGAGTCTGAAACTATGTTCTTCCTCCCATCTATGTCATGAATGCCTGATAGGACCATGTTACTTATTGTCCTTTTTTCTCCCTTGTCAAACATTTTCTAAGGCCTGCCCCAATTGACTGATCTGTTCAGAGCTCAGGAACCATTCCTGTCACCTGCCATCCTGGTCCCACAGAGCTGCCAGAAAGAGGAAACCCGTGTCTTGTTGGCCAATATGCAAAGACACCTTTCAGAAGGGCTTATTTAAACAGAAAGAACAGTTCTAAAATCACTTTGAAATCTGAAAATGTTCGATGAAAAGCTCACTATTGTGTCTGTGGCCCCTTATTTGTAGAAGGATCAATGGGTTTGAAGATCTGAACATGATTGTTGATGTGAGACCCAGCATGCCTTGAAGCTACTGTTTCTTGGACTGATTTTAGAAGGTTCTGGAAACGATTCAAATGTTCTTTCATCTCTTTACCAGGGAACACTCTTTACCAGGGAACACAAAAAATCCTGTTTAAGTACATAACAGTGTTTTCTGGGCTGTGAAAGTTAAAGTTATTCGATGATTTCAATTTAATAAGGGAAGTACTTTTGTTTTAAATTTCTTTCATGCCCAGAAAATGAATTGAGTTTAAAGATGCAGTAATTCTCTAATTTCTTTTTAATCTTTTTCTTTTTCTAGTTTTTTGGGCCACACCTGGCAATATTCAGGCTGACTCCTGGCTCTACACACAAGGAAAATTCCTGGCAGTGCTTGGGGACTCTATGGGATGCCGGGGATGTATCTCAGGTCAGCTACATGAAAGGCAAATAAATGACCTAACCACTGCACTCGACCCCCACCATTCATTCCTACATCAAAATGTAAACCTATTCACTACCATGAAGATCAAATCTAGACATTGATTTGATAGCTGAGTCTCACTGAAAGGATCTTAAAGCCTCCTGAGCATGGCTTGGGGCTCCCTCCCTGCAAATTAGTAAACAAAAAAGAACATTAAAAATGCCCCAAGACAGAGAAAAGAACTAGTGTTAGAAGAGCCAGTTCCTCTAGGGCTGGAGAAAAAACACAGGAGGCAAGTTTTAGGGCTTCCAGGGGAGTTCTTGCTATAAAATCTTCCTTTCTAACCACACCCCTACATCCAGAGTGATCATGGGGAGAGTCACTATTCAGCAAAACCCAGGTGCCACTTCCCTCAGGGAGCCTTCTTGCACTAGGGGACCCACTCCACATAGGACATGTACTGGTGGCTGTTAACTGACTGTCAGAACTTGTTACCAATGCTTCTCTGATTTTCCACTTTTTTTTTTTTGTCTTTTATTTTGGGGGGGGTGGTGTCACACCCAGCAGCGCTCAGGAGTTACTCCTGGCTCTATGCTCAGAAATCGCCCCTGGCAGGCTCAGGGGACCATATGGGATGCCGGGATTCGAACCACTGACCTTCTGCTTGCAAGGTAAAAGCCTTACCTCCATGCTATATCTCGGGCCCCGATTTTCCACTTTTATTGGCCAATTCCAAGGCCCCCCTCCCCAGTGGGAGTGGAGTCACTTGGTCTCCAGGGTCTCTTCAAGGCTGTACTTCTCTTCCTTCAGGTTCCCTTGAGGCTCCTGCTCAGCCTTCTCTTCATGATGGTCTTACATCCTCGAGTGGGGGGAGGCTCCAATTCCAAGTCTTCTTCTATGGGCAAGTCATCAAGCAGCGTCACTTTTTGGATGTAGAGAAAGTTGAGGAGCTGGTGGCAGTCCTGATTGAAGCTGGAGTATATGATGCTGGGGGACAGCTCCTTGAAGATTTTGAAGACCTGCCTCACCAGGTCGTGACCTCCAGGTTCTTGTCTCAGAGCAGGCGGTTCATGGCTACTGAGGTGGAGAAACCCTCACTGTGAGATAGGCCCCTTGCCTCCATGGTTCACTGTCCCCACCCGTCTAAAGAACTCAGAATGTGGGGTGGGCAGAAGGGTAGAAGGTGAGTGGTAAATGCTGATTCTTCCCACCCAGTTCTGTTGTGACTCTAAATAAATTTGCTTTGAAAAAGAAAGGAAGGGGGCTAGAGCCTTAGGACAGCAGCAGGGAAGGTGCTTGCCTTGCATGTGAATTTGATCCCCAGCACCCTATAGGGTCCCCCAAGCCCTGCCAGGAAAGATCCCTGAGCACAGAGCTAAAATTAAGCCCTGAGCTTAGTGTGCTGAGTGTGGTGCCAAAAAACAAATATTAAATCAAAAGAAAGGCAGACAGTGACTTACTTTCTATCCCAGCTGTTTGTAATTCTCATCCTGAAGGGAAATTGAGGTTAAGAGGAGCAGAAGACCCTGTCACTGTTGGAAAAGAGGAGAGAAGGAGATAAAAGGAGGGGAGTAGGAGGGAAGAGAGAATCAGAGAGACAGAGGAGAGAGAAAAGAGACAAGAATAGAATAGAAGCAAGACTTTGAAACAAACTCTTGTTTGTTTTAGTCCTAAAAACAAATAGGGCTGGAGTGATAGAGTACAGAGGGCATTTGCCTTGTATGTGGTGGCATCCCATTTGGTCCCCCAAGACTATCAGGAGTAACCCCTGAGTCCTTCTGGGGTGGCTTATAAACCAAAACCAATCAAACAAAAAATAAGAAGAGCCGAGTGATAGCACAGTGGTAGGGCATTTGCCTTGCACAGAGCCAATCCAGGACCAACAGTGGTTTGAATCCCTGCATCCCATATGGTGCCCTGAGCCTGCCAAGAGTGATTTCTAAGTGCAGATCCAGAAGTAACCCTTGAGCGCCTCTTGCCAGGCAAGAAGGAAGGAAGGAAGGAAGGAAGGAAGGAAGGAAGGAAGGAAGGAAGGAAGGAAGGAAGGAAGGAAGGAAGGAAGGAAGGAAGGAAGAGGGCCTGGAGAGATAGCACAGCGGTGTTTGCCTTACAAGCAGCCGATGCAGGACCTAAGGTGGTTGGTCCGAATCCAGGTGTCCCATATGATCCCCCGTGCCTGCCGGGAGCTATTTCTGAGCAGAAAGCCAGGAGTAACCCCTGAGCACCGCTGGGTGTGGCCCAAAAACCAAAAAAAGAAAGGAAGGAAGGAAGGAAGGAAGGAAGGAAGGAAGGAAGGAAGGAAGGAAGGAAGGAAGGAAGGAAGGAAGGAAGGAAGGAAGGAAGGAAGGAAGGAAGGAAGGAAGGAAGGAAGGAAGGAAGGAAGGAAGGAAGGAAGGAAGGAAGGAAGGAAGGAAGGAAGGAAGGGAAAGGAAGAAAAAGAAGGAAGGAAGAAAGGAAGAAAAGAAGGAAGGAAGGAAGGAAGGAAGGAAGGAAGGAAGGGAAAGGAAGAAAAAGAAGGAAGGAAGAAAGGAAGAAAAGAAAGAAAGAAGAAAGGAAGAAAGAAAGAAAGAAGGAAGGAAGGAAAGAAAGAAAGAAAGAAAGAAAGAAAGAAAGAAAGAAAGAAAGAAAGAAAGAAAGAAAGAAAGAAAGAAAGAAAGAAAGAAAGAAAGAAAGAAAGAAAGAAAGAGGGACCGGGCGGTGGCGCTAGAGGTAAGGTGCCTGCCTTGCCTGTGCTAGCTTTGGATGGACCGCGGTTCGATCCCCCGGTTTCCCATATGGTCCCCCAAGCCAGGAGCGACTTCTGAGCAGATAGCCAGGAGTAACTCCTGAGCGTTACCGGGTGTGGCCAAAAAACAAAAAGAAAGAAAGAAAGAAAGAAAGAAAGAAAGAAAGAAAGAAAGAAAGAAAGAAAGAAAGAAAGAAAGAAAGAAAGAAAGAAAGAAAGAAAGAAAGAAAGAAAGTGAGAGAGAGAGAGAGAGAGAGAGAGAGAGAGAGAGAAAGAAAGAAAGAAAGAAAGAAAGAAAGAAAGAAAGAAAGAAAGAAAGAAAGAAAGAAAGAAAGAAAGAAAGAAAGAAAGAAAGAAAGAAAGAAAGAAAGAAAGAAAGAAAGAAAATAGTAAGCTCCAATTTCTTTGCACCCACCTTGGGGCTCACTCACCCTCCTGGACGACATTCATTTTCTCCATGAGCACAAAATGGCTCTCCAACTTCACAAGGTACCCTGAACACAAAGTGAAGTGAAATGAGTCCCCAAATAGAGTGTCACTGGATGGGGGATCAGCCACGTGCACTGTGGGTCTCAATGTGCCCGGGGCCTCAAAAATCATTACTGGCAGTGCTTGGGATACCCTATGTGATGCTGGGATCAAGCTTGGGTTGACTACATGCAAGGCAAGTGCCCTTCCTGTTGTGCTATTGCTCTGGCCATATGGGTATTCTGTGGGACACCCAAAAGAGGACGCTGTTACCCCTTTGAAGGTCCTGTGGGTAAACCTTCTTGTTTTGTGTCTGTCATTTTACACCCAGCACTAGTCAAAGCCAAGGACTTTCATGATCTAGGACATCTGTGGGTTCTGCTTCTAATAACCCTAAAAAGGTATTTATTTATTTATATTTTGTTTTATGGGCCACACCTGGTGACATTCAAGGGTTAGTCCTAGCTCTGCACTCAGAAATTACTCCTGGCAGGCTCAGGGGACCATATGGGATGCTGGGGATTCAACCCGGGTCAGCCACGTGCAAGGCAAACACCCTCCGCACTGTGCTATTGCTCTGACTCCAGATTTTTATTTAAAAAAAAAATGCCACCTCTTCAAAAGAAAGTAGAGCTGTTGACCTGTGGCTGGAGTCAGAACCCCACAGACATTGTCCCCCCCACCTCGCCACTTCCCAGCAGAAATTGGGAAATGGCTACATGCACATCTACCCGCTTTCCTAGCATTCGGTCCCCAAGAATGCTTGGCTGGTAGCTTCGTTCCACATCTGCCCTGCGCCTGCAGCTTCTTTGGTGGACAGAGCATCTTCAGAGAGAACAGTTGCAGTTTTCCCCTTTCACTCTGCCTCTATCCAGGCAGTCAATATGCTCTCAGGTTCCCCCTGGTGGCTCCGAGGTCACTGCAGAGCCCAGAGCAGCAGGACTCTCCTGGGCCCTACACTTTGCCTGTAAGGCTCTGGGAAAACCCTCCTTTGCCTTGCTTGACCTTCACAGTGTCTTGAGACTGAAGAGGTGGTGGAAGAAGGCACCCTGGTTTTCTCTTTTCTCATGCCTTACTCTTTTTTGTATTTGATTTTTAAAAATTATTTTATTTTTTGGTGGATTCTATAAAAAAATTATTTAAACCCGTGGTTTACATAGTGGGTTTCCCTCCACAGTTACAGAGTTGTTCATGGTGGAGTTCATTCACACAACATCACAACTTCACAGTGCACATTTCCTGACACTGATGTCCTCAGATTCCCTCCTGCCCTCCACTTACCCTCTCCCTGCCTGCCTCTGGGGCACACATTTCTTTCTCTTTCTCCATCTCTCTCTTCCTCCTCCCTCTCTCCTCCCTCCTTTAGTTGTTTGCATTACTGTTATTGAAGAGGTATCAAGCCTATCCTTTTCTCTCCTTTCACCCAGTTCTTGTCCTGAGTGACCATTCCCAACTCTCCTGGTCCTACTGGTTCCTTCTCCACCCTCTCCCCTGTGCTTTGTGACAAGATTCCTTCCCTAGTTTCTCCTTAAACCATGGTTTCTGGCCAGCTTATTGGGGGTGGGCCTGATGGAGTGGGGGGCAAAGGGGTGGTGGTGGTGAACCTTGCATGCTTATAACCCCCCTACCATGAGCAGGATTATAAATGACTGAACTTCAAATTTAAAAATGAAAATGACCCCCAGCCAGAGGGCAGGGGAGCCAATTGAGCACCTGGATGATAATCATCACCCCTTCCTCCCAGCAGATGCTGTCCTGTGACATCCTGGTGATCATTTCCTGGGGGAAGCAAAAGTGTTATCACAGATGCCTGGCTCATACTTGCCACCCCCCTGTCCTGCCAGCATGCCACACTGTACAAGCCTAGGGGTGTTGGTCTGGGGCCACCCTGGCCACCGTGGTGATGCTTAGAGACCTCCAGAGGTGCACCCAGCCATGCTAGGGGCACTGTGTGTTGTTGCAGATCCAGCCTGGGCAGGTGTCCTAACCACTGCACTGTTGATGTTCTTAAGGGGCAATGACAGTTCCCTGAAATAGTCCCTTGAACATGCCCTCTGAGGCAGACTTTTGCATCCAAGTATAAAAAGAAAAAGCCTGGCAATTTTTTTTTTGGGGGGGGGGGGGCTTAGGGTAGACAAAGCAGCACCTGCCAGTGGTGGTGTGTGGTGGGAGCTATAGATAAAGCACTGGCGAGATGCTGCTTGCTCTGTCTCTCTGTCTCTGTCTCTTGAACCTGGATCTACAGGCCTCCCCAGCCCCCTCTGGCTGGTGAATTTCTCTCTCTCTTCTCTCCTCTCTCCCCTCTCTCCTCTCTCTCCTCTCTCTCCTCTCTCTCTTCTCTCTCCTCTCTCTCTTCTCTCTCCTCTCTCTTCTCTCTCTCCTCTCTCCTCTCCTTTCTCTCTTCTTTCTCCTCTCTCTCCTCTCTCCTCTCCTTTCTCTCTTCTTTCTCCTCTCTCTCCTCTTTCTCCTCTCTCTCCTCTCTCCTCTCCTTTCTCTCTTCTTTCTCCTCTCTCTCCTCTCATCTCTCCTCTTCTCTCTCCTCTCTCTCCCCTATATCTCCCTCTCCTCTCTCTCCTCTCTCCTCTCTCCCTTCTTCCTTCTCCCTTTCCCTCTCCCCTCTCCCCTCTCTTCTCTCTCTCTCTCTCTCTCTCTCTCTCTCTCTCTCTCTCTCTCTCTCTCTCTCCCCCCCCCCCAGCATCCTTCGGTGGGTTTCAGGGTGGCCTCACCCGGCAGTTGCACCCACAGGCCCCTGTGACCCTTGCCGTTCCTGGCCCTTGCAGTCTTGGGCCTCTGCAACCAAGCAGCTATGTCGCCTTGCAGTAATCTGCAGATTAGGTGGCGGGATTCCGCAGTGCACCATCTCTCTGGCCTCTGCTCACACTCGTTCTCCCCAGCTGCCCTCCTCAGCTGAATCCGTCACAGCAGAGGGCGGTGTTTTCCTTTGGAGGGGCACTTTCGCCCATCACGGGTCCTATAGGAAGTTTCCGTTTCACTGAATGTTAGGAGGCTTCATGGTGGCCAGTCGGAGGGGCCGGGTGAGGGGGAGGCAATTTTTTTTTTTCAAAGAGTCAGAATCAGCCCACTTTTTTAACCTTTGGGATCTGCAGTTCGTAGTTCTTTAGACACTAAGAGAAGTAGTGTGTCCTGGAATTTATCCAGGATCCATCGATATAAAAATTCAGAAAAATAAAACTCAGCACAACCATCAAGAGAGGCTGCACCATCTTCCCCCTGCACCCCACTAGGTGCAGAAAATATTTCGCCCCAACTGAGCTTCTTCTCTATGACTCTATTCTGTGACCCTCCCAGAAAGGGAAGGAGGAAGTGACAGATTGTGAAAATGAAAATGGGGGTGGAGGTGCTGGTAGGAAGCATCCCTGATCCAGAGCCTGCGAACTTGTTACTTGTCTCTCCCCTTGGGCAGTAAGAGGGGTGGAGGTGAGGGTGGGGTCCACCCAGTTACAGGCCCTTCCTGTCAGCCTAGAACCTTGGGTTCTCATCTGTCTGTCCCAACCCTCTACACCTGACACCCAGAGAGAGGATAAGACATAGGGAGCTCCCAGCTCTGCTGACGCTGCATTTTGTCTGGGTGTGCAGCTGCAGAGAGAGATGGTGGGGAACATCAGGGCCCTGTGGAGCCAAAGAACCCCGGACCAACTTCCAGGTCCGCCATGTCCTCTTCTGTGGCCGCTGCTTTCATATCCTTCAGTTTAGGGAGAAGATGGAGAAGACCTCATGGAAAGAGCAATTCAGTATCCATACCTGCTCCTTGTATTGCTGAATGGTTCATAGGTGGTGTCAAGGGGGGGTGGGGTGGGTGGTGAGGTTTAAATGGGAGAAAGAACGGGTGAGCTTTTCGTATCCTGCATTCTCCCTCTCTTTTTCCCTCCCCCTTTCCTTCTCCCTTTCCTTGTCATTGTTGGCCATATCCCACCATTCTCTCCTGGGCCCTAGACTTCTCCTTGGTAGCTCTGTGGATTCCCAATGAACAGTTATTTATTTTGGTTTTTGGGTCACACCCGGCAGCACTCAGGGGTTAGTCCTGGCTCTGTGTTCAGAAATCTCTCCTGGCAGGCACAGGGGACCATATTCGAACCAACATCAGTCCTCGATCAGCAGCTTGCAAGCGGCTGTACTATCTTTCTGCCCCCCCCCCCCAACAGTTATTAAATTACTCTTGTGCTTGAAAGTAGAACCCAGGCTTTCCTCGCAGGATCTGCCTGAAGCTTTCAGAGTCTTAGAATGCCAAGTGACTTCAATGAAAATAAAAACAATAGAATTGCAAGGGAAAATATTTCAAACAAAGGAAGAAGGGAAAAAAGAAAGAAAAAGATTTCATACCATTCTTCTCTTTAACTTAAATGGAATACTTATTTTAAAATTCAAGTTAGAGTTAGAATACTTCCAAAGTTTTTCTCATTTAAAAAAATAAAATGAGAGGGAACTCAGTGATAGTGCAGCAGGTGAGGTGTTCGCTTTGCACATGACTGACCCAAATCCCCCACGCCTGCCAGGAGTGATTTTGACCACAGAGCCAAGAGCACTGCTTGGTGTGACCTCCCCCCCCCCAAAAAAAAAGAGGGAAATAATGGATAAAGCTTCTAGATTAGGATTTTGAAAGAACTACAGTGTAATTACTGTAAAGGATGCAGGTCACATGAATACAGTCTAAAGCTGAGAGAGGACTTCATAAACATTATAGTCCCTACTGTCAAATCCCAGGCAAATCCCTTGTTGCTGTTATTTGGATGATGGGGTTGTGTATGTGGGCATGTGGCTGAGATGCTGAGCCCACACACTTTAGTTCTCATGCTCACATAATGTGTCATGAAGCCAAGAACCTCAAATGCCTCAGGATCATGCTTTGGCCTAGAGGTAATACAGGGGTTCGAACTCGGTGCCTTATGCCTACCAGGTACTTTACCACTGAGCTACACCCTCATCAGCCTAAGTAAATAGAAATTTTTATTTTTAGCTTTTTGTGCCACAACAGGTGGCATGCAGGGGTTACTCCTGTCCTGTGGTCAGAAATTACTTCTCAGGGGACCATGTGGGAGGCCAGAGATCAAATTCAGGTCGTCCATGTGCAAGGCAAAATCCCTACCCACGGTGCTATCTTCCAACCCCTTAAATAAAGATGTTTGAAAGAAGAAAATGTGGAAGCAGAAAGTGATAATTTAGTCTCAGCATTATCTTTTTATTTGTTTTGTTTAGAGCCACACCCAGTGATGCTCAAGGCATACTCCTGACTCTGCACTCAGGAATCACTCCATGGGTGCTCAGGAAACTTGAGAAAATGCTGGGGACCAAACCTGGGTTGGCTGAGTGCAATGCAAAGTCCCTCTTTGCTGTACTATGGTCTACAATCCTCAACATTATCTTCTAAGGGGGTGGGGGGATAAATAACATCATAGGGGACTTGGAAAGCTGCCATCCAAATGAAAATCAGATTATACTAAAAACAAACAAACAAAAACACACAAGGGAGAAAGCCCAAAGAAAAAGTAGCTCAGAGGATTGCTTGTGGCTTCTGACTGGACCCTAATGGCCTTTCTAGTGATGGACTGAGAAAGATCCTCTTGGAAGAAGGTGGCTGTGGCCAAATCAGGCTGGTGGAGCCCATGGAAGCATTGGGAAACAATTTTGTGAGTGTGACTTTTTCCCCCAGAACCCTTATAGTGCTTTAAAGAGTACGGGGTCAGCGAGATCAGGGAGCGAGTCGACTTTTCTACTTGCTGTTGTTTTTGATGAATGTCTGATTGCCGTGCACCATCTTGTACATCTTGTAAACATCCTGTAGTCTCCCCTTTGTGAACCTGAAATTTTGTGTGGGGACTAAGAACAGTTCCAGGGGGCCCCAGGGCTCTCTGGCTCTTCCACCACAGGCTGTTTTCTCAACGGGACACGCAGGATTGCAATGCAGCCTATATTTTCAGAAGTACCCCCAAAGTAATTTAACAAAAAAAATTTGTTTTGGTGGTGGGGCACACCTGGCAGTGCTTAGGGCTTACTCTTGGCTTTGTTCAGGGATCACTTCTAGTAGGGCTCAGGGACTTTTAGTGTTGCTGGGAATGGAACTTAGGTCGACCAGGTGCTAGGCAAATAAATGTCTTCCCTGCTACCTTATGGCTCTGGCCTCAGCTGTGGAAGGGGAATTAGCCAGGGAGCTGAAGGTTCTGGGATCCAGAACCCTCCAGCAGGGGGTGCTGTGGCTCCCCCTCCAAGAGGCTCCATCGTTGAGAATCACTCAGGATATACTGCCATCTGACACTCTCCTGATGCACCTGGGGATCCTGGTCTGGGCTGTAAGGAGGAGGAGATGGTTAGAGGCGGCCACCCAACATGGGACAGAACCAAGAGTACCTGAGCAAGGGGCATCATGGCAGAGCCCAGCATATGTGTGTGTGTGTGTGTGTGTGTGTGTGTGTGTGTGTGTGTGTGTCCGTGCGTACATATATAGCGTGGCTTAGTGTATTCATTCCAGCTCTACCAGGGCCACCCTCTCCCTCCTCAACATAGCTGTCTTCTTATTTATTTATTTTGGGCTTTGGGGTGACACCCAGCGGCGCTCAGGAGTTACTCTTTGCTCCATACTCAGAAGTCAACTCGTGACAGGCTCTGGGACTCTTTGGAGTGCCAGTGATTGAACCCAGGTTGGGGTGTGGAAGGCTACTCTCCCCACTGGACTAGCATCTGGTCCCCTTGGCAGGTTTTTTTGGGCAAGTGTTTTGTCCTTCAATTGGCTCGATTTGGTGCTTTTTCTTTCTATGATTAGACAGGGAATACGGATTTAGGGGAAACTTTCACCCAAGGGAAGTGTCTTTTTTCATAATGAGGAAGTTCCAGATTTTGAATTTATTCATTCACCCAGACTACTATTTTTTAATCAAATTCAGGAATTCAGTTCTATCTTTCTGAATGCCTTTTTTTTTTTTTTTTTAGAATTTCATTTAAGTCCTGGACTTAAAGCAAAAGTGTTTTTTTTTTTTTTTTTTGTCTTGAACTTTTGATACACTTATTTTCATTTTTTCTGATTGACTCTCTTAGGACTATGACTTCTTATTTGTGTTTCCTTTTGATTATATGCTGTCATTCCTGATGCTACCAGTATTCTCTAATTTATATATGGATTGCTCTAAAATTATTCAAAAAACTGTTTCAATGGCAAATGATAGATTGTTTTATAGATGTATGATTACATTGTGATCAGAATATTTCTGTTCTTTGTTTATTTGAGAATTTGTCCAGACATTTGTCATTCACATACAGCATTGCTTTATGAATGTTTTGGAAAATTATGTGTGTTTTTTTTATGGACTGAGATTTTCTCTCTCTCTCCTCTCTCTCTCTCTCTCTCTCTCTCTCTCTCTCTCTCTCCTCTCTTCTCTTTCTCTCTCCTCCCTCTCTCCTCTCTCTCTCTCCTCTCCTCTTTCTTCTCTTCCCTCTCTCCTCTCTCTCCTCTCTCTCTTCTCTCTCTCCTTTCTCTCTCCCCTCTCTCTCTCTGTACAAAGATACATCATTACTTTTGTTCTGATAATATTCCAGAGGCACACTGATTTTTGACATGGTTGCAGAAAAATTAGTCTTCTATCACTCATCCTGAATAGAATGTTTTGTATTAGCATAAAATCAGAAACTGTACGCAGTCATTTTACTTTGCTTTAACAATTTTGTCACTACTAATATTACATAGGACCTATTATTTTTATATGCGATGTGAAAAATGAATGCCAGCTTTGTGGATCATAAGATCAGGCCACTCTACCGAAGACTTTGCTTTGGACAAAAGCTTGATCTTCAAATTTCTTTTTTAGTTTGGTTTGTGGGCCACACCCAGCAGTTCTCAGGGCTTAGTCCTGGTTCTGTGCTCAATGACCAGACTTGACCAATGCTTGGGGAACCATATGCGATGTTAAGGATTGACCCAGGGTCAGCTGTGCAAGATAAGCACCCTCCCAGATGGATGCCAGGTGCTTACTATCTCTAAGACCCCCCCTTTTTTTTTTCAAGTGGTTAAATATCTTTAAGCACCATGATTACAAACATGTTTGTAGTTGGGTTTTAGTTATAAAAAAAAGAACACGTCGCCTCACCAGTGCAATATTCCCACCTTCAAAACCCTCCAACTCCCTCCTCCCACACCCCTTGCCTGTATTTGAGACAGGAATTCTACTTCTCTCACTCACTCCCATTGTCATGATAGTTGCCAGTGTAATTATTTCTCTCACTGGATTCACCACTCTTTGTGGTAAACTTCATATTGTGGGCTGGTCCTTCCAGCCCTCATCTCTATTGTCTCTGGGTATTATTAAAATAATGTTTATTATTTTTCTTAAAACCCATGGATGTATGAGACTATTCTGTGTCTCTTTCCCTCCTTCTGACTTATTTCACTCAGGATAATAGTTTCTATGTTCATCCATGTACAGGAAAGTTTCATGACTTCACTTTTCCTGATTACTGCATATTCATACATATATTGTGTATATGTACCACAGTTTCTTTAACCACTCATTTGATGTAGGGCCTCTGGATTGTTTCCAGATTCTGAATATTGTAAACAGTGCTGCAATGAACATAAGCATTCAGAAGACATTTTGTGTTTTTGTCTGTTTTTGTGTTCCTAGGGTATATCCCTAGGAGTGGTATAGTTGGATCATATGGGACCTCAATTTCCAGTATTTTGAAGAATCTCCATATTGTTTTCCATAAAGGCTGGACTAGACGGCATTCCCCACCAACAGTGAATGAGAGTTCCTTTATCCTCACTTTCCCACCAGCACTGATTGTTCTTGTTCTTTGTGATGTGTGCTAGTCTCTGTGGCGTGAAATGATACCTCATTGTTGTTTTGATTTGCATCTCCCTGATGATTAATGATGTGGAACATTTTTTATATGTTTTTTGGCCATTTGTATTTCTTCTTTGAGGAAGTTTCTGTTCATTTCTTATCCCCATGTTTTGATGGGCTTAGATTTATTTTCTTGTTAAGTTCTGTCAGTACCTTGTATATCTTAGATATTAGCCTCTTATCTGATGGGTATTGAGTGAATAGTTTCTCCCATTCTGTGGATGGCCTTTGTATTCTCATCACTATTTCTCAGTTTAATATAGTCCCATGTTACCCTCCCCCCACATGGGGGGGCACGCACCAGATGTGGCTTTTGGCTTCCTGGTGCAGTGCCTAATTTTTTCTCCCAAGAATTATCTGCCAGAAGGCCTGTTTAGAGGTCTATCATTGACCCTTTGCGTGGATCACTGGCGATATTTCTGTCATACTTTCTACATGGTAGTGACTCAACATTTTCCCCTTTAATTCGTTTCTGCTTACTACAGTTATTCGGCTTTAGCTATACTGCACTCACAAAGAAATTTTAGTACCAAAGCAATATTGCCAGAAGTTCCCTGCTGGTTTGGTATATTTGCAACTCAAAGCTCACCAGCTACTTTTGAGCTTCAAAGCATAAGGATTTCTGTCTTAGGAAACTCTCTGTCACTTTGAATACCTGTTTGGTCAGTGTAGAACTAGATTATTTCACTAGGTATAATTATTGTGTCCCTTTCTTTAGTGTTATTCTCTTTCTAATAGAAAGAGATCTGATAATATCAGATCATAGGAAGTGGGTCTTAGCCCCTAGCTAGAATACTATTTCCCTCCGGTCAAGAATATTTGTTATCAGTAGTAAACCAGGATTTCTGCTATCCCTTAATTTACATCAGTAATAACACCTAATAACACCTAGGTCCAGGAAATTTCTTTTATATGTAAGAATTTAGTCTTCCTTTTATCCTCTAACTGAAGCCTATACTATTCTAAGATTACAGACCACCTAAAGTTATGTGTATTTGCTCTGAAATCAAACAATGTACATTACATTCCTTTTATGTTAGAACTGCCTCTCTTTTCCCTTTAAATACTCCTTTGCCTAAGATTAAATTTGTCGCACTCTTGCCAGAGATGTGCTGACCCCACACTTACTGCATGTGGTATCATTATTTCATATTCATCTGCTTTGTGTTTCCCGCTTATTCCTAGTGGGAATTTATCTAACCCACTAAGGTTTTGCCTGTGGATGCAACACATCCGTGGCAGTCCCATCTGTTTATCTCTGCTTCCACTTGTTTGGAGAGTGCTGTTTTCTCCTTGAAGATGCCTTTAGTCTCAATGCCATGGAGTGTTTTACCCACGTGTTCTAACAACCTTATAGTAGATGGTCTGATAACAAGGTTTTTAATCCATTTGGATTTGACCTTTGTGCATGGTGTTAGGAGGTCTGAGTTCGCTTTTTGGCATGTGGCTGACCAGTTGTCCCAAAAATTGTTAAAAAGGCTTTCTTTGCTCCATTTTGCATTTCTTATCCCTTTATCAAAGATTGATTGTATATCTGGAAACATTCTCTGATACTCAAGTCTATTGCACTGATCTGAGGGTCTGTCTTTATTCCAATACCATGCTGTTTTAATGAGTATTGCTTTATAGAACTATTTATTTATTTATTTTTTTTTTTTTTGGTTTTTGGGTCATACCCGGCTGCGCTCAGGGGTTACTCCTGGCTGTCTGCTCAGAAATAGCTCCTGGCAGGCACGGGGGACCATATGGGACACCGGGATTTGAACCAACCACCTTTGGTCCTGGATCGGCTGCTTGCAAGGCAAACACCTCTGTGCTATCTCTCCGGGCCCTTATAGAACTATTTAAAGTGATGCCTCCTATCTTCTTTTTCCTAAGAGTTGCTTTAGCTGTTCATGGGTGTTTATTAATTCAAATAAATTTCAGGAGTGTTTGATCCACTTCTTTGAAGAATGTCATGGGTATTCTTAGAGGAATTGCATTAAATCTGTATAATGCTTTGGAGAGTATTGCCATTTTAATGATGTTAATCCTCCCAATCTATGAACAGGGTATGTGTCTCCATTTCCTTGTGTTCTCTTTTATTTCTTGAAGCAGTCTTTTGTTTTGCAGTTTTCTTTGTATAGGTCCTTAACCTCTTTAGTTGACTTCCAGGTATTTGAGCTTGTGTGGCACTAATGTGAATGGGATTGTTTTTTAATGTCCATTTCTCCTCTATCACTATTTGTGTGTAAAAAGGCCATTGATTTTTGTGTGTTAATTTTGTATCCTGACACTTTGTTATATGAGTCTATTTTTTCTAGAAGCTTTTGGTTAGTCTTTAGGGTTTTATAAATGTAGTATGTCATCTGCAAACAGTGAGAGTTTGACTTCTTTCTTTCCTATCTGAATGCCTTTGATATTTTTTCTTGCCTAATTGCAATGGCAAGTACTTCCAGTAGTATGTTGAATAGGAGTGGTGAGAGGGGGCAGTCTTGTCTTGTGCCAGATTTTAGAAGAAAGACTTTCAGTTTATCACCACTAAGAATAATATTTGCCATTGGCTTTTGGTAAATTTTCCCCGTTTATTTATATGATTAAGGACCTGTATTAATACATTATAGGACAAAACCCAGAACTTTCTCCATCATGCAATTTTTGTTCTATATATGTATCTTTAAGTATTGTATTAATTTCCAAAGACAATAGAGATAAGGACTGAAAGGTCAGGCCCACAATATGAATCTTACCACAAAAAGTGGTGAGTCCAGTTAGAAAAATAACTACACTTGCAACTATCATGACAATGGTAGTGGGAGAAGTAGAATTCCTGTCTCAAATACAGGCAAGGGGTGAAGGAGGAGGGAGTTGGGGGTCATTGGTGGTGGGAGTGTTGCACTGGTAAAGGAAGGTTTTCTTTTTTATAACTAAAACCCAACCACAAACATGTTTGTAATCATGGTACTTAAATAAAAATATTAAAAATATATGTATCTTTACTCTATCTTTATAAGGCACTTACAGTCAACATTTTCAGTTGGTGTTTAAAGTCATTTCACTGACTGTTTTTTCCACTTCTAAACTTTTTTAAATCAGATTCCTTGAAGAAAATAAAATATTTATGAAGGTAACATGAGTTTACTGAAATGTAAATGTTTGTATGGTTTAGAAATGAGATGGTACCACACCATAATTACTACCACCAAAGACTCCTGCTCCTTTAATCCCTTTCATTGGCGTTTTCAGTAACCACATATCCCATGAAACATTTCATGGAATTGGCAACATTGACCTTAGGACCAACTTAGAATTAGTTTAGATAGTCCCAAGTTTACTTAAATGTTCCAGATGCTTGTTTTCTGGGGAGATGTGGCCAGATCATAGGGGCGGGGGAGAAGGTAAATAACAAAGTTGGTGCTGAATTTAACAGAGATTAAAAAAAAGAGCAGTTGGAAGATTTGGTGAAAATGTTAAAAGAGTGAGCCTCCGGTGAAGTCAATTTTACCAGAGCTCTGGTTCTTTGCTGTGAGCAACACAAAGACCAAGGGCAGGATGCAGGCTGGAAGAAAGATAGGCTTGCCAGTGAGGGCTGGGCTGCGAGAACAGTCACACTTACTCAAGTGGTGCTTCGTTTCTGCTGAAGAAGCGAAATTATGAGAAGAACTTCAAGTATTGTGACTTTTCACCAAAGCCAAAGTCTCTAACCCATAGCCCAACAGGGGGTAATACTCTGGGAAGTTATTCTCTGCCATGACAACCATTGATGTCAAAAGTTCCATCCATTCTAGAATGACTGGTTCTTTTCTGGCAGTGGCCAGCAGGCCCCCAGACCAAGCCACTCTATCTCCAATCCCTCCATTATCAACCCCAAGTGCAGGAATCTTGCCAACCAACAGAAGATAGACTAAGATTGGATTTAAAATGCATTCTTCCATACAAATCAGCATCGATTAGTATATTTTCAGAATTTTACAACCATCAGCATCAGAGTTATCACGATCTGAAGCCAGAGCTTCCTTTCATGGGCTCAATAAAAGTCTTTGCTAGTAAGTCCAATGTTTGGATCCTTCCACGAGCAGTTTCAGAGCAGTTCATTAGTTCTCTTCCTCCCTCATCATGGCCCGTGTACTCCTAGCATTTGCTCCCAGTCTTTCTTTTCTCCCTCTAGGAACCTGCAAACTCTAACATATTTTTCCCATTGAGGATGTAGCTGGCCTGGACATTTCACAAAAGTGGATTCCTGCCTAACAGAATTGTCTTCAGTCACTAAGCATAAAGGTTGACAAATGTACAAGTATTCTAGTGTGGACAGAAACTTTCTTTCCTTTTGATGACTGAATTGTATGATCTGAAGCCAGAGCTTCCTTTCATGGGTTCAATAAAAGTCTTTGCTAGTAAGTTCAATGTCTGGGTCCCTCCAAGACTATTTCCATCCCTCTTTCCTGGGTCAGATCTCTCATGAAAATGGGAGTCTTCTTGGTATTAGTCTTGCTCCCTGGTATCCACCCTGCTTGCTCTCCTGCCCCATTTTTGCTGGTGGTTTCTCCTTGCTGTGCTGGGACTTAGACTAAGACTGTGAAGTCAGCTGTTGTCTGGTCTCCTCTACCCTTCTAGATCATTGCTTGCTTTCATGTCTTGCAGCTGACACTCTCCCATCTCTGTTGGGGGGGGCTCCTCTGCTATGAAATGTGACCCCCTAATCTCATGGCTGTTCCACTTCTGCCCCAGCGTTTCTCAAGCACTGACTTGGTACCATTTGGATTCCAAAGGAGAGAGGTCAAAGCTGTCCAGGTCCCTGAGAGCATCACATCCCCATTGTTTTCCTTCCCGTGTTTTGGTCAAAATGTGTGACAGCTATGTTAGCAAACTTAAGCACTGTGGCTGGATTTGCTGGAAGTGGCTGTTGGCAAGAGAGGTGCATGAGTGGGTGGCATGAGGATGGTTTCAGAAAAGTCCTTTTCTAGGAGATTTTTGTTGTCAAGTTATCATGGATTGTTCCTTGAAGTGTGTGTGTGTGTGTGTGTGTGTGTGTGTGTGTGTGTGTGTGTGTAGCTGCATACCTTTAGTGGTTTTGAAATTGGGTCTTGAAAGCTACTTTTGGACTAAAGGTTCCTATGATGGTTACAAACCTCAATAAACCTTTAGTTCTAAGAAATTTGATTTTGAGAACTTTGCCAATGTTCTTATGGAATAAGAATGGAATAATCTTGCTTATAGCGAACCTTACTCCATCATGGCAGAAATATTCACAGAGTTGTTTTGAATGGCTGGAAAATAAATTGAAGAAACAAATCTTACAGGACGAGGGCAAAAAATTAGTTCTTATTTCCTCATTAAATGGGCCTTTTCAGTGAAAATAATGAACTAAGGTGATGTATTTCTCCATGGAGCACTATAAAAATAAACATGGAAAATGATGCCTACAGCACAGTAAATTTTATGAAACCCCAAAATAGACAATAGTATTTGGGAAGGGTGTATAGAAAGAAAAACAATTATTTTTACCAAGCATGGCCTGTGCAGATAGATTAGTATCAAGTGCTTGATACTGATGGAGAATGAAAGAAAAAAAATTAGCATTTTCTGTAATTGTCTTTTAATTTTATCTGAGGAAATTTGAGTGTTTGCTCTATTACTTTCTCTGTTTCTCTTGATTTAAAATTTACAATGAAAGGACATCTTCCAGCGTGGAGCTAGCCGAGCCCATGGTCAGGATGATCACAGACGTGCAGCTCGCCATCTTCACCAACTTGCTGGACATGTCACTCTTACTGCTCATCATCCTCAACAACCCCAAGAAGCAGGAGTGAGCTCAGTACCTTGTCGGCCCAAGGCTCCAGGACATAGTCCGAGGCATGATGGAGGGTGAGAGGGCCCCTCCTCACTCTTCATCCCTCCTGCCCATCCCAGCATACAGAGCAACTCCACCTGGATTTTTCCAAACAACTTTTATTCCTCAGTCTTCCTTAACCCTATGGAACAAGAAGCTGCCAAGTAGTAAGGACCCAGAATGGGGGCTGCGTTTCTTTTATTTGACTCTCCCCCAAATATAAAAATAGAGATATTATAAAAATAATTTTACAATGAAAGAAGTAAAAAACAATATGGGGTTTGCTGGGCTCTTCTGTTTTCTGAGAATTTACTTAACATCTAGTTTAAAAAAACTATGATAAGATACTCTTATCATCTTTGATAAGAGAGTGTGTGTGTGTGTGTGTGTGTGTGTTGTGTGCGCGTGCATGCGCACCGGCATGCCTGCACAGATGTGTGAGATGATCAACCACCTCCTATTAACAAATTCCTGTTCTAGTTCTCTCTCTCAACTAGGGAAAGGAAAAAAAATTTTTTTGAGATACTTCTTGTTCTGTGCTCAGGGATCACTCATGGCAGGGCTTGGAGAAACTAAATAGGGTATCAGGGATTGAATTTGGGAGGGCAGTTGTGCAAGATCAATGTACTCTCGGACCAGAGAGAACACAGTAGTAGGGTATTTGCCTTGCATGCAGTCAACTCTGGATAGACCCGGATTTGATCTCTGGCATCCCATATGGTCCCCCAAGACTGCCAGGAGCGATTTCTGAGTACAGAGCCAGGAGTAACCTCGAGCCCAGCTGGGTTGTGGCCCAAAGGGGGAAAAATAGACTAATGTACTCTCTCTCTCCAGCTTCAAGGCAGAAAGAGTTTTGAGGGGGAGGTTAATTTGGGGGCCATGCCCAGCAGTGCTCAGGGATTGCTCCTGGCTCTGAAGGAATCATTCCTGGTGGTGCTCAGGGAACCCTATGGGATGTGCTGGGGATTGAACCTGGTTGGCCATGTTTAAGTCAAGCGCCCTCTGCTGTCCTGTTTCTTCAGTCCTTCAAGACAGGAAACTTTTGACTTTGTTTCCCTGAATTGTAACACCATTTGGTTCTCCAGAAGATTAGGAGCTGCTTTGCAATTGCAGCCTCTTAAAAGAACTCAGTACCCTTGAGTTTTCGATGTTGTCAGTGACTGTGGCAGCACACTTCTACCCCTTTTGTAGGAAGTGGGGGGAATCTTCGTTGTCAGATCCTTGCAGATCCTTGTTCTCAGAGTCCTTGTTCTCCCCTTTAACCCAAGTCAAGTTGAAAACACTAACCCTGACAGGCCCAGAGGTGGCCACTTGGTCATTAACAGTGCTGTCATCACTATACAAAACCACTAGATGTCGCTAGAGAAAAGGTGTGCAGGCTCTTGCAGGCTCTTGGGAAGTCTTGGAGGCTTTATGGAAACCACCCACTTTTGTGAGAACATGCCAGGTTCCACCTTCAGTCCATGCACTGCAGTGCCCTCTTCCTCCTGGCCCTGGACGTGGTCTACAGAGCTCGTCCCACTGTTCCTGTAGGCTGTGCAGACACTAGAGTTGTATTCAGTGTGGAACACAACGTAGAATGAATGTACAGTACAATAGTGCTCGGAATCACGATGCATTTATTACTTGAGCCCAGAGACCACTGGTGTCTTCGTGTGTAAAGTCTGGTGAGACAATGGGGACTTGGAGTGAGAGGAAGGACCAGCAGGAGGGGGTCAGTGGGCGAAGAAGGGGGTGATCATCTCTTCTCTCCTCTTTGACCCAAACACTTCTTCCCCACAGAAAATCAAACTATATCACTGATTTCTCTTTCCATCTAGTCTTCCAATGGCCTCTTTTGTTTGCCTAATGGGAGGATGCAAGGGACCTGATTAAAGTTACACTTCAGGGAGAAGAAAGTATTCTATACAAATGTATTCCCCATTCCCACTCCCCCTCACTCCCACACACTGGTGCCTGAAAGGGAGGGCAGATTTAAGTGACATTTGGCTATTGGAAGCCAAGTCCTCATTCTTGGCCAAATAGGCCAGATCTTCTGTGAAGACACTGGGTGGGAATGTTTCCCTCCCTGTGTACATTTCCAGGGAAACCTAATCCCTGGATTTCTGACTCATTCCTACTAACTCATCACAATGTTTTTCAGGAGCTATTTCCAGTGGGGCTTTGAAATGCGGTGCCCTTTACCAAGAGAATGAGTTCTGAGTCTTGAGCCCCCCTCAGGAAATTGCCCCGTCCCAAAGTGGGAGACCAATTCAGGTAGCCCTGTGGGTCTTAGCACTCATGCTCAATTCTGTGCAGAGAGATACAGGGCCCAGCTGGGGTGATGAGGCCTATGAGCCTGGGGACGCATGAGCAGTCCCATATTGGCTCTGGAGCACCCTTGAAGCCAAGGACTTAGGGTGCTCCTGTAGGTGGGAATCACTAACCTGTTGATTGAACACATCAAGCTGCTTCATCAAAACATTGAACAGAAAATAAAGGAGAAGCTAGACAAATCTCAGAATGGAACATGGTACATGAAACACAGTACATGGCACATGGCACATATAGGCTTCATATTCCAGGCAGTCATTTTTGTTGTATATGTAGGATGTCACACAGTTTAAATTACATCCTGACTCTGTGCACAGGGCTCACCCCTGGCAGGGCTTGGGGAAACCTATGAAAGTTTGGCCACATGCAAATGCCTTAGCCCTGTCTCTCTGGTTCCAATATGATTGTTTTTATATACGGAAGAATGAGGATGGAGAGGGAGAAAGAGAGAGAGACAGAGAAAGAGAGATTTAACAGTGATCATTACTCTTTCTGATTCCCATTTTTTAATGTCAACTTTGATTTCTAAATTTCCCAAAATTTCTCCACTTGCCTATATCTTTCTCTTAAGAAACATAAAATGGTAAATGGTATTAAGGATGATTTTCTTGAGTCTCTTTTTTATTCCATTCCTTTTCTTTTCTCTTCAAGCAGCATATAAAGCACGTCTGACATATTCTACATGGAAACATCTTAATTTCCATGCTTAGAAAAAGACAGTAATAGTTATAAAGAATGTCTGGTGAGCAGAAAGGCTCAGCTGAGAGCTCTTCTAGCCTTCCTCACTCAGCAGCTGTAGCCTTTCTGGTCTCCCTGCTGTATTTTGAACCCTGGTCCAGTTTGACAGATGGCAGGGCAGGGCAGGGATTTTCACTGTAGATTCTTGCAGGCTCCTGTAACTCTGTTGGGATTTCATGATCTAAATTGTCTTTTAGGGGGCACATCTGGTGATGCTCAAGGGTTACTACTCCTGGCTCTGTGCTCAGGAACTACTCCTGGTGGTGGTTGGGGACCATATATGATGTGGGAATTAAATCTGGATTGATGTGTGCAAGGCAACCTCCAACCCCACTGTACTATTTCTTGTGCCCCCAAACTATCTTCTTAACAGTGTGTCTCAGATGCTAGAGCACTGAAAGGTGAGTATGCTTGTCCTTTGTCCCAACTGGTGTTTGCAGACCTGTGCTCTTTCCTCAAACATCCTCAGGGAAGGACCAGGTAGTTTGTATTCTCTTAATATTCTGTGTAGGTCAGGGGTCTCAAACTCATGGCCTGCAGGTTGTTTGCGGCCCTCCGTACAACATTTTGTGGCCCTGCCCTAGATTAATCTTTTTTGGTTTTGTTTTATTTTAGTTGTTTGGGTCACACCCCCCAATGTTCAAGCCTTACTACTGACTTTGCCTCCTATGGCCCCCAGGTAAATTGAGTTTGAGACACCTGGAGTTGTCTGGAAACCAAAAATCTAAATTTCTTAATTTCTTTTTTTCTTTTTCTTTTTTTGGTTTTTGGGTCACACCCGGCAGCGCTGAAATGTTACTCCAGGCTCTATGCTCAGAATTGCCCCTGGCAGGCACAGGGGAACATGTGGGATTCTGGGTTCGAACCACTATCCTTCCTTACCTCCAGGCTATCTCTCCAGCCCCAATTTCTTATTTTCTGAACTCTCTTTCTCCCTCCCACCCTCCTCCCCCTCAGGTGACAATTTAGGGCATGCATTGAACTCAGCCCCCACTTTACTCATGCTTTATTCATTTGCTTTTGAAGGAAGAACATTCGCTTGATTATTCAAATGAGGGCAGTTGGCAGGCGCCGTTTCAAACACGAACAAAGTGAGTTTGTCACTTTTGGGTAAAACGTATCTGTTGCCAATAATAAAATGAAAGTTTTCAAGGGGGGAACCCCAGAATCTTAGAAGAATTTGATCCTCTGCCACGAGTTTGACAATATTCAGAGAGTTTTCTGATGAAATTGGTGGTGATATTAATAAATGTGATTCCATGTCAACATTTGGAGGAACCCAGCGAACCAATATGTTCCAAATTACCATTGTATGATGTTACAAAACCAGGCAGGAGTGAGAGATCGCCTCCAAGGAGAAGATCGGCACATGGCTTTTAAGCGTAATGGGGAGTGAAAAGTCTGCTGATAGAGTTTTCATTTCCACATGGCAGCCAACCTTTAATAAATCACTGTTTATCGGATTGGAGTGCTGTCATATAATGAGTAGCCGTGAATATCTTAAAAGCCACCTGGAAAGATGCTTTAATAGTTTTTGTAGTAATTCTTTTGCAAGCAGAATTTCTGTGGAGAAATAGTGTCAGAGATACAGTTTTGCTACAGGTACCCAACTCGACCCAAGATTGTCCTGAGTGCAACTGAGGTCTCAGTAGTAACTGCACATGTTTTTCTCTTCTGTGACAGTTACACAGTGAAAAGGTTGACTGGCCCCTTTGGACCCATAGAGCATTTGAAAGACACTATTGTGGAGAATGACTTGGATATGTTAGTTTCCCACTTTAGCCACTGACATTTCCCACAAAATAGTGGATTCAAAGATGAAACCAGTACTTCTTTGAAAGGCACCTCATCCCACACAGGGTTCTTCCCACCACCAACTTGAAGTGTGGTTCTTAGCAGGACAAGAAATAAATTCTCCTGGGAAATTGCTTTTGGTGGAAGAAATATGCTGGTTTTGATGGTTCCTCATTGAAGCCAAGACACTATCAAGGAAGGGAAGTGCTTCCTCTTTCTCCAGGGAGTGAGTGGTATTTTTCAGGGGCCACCTATTGAATCTTAGGAAGTCATTTCCATAACAAAACCCCATGATATGAATAGCCCCCCTGAGTAAAACAAGTTTAGGGTCATTTACACAATCATGGACCCATTTGCCTTTTTCCACCAAAAAAATACACTCCTTGGATTTTGAATTAACTAATTTTTTCTTTGATTTGGGGGGGGGGGCCATACCTGGCGATGTTCAAGGGTTACTCCTGGCTCTGCACTCAGAAATCACTCCAGGTAGTGCTTGGGGGAACCATGGGATGCCAAGGGTCAAACCCAATTGACCATGTTCAAGGCAAGCACTCTCCCTGATGTATTATCACTTCCATTCTCTGGATTATTGCAGCTTTGTATTAACCCATAAAATGTGTCATTCATTTTAAAAGGTTGTGTTTTCAATCTGTTGATCGACTGATAGATAAATATATATGAACTTATTTTGGGTGGCTTACATTTTCCTAGAGGTTTTGTAAATAGCTCTCTAAGTTTATATTTTTTAAAAATTGAGTGTCACCCTCCCCCATATTGTCCTTCACAGAAAGCCTGGCAGCTCCATCCATGCCCACAATGCAGTTGCCATGTTTGAACCCAGCCAGCTTCATAGACTCACTCTTTTCTCAAATGAGATGTAAAACAAGCCGTGAAAAATATGACTACACCGGCCCACACAGAACAAAACTATTTTAGGAAAAGAGGGTGGGCCAAGCCCCCAGCCTGCCAAATTTACACTTGCTGCCTTCCATCACCAAAAATTACCATTTCCCTGATGGCCTGCCTCATCACTTACCTTCTATGATTCCTTGCAGGGAAGCAGATCTGACCATGCTTCAGGTGCACCATTTGTTGGGCTGATATCAGTAGGGATTTTTGTTTTTGTTTTTGGGTCACACTTGGCAGCGCTCAGGAGTTATTCCTGACTCTGCACTCAGAAGTCGCTTCTGAGACTGCCTACCTGGTTAGTAAGTCAGAGAGAGAGAGAGAGAGAGAGAGAGAGAGAGAGAGAGAGAGAGAGAGAGAGAGAGAGAGAGAGAGAAAGAGATAGGCACAGAATAGTATCACTCATCTATGGGTTTTAAGAAATGTAAGACATTTTTTGTAATAATTCTCAGACAATAGAGATGAAGGCTGGAAGATCCAGCTCATGATAGGAAGCTCACCACAAAGAGTGCAGTTAGAGAAATAACTATACTGACAACTAACATAACAATGTGAATGAATGAGAGCAGTAGAAAGCCTGTCTCAAATACAGGTGCGGGGTAGGGAGAGGGGGAGGTGGGCAGGGAGGTGGGGGATTTGGGGCCTTGGTGATAGGAACGTCACACTGGTGAAGGGGGGTGTTCTTTATATGACTGAAACCCAACTACAATCAAGTTTGTAATCAAATTGTATAAATAAATAAATAATAAAGCCATTAATAAAAAAGTTCAACAGTATATGTTTAGTAAAGCGAGGCTTTGGAGTGCCAACAAAAACAACAACAATAAAAGAAGTCACTCTTTTTTTTTTTTTTTTGTTATTTTTTTTTTTTGGGCCACACCCGGTAACGCTCAGGTGTTACTCCTGGCTATGCGCTCGAAGTTGCTCCTGGCTTGGGGGACCATATGGGACACCGGGGGATCGAACCGCGGTCCGTCCAAGGCTAGCGCAGGCAAGGCAGGCACCTTACCTTTAGCGCCACCACCCGGCCCAAAAGAAGTCACTCTTGGCAGGCTCTGGGGACCATATGGGATGCTGGGATTCAAACCGGGGTTTGTCCTGTGTTGGCCAGGTGCAAAGCAAACACCTTACCGCTGTGCTATCGCTCTGGCCCGTAGAGCTTTTTTGGGAGCAAATGTACGCACCCTTCCCAGTATCTTCCTTCTTCTGGGAAAGCCTGCAGCTGTAACCACACCCATAAACTGGGCCTTCTTGCAGGAGGCCTGTCAGCTGAGCATATGCCCCTAAAATTTGTAGTATCATAGCTTTGAATTTCTGGACAACTTCATTTGTTTGATGCTGTCAACTCTAAAGGAACACCCCAATTTAACAGGCTATACATATAACAACAAGAACTTACTAAGCCTTCTGCCATTGTATCAATGACTTCATTGGTGATACAATAATGTTCACAAATCTACTTGCTACTGTATTTTTTCTTTTACTTTATTTTTTCTCCTATTTTATTTTTAAATTTTTCTTTTCATTTTTTTCAATGACTTTGATTTCACTTATCTGGAAACAAATCTATTATGATCAACTATGTCAACTATGTGATTCATTTATTTTTAAATAAAAAAAAGCTGAATTACTTTGGTTGATGTTGCTTTGATTCATTTCCAGAACATTCCAGAGCAGAAAACCTTGGTTGTTTTCAGCAGTCCCTTACGCCGAGCTGGAGACACATGGGCCCTGCCTTCTCTCCTTGTGGGACTCCACTGGGCTTGTTCCCCTCTAGAGAAGTGCATGTTCCCTCCTGGACACACAATTCTCTCCCTTCTCATATTTCTCTAAATAATAAAGTCTTACTTCAGAAGAGGCCTTGAGGGATTTGAAAAATCCATGAGCCTGGCCACCTTTCTCCTTCTGGTAGGTTTCTATGTTAGTAGTGTTTGGAGTTGAACCCCCAGACCTAATTAGGGTGCAAATCATTCCAAAGTGGGCAGACATAGCGAGAAAGGTCCATCACACAACTGGGGATGTAAAGGTGCCTCCCAAAAGAGTTAGTGAAGATTCTTGAACAGGATAATGAGAGGGCTCTAAAGAAATCGTCTACTGAGCTGCTTTTGGGGTTTCCTTTTCCTTTTCTAGGCAAGGCTTAATGATTGTATTAGACAGATGAAACATCTTGGGGTTGGGGTGTCTTCACTCAGACCCCACAGCATCCTACCCCTTCCCACAGACATTCTTGGCCCATCCCAGAAGGGAAACTTTCTGTATCCTCCACTGACATCATAGCAAAGTCTTAGAGGAGTCGGGTTAGCAGCTGTAGAAACTAAGAAAGGAAAAATGTGAATTAGAAACATGAGAAATGCCCCCTGATAAGATTCACTGTCTTTGGGAAACATGTCCCAGAGAAAGGAGTGAGCAAAATGACCATAATTTCAGGCTGACTTTTGCACAACATTCTGGCCAGAGCAATTGAGAAGATAACTTAATGTTTTTCCTTCCAACATTCTGTAAAGGAAAAAAAAAGTGCATTACCACAGTTAGAAAAATAATAAAGGAAAAAAAAACCCACCAAAGGCAAAATTTGAGTTTTCTTTCTTGCCAAGAATAACAGGAAGACACTTATACTGTCATTCAATGTATGAAAATATAGCAAACTTCAGTTCTAAACCCTCATTTGCCTTGGTTGCAAATTTTTTTTTTAAACCAGCCCTCAGGAATCTATTTGACTTCTTTATCTCTTTGAACTATTTGCAGAATAATTTATTTTGAGAACTTTGAGCTGAGGCTGATCCTCAGCCATATGCCTGCCTTTGCCTGACTATGTCCTTTAGAATTTGGGCCAGCACACAGCAAAGTTCCAGATCCAGTTTTCTTTCTGGGATTGAGCCATTTGGAGCCAGTGTAGCTTGTAAGGATGAAAGCTAGAGATCTACGAAATGCAGTTGGAAAGCAGCGGGTGAGGCACTGTTGTTTCTGGGATCCACTCAGCCTTTCTGCCCCATGTCCTGCCTCCTTGTCTTAAGCTGCCTCATGTGCTGGAGAAAATCCAGTGGCCAGTGGGTGGTTGAAGAGCGAGTGGTGAACTTCAACTTTATAGAGTGAGAGTTGAGCTCTTTTGTGCTCCAGAGTCACCAACATAGAATGAATACTAAGAGTTTGATGGATGTGTTGCCTCGCCTAGTTCCTTGAGTGGGCAGGAGGACTTGGGAAGGAATCCAAATTGGTTGTCAAAACACAACAGAATCAGATGCAGGTAATGAGATCTGGTTCACAAAACCAGAAGATCAAAGGATTCTAAGCCAGGAGCTGGTGAAAGCTGGTCAAGTGAGAAAGTGGGAGTGAAAAAGGGAAGGATGGCCATGAACCTGACAATGCAGTGATGGTCCCAGGGGCTACGTTTCCACTTTTCCTGAGATGAAAGGGAAGCAAGATTAGAGTGAGCGGACATGTGCTGTTAAGCTGATCTGAGTCGAGCTGACCAGGACTTGAAATGATACAAACCAATTGATGTAAAGAAAAAAATGATATGGATTTTCCTTTAGAAGTAGATGGTTTCATGCATACACAAGTAATGCAATCAAACAACACAACACTTTTGTCTAAATGAGTTTTAAGATGTTAGACTTAAAATGGACATGAAAACATTTTCAGTCACTTCCTTCAACCCTTATCCCCAGAACAAACCAGAAGCCCCCTTGATGGAGTAAGAATTGATTCATCTTCATGAAATGCATACTATGTCCATTGGCCCTAGAAAAAGAGTTTCTGTTTATTTCTAGGTATTTGGGGTGAGAAAACAGGGAGCCCTGGTTCTCCATTCCCTTTTAATCTGGTAGAATTGCAGTGTCAGGGAACAACTGTGGAAAATGAGAACAGGCCTGTGTGTGAGAGAGATCATAAAAGGAAGTTGAGAACTACTGCAGTAGAGTTGGACAGAGGGGGACAACTAGGAAGACACACAAAGAGAAGAGCATTCTTAAAACCAGGGTTTAGGGCATGGGAGAAACATGGAAATAAATCATTGGAGACAAGGTTTGGGTCATTAAGGAGAAGAGGACATAGGTGAAGACAATTATTGCCTAGAAGGGACCAGATGCCTTGGAAGAGAGGTCTCTAAGGATGCACCATACCATGAACATTTTCCTGTCAGGAGGAATAAACTGAATATACAGCTAGAGAGCCCACGATAATCCATTAAGAAATAAAGGGACAATCAGGTGCTTCTGTTCACACAACTGACACAGGTTCCATCCCTGGCACTGCATAAGAGCTCCAAACCTCTCCAGGACTAAGCACTGAGCACGGAGCCCCGAGTGAGCCCTGAGCAAAGAGCCAGAAGTGAGTCCCGAGCACACTTGTGTGTGCCCCCAAAACTTAAAGAAGACAAAGAAATAATGACACAGACGAGAACGAAGAGGTGAAGTAGAAGTAGCAAGAGTGGCAGTAATATTGATAGAAGGTTTTGGGCATGTCGGTGTGGTGAAGTGTTAGTAACTTTGTACGTCAGTACCATTAACACTAGCACCATGGCAGCCACCTTACTAAAGTGCAAGGAAATATGTTAAAAAATAAAAGTAGAAAATTATTGAGAGCTAGAATAATTCTAGCTAGGAATTGATCCAAGTTGGTTGTCAAAACATATAGGTATGTTGCTGTTATGTGATTAAACCCTCCCAAAGGTGAAGACTTTGCTTTAGATATTTGCAGAGAAAGTGAACTCCAGAGGGAGGAAACCACTCACCAGAGATAGATAGTTAAGGAGCATCGGTGGTTGCACCACTCAGAAGGCACCCACCCTTTCAGAGAGTGACGCACGTCGTGTGTTTGAGTGAGCCTATAGTAGACCCTGGAATTTTTGACCCAGCCACGCTGCACTTGGGAGAGCCAGAGGAACCTACATAACAAGGAGCCGATTCTGAGTTCAGTGAGCTGCGCTTTCTTGACCAAGAACATTCCGTAATCAAAACCTGCCAATTAAGTGACAATCATCCCATTGAAAAACAATAGTGAAATGAAATAAAATATAAATGGTGGGTGAATTGATTTCAAAACAGAACAGATTTAGAAAAAAAAACAGAACAAATTTAACACTCAAATAAACAATGCTTGTCACTTCCCTTAAACAAGTAAAAATAAAATGACAGAAATAGGAAGATTCAGGGGCATATGGTAATGTCACTTCTTTCATTGTTAGGGGTGCAGGATGGAATTGGAATGTGACTGAATTCTATACTTGTATTCCTTTCAAAGGGAGACTTTTGGGGGCAAGCTTTATTTATTTGCTTATTTGTTTGTTTGTTTGGTTCTTGGATCTCACCCAGCAGCACTCAGGGGTTACTCCTGACACTATGCTCAGAAATTGCTCCTGGCAGGATTAGGGGACCATATGGAATGCCAGGATTTGAACCACCGACCTTCTGCATGCAAGGCAAACACCTTACCTCCATGCTATCTCTCCAGCCCCTGTTTGTTTGTTTTTAAATTAAATAATATATTTATTTAAGCACCAAAATTACAAACACGTTTGTATATGGATTTCAGTCAGAAAAAAACACCCCCTTTACCACTGCAACATTCCTACTACCAATGCTCCCAATCTCCCTCCTCCACAACCCCCTGCCTATATTTGAGACAGGCACTCTATTCCTCTCACTCACTACCACTGTCATGATAGTTGTTAGTGTAGTTATTTATCTAACTAAACTCACCATTCTTTGTGGCAAGCTCCATACTGTGGGCCAGCTCCTCTAGCCCTCATTTCTGTTGTCTCTGGGTGTTACTACTATAATGTCTATTATTTTTCTTAAATTTTACAGATGAGTGAGACTGTTCTGTGTCTCTCTCCCTCTGACTTATTTCACTCAGCATAATAGTTTTCGTGTCCATTCACGTATAGGAAAATTTCATGACTTCATTTTTTCCTGGTGGCTGCATAGTATTCCATTATGTATATGTACCACAGTTTCTTTAGCCACTTATCTGTTGTTGTGCATCTAGGTTGTTTCAGATTCTGGCTATTGTAAATAGAGTTGCAATGAACATAGGTGTGCAAAAGGCATTTTTGTATTGAGTTTTTATGTTCCTAGGGCATATCCCTAGGAGTGGTATAGCTGGATCATATGGGAGCTATTGTTCTCCATAAAGGCTGGACCAGACAGCATTCCCAACAGCAATGAATAAGAGTTCTCAAAGGGATATTTGTGAAAAATATTGGCTCTTGGGCCACACCCAGCAGTGTTCAGGGTTTACTCCTGGCACTGTGCTCAGGGATCACTCCTGGTGGTGCACAGGGAACCCAATGAGATGCTGGGGATCAAATTTGAGCCAACTGTGTACTATTGCTCTGGACCAATGGTTCTCAAACTACGGCCCGCGGGCCACATATTGTATTTATTCCCATTTTGTTTCTTCACTTCTAAACAAGATATATGCAGTGTGCATAGAAATTTGTTCATAATTTTTGTTTTTACCATAATCTGGCCCTCCAACAGTCTGAAGGACAGTGAACTGGCCCCCTGTTTAAAAATTTTGAGGATCCCTGCTCTGGACTATGTAAAAAGTATTAACACAGATATTTAGGAACATTTTCCCTTTAGGTTTTATCAGTGATGCAGAGAAGTCTCTGTTCTATATACTTCCTAGGGGCCACGCATGCTTTTCATTGTGTTGAGTATTGGCACAATGGCTAATTTTCCCTGTACTGTTGCCCTTTACTACTATTAATGCTTGTGCTCTAAATTATATTTTTTAATACTAACACTATGAAAGAAGATTGGTTTTGTTAGAGCCTATCTGCAGCATCTTTTCTTTAAAAAATTACCATTTTCAGAATGCATTATGGCACATGGCAAGATATATTTGGTAACACTTGATATGATTGTATTTACATAGTTTAAATTATATTATTTTAATGACATTAAATTATTTAAAATGTAAATTTGTTTTATATTGATTAAGTGAAAAACAAGCGATATATATGTAATAAATCATGCCCCCCCCCTTTGTGTGTGGGGTAGTTTGGTTCAGACTCAATGGTACTCAGAAACTGGTATTCAGGAACAGCGCCACCTGGTGGTACTCTGGAGGAGCCATAGTGCTGCTAGGGATTTGAACCTGGGCTAGAGAGATGCAAAGCCATTGCGTTATCCTTACCATTTTATCTATCATGTAACTCTGTGCAGAATTTGGGGTGTTGTAAGAGCGTTCCTGAACCCCAGACTCCTAAGTATGGAGGCCAGTCTCTCCTGGAATGCAAGTTGTGATTCCCCATGACAGAATTCAGGCGCGGCGGGGAGGTGTTCGGACCCAGGATCAGCCAGCGCCTTGGCCTTGGAAGGACTTGCTCACTTGGGGAGGGGAAGGAAGGAAAGCACTTTCATAACTGCGCCACGTTTGCCAGGAACCCAAAAAAAATTAGGAAAAGGAAATTTTTTGACCTGGGGATGGAAAATTCCTCTTAAAGAAAGGGACATCTTCCTAAAATGACACCACCCACAAGCACCCAGATGGCATTTTAGGGGGTTCCCAGGGTTCTGTAAGGGAAGCTGAGCTTGTAGTTTGAGAGAAGGTCTGGAGGGCACAGACAGGCCCAGGGAACCTGGTGTCTCACCTGGCACATCACTGCATGCTCACCATCCTGGAAGGTGGCCCAGGGGGAGGAGAACTGCTTGAACTAACAGGGTGGGTTCCTCTGCTCTGGTTCTGTTCCCTCTCCCCCAGGGGATCAAGCGCCTCCTTCATCAAGAAAACTGGCAGCATTCACAATTGGAACGTAAACAGGCCAGAGGGTTCTGATTAGTTCAAATTGGAACTATTCAAACAGTCCCCCAAAGAAATCTTTTTCCCCTGAAGGAATTTACATGTGAAGAGAGAGCGACTGAGATGGGAAATAAACATTTCTCTAATGATTAAAGTTAATTGGTTTGAAAGGATGACTCTGAAAGGAGCGCTCGGGTTCCAGTTCCCGTCTATTTCGGGACAAGCCTGTTTTTCATAAGATCAGTAACTGCGAACAGATACAGCCCTTTCATTGGAAACAGATGCAGGGGACATAATTAAAGAAGTATGCACTGGCATCTCACATAACTGTTTTCAATTACAGCATTTCAAGAGTATTAAGGGGAAATATTTTAAACAAGACCACTGCAAAAATAGATTTTGTCATTAACTTTGAAATAATATTTGACTTAAGGCTGAAATTTCCATGGGCCAAGAGCTGGATCTTCCAGGCTGGTGCTGATTGGCGCGAGAGAAATCGAATGGCCATGGTCCTGTTATTTGGGGGTGGGGGTGGGGTGGGGAGATTCACTCTTTTTTTAATGTAGAGATTTTATTTCCTCTAGTGAGATTTGTATTTCATTTTACATCTGAATCTCAGTTGTATTTTACAATCTT
Source organism: Suncus etruscus (assembly GCF_024139225.1). Lineage (NCBI taxonomy): Eukaryota > Metazoa > Chordata > Mammalia > Eulipotyphla > Soricidae > Suncus > Suncus etruscus. The sequence continues at coordinate 59,406,830 of NC_064854.1, read as the reverse complement.
CGGGAACATTCAGAGTGAAACATTTGATAAGTCCAAGGTACTCTCGGTGACATGTACTTCTGTGCATATATGCATGTGTCTGTGTGTGTGTGTCTGTGGGCAGTAAGTACAGGCTTCTCCCTCCTCCATGAAGTATGTTTAAATGTCCTTTTTAGGGGGCTGAAGCGATAGCTCAGTGGGGAGGGCATTTTGCCTTGCAATGTGGCCAACTCAAGTTCAATGCCTGGCATCCCATATGGTCTCCTGAGCACTGCCAGGAGTGATTCCTGACTGCAGAGCCAGGAGTAAGCCCTGAGCATTGCTGGGTGCGACCCTAAACAAAACAAATAAATGTCCTTTTAGATCATATGGTTAAGTCTAGACTGACATTGGTGCTTCCATCTTGCCATTTGCGTGGCTCCCAGACTGTCTAGTCAATTTTTCAAGGACACTTTTCTTATGAACTCATTCTAGTCGATATCCCAGTCACCACCCCCAGAGCTGGACACCATGGGAAAGTCCTAAAACACTTCCCTTCCGGGGCCTTCTGCCCTGCCTTGGGAAGATGCTCATTCCTCCCGGAAATCCTTTGTTCATACTGGCTGTTGGCCTGGGGCTGATATTGGAGCAAACAGACATTTACCTGCCAGCTATGGACCTGTGACCAGTTGCTGGCTAAGGCCCCAGTACTAGGTGGTGACCTGTAGCACAGGAACATGAAACAGGGGTGCTTTCCCCCAGATGAAGCTTCTCTATTCTCTTCAGTTTAGAGGGACACAGGATATAGAGACAATTTGAATTCTTTATCTAGGACCTTTCTGGCTTTTGTTGGGCTGGTTCCGAGTCACTCACTGATTGAGAAGCACCTCGTACTCTACTTATGACTGGCCCTGTGTCTTTATCATGCACAAAAGTTCCCAAATGCAGTTCTGTGTGCCAGACCATTCCCTGGAAAAGTCTGAAGGCATCAGATCCCCCAAATCCAGAAGATGATGGTGCCCAAAGCTCCTGAGTTGGTTGGCTTAGCTCAGTGGAGCCCAAGTTTCCCATTCAATATAGAGGAAGGACTCTGTCTTAGAACCCAGGATGGTGCTCGAAGGTGCAAGGAGGTGAAGGAAGAGACCCTTTCAGGGAAGCTCCAAGTACTGCCTTCCTGGGTGACTGAGCAGGGGAATCACCCCCAAACTTCCTGCCTCTCAGCCTTTCCAGAAAACAAACACCCTTGAGTGATGCTGAGATAAATGGGGCTGGGTCAGGTGAGGAGCTGGGTCAGATGACTTGCATGTGGGAATAACCTGGGGATGGGAATGCCAGGAGCCAGGCCCAGGGAAAGGATTTTGGTGAATCCTTTATTTTAGTTTATATTTTTATTTTTAATTCTTCTATATTTTATTTCTTCTTGCTCATTAATTTTTCAAGTGTCCTACTTTACAGTGGCACCAATCAGGTTTCCTTAGGTCAGGGGTTTTCAAATTACAGCCCGGGAGCCACATGCAGCCCGCCAATGCCATTTTTCCCACTGGTGTTTGTCCTGTTTGCAGCTGACTCATCCCAGGCCCACACTACACATATGTAGGATATGGGCCACACTCTCCAACTTCCCTTCTTCTCTCTGTATCTCTACTCCTCTCAGTCTCAGGCAGGGGTCTCAAACTACCTATGGCCTGCCAAAAGTAGGCCCATAGATCCCATTGAAATACTGGTAGGTTTGTTAATTTAACTTGACTTGTTCTTCATTTAAACTATTGTATTTGTTCCCATTTTGCTATTTTTACTTCAAAATAAGACATGTGCGTTGTGCATAGGAGTTTATTCATGTAGGTATCCCCTCCCTCAACTTATTTATCCCACCTGAATGATCAGAACTGTCCACACCTGGAATGGGCAAGTAAAGGAGGCTGAATTGTGGGGAGAGAGAAATTAAGAAGGAGAGTTAGAGACAGAAGTGTGGCAGAGGTGAGAATCAACAGCAAAATTCAACAGAGAGATTTAGTATTAGCAATTCAGCAATAGATTCAGCAGCAGAAGCATCAGCAAAGGGAATTAGTCAGCCTGGAAGCCAGTTAGGAAGCCTGGAAGAAGCAGCTGAAAGGGAGACAGCCAGAAGGAGGAGAGAAGGAGCTGCTAGAAAAAGGCTTAGTATAGAAATCATGTGAGGAAGTGTACATGGTGGTAGAGACTGTGAAATAAAGCTGATTGACTCCTGGAACTTCATCTGACTGCTTTGTGAATCTCTCTGCCCTACCCTGCAACCTTCAGACTCACCAGGCATTAGAAGCTGTGGGAGCCAGGTTGAGCCCAGAAATGCCTCACCATTCCCCTACCAACTCTTTAATATATTAAAACAACAGTTCATATTAAAAACAAAACAAAACAAACCATGATCTGGCTCTCCAACAGTCTGAGGGACAGTGAACTGGTCCCCTGTTTACAAAGTCTGAGAATCCCTGCTTTAGGTATTCCATGTCACCATGTCATATGCCTTATCTCTCATCATGGCCTAATGGTCCTCCAAAGTTCGATCCTCAGTAGCCCCAGTTCTGGGTACAAACTGTGGAGTCCTGGGTTCTGAATGAGGAAGGACGCCATTTTGTTAAAGTCACATGGCAGGCTTCTCTTCTTTTCTGAACAAAGAGGGAGACAGGCAATAATGTAAATGCAAGGGAGTTTATTCCAGCATGCTAGGGTATAACATCTCCTAAGAAATGAGGATCCCAAGAATGGTTCATAGGCCAAATTAAAGGGTACCTCAGTCTAGGGAATTTTCACCTCTGGGTAGCTGATCTTTAAAATTATTGGTCCAAGGGCTGGAGCAATAGCACAATGGTAAGGCGTTTGCTTTGCACATGACTGACCTGGGAAGAACCCAGGTTTGATTCCTGGCATCCCATATGGTCCCTCGAAACTGTTAGAAGCGATTTCTGGGCGCAGAGCCAAAAGTAACCCCTGAGCACTGCTGGCTGTGACCAAAAACAAAACAAAACAAAACAAAAAAAATAATAAAATTATTGGTCCTTAGCACAGGTTGGGATTGGTTGTAGTTCAAATGTAGCATTAGACAGACAGTTGATGGCTGTCAGCTCAGTGAGGGGTGATCAGGCTTCTCCAGATCTAGGATGCAGTTTCATCTGGCTATCTGTTCATTGCTGTAGACCAAGGGTGTGGTTGTTGTCATCTGGCCGTCTGTCAGCTGCTGTTTAACCATATATGGATGTATTCCTGGCATTTACCCCAAGGTCTAGTTCCAGGAACTGGCTGTTCTGGGCCTAATCTTTATACTTTAAAACTGCAGCCTGTCATGGCTGCACTTAGGTTCGCAGCAAAGCCAGGTATACAGCAGTTAACTTCCTCATGCAAGTAGAGTACAGAAGCCAAAGCAATATTATCTCTAAAGGCACACCATATTCTAACCTCAACGTTTAGATTATAGTTAATTTTAAATCTTAGATCCTAACAGGACCACATAGTGTGAGCCACATGCTAGGTTCCCACAAATCTATTTTCCTTAACACTAATCCAAGCTACCTGTCCATACCAGGTATGGACACAGGGAAGGACATACCAGGGAAGGACACAAGGTAGCAGTAGGAAGGTACCCCTAGATCAAACTTTTTAAAGTGGGGGCCGGATTACAGTCCATTAGAGAGCTGGAGGGCCGGACTATATGAGCTACTAATTCCTACTCACACTGCACATATCTTATATAAATAAAATGAAAACCATTTATAAATAAACAGAACACGCACCAGTATTTCAATGGGAACTGGGGGCCTGCTTTTGGCTAATGAGATGGTCAATGTCCGGTTTCATATTTGTCACTGCCAGCTGTAACAAGTGATACAAGTGGGCATCAGTTAATCTTGATCTGGTTGGAAATTTCAAATGTTTCATTCTTGAAAAAGTCTGTTCACAGGCATAAGTGTTACCAAAGATGGTTACCATTTTGAGTGCATGGTTCCTGATATTTGGATATACACTGAGTGTATATGCTGGCAGGTATCTTGGCAACCAAACAGCGCTGCTGGCTGGCTGGATCAGACTCCTCTGTGGGCCACATGTGGCCCGTGGGCCGTAGTTTGAAGACCCCTGCCCTAAATGATAGCCAATCACTTTTTGGGGGGTCACACCCAGCATCGCTCAGAGGTTCCTCCTGGCTCTACGCTCAGAAATCGCTCCTGGCAGGCTCGGGGGACCATATGGGATGCCGGGATTCCAACCACTGACCTTCTGCATGCAAGACAAACACCTTACCTCCATGCCATCTCTCTGGCCCCTGATAGCTAATCATTTTTAAGGTAATCAAAAAGCTAGAAACCTCCCTATATTCTTCCTTATATAATCCTCCTCATGACTTGGGGCAGGGTTCTTCTTTTTCTAGAGGTGACCCTGGCCAGCCAGTTTTGGGGCTGTTGGCAGATGGATTAAAATTTTTTTTCAGTTTTACTCCAGTTGTGTTTCATCCTTCAACTCCAGACCCTAATGAAACCCCAGGCTTCTTCTTTTTTTGTTTGTTTGTTTTTGGTTTTGGTTTTGGGGCCACACCCAGCAGTGCTCAGGGGTCACTCCTGGCTGTCTGCTCAGAAATAGCTCCTGGCAGGCACAGGGGACCATATGGGACACCGGGATTCGAACCAACCACCTTTGGTCCTGGATCAGCTGCTTGCAAGGCAAGCGCCGCTGTGCTATCTCTCCGGGGCTCACTTATTCTTACCAGTCATTGCTCATCTCCTCATTTTGCTCTGCTAGACCCCGCAGAGGAGTGGGTTCAGCGGATGTTTCTTCTCCCTTCAGACTTGTGGGGTTTAGAGACTGGCTCTCTCCAGTTCCATCCACGGTGCAGGCAACTTGATTACCTCTGGCCTTGCAGTGGACTAGAGACCCTGCTTGCATGCATGGGACTGAGCCTTGTCCCTTTTCCAGTGTCCAGTGCCAATGCTGTTCCTTGTCTGGGTTATTGGAGATGGCACCGCCTGGGTCTCATAACTGGTGCTTCAGTGATGCTGGGAAAAAGGCGAACAGGGGGATTCTGTAGTTGTCCCAGTTCCTGGCTCTGGGAGGACTCCATGGATCCCTCAAACCCTCCCCACCAGCAGTGAATGAGGCTCTCATGTCTACTGTGTTTTTGTCAGTTCTGGTGGTCTTGGATTGTTGGGTTACTGATCCTACCTTAATCAATAATTGTACCCCATTCTAGGGTGTGAGTTGGTGATAGTATATTGGATTATTTCTTACTTGGTATTATTCTCCCAACCTAGGGTGGGACCTGATTCTTGTAATAAAAGCTGGGATCTGAGGAAGGCAGGAACTCATCCTTCGGTCTTCTTCCCCTGAGCTGTGTTCCTTCTTAGGAGCAGAAAGCTTGGTGGTTTGAATTGCTTGCTTGAGCACTGGATTTCCTGAACCCATTCTTGTACCTCTTCACTGTGTGCATTATTTCCTGCGATCTCTACAACTGGAAACATTCCCCCTGTCCTAATCAGACAGGGGAATGGGAACTGCCTTTCCTTTCTGGGAGCTCGGTGGAAACCAAACCTCGACCAATCTCCTAGAGAACGTGACCCTTCATCGGACCCTTTTCCAAACAAGCCCTTGTCTTCTGTGTGAGGTTTGGTCTGGCCATTTGGGATTACCTCTCCCCACTCTCCACTCACCCCTGCTGCTAAACATGGTTCCCATCTGCCTTTTACAGGATCGATGTTCCTAAGGGCAGGTGGTCGGCTTGGTCACCGGCTTGTAACTGAGCCTGTTAGAGCCTGTTTATGCTATCGCTGTGGATCTGCCTGATTCAGTGCTCAGCACCCTGAGGCCCACCAGCAGGAAGAGTAGGTGCAGTCTAAGGGCCTTGTCTGCCTGTTCTCAATGTCAAGACCACAGACAGGTGACACTCATGTTTACCCCACAATGGGAACTTTCCTTCTGCAGCATTTTCTGGGAAGCATTAATTTTCCAAGTGCTTCTTTCCTATGTTTCTGTTGGGAGGTGGGAGATTGGGGAGGTATTTTGTTCTTTCTGCAGAGAAGAAAAAATTCCCAAGAGAGGGTCAAGGGCTAAGGCGCCTGAGCCTGTGTCTTCTCTCCAAATCTTTGGGAAAGAATGTCTAATGGGATTGTTTCATGTGGCTAGCAGTCCAATCTCCAGGCAGGCCCCTAAGACAATTTTTTAAAAAGCAAGAAAAAAAAAAAAAGAGCCAAAGAAACCCTTTTTGGAAAACTGTGAGAAAAGCATGACTTTGTGCTATTTTGAGACACTTGAGCCTCACCCCCCACCCCCTTTGGTAAATGCCACAGAGGAGATGTTCTCACAGACACACCCCAGGCCCCAGGCCATGCAGCTTAGTGAGAAGTGGCCACTGGGAACAGTTATGGGGAGAGACTGGAGCCAGGACCCATAATTAGGAGTCACCAAGGGGGAAAGAAAAAAACCAAAAACCCCCAAATGCCAAAAGCAGAGGCTGCTGAGACATCCAATATTCCAGAAGCAGCCATGGAAGAGGCATGGAAGAGGCAAGGACCGAAGAAGTGAGCAAAATCCTAAAATCAAAGAGGTTCTCACATGTACTGAGTGCAGAGGGATTGTCTTGGCCACAGGAAATAGTGCTGCAACCCTCAAATGGGGCAGGGAAGGAAGAGCACAAATCTGAACCCCAGACCTGCAGCCATACCTGGTTGTCAGCCAAAGGGAACTCAGGGAAGTACGGAAGGGCCTCTGATGCACAGTCCAAGACTGATTTTCCCAACTCAGCTCCTCTAATGGTCTTTTCCCCAAACTCAAATGGCAGGATTGGAGGGCAAACAAGGCCAATCTGGGACCCTGGATCATGCCCACAGTCCCAATGTATGTGGCTGGGAGAAGCATTAGGCTGGTTTTCCAGAAGGTTTTCCTTCTGGACCTGTCTATGGGAATCACTAGACTTCCTGATCCCCCAGCCTGGAAACAAAACCACTTACAAAACCGCAGGAGATCTACGGATGATTCAAGATACAGGGACAATGCCAGCCAGTACATCCACATATGATGCCCGGCATCTATCAGCGCCTGAAAGACAACTGCTGCTTCCCAGCAGAAACAAAGCCCTTACATGCTGCCCACTATTGTTTTCAGCACAAAGCCTATCCTGCCTGAGGGCTTCTAAATCTTCCCTTATGCTTGGAGACCAGAGAAGGACTGCTGGGTGCCCTGCACGCTAATTGCCATCAGATGGCACCTTGGCCTGGTTCCAGCATTTGTTCCCCCTTTAAGACTCTCTGAGCAATTCTGTGGTTTTGCCAGTACCCCTCAAGATGGAAGAGCTATAGCAGATGGGGGCTAGCTGTGTGATCACCTGAACCTGGCATGTTTAGATCCTACCTGCAGTGGTGGCATGGCTGGTCTTGGACGCAGTGCCAGGTCCATTCACCAAGTGCTGGTAGGCTTGGCAAGTTGCTGAGGGAAGGCTACTTGCTTCTAAAAATTATTATTATTATTATTATTATTATTATTATTATTATTTATTTTAGCTTTTGGACCATACCTGGCAACAGGATTTATTCCTGGCTCTATGCTCAGGGATCGCTTCTGGTGAGCTCAGGAGACTATTCGAGGTGCCAGGGTTGGAACTCTGGTTGGCTGTGTGCAAGGCAAGCACCTTCCCCACTGTGCTCTTGCTCTCCCTCTTAGTCCCCTCTGCAAACTGATTTCTTCACCTAGAAATCCTGAGCAGCTAGTTGAGGCCAAGTGAAGTGACATTCATATGCTGCTAGGTCACTACTAGCCAAGGCAGGATCTGAAACCAAATATCTGGCCCCACAGATTTTGCTCCTGAGACAACGCTTGGATTCCCCCAGGATTCCAGCTTCTTGAAGACAGGGAATGGTTCTTATTTCAGCACTGCCCTGTGTAGACCCAGGCACCCAGCATAACACAGGGCAAAAGACAGCCAGGCAGGTCATACTTATGGTTGACTAGCTTCTGGGGATCGATACTGCATATGAACCAAGAGTGTTTCTTCTAAAACACTCAGAAGAAAGAGTGCTGTGGATACAAGGCACCAGAACTGACCCACACATAGAAATAAGGTCTGTGCTGAAAACACCTTATCTGCTTTCACTTTTCACTTTATCACTAGGCTGATTTCTCAAAGCAAAAAACACAGATATTGTCTCTCTTGCCTTAACTACAGTGATAGGCAAGTTGATACTTGTTCTGAGGTTGAAAGTGGAGCCAGTTTCTCCACATCCTTATTCTGCCTCTGTCTGGGAGGGGATGGAGAAAGATGAGGGGGGAGTTAAATCACTTGGTTTTCAGCAAGACTGTCTGGAAAAGTTGATGGCAGAGATGCGGATGCTGGACTGGGCAGGGGCAGGGTAGGTTGAGTTTTCTTTTTTTCTTTTTCTTTCTTCCTTCCTTCTGTTCTTCCTTCCTTCCTTTCTTTCTTCTCTTTTTCTTTCTTTCTTTCTTTCTTTCTTTTCTTTCCCTCTTCTTTCTTTCTTTCTTTCTTTCTTTCTTTCTTTCTTTCTTCTTCTTTCTTTCTTTCTTTCTTTCTTTCTTTCTTTCTTTCTTTCTTTCTTTCTTTCTTTCTTTCTCTTTCTTTCTTTCTTTCTTTCTTTCTTTCTTTCTTTCTTTCTTTCTTTCTTTCATCTTTTCTTTTCTTCTTTCTTTTCTTTCTTTCTTTCTTTCTTCTTTCTTCTTTCTCTTTCTTTCTTTCTTTCTTTCTTTTCTTTCTTTCTTCTTCTTCCTTTCCTTCCTTCCTTCCTTCCTCCTTCCTTCCTACCTTCCTTCCTTCCTTCCTTCCTTCTTTCTTTCTTTCTTTCTTTTTTCCTTTTTCTTTCTTTCTTTCTTCTTTCTTTCTTTCTTTCTTTCTTTCTTTCTTTCTTTCTTTTATCTTTCTTTCTTTCTTTCTTTCTTTTCTCCCTCCCTCCCTCCCTCCCTCCCCCTCCCTCCCTCCCTCCCTCCTCCCTCCCTTCCTTCCTTCCTTCCTTCCTTCCTTCCTTCCTTCCTTCCTTCCTTCCTTCCTTCCTTCCTTCCTTCCTTCCTTCCTTCCTTCCTTCCTTCCTTCTTTCCTTCCTTCTTTTTCTATTTTTTCCTTTCATTGTTGGGCCATACCTAGTGGTGTTCAGATGTTCCTCCTGGCATTCAGAAATTATTCCAGGCAGGTTTGGGGACCGAATTTAGAACCTGAGTTGACTGTGTGAAAAGCAGCCCCCCCCCCCACCCACTGTGCTATCAGTCTGGCCCAGCTAGTGTCATTTCATGGTTAATGAACTTGGTCACAGGGGCCAAAATTTTCTTTCTTTTTTTGGGCCACACCCGTTTGATGCTCAGTGGTTACTCCTGGCTAAGTGCTCAGAAATTGCCCCTGGCTTGGGGGGACCATATGGGATGCCAGGGGATCAAACCAAACCGTGGTCCTTCCTTGGCTAGCACTTGCAAGGCAGACACCTTACCTCTAGCACCACCTCACCGGCCCCGAAGGGCCAGAAATTTCTTTTGCTGCCAGTCCAAGGTGGCTCAATGCGCTGCCACCTTATTTTTCAGTTATGAGTCAGCTCACATGCATAGAATGTGGAAGTTGTTGAACTGCTGTAAGTGTATACACAGCACAGCACATTTGCCATTTGTTCTTGGACTGTCTTCCAAGTCCACTGCACATCTGGGGTGGGCAGAGCTCTACCTGAACTTCTGACTTTGCCACAGAGCAAAGGCACCAATATTCCAATGGGAACTCAGGGTTCCTCTAGTAGTTGCTAGACACCTGGTGCAAGAAAAGGGCCCTTTCAGATGCTTAGATGTGGAGAGAGTGGCCTGCTGGCCGTGTATTTCTGGGAGTGTTCACAGCATTTCCTGCTTATTTCTGGGGAAACTCACATGTTTCCCTGCATGTTTTGAGATGCTCACAGTTTTTCCTGTGTGTTTCTGGGAGCTCCAACATTTCCTGAGTGTTTCTGAGGCATTCACAGCTTTCTCTTAGTTTCCATGGGTTTTCATTGAGTGTTTATCCATGGAACTCTGTTGGTCCTTCTGGAAATCCTCTGACCCACAGTTTTCCAGACTTATGCCCACCACTAACACTCATTCACAAATTGGAGTGTTGTTTTAGTGCTGTTGTCTTCTAAAAGACACACAATTGCACCCCATGTTCAGGACACTTAACCTCCTTTCTTGGAGTAGGTCTTTAGAACTGGGAAATTTGTCTAAAGTAGTCCCAGAGGTGTGTGTGTGGGAAGGGTGAGAGTTTGTGTCTTCAGAGATAGAGAGAGAGTGTTTGCCTTGCACACAGCCTATTAGGGTTCAACTTCCAGCATTTCATATGGCCTCCTGTTAATCCCCAGGAGTGATTCCTGAGTGCATAGCCAGGAGCACTACCAGGTAATACCAAACAAATGAAAGCGGAAAACAAAACAAAATAAATCCAACACCAAACCCAGAGAGGTCTTGGGGTACAGCTACAGAGAGACAGACCATCTTCTTAAACCCCTGCCGCTCTCTACACTGCATGCCCACTATTTTCAAATAGGTAGGATAGATTCCACCTGCCACAGAACTCCAAGCTTGGTGTAGACTCCACCTTGTGCCTCTAGCCAGGGCCTTTCATTTGCTTCACTCAGTTGCGACTTCTTGCATCTGGGGATTTTATTTCCCCCTTTTCCCTTCTACTTCAAATGGAGCTCTTCAAGGTACCCTTAGAGAGAAGTCGACTCCTCAACTTGTCCAAAATGGACCAAAATGGACATCAACTTTACTTATTCTGTCCACCGGGTGGCTCCATTGCCCTAGAAATGCACTCAGAACCGGCCCAGCAGCCTGACTCTCACCTCTGTTCCAGCAGTTGTTTTAGAAAAAGTTCCCTAGTGTTTCAAGATGGGGATAGACCAACCGACCTACACGACACTGTTCTCTGCAGAAGCACTTGGTGTTTGAGAAGACACACAAGGTGGACAAGTTATTTCAGTGATAAAATATTAAGATATTTGTTAGGACAAGTGCCTTCCTTTTATTCCCTCCTTTGCTTCAGTTTCATGAGCAGGAAAAAAATGTTTTCTCTTCATTTCTGTTCATGGACCTTTCAGCTTATCCACTTTGCTCCGAATACAGTCACTGATGCATTAAAATGGGAGCATTTACAGAATGTGGTTTCATGCTTCTTATGCACCAAGTGGGAAATTAATGGAAATAAATAACAATAATAGAAAGGGGGACCTGAGGGAGAAAGCATGCTCTATTTGATCTGAGATCTTTTTTTATTATTATTTTCTACTTAAATAAAAATTAGACTAATTATTTTCTACATTGGGGTCTAGGAAAATTAAAGCTCATAGATTGAGATCATAAATTCCTGCCAAGGCAGGATCTGGACCAGAAGCAAGAGGGTTGTAGAAATTGAACTGCGGGTGGGTAGCCCTTTGAGTGATATAATTTTGCACCCATGTATCAAAATAGGGCACAATTGGACCCTATGGCTTTGAAGTCCTTCATATTGTTGCATAGCTAAGTTGCCTCCTATCATGACAGTCAACTGGATTGCTGTAAGAAAAGAAAAGATTAGCAAACTCAGCAATCTTGAATACCTGTTGTGACTGCTCCCCAAAAGAGAATTCCCATCTGCCCAGTGTCCCCCAGGATTATGTCCACCCTCAATGTACTGACCAAATGCAAGCAAACTAGCGTATTAATTTAACCCAGTTTGCACACAAATTATTTCAAAGAGATCTAGCCACATGAAGTCAAGGAAACATAATAGCTTACAGAATTGTCACTACCTCAGTCAGCATCTTGAATTCAGTCTATTGACATAGAAAGCTGAGGCATAACAAGAGGGGTGAGAATGCCTCACCTATCCTTTTAAACAACTGACCAAATTCTGCCCCACTTCTGCCTGCCTGCTGCCTTATGCACTGTAAGATAGTTCCACTGTAAGATAGTTCGAAGTACCTGGTCCCTTGTGATATCAAGTGTGTCCACCAAGGTTTCTTCAGCTGCTGTTATTAAAATCTTTTGCACCTTAGCATTGGTGATGTTTCTGCCACAAGAGGAACTGCAAAAGCAACTGCAAGCACCATTAAGTTTGTGATATAATTTTGGGCAGAGGATGTTGCTTGAGACTTTGACACAATAGTTAGTAGAAAAGCAACTATTGCATCATTGTTTGCATTGTCACTACATGCCCCAGTCCTCAGGCCTGTAGCGATGTTGGGTGTTATGTAGAGTTTGAATGCTCAGGGGTGTATCTCCCCCTGTGCTGGGTGTAGCAGAGCTATAGTAGGAGGGTTCAATGAGTCAAGTTGTGTAGGGGGTGATCCTGGATGTACTCCATCCACTGCACCCAGTGAACAGAATTGAAAATCACTATGCTATTAATAGGCTGAACTGGAAATGATGCTGGCCAAGCAACTCCGAGTCCTCACACATCCACTTCTATTGTTCCTCCCCATTTCTCTCAAACGGTCTACACCATCCTCCCCTAGGCTATCATATATGAGTAGTAGAACCTGTCAGTCAGGTATCAGTATCATACACACACATGCACGCGCACACACACACTCACCTACCTGCTCATGGGTTAAGACGTGGGGTAATCATACTTAAGGTGGCTATTGCTTCCTGCATGTCAAGATCTCTCACAATCCCTTCTTCCCGAAGGTTGTTTAAGGGTCCAAAGAAGCCCATCGCCTCAAATGAAGACTCCAAGGACTGAGAAAAATGCAACAGCAAGCAAGTTTATTAAGCTAGCATGCTAGGGTGACTATAGGAGTCACCCCAAGCAGCCAGTTTCCACACATTATATGGACAATAGGGGCAATTCAAAGGGGCCAACCATGCAAATCAGGTTTTACAGAATTCACCAATGCAGTTAACAATAGTGTATGCTGGGACTTGAATTCTGAACAAGGAGGGACGCCATTTTGTAAAGGCCACATGGCTGGCTTCTTCTCAGGTTTTAAGTCGGGAAAGATGCCATTTTGTAAGGACCACATGGTGTAAGCCACATGTGAGGTCTTCACAGCCTATTTCCATAGACCCCACCCCAATACCTGGACTCCAAGCTACCTGGACATACCAGGCTGCCTATCAAGGAAGGATAAGGGAGCAGTAGAAAGGTACTCCCTAGATAAGAGCTAATCATTTTAAGGATCATCAGAAAGTGGAACCTCCCTATATTCCTTCCGTATATAATCTTCATCATGACCTTAGGTGGGGCTCATCTCATTCAGGGACCAGGAGGGGGTCTTGTTGGCAGATGGATTAAAGTATTGAACTTTATTCCAGTTGTGTGGTCTCGTCCTTCTACTCTGGAACACTATAGTGTACAATATCCAATCCCAGCCTCTCTAGAGTTTCTTTAAGATCCTATAGAGTTTGTCTAATTTCAAGCCTATACTACATCATCAACTTCCTTATTCTTGTTTGGCAAAGCCCCTTATTCTGATCTCAGATCCTGTTTTAGCACAATAGCAAACAAGTTTCTCCCTTATATGGTATGGACATGGACATGTCCCTGCAAGTTAGGACAGGCCTCTGAGCAAGGTCAATTCTGTAAAACTTTATTTGCACATTTGGCCCACCTGAATTGCCCTTTTGCCCATATCATATGTGAAATCTTGCTCTTCTGGAAGACTCCTAGGTGAACTGCTTGCCAGTCATGGTCGCCCTAGCATACAAGCTTAATAAACTTGCTTGCTGTTGCATTTTCCTCAGTCCTTGGAGTCTTCATTTGAGGCAGTGGGCTTCCTCGAACCCTTACAATGGGGGCTCATCCAATAAGTCCCTTAACAACGACCTCACAACTTGGAGGAGCAAGTTTATCAGGAAAAAGAACCTGGCCAGCTCCTGATAATTCTGGCATCAGTCTGAAGTTCGTAGGCTGTGTCATAATCTGGAATAAGGCAGTGGTTAGTGATTCCCTGAAAGTCCTGGCCAGGCACAGGTTACTGAGGTGGAAGAATCCTCAGGAAAAGCCTGCAAGTAGTTGGGGGCAGTTTTGAATAAAACTGAAAGATTTAACTTAAGGTTGCCACAGGCAGGTCTAATAGAAGTGACCAAGAGGCCTGACTGATTTGGGCTTGTTTTAGTCTAAAATTTTTATCATGGACTTAAGGGAGAATCTTGGTCCTTACAGTTGGTTATCACTTTCTGTGCAGCCAGGCTCTATAGCACTGTGCTTAAGTGATACCCATTGACAGTTGGGGTGATCAATTTATTTCATTGGCTCTCTGCCCCTCCTTGAAGTCCTCAATTCCCTCAAAAAGAAAAGAATCCTGGGCCACTATAATCACAAAGAATTGTTTAATCCAGTTGTTGTGTTTGGTTTCTACTAATCTGAGATCTTTTAAATCTTATTAAGTTATATATCATATATACATACACACATATATAAATTCCACTAGTAGTTTTCTAGGCAAGATACTTTTTTGTTTGTTTGTTTTTGAGCCACACTTGGCAGTGCTCAGGGGTTACTCCTGGCTCTGCACTCAGAAATTACTTCTGGCAGGCAGGGGGACCAGGGATTGAACCTGGGTTGACCGTGTGAAAGGCAACCCACCCTACCTGCTGTGCTATCACTCCAGCCCCGCAGCAAAATACTTTTATAATGAATCAAGAATAAAAACTAATATTTTCTGAGGATTTACCAGCTACTGGCTTTTGTATTCATGACTGCCTCAAAGCCAGCCTTTGGAGAATGAGCTAATATTTATTTATTTTAGTTTTGGGGCCATACCCAGTGGTTCTCAGTGGTCACATCAGGTGGCCTCAGGGGTGCCAGAGATCAACCCAGGCAGATCGAGTACAAGGCAAATATCCTATCATTCCTGTCCCCTTTAATTACATTTCTTAACAAATATAAAGTCAATTACTTATGAGCTTTTTGAAAACAATCAAAGTAATTGACGAAAACTTCTTTTTTCTGGGGGGTCACACCCCACAGCGCCCAGGGGAAAACAATCAAAGCAATTGATGCAAATCTGGATTTATTCTTTTAGTTTCAAACATGACTAAGTTCTCTAGTGATTTACTAAATACTATTAGAATGTGCCTTAAAAAACATGAAATGCACATTATATTTCATTCTCAAATTATAATAGAAATTAAAGGCATAGGTTTATGGCCAAGAGTGGGTGAATGATTAACTATGATTATTTAAAGTTCATTTATTTAGAGTCTTTAAAAGGGTGTGTATTTATACATAAAACTAAAAATAACTAATATTTTTTAGACTTTCAAGAAACAAAATCCACATAAGCTTCTCTGACCAATAATAATTCTTTGGCTGAAAGTAATTAAAGCTTGTTTTTTTTTTTTTATCTTGAATGAAGAACAGGAAGTGGAGGGATGGGGATCGGTTGAGGTTGAAGTGGCAAAAAAATGAGGCAAATAAATATGGGCCTGTTTTGATTTATAATCATGCTATGGGTTAGCAAGAACATGTAAATATAATGATGAAATGAGAAATTTACCAAACCATTTTGACAACTTGTTTTATGAACTTGCAGGGCTTTTTTAATTTTTTTGGCCATTTTATTTTTGAGAAATGGGATTTTCTGGTTAATCTAATATTCTATTAATACTTGCTATGATTCTTATTAACTCAATACAGCTGACGTTTAGGATTCCTAATTAGGCAGCTGGCCACATTCCATGTGGGCTGACATGACTATTTTTAAAGGGAAGTGACTAAGTGTTAGGACTATACATTTAAAGTTTCCATTAAAATGCTGGTAGAAATATTATTGGTACCTCTCATTGCAAATTAGGTCTATAATAAATTGCCACAAGGCCTGCAGTTTGTCTGAAATTAAAGGAATAACCAAATCCTTTCTTAAGCCCCAAATCAGTGTTCAAAGAATGCAGCACTCTATGGTTATCAGGTTCATTTTCACAGTACTGAGAAGCCCTAAGTCTGAGTCTGTTAATCAGATGGGGAAACAGCATATAGGGAGAAGGGATCAAAAACCCTTTGTCCCAAAGTTCAGGGAAAAGATGGTGGGAAGGCAAGTCCATGCCTATCCCAAAATGCTTTCTGGGGTCCTTTACTTTGCCATGATCCAAATAAGGGGAGGGCAGGAAGATGCAGTGGTCATTATTACCCCACTCATGTTTTTTTTCTTCATCTTTCAGGTATATTTCAGGGCCCTCCTTGACACTTCTTTCTCCTTATCTTCCCTCTGCTGCCATTTCTGTCCCTTCTCTGATTTTTATCATTTGTTCCTTCTCATCAGCAGGCTGTAACTTCTACTAACTTTCCAATTTGGGGGTGGTCCTTGTCCCACAGAGCCAGGAATTGGATGAGAGATGTCACCTCCAGTGTCAGGCTGAGTATCTGGGTGGCCTCAGAGGGATTTCTTTGCTTCAAGCTAGGGTCCAACCCCATCTTTGGCTCCTTTCTTTGCTTTTGAATTCGCCAGGCAGATCTGGAGTGATCCCCAACATCTGTCCCAGGAGCCAGCCAGCAGGGGCATAGTTGTGATCTGCTTGTAATTCCATCCTGGCTGAAGCTTGGTTGTCCCAAGTGAGACAGGCAAAGGATTTCAAAATCGGTCCTGAGACTTACCCATGGACTATGAGCACCAGAACCTCCATGCTGGTCTGTCTCTCCTGCTCTCTGGGAGCTGCTCAGCTGCAGAAGTACACAGAGTGCTGGTGCGGATGGTCTGGTCCATTCATGAACATCTTCCTCATTCATTGCCCAGGCAATAACCCATTAGCTGAGGGATCCAAATCCTCATTTCTCTTGGGGTAAATAGGAGGAATAACTGATCAGGCAATGCCACATCTAGCACTGCATACAATTTGTGCTTACTACGTAGGAGTTCCTCTTGATACGGACATGCATGGAAGGGGCAGCTGAGACAGAGCAGGAAAGGGCCCCAGAGAAGGTCCTTGCACACATGCTGACAATGTGGTCACAAGGGCCTTTCACCATTTCATGCCGACCAACTCATTTCTCTGTAGTCAGGAAGTGGTCTTGACAAATCAGAGGGAATTGTTCACCTCTTCCTTCCTCCACAAGGGCCCCAGAGGCTCAGGCTGGAAAGAAACAGTGGGAAGTAGGAGGATGGCCCCAGGGCTCCTAACTTTGGGTGCAGAGGGCGCAGCTACTTCTCTTCCTTCAGCTCCTGGGGGTGGCTCATCAGTAGCGCACTAGTTCTGTGAGTGCTGATGGAGCACACCTGCCAGGGAAGGGAAGAGACTGGGAGCATCCCTGCAGGCACAGCAATAGGACTGAGAGCGCCCCCTACGGGTAAAAGATCAGGAATGAAAGTAGCCCTGGAGGTGAAGCTTTATGGTCGAGAGCACCTTCTGCTGGTGAATAGCAGTTGAGAGCGCCCCCGTTGGGTGAGTTTCTGTGATTGCGACCTGTGATTCCACCCCACCCGTTGCTGGGAGGTGATCGCCCCCTGCTGCTGAATCATTGTGACCTAGACCTCCTCCTAAGTGTCCTTGCTAGTGCTCAGCGATCCATGCAACCAACACAGGAAGGAGGAAGCTTGGTGCTGGGTCTTAAACGAGGTAGTGAACAAATCAAAGCATTCTTAAATCTGTTAGTTCCAGGCTCACAAGTTGGGGGAAAGGGGCTTCCAGAACAAAAGGGTCAGTGAAGAGAACCACTGAGATCCTCAAAGCTACTCCTTCAGTTTTCTTTGTCTTCCTCATCCTCAGAATTGGCTTCATGGATGGTAAAAGAAAAGAAAAAGTGTACCCCAATTCCCTCAGAGGCAAAAGAGGACTAGCTTACTGTTTAAAAGAATCCTTTTTTTTGGGGGGGGGTTTCCAGTATCTTCCTCCATTGCCCGCACCTCCTCTCTTTCATGCTAGGGCAACCCACCCCCTTGTCCCAATTGCTTTCACACTGATGCAGGGAGGCTAGGGAAGGAAACAGGTGTCAGCAGAGACAGACTTGAGGTATATTAAAGAGAGTTGGGGTAGAGGGAAGGACACAACTTTGTGAACCCGAATGGAAAAAGCTCGGACAAGGGAAAAACTCAAGGCAGCATTTTCAACAAATTCCTTCTGGATGATAGCCAGGTCAGCCCTTTCATAAGCTCAGCCTTCTCCGTGACTATTTTGGGATTTGCAGGAGGCAAGGTTGCAGGCAAGGAGCCTGGCAGGGTGGGGGAGCCCTCGGGTCTCCTCCACAAGGACCTCATCTGGACTTGTTTTGCAGAAAATCAAGGGTGGGAGGCTCTGGGCTCTCCTCTGGGATGCACTGAATATGCAGAAATATTAATTTTGGAACAATAGTGCTTAAGGGCTCGAAAACAAGAAAACCAAGCCAAAGCTGTAGTTGATTGGATTGGCAAAGGGTCCCCCCTACAAAACCCTAACTTGCCTGTTCTAAGTCACCAAGACCCTTCCACAGAAAACTCAAATTATACAGCCTGCATCTCAGATGAGCCTCGACCTCTGGGTATCTCTAAATGCTAAACACATTCCCACAACTTCTCATTTGAAGGGAAACCCAGCATTTTGTCAGTTGAAAGGAAAATGAAAGTTTTATCTGATCAGCCATAAACCCTTTGCTACAAGCTTACTTTTTTTTATGTCTTTTTTTAATCTTTGCTCCTGATGCTTCCAGAAGACATCCTGACCCCAGACTTGCCTACAGTTCTTTCATGCACTTGCACACCTGCTCTATGACCCCCCAAAAGCCAGGCTTAATCTTCCTGCCCAGTGCCCCACTTGGAAACCCTGGTGTTCAGCTGGGTCTTCTCGGTGTGCTTTTCAAGTTCACAGTCATTTGAGGGAGTACAATCTGCTTAGAAGCTGTTCATTTTAGTGGAGGGATGCTAAAAAATAGTTGTGACCTTGTGACATTTTATTATTTTTTTTCTTTTTCTTTTTTGGTTTTTGGGTCACACCCAGCAGCACTTAGGGGTTACTCCTGGCTCTACGCTCAGAAATCCCTTCTGGCAGGCTCAGGGGACCATATGGGATGCCGGGATTTGAACAACCAACCTTCTGCATGCAAGGCAAAACCTTACCTCCATGCTATCTCTCCGGCCCCTGTGACCACATTTTAGACTCAGATATCAAAGCTGCCTCAAAAAAAGATTATGGACTGCCTCTTTGTCCTTCTCGTCAATGAGTTGTATTTTGATGCCCAGGAAAAGCCAAGACCCACATATTCTTCTTTTGCTCTTGGAAAGGAGTTAGTGTTCTAATGAGAGAGAGAAGGTAGACAGTGGAATATAGTGCGCTGTGAATGTGGTGGGTCATATGATGCCCTTTTGGTCAATGTCTTCAGAAGCCCAGCACAGTGCAAAAGAAATTGATATGGGGTTGTGAAGTGGAGAAAGGGTACCTCACTAGATCAGTGGGGAGATCTGTGTTGGGCCACCATGTTTAAGACACAGGAATCTCACAGATCTGGGGAAGGAAAAGGCAGACTTGAAATGATGTGTGGACAGTGGTAGAGGGTCAGCATTTTGTTGCTGGTGAATTTTCATGAGAATTTTGTACATCAAAACCTTACACATTTGAGATCATAATAAAAATACAGTGGGTAGGACACTTGCCTTGCATGTAGCCAACCCAGGTTTGATCCCTGGCATCGCATAGGGTCTCCTGAGCACTGCCAGGAGTGATCCATAAACACAGAATGATGAAGTAATCCATGAGCATTGCCTCAAAACAAAACAAACAAAACAAACAAATAAAACAAAAACTGTTACCCCCCCTCTTAGGGGGGGCATGCACCAGACGTGGCTTTTTGCCTTCCTGGTGCAGTGCTTTCCTCCCAAAGAATTATTTGCCAAAAGGCCCGTTCAGAGAAGTTAATTATTGACTCTTTACGTGGATTATTGGCTATAATTCTGTGACATAACATTTTCTCTTTATTTGAATTTTGTTCCTTTTCTTGTACAGAAATTCGGCTTTAGCTTCTCTTCACTCACAAAGGAATTTCGGTACCAAAGACCGCCAAAAGCTCCTCGCTGGCTAGTTTATTTGTGACTCTTACTTCTAGTATAACCTGGCACCAGCAGCTGTTTTTTCCGAGTCTAGCTCTATGATGGTAAACAATTATTTCCGTCTCCCCAAAAATTTATTCTCCGGCAACTACATAAACATCATAAATATCTCTGTCTCTCTCCTCCTGGTTTCTTGAAAAACCTGCTTTTTGCTAAACCAAAAAATCTCTAGCTCTTGTTTCACAGTCCTGTAGCAGGACTCTTTCTCACCTACATCGAATAGTTATTTGATATGTAAATTCTAGGGCCTGGTCTCATTGGGAAGATCCTCTGCTCTTTGTTTTCCCTGAAAACACCTTGTATACCAGAGTTGTGCTTAAAAATGTCATAGGCTGAACAGTAAATTGTCTCTTGTCCCTTGGACCTGGGTTCCCATACAATTCATTTTGTGTGGTCTCATTTATTTCATTTTCATATTTCATATTTGTCTGCCTCGTGTACCCGCTTATCTCTAGTGAGATTTATCTAACCCACTAAGTTTTTGCTTAGGGACGCTAACACGTCTGCAGCAAAAAACCAACAAAACAAAACCACATAGACCATAACCATGTTACATAAAGTGAATTAAAAAAAATAGCAAGTCCTTTCTCCATATTGTAGTCTACCTTCTAAAAATAGACAGATGATCTATTAGAAAAGACTCAGTGCTCTAACTACCAGGTTCTACTCTACCCCACAAAAGCCTTTTTAGACATCTGTTTTGAACTGTGCATGAGAATTTCCTATGAGAAAGAAATGCAGCAGTCTTGTCTCTGTACACATTGGCTGCATGATGATTCACTGGCAAAGGCTTGTAGTCTTAATTCACATGGAATTAGGTTTCTGTAAGAAACCGAAGGCCAGTGTCCAAAAAGTAGTCACAAAACTATCAGAGAATTGAGTGGCTGGGAGGGACCCAGGACTCATCAGTTCGGGCTCTTCTTTGTGCAATTAGAGGAAATGTTGTCTCAGGAGACCCCAGCCTCATCACAGACCCTCCAGCTGGTAACCCAGTCCTGGGCCAGAATCAAATCTCTGGAGCACAGCTGGCCATTGGCTATTGACACCCGCCCCCACACACACACCGCTATTCCTGTGTGCTGACATCAGGGGTTCTTTTTATCTTCTTGGGCACAGGGCATCTCTCAAAACCAAGTGCAAATGTAGCCCTTAGCTCTGGGAGGTACAGTACCCCTTTTCTTCTGGGCTGGGAAGCCACACACACCCAATTCTTTACTCCTGATACACATCACATTAGTCTCATGTCAAACTTAACTCTCAGTTCAGTCCCACCATGACCAGCTTCACATCCTGAAGCTTTAGACTTTTTTATTTTGAGAACAGTCATAGTCTTCGAGCAGCTGCAATTATTCAAAGTGTCTACCGAGTAATTAGTCTCTAATTCAGTAAAGACAGCTGAGAGAGAAAGACAGAGGGGGGGAGGGAGGGAGGGATAGAGAGAGAGAGAGAGAGAGAGAGAGGAGAGAGAGGAGAGAGAGAGGAGAGAGGAGAGAGAGAGGAGAGAGAGGAGAGAGAGAGGAGAGAGAGGAGTGAGGAGAGAGAGAAGAGAGAGAGAGGAGAGAGAGAGAGGAGAGAGAGGAGAGAGAGAGGAGAGAGAGAAGAGAGAGAGAGGAGAGAGAGAGAGGAGAGAGAGGAGAAAGAGGAGAGAGAGGAGAGAGAGAGGAGAGAGAGAGAGAGAGGAGAGAGAGAGGAGAGAGAGAGAGAGAGAGAGAGAGAGAGAGAGAGAGAGAGAGAGAGAGAGAATCTCTTGAAATCCAACATGGCTTAAAGCAACTGTCAGAAAGAATAACTTTTCTGGGGCTGGACCAATAGCACAGTGAGGAGGGAGTTTGCCTTGCATATGGCCTACCTGGATTTGATCTCCAGCATCTCATATTGTCCCTAAGCACCTCCAGGAGTAATTTCTGAGTGCAAAGCCAGGAGTAACCCCTAAGTGGCACTGGGTGTGGCTCCCCAAAACAAACAAAGGGTATCTTTCCAAAGGGGTAACAAACTGGTTGGCTGAACACAAGACAGGGAAGCAGATCTTGGAAACAGGAGGATTGGACACTTGGATGGGGGATGGGTGTGGTCACCAAGGTTGACTGTGCAACTTTGAGACAAGAGCCCACACAAGCTCTGCCCACTGAGAAGCCTCTAGGGCCACGCAGACACCAATCTCCCTCTGCCTTCTTGTCTGTTGGGCTTTGATACTGGGTCACACTGCATCTACTGAGTGGACTGAGGAAGTGCTTGGTCAGAAACTTGTCTGGATCTTCAACTTGTCCAGGGAAGTTTGAAGCCAAGAGACCCTGGGTAATGCCAGAATGATGAGGCCATGCACCGCCTCAACTCCTTCCCCTCTGTGCAATAATGAGGTCAGGGCCCCTGCATACACCCTCTGCTCCCCCAAAAAGGAATCTCTAAAGGCAAGTGGGAAAGAGAGACTTTCTGGCTATAGCCAGAACATGCACTAATGCTCCAGAGGCTGAACGCTCCTCCTAGGCGGGATCCTCCTAGGATTTGCCTCCAGAAACTACTATTTTAGAAGAAAATAGTCTCCCTTTCCCTCCTCCCCTGCCTGCCCAAGGCCTCTGGGTTCCCTATTTTCCTCTTCATTGATTTTCCTCCTCATCCATTTCAGGTCCACAAAGTCCTCTGGCTCATTTTTGGGTAAAACATTACTATTACTGGTCCATGCATTTCTTTGCAATGAGAGATGGGCAGTTACCAAGAAGGCATCTGGGCTGATCCCAACCAATGAAGGGAATTAGCTAAAGAAATAGCTTAAGACAAAGGATCAGATTCTCAGGGGTGCCAGGGTGTTGCTGACATGGGCTGGGAAGGTTCAAGGTGCATGTGGAAAAAGTGGTCCATGCTAGTTGTCCCAGCAACCAGAAGCAAAGATTTCCTGAAGGAGGGTCCAGGAGAGGGAAGAAACAGCAGGAGAGAAAGGCTGCTGTGACCTCACATCAGCTTTGGGCCCATGTCCCCCACTGGGGTGGGCCCTGACTTTTAAAAGGTTCCCACACTTGTGCCTGGGGGACATACAGAAACTGCAGTGGACATTGGCCTCATTGGCAGCACCTGCCTTCTTTCCCAGTTCTTGGAAGTTCAACACCCTTGCTTGCATTTCTTGTTCTTTTAAGTTAGGGCAATGATAATGATTTTAACATTTATTTCATTTGAAAATATTTCCCACCTCCTCAGAAATCTTCAAAATGACCAAGTGAGTTATTTTGGCATGTGCTGGGCACAGCTTTCTAAATGTCACATTTTCTACATGCTGTTTTGATGAGTAATGCCTGGAGTGAAAGATAATTCACTCATCCAGGACCAAAAATGAGTCTTCAAATGTTCTTCATTTTGGGCCACACTGGTGTATCTCTTGGTTCTGCACTCAGAAGTCCCACCTGAGGTTTGGGCGACCATATGGAATGCCAGTGATCAAACCTCAGTTGGCCATGTGCAAGGAAAATGCCCTGCCCACTGTGCTATCGCTCCAGGCCCTTACAGATGTTCTTTCTCCTGTGTCCAGGCCACCCCACCTGAGTCCTTTTCCATCAGCCTTTTGGTCTGCCCATTTTTCCTCTATAAAGGGTTACCTACTTTGCTTTCTTCTGTGGCATTTATTGAGATTCCTCCTAGCCTTTCCACAGTACTCAGATTTTCTCTGTCCAAGGTGTCCAAGTTTTCTTTTTCTTTCTGCAAAGATTTTCTTTTTTTCTTTTCTTTTTTCTCTTTATTTTGACTTGCTTCCCCATGCAGGCAATACTTTTCTTTTTTGAATTCTGAATTTCCTTTTTTCTTTTCTTTTTTTAGCTTTTCAAGGATTTTATATAGTGAGTGGGAATGAATTTCATGACATCTGGGTTTGACGAGACTTCTGCTAACCGTTCATTTTGTTTGCTTGTTTGTTTGTTTTCATAGAAACAAAAAATCAGCTCCCCCTTTCTCACCACTACAACCCCCTGCTGTTGGGGTGATGGCAGTTGTCTGGATGGAGGCAGTGGAATGAAGGATGTAGCCCAGGTTTTGTGTCTTGGCTAATTCTTTCTCCTTGGGGATGTTCTCAGCCCTGTAGCTTGCTGTCAACCCCAATATAACATTGCTTACTTCGTGTCCTCAGTCAAAGGACTTCTCTCATTCACTTCTCTTGTTTTTGTTTTTAATGTTTGTGAGCACAGTTTTCCTTGTGTGATGTGGCACCTAACTGGGCACCAAAAGAAACAATGCTAAAATTTCCTGGGGCCCTGCTTTACCAACCCCAGCATCTGGTTCAGGAATCAATCCTAGCAAAGCTCAGGGGACCATATGTGGTGCCAAGGATTGAACCCTGGTTGGCCCATGCAGAACAAGTGTCCTACCCTCTGTTCTAGTTCCATCCTGTGTCCCTCTTTGTCCAAACAAGGGCTAAGAAGGCTTGTCTTTGGGAGCAACATTTCTGTGTTAAAAGATAAAACAGCTGGGCCCGGAGAGATAGCACAGCGGCATTTGCCTTGCAAGCAGCCGATTCAGGACCAAAGGTGGTTGGTTCAAATCCCGGTGTCCCATATGGTCCCCCGTGCCTGCCAGGAGCTATTTCTGAGCAGACAGCCAGGAGTAACCCCTGAGCATTGCCGGGTGTGGCCCAAAAACCAAAAAAAAAAAATAAAAAATAAAAAAGATAAAACAGCCATCCTGAGGCTGCCAGAATCTCATAAAAATCCCTTCCATTCATGTCCATGAAGCTCTGTACACATCAGGTTTCTCTGCTCT
Source organism: Suncus etruscus (assembly GCF_024139225.1). Taxonomy (NCBI): domain Eukaryota; kingdom Metazoa; phylum Chordata; class Mammalia; order Eulipotyphla; family Soricidae; genus Suncus; species Suncus etruscus. The sequence goes on along the minus strand of NC_064854.1, from coordinate 59,382,174 downwards.
GAGTATTGTAAAATAAGAACAGGCAGAGAAAACTGAGATGCATTTTATCTTGGTGGGAGTAACACTGCCAGTCTGCTGAGCTGGGAGCTGCTTGGGCAGGAGAAAAGCATTTATCACACGAAAAGCATTCAATGTTGAGGAGCTGGGAATTGTTTCAACCTGGACTAGACCCTTCACTGGAAGCAAGGCCATTCCACGCTGTGCACACACTGCCTACTTATCATTGCAAATAACCAGGAAGTACTGAGCCCAGGACTGCACTCCCAGACCTCCGCCATTTCAGGGAATCTGCCAATAGTTCCGTAATTACATGCCATTTCTCTCATCTTGCCCGTTCCAATTAAATTGATTGAAATGTTGAAAAGGGGTGCATGTGTCCTGAATCCAGTGATAAGAAATGAATTTTTAAAATCTGAATATTATTTGTTTCTTTGATTTTGGTTTGGGGGCCACACCCAGGGGTGCTCAGAAATTACTCTTGGCAAGTTCAGGAGACCATGTGGGATGCTGGAGATCAAACCCAGGTCGGGGCTGTGTGCAAGGCAAACACCCTATCCGCTGTGCTCTCTCTCTCTGGCCCCTAATACTTCTTAAAGGATTTATTTCTTTTGGAGGCATGTGGAGAGATTTGTGTCACGCATGGGATTGCTCAGGGATACCTGGCTCTGAATTCAGGACTGACCCCTGGTGTTACGTGGGAGGCCCTGTGGTACCAGGAACAAAATCATGGTCAGACACATACATATGTGAAGGCACATGCCTTCACCCCTTGGACCATCTCTCGTGTCCAGTAACAGATTCTGACTCTATTTTATTATCCAACTGAAATGGACTAGAAACAAAAATAAATAAGCTGAGAATAATAAAAATATTTTAGTGAAAAAATTTTAAGGGGGCCTGTGGACAGGGCATTTACTTCACATACAGCTGACCCAGCTTCAATCTCCAACATCCCATATGGTCTCCCGAGCCCACCAGGAATGATTCCTGAGCACAAATACAGGAGTAAGCCCTGGGTACAACCAAATGTGGCCCTTCAAGAAACAAAAAAATGTTTTGAGGGGACAGAGCAATAAATCAGTGGGTAGGGGGTTTGCTTTGCATACAGCTGACCTAGGTTTGACCACCACACTCCTAATGACCCCATGAGCACTACCAGGAGTGGTTCCCAAGCATAGATCCTGAAATAACCCCTGAGCACTGCCAGTGTGATCTCAAACCTCACCTCCAAAATTAATTTTGATAAAAAATAGATAAGTAAACTTAAGTTTGCATAGCCTTACCAAAGAAGCGTTTGCTTGGAGACAAAACATGGTCATTTGCCCACTGAAGGTGACTCCCCTCTCTTCTTTATTGATTTTCAGTTTAGGCTACAATTTTTATCCATTAGTATTTTGGTAACCTTTTCCTCTCTCTTTGACCTTACCTTTTTTTTTTTTTTTTCCAGCACCTGCCCATGACTCACAATCCTATTAGTGCCAGAGTTTCAGTGAGTGTATCCTAATAGCACATCACCACCCAGAGTGTTCAGGACTGTACCCTCCTCAGCCAGCGCAGCTCTATGGATTGACTCTGGGCCTTTGGCCATTTGTCTTTCCCTCCCCATGTCCATCTGTTCATCCCTCTTACTCCGATTTCTTCACCCAACATGGCTTCCTCTGTCCTAAGTAGCTGTCTGCTGTGAGCATGTTCTCATTTTTTGTTGGTTGGTTTGTTTTGTTTTTTGGGCCACACCCAGTGACGCTCAAAAATTACTCCTGGCTATGCACTCAGAAATCACTCCTGGCTTGGGGGACCATATGAGACACCAGGGGATTGAAATACTGTCCATCCTAGGTTAGTGCATGCAAGGCAAATGCCCTATTGCTTGCACCACCACTCTGGCCCCCATGTTCTCATTTTTTTAAGGGTGGATTTGTATACTTAGCCATGTCTAGCCCATGTTGAAGCACTGGGAAGGTCAATAAAATGCTTTTGGAGGGTGTCCCAGATAAGGACCTGGGTGGGTCGTTGGCATGTACCACTCCAGGCTGCTTCCTGGAACTGTTTCCAAGGAGATGCTGCAAGAGATGTTTTAGAGTTCCTGGGGTGAGAGCTGACCTCAAGGGGGGTGAGGTTCCAAGGACTGTAGCCTGTGTTTCAGATATTTGATAGACAGGGGCCGGAGCACTGGGCCCCACTTTCCTAGAGATCTGCTGATGTCAAATAAATGTTACCCTTTCCTACTGGCCTAGAATTTCATTTTGGGAAGGGTCATGTGGCCTAGAATTTGTATTAAAGGAAGTGGGTCTGGTGTTTTCAGGACCAGAGAGACTTGGTAGCTGGGGTAGACCAGAGGATACTCCCTTTTATTTAAAAGCAAAAATGAGAAGAGGGGTTCTAAGGTTTGGTTTTCTTCTTTTTGGGGTCTCAGGCCCTTTGGACAGGAAAGTTGGAGCTGGGGTGAGGCATGGGGACTTGAGGGGTCCCTGGTGTCCTTACCAGTGGTGAGACTTGGCATTTCAAGCCTGCTTCAATGGAACGCCTCTCCTGGACCTTGGACACAATCCTTCGATAACCATGTGTTTGGGAAACGTGCTAGCTTCGTAGACCACCTGATCGTTCTCCCCAGACGGCGTTGGACATTTCGTCGGCCGACCCAGGATTTACGACTTAATAACACCAGCACATTTGGGGTGCTCTGCAGTTTCTGAGCGATTTATGCCTGCCCTATACTGAGGTGGGGGCAGTGACTTATGCCCCAAGTGTGGGTGAGGGGTGTGTGAGAGATGCACTCCCATCCAATTCCTCTTGGGGTCACTTGCCAATAGGGTGTGGGGAGGGGCTGCCTTCCCACCCTGATGTGGCTTCTCAAGATGTCTTTTCCCCCCAGGAAAAAAATGAGAGGCAAGAGCTCACTCTTTTTCTCTTTTCCCTTTAGAGTCCATATGAGGCCTGGCCGGGGTGATGGTGAGGGGATGCAGAAAGCCAGCGCCAATGGGACACCCCCTCCCGTGTATCTAGCCTCGCAGGAGAGTCACCCCATGCATGTGGTCCCCTGGGCCGGGCCAGGATGCTCTTCCATGTCTCAATGAGATGCACAGGAGCTGGGCTAGTGGGTCCCCCAGATATCTGGGGCTGCAGCAAACTCAGGGTCCCCAGGAGAAATGTGGAAAGGGGGATTGAGCTTGTTGCAAGCCATGGTTTGAGGCCAGCTGCTCTCCGGGGCTGAGCAGGGACAGAAAGACTCACCTGAACATGTCTCTGCCTATGATTCCTTCTTCCAATCGAGCATCAGGAAGGGGTGGTGGTGGGTACAGGAGGAAGGTATGACCTGGGCTGGCCTCCCTCCCCCTGCAGCCTGTATACCCACTTCTCCCGGCATCCCCACTGTTCCCGCAGGTTGTAAAGGCTACAGAAGCCTAGGAGCCCATATCTCAGACTCTCACTCATTCGTTGCTAGGATTCTGGGCTTGGCTTTCTGTATTCAAGGGGCTACTCCTAGCTCTGGGTGAACCAGATGATGCTAGGCTCAACCCCGGGTCCTCTTGCACACCAAGCCTATGTTCCAGCCTCTGAGTGACCTCTCCATACCAGTGCCCTCCCCTGATCCAAGGAGAAACAGATTTTTTTCAGGGCTCTCTTGCTCCTAGTCATTTTAAAAAGTCCTCTGGGAGGCAGGACATTTTTAACTGCCTATCTAGGCCAGGAAACCAGTCCAGGTAGCCATTTAGGAGACTCAGCACCTTGTTCTTTCCTCATCTGCTGTCACCTGCCTACTTTGGCCACATGTACACTCCTGTTTAGTCCATGACTGAGTATTTTCACAGCAGCTGTAACCAAGCTGTTCTGAGTTCTTGGGCATCAGGTGTCAAGGAAGGGTGGCAGAATCATATGGCCATGATGGCTCACTGGGCAAATGTCAGTCCTAGCCACTCACTTATTTATTTTTCTCTGTCCTCCTTTCACTCTAATGCACACTGCAGCCTTGAAACTCAGTTCCTTCACCATGGCGGCCTTCTCAGAAAGCCGAGCTCCCCTGTGTGCTCTGGCTCTGATTTAGATCAATCTGCACAAGTTATTGGGCTAAATTTGATTCATGCCTTTGTTTCATAAGCAATAGGAAATAAAAAGTGAAAACACACATGGTTTTCCAGAATGCCCTGGAAAGGCCCAATATTTCTTCCCCCTACACCATTGGTTCTCAAACTACAACCCGTGGGTCACATATTGTATTTGTTCCTGTTTTGTTTCTTCACTTCAAAATAAGATACATGCAGTGTGCATTGGAATTTGTTCAAAGTTTTTGTTTTGACTATAGTCTGGCCCTTCAATGGTCTGAGGGACAGTGAACTGGCCCCCTGTTTTAAAAGTTTGAGGACCCCTGCCCTACACAAATTCCATTTCATTTAGAACCTAGGAGAGTAAATGGAATTATCATTTATGAACTCCCAGCCAAGATTTTAAAAAATTGCTTTATTTAAACATCATGATTTACAAAGTTGTTCCTAATACAGTTGTTTCTGGCCTTCAATGTTTTGATACCAATCCCACTACCAGTGTGACCTTCCCTCCGCCATTATCTCCAGCTTCCTACCCACCACCCTAAGCAGCCCTTGGCAGGCACAAAATAATTTACTATACATTATCAAACTAATCTATTTTTTTAAACATGGGGGCCACACCAAGCAGCACTCAGGGCTTACTCCTGGCTCTGCACTAAGGAATTGCTCCTGGCTGACTCTGGGGACCATATAGGATGTCAGGGTTCAAACCCTGGTCGGCCACATGCAAGGCATGCATCACTCCCTGCTGTGCTATCACTCCAGCTCCACAAGCCAAGATTTTAAGGGAAGATAAACCATCAATAGGTGGCCCAGAGAGCATTATCAAATCCACTGCTTTTCTAGAGATATACTGGGACATTGCATGGCCGGACTGGAACCCACTGAGTCCCAGGTGCTCCCCAAGGACCACCTCAGCCTAAGGGAGGGTGTTCCATAAGTCAGCTCAGATGATCTGTTTCTGGGATCCTGATCCCCTTCACTAGGCAGGAAAGTGGCAGTACTGTCCTTGTGGTTGAGCCAGGTCCATGTGGACACAGACTCCCAAGTGCCCCAGTGTAGGGATACAGATAGAAGCAGATGGAGGGCATTTGGCTTGACTGTGCTTATCCCGATTCCATCCCTGGCAACATTGGGAGGATTGGAGCCAGGAGTAGCTCTCGCACACCAGGGGCTGTGGCCCCCAAAATGTTTCTCAGAGGGAAGGAAAATCTCAGCATGAACAACTGATTCACTCGAAGACTTTGCTCGAGAGGGTGAAAACTCATAGCCTTTATGTTCCTGAGTGGTCTGACTGGGTCGTCTCTGAATTCCTCTCACCTCCCCGGAGCTCAGAGAGCTGATCCCCTGTGTGGGGTAAGGGGGGTAATGGGAGGCTAGAACGGCATCTGGGTCAATTATCCAATTCAGTGCCTTGGCATTGAGCACTGTCCTCAACCCAGTCAGCACAGTCCTCGACCACATCTCCCCAGCTTCAATAAGCTTCTCACTCTTAAGTGGCCCCAAGTCTTATTTAGGACATAAGAAGTGAGTGCAGCAGGGGGAGCACTCTGGAGGGCTACCAGGGAGATGAGCCTACCTTCACACATACTAGGGTGCCCGGTCTTGAGATGTGCCCATGGATTCTGCAGGAGGCAGTATGGGGCTCATGGTGTCGTCTCTAAATAATGGTGGGATGATAAATTAAATTTAATTATGTGCAATTTTTGGTAGCAAAATCTATAAATTTATTGGTTATCCATCTCTTTTATTGTCAGGAAAAGTTCAATTCAGGGCAATCAGAAAACAGTGTTCTCCATTAGTGAAAAAGCAAGTTTTAAAATGTTTTAGAGAAATACATTTTTTTCCCTATTACTCAGTAACTTTTAATCAGGACAACATTTTTTGGTCAAATAGAGAGTAAACTTAGCCATCAATGTTGGTATATGCATAACAATTTAAATGACTAATGACCTTCTGCATTGTAGGTGACCTCTCCCAAGTGGGGGGATTTTTTCTCTCTCTATTTATTTTATGCATTTTTCTAATTGAGAGTTGCATTTAGTTTACCTTCATTTCTGTGAAAAGTGAGCATTTTCTGAGATGCCAAAGTTCCAGATTTTCTGCATTTTTCTTGGCATTCTTATTGAAATCCTAAGAGTAATTCTTTTTTTGGGGGGAGGGGGCTTCACACCTGGCCGTGCTCAGGGATTACTCCTGGCTCTAGGCTCAGAAATCTCTTCTGGCAGACTCGGGGGACCATATGGGATGCCGAGATTCGAACCACTGTCCTTCTGCATGAAAGACAAACGCCTTACTTCCATGCTATCTCTCTGGCCCAGCATTCTTATTGAGAGTTGCATTTACTTTAGAAAATTCTGGGCAGTTTATGAGTTAGGTTTATCTTCATTTCTGCAAAAAGTGAGCATTTTCTGAGATATGAAAGTTTCTAATAACCTAGTCATATCCTGCATTTCCTTCTTCTATAGGTCTGATTATTATTTCTGCTTTCAAATCTTCCTGCCTATGTATTTATCCTCCTATCCTCAGCCCCTACACAACAGCCATGATTTTTCTTTCTAAAAAAAAGTCGGATGAAAAGAAGGTAGGGAAAACTCTATTAGATGTGAAGTTTCTGTCACCCAAGATACTTCCTGTCATATCGCCAATCTCCTCTCACTTATCCATTCTAAATTCAAATTAAATCAAACCCTCATCTCTGTTGGTTATAACTCTTCTCTTTCTGCAAAGCTTGTCTTCATGGTTCAAAGAAAAGACTAGCTTTTTTTTTTTTACCCTAAGGGCTTCAAGATTTCTGTGGGCATCGAATGCTTTACAAAGTACCATTTTGTTGAGAGTAGGAGAATCAGAGACAGCTGGGCTACATTTTCTTTGAAATGAACTCCAGTGAAAAATTAAAATACAAAAAAAAAAAATAAAAAGCTCTCTGGTTTTTGCCAAGACCCAAACCATTTAAGAGAAAGCAGGGTAGAAGGGAAAAAAGGAGAGTGTGAACTGTTTGGCTCAATCATTTCCCCTTTTTGTGGTCCTCAAGTTCTTTGAGACTGAAATAAAGTAAAGCAAGACTCAGAATTAGTTTAAACTGGCTCTGGAAACAGTTATGGGTCTGTTGCTGAGCTTGAGGCTATTCAATAAGTTTTCCCCCTCTCTTCGTCTTTTCTATCCCTATATTAGTTGCTGTCATTTTCCCCCCTCCTTAACTCGTTTCTGAATTTTGCCAAATTCTCTCAGATAGATAGAAGGTTCCCAAACAGAGGGATTGAATTTAAGGAGAAAATTACATTCTCATTGCTAAAGTTCCTGGGAACACTTTCAGAGTACAAATAGTAAATAAGTCATAAAAAAGTCAATCCAAGGAATCAGAGTGTTGCCCACCCCTGCCAATTCACTTTCATTGTACAACAGGGAAACAAACTAACAACAACAAAAAAGGCACAATTGCTCCAGAATTATAGGTAGAATAGGCCCATATGTGGGCATGTTGATTTCAATTCAATCTAGCAAACACTATTCAGCACCAGGTCATAAAACTAGGTGCTGTCGGCTGCATTTTGAAAATTGAACGAAGAAGACAGAAAAGATGAGAAGTGACAGCTTTCCCAGCCCAGAAACCATCCACTCCATCACAACTTCCCGCTATGCAAAACCTGGGTACTTGTCTTTCTCCTCAAGTCTTGAACAACTTGGGGGCACAAATATATCTATTTTGAGAACTTTCTAATCACTGTTTCTTAAAAAAACAAACAAACACACACACCAAAAAACACAAAATAACCACTTTTAAAAATTATTCTCAGAAAGGCGGCCGTGTGTGTGTGTGTGTGTGTGTGTGTGTGTGTGTGTGTGTGTGTGTGTGATTAATTCTGCTTTATTGGAAAACCTCTCTTTAGAATTTTAAGAATGAAATATAACTGACAAGAAAAATATTTGTATGCTTTCTTGCCCTTCTTGTGCATCCATTTTACTGCCTGGAGCTGGTACTGGCCAGGCCAATAACCTCTCTGCCCCTCCCTCTCCCTTGCAGATTCCTCGCACATCTCACCCAATCCCAACTATTCTGGACAATTCTGCATCACTTACTCCTTGGTCCTTCCCAGAATCATTGCAAAACCAGCAGCGGTATCAGTTACCCCTAAAATAAGCATTTGATGCTTTCCTGAAAGGCTTTGGACTTTCATTTCTTTATTTTTAATGGGGACAATGTTCCTAAAATATGCTCAGTTGCTCCCAGTGATACTCAGACAAGTGCTGGGGGCAACCAGGCCAGATATCCAAGTACACGGGTCATGGCATGCCCTGACATCAGAATCTTGAGCCCAATTTCCAAATTTAGTGCCTTGTGCTGAAGCTTCTATAAGGCTGAGGGCTGGCCCTCCTCTTCTGATGGTTCCCTGGCTGTCCAAGTTGCCAAGTGGTGTCCATGCTGACTAGAAGCATAGAAAGGCTTAGGCCACTGAGCACCCCTACAACCTCTAAGCAGACTCCTCAGCTTTCTCTGTTGCACCAGAAACTTGAATTAATGGCACGTCCTCACATATCAGCACACTGGGATTTATGCTGCATGTAGGCCTTGGTTAGGCAGCAGCGCCCAAACATTCCTCTTTGCATTGTGGAGGTCACAAAGTCGTAATGACAGTGAATTATTCTCTCTCCGGCATGGAAGCACAGGGCGGTCTCTGGCATTGATGAAGTGTTATTTATGCTATGCACCCAACTTCAGTTTTGTTTTTCTTGAAGTTTCTCCTCGTTCCATCTTTTCTGATTTACACTGAGCAGATGGGAACCCGAGAGCCATTTTTCTGCCACTCTTCAAACTAAATGAAGAGGACTTTTTATGAGGTGTAATTTTCAATAACACTGAAATAGTAGAAACCCCTCTTGGCCAGTCGTCTTGAGTCCAATTATGCCTTTCTTTCTTTTTTTTTTCCTTTTTTTAAAATATTTTTGGTTTTGGTTTCCCTTCTTTGGTTATTTATGTATTTGTGGATTTATTTATTTACTTTGCTGTTCTTTTTCTCCTGCTTTGCTACCACTACTGTAGCCAGTGGCCAGGGCCAGTGAGATAAAGAAATAGGGGTCTGCTAAGGGCCACTTAGACAGTACCCAGCACCTAGCACCAAAACTCGAAAAGAGAGAGAGAGTCGGGGCCGGTGAGGTGGCTCTAGAGGTAAGGTGTCTGCCTTGCAAGCGCTAGCCAAGGAAGGACCATGGTTTGATCCCCCGGCGTCCCATATTGTCCCCCCAAGCCAGGGGCAATTTCTGAGCGCTTAGCCAGTAGTAACCCCTGATCATCAAACGAATGTGGCTCAAAAAAGAGTAAAAAAAAAAGAGAGAGAGAGAGAGTGTGTGTGAGTGAGAGAGAGTGAGTGAGAGAGAGAATGAGAGAGAGAGAGAGAGAGAGAGAGAGAGAGAGAGAGAGAGAGAGAGAGAGAGAGAGCGCGCATGTGTGTGTCTAATTGGGGCCCCTAGGAAGGGCAAAATCACACACAGGGGTTTCAAATCTGGGACACATTTGAGGACTCCCTGCACCCCAAGCCTGTAATTTTACAGGGGCTCATACTCAGCACTTACTTTGTCTTCTGAGAAAGATTTAGGTGCCCCACAAAATAGGTGTGGCCACCTATTACCCCAAGCCCAGTGTAGAGGCATGCTCTGTCTTAGCTGGGAAACGTGGGTAGTATGTACTGGAATCAGCATCCCAAATTGTGGGCATAATATTGACACAAGTTTATTTTTTCTCCTAGTCAACTCCTTCCAGTTTCCCTTAGTCTGTCTGACATTGACTTGTTCTAAAGCTTAGCTTAACATGGTTTCCTCCAGAAAGATGCTCCAATAATGAGCCATGGCCAAGACCTCATTCGTGAGCCTCTGTAAGATGTAGCAGACCTGTCTACTCACCATCATGAGACCATAAAGGCCTTGAATGCCAGGGCCACACCTGTGTTATTAATTCCCTCCACTTGTAGCCTTGAACACAAAGTGTGTGTTGAATGGGTGGGAAGAGGACACTTCCTAGTAGAGACAACCACACAGAGACAAATGTGGCTGGGGATGGGTTGTTTGGCAGAAAACAGCTTCTGCTCTGGAATCCATGTCAGAATGTCCCCACTCCTTGGTCTTGCAATGGGCTATATAGAAGGCTGATAATTGGGAGATCAAGGCACATGCAAGACATGGAAATAAAATGTTATGAATCTGCTTTGTGGGGCAAAAAAGAAAAAACTGTTACCAAGTCCCAGCTTTGAGCGAAGAGTGAGAGTTATTACTGCGTGCAGGTATGTATGCGCACCTAAGTACATGTGTGCTAATGGCACATGAATTCTATAATGAAAACTTATGATTCATCATTGGTAGACAGTCAGAATTCCAAGTGTACTGGTTTTCTTCCCCCCACCCTAAACAATCCTCATGAAAATCCCATACTCATAGAAATAATATTGGCTCCTTTTTCTTTCTTTCTTTTTTTTTTTTTAAACATAATGTTTTGATTACTCCGGCTCCAGCAAGTCTGCTCTCCTCCTCTATCTGCATGCTTTTGGGGGAAAAAAGCTTTTTTTGGTTCTGACAGACCAATCTATGCACCTGAAACATTTTGGAATCATCTAAGTGTTAGAGTCTGCGCCAAGAAGGAAGCTGGAGGAAGAGTTTCAGCAGTGCCAAGGCCCAGCTGGGTAGAGGGAGCCAGAATTCTTGGGAATGGGTGAAAACTGAGATCCTGAGCACATTGCGCGTACAGTTCCAGTAAGATGGGATAGGAAAAAAAATACCTGAAAATGATACAGGGGGTTGAAGTAGTGGATGGGATTTAGTGAAGGAAAAGGCATAGTAGGACCCTGGATTCCAGGGAGACCATCTTTTGAGCCAGAGAGATGAAGGGGCTGTTGTCTCCCAGAGTTATTGTATTGTTCTGGACACAGAGCAGAGTATTTTCTATCTTCTCAGCCAGTTCTAGGCATCTGAATGCACATGGAAATGGTTTCACCATCTTCACAGTATGGTCATGGGATAGAAGACCCCCTACCTCTCCTCTCCTCTCCTTGTTCGGTGAGCCTCTCATCTGTGCCTCATTTTTCTTTGGCTAGTAAAGAAAAAATACAGCTTTGCAATAGGTTTACCTTTGCTCTCATTTTCCATCTGTGGTGGTCAAGTTTCCCACGATGTTATACTCAGTACTCTTGGAGACTATGTCACTTTGTCTCTATGCTTTCTTTGGGTCTTACATCTGAATTTATTTTGAATTATTATTATTTGTGTGTGTTCAGACTTAATGAGTTATCCATTACTTAGTCATATTAAACATAGGTTTACTATGTTTTAAACTCATTTTTGCTTCTATTTGTGAGGCCTTCTAAATAGTGGTCAGGGACTCTTCTTTTCCCACATACCTAACCATGTCCAGTGGGGGCCTAGGAGAACCATCACTCATCTGGCTTCATTGCATCTTGTTCCTGCTGTCTGAGTCCCCGCTTTTCCTAAGATAAGATGTGCTCATCCTGCTACTGCTCTGCTTTCTCTGCCCCTAGTCAGTGCTCTCCAAGCAGTTTTTCTCCCAAATAAAGCAAATAAAACTGTCAGGATGTTTATTCTAATAATTAGCTTGGATTTATTGCCCTTAAAGCACTTAGTCCTTCCCCTGGTGGGACACATGTGCTTCCCACTAACCCCTCCCTGAATTTCTGATGGTGCCAGGTAGAACCTGTGACTCACACATATCTTAGCCCTCTTACCCCCCACCTTGAGATAGCTCCTGGTTTTCTATTCATTTCTCCACCCGACAGCAGCATGGCTGTAACAAGGAGGGTCCAGCCTAGAACTCTGGAGTTGTCCCGATTTCTCAAGGCAAAGTCATTGCCTCTTTCCTGGAGCTCTGTAAAAGGCTGGTTATGTTGAGAAAGCAGAAGCTGACTTCATTGTCTGACACAGGTCTTTGTGAGTCAATGGATGGCATCCACCACCCCAACTTCTGGCTGGCCCAAGGCGAAACAGAAATCTTCTCTATTGCTGTTCTTGAGAGAATAAATTCTGATCTGTCCATCCCTCCTCCTTCCTTTCTACTTCTATGGGGTTATTTAGTTCTAGGAAGGTCACCACTGTTAGTTTATGTAGCCCTGAAAGAGACCTAAGACTCTGCCTTGATTAATGTAATGGGACACTGGATTTTTTTTTTTGTTTGTTTTTTGTTTGTTTTTTTTTTTTTTGGGCCACACCTGGCGGTGCTCAGGGGTTACTCCTGGCTGTCTGCTCAGAACTAGCTCCTGGCAGGCACGGGGGACCATATGGGATACCAGGCTTCGAACCAACCACCTTTGGTCCTGGATCGGCTGCTTGCAAGGAAAACGCCGCTGTGGTATCTCTCCGGGCCTGGATTTTTTTTTTTTCTTAATCCAGCATTTAGGCTGTTTCAGCACAGACAAGTTGAACTTCATCTCCAAATCAGGATACATCACTACTTGTTTGGCTGGAGTTGATATATGACCAAGTTTGTTCACCAGGATTCTTTGGGTTCTACCAGCTGCCCACTCAATGCCTGGAGCTTGTTGAGTGGATCTCAACACTTCCCAGTGATAACATTATCCCTTAATCTTGTTTTGTTTGGCACAAACTCTTTTTTGACCTCCCAAAAATGTACATTTAAAAATCACAGATAGCAAAAGGTTCAAATTCTATAGCAGTGGCAATATTCCTGGTTTATATTTTGAGTTTGTTTCTCCTGGAATCCAATAAACTCTTCATAATCTCACCCCAAATTTTTTTTTTGTTTTTCGAGTCACACCTGTTTGATGCTCAGGGGTTACTCCTGGCTAAGCGCTCAGAAATTGCCCCTGGGTTGGGGGGACCACATGGGACGCCGGGGGATCGAACCGCGGTCCTTCCTTGCAAGGCAGACACCTTATCTCTAGCGCCACCTCGCCGTCCCCAAATTTTTAAACAAAGGAAAAAGATGATATGGAGCAGGCTCAGGTGATGTATCATTTATTTTTAAACTTTATTTATTTTGTTTTTGGGGCCACACCCTGGTGCTGCTCAGGACTAACTCCTGGCTCTGCACTCAGAAATTAGGCTGTTCGCTGGCAGGCTCAGGGAACATTATGGGATGCTGGAAAATTAATGGATTGGCTGCATAAAAGGCAAATGTCTTCCCTACTAAGCTATCACTATGGCCTCAGGTGATGTATGTAGAGCTGAAATAACTTGCTGGGGGTAAAATTTTAATGTAAAAAAAAATGAGAATGAAGAACTCCCAGGACCCAAACTGTGGGTAGAACAGCAGTGTTGTTTATTGAGCTAAATAAGACTACAAGCTTGGAGTTATCAGTGTAGGTTTGGTTATTGTGTGTGTGTTTTGGGAAGTTGTGGTTTTTAATTTGGGATTTCTTCCTGACTGTGCTCAGGGATTACTCCTGGTGGGCTCAGTGGATCATATGAGGTGCCTGGGTCAGCTGCATACAAGACAAGTGTCTTATCCAGTGTCCTGTCTCTTGGGCCCTGAGGGAATCAAGTTTTATTTTGGACGGGTGATATATTCCTGAAATAGTCAAGTGAAGAAATCATACAGACAGATACATGAGTCTAGCAATCAGGCTTGTCTTGAATAGTCATTATTGTAGAGCGTCCAATCTGAGTCTTCAGCTTAAATTTCTCTCTGTAGTTTCAGACTTGCCAATGCCATCATATGGGATCTAACAGATACCTCAGGCTTAAATAGCTGTGAAACTAAATCCTTCTTAAACATAAATATATATATTGCTTCTCTTTCATCTTTCCCCTTTTAGTTAATAAGCACCATTTCTCGTCACTTTTAGTCCAAATGTAAATTTGCTTCTCTCAAATTAATGTTAGATTTCATCAGAATCTAACATTAGACTCTGACCCTTTCTTACCATTTAGTAATGCTACATTCTACCCTTACTTGGATGATTTCAAGTCAGCATCTTTGCTTCTAACTCTGACTCCCTCCTCTTCTTCATTTATTGTTTAAGGAAATGCTTTCTTATCACGATTCAGATCTATCTTATCCGAATAAATAAATAGCCATTTTCTCAAAGTAAAAGCCAGATCCTTACAGTGACATGAAGGAATGTCAAGTGACACACCCTCCTCACTAGCTCTGAGCTCATGTCCTACAATCCTCTCCCCTACATGCCCTTCTCAGCCACACTGTCAAATAAAAGGCAATCGTCTGTCAAAAAGAAAAACACAAAAACACAAAAAAATAAAATGGCTTACCAACAAATACATGTTCACTTATAGTGTAAGTTGGGTAGTAGCTACCCAGCCAATACCAGGATGCAATGGAGACATAAATCCCAGAGAGCCAGCTTGTTATTTGAGGCTAAGAGAGCTGAGATGGTGACAAATGGGAACTTCTCACTATCTCCTCACCACACACCTGCCACCAGAATCAGTCCTTCCACCCCAGTCACCCCTTGCACCCACACTTTTTCCCATTGTCTGTAAGTTTACGTTTCTATCTCACAGTTTCAGACTGGAATAAAATTCTTTGAGTCTTCCGTGGCACGACTTCTTCTTAACCAAAATAAACCTTCTCTTCTGAGGGACCAACTCCGGTTTCCAAGCTCTCCATTGGGAATGGATCTTTGCAGGATAGAGTCTGGCATGGCTCTTTGAGGGATAGAAGGAAGGTGGGGGTGGAGGAGGAAGAAGGGACTTAAATGAGAGAGAATTGGTGTTTTCTGCCCCCCTTGAAAACCTTAAATATCACTAACTCCTGATCACAAAAACTTGAGTAAAGCCTCAGTGTCCCTGCCCTGGGCCTTCTAACTACCTTCATATTTTAAATGTCTTTTTCCTTTGTAAAAAGCTTTAAATAGGGGCCAGTGGTAGGGCATTTGCTTTGCATGCAGCCAACCCAGAATAGACAGTGGTTCAAATCCCGGCATCCCATATGATGTGAGTGCAGAGTTGGGAGTAATCCCTGAGCACTGCTGGGTGTGCCCCCCAAAACAAACAAATAAAACAAATAAACAACAAACAAAAAAGCTTTAAATAAAAGTCCTCTTAAACAAAGCACTGGCTTCTCAAAAATGCCTTTCCTTTTTCTTGCCACAGTCCAGGTAAGAATCTTTTCCCTTTTTCTTTTTTTTTGGTTTTTGGTTTTGGGGTCACACCCGGTGGTGCTCAGGGGTTACTCCTGGCTCTATGCTCAGAAATTGCTCCTGGCAGGCTTGGGGGACAATATGGGATTCAAACCACTGTCCTGCATGCAAGGCAAACGCCTACCTCCATGCTATCTCTCTGGCCCAAGAATCTTTTTCTTGTTGGGAAATGTCTCCCCTCTTCTATCTCTCTGTGGTATGTTTCCATCATTTTCTGCAAATTCCCAACTAGTCTCCCAAACCAAGATCTTGTCCTCATATCTCAACACAACTAGAGTACAAGTCAACAGAGTCTACCCACTTGATTTCACTGATGTCAAAGATGGATCATTACCCAGACAATGAGCTAAATATCTAACCTACCACTTCCCATGTTCTCCTTATCCCATAACCCTCCTTTCATGACTGTGGGAGAAAAAAAATCCCCATGTATCATGGACTCAGAGATGAGTACATTAGACCAAGAACTTTTAGGATTGTGAGGCATTTTGTTTTTGTGCTCAGCCAATAAAACCTTCACTCTAGTTCTCTGTGAGTCTCCTCTATCAATGCCAGAGCCTTCCCTCATAGGCACATGCATGCCCAAGACAATCTATGATTTTATTTAACAACAATCATAAGACAAATCCTCAGAGGCCTGGTGAGCTCTTGATTAGGAGGCCTGTCAAGGTCACTCATATCAGGGACATATCCAGCCTATTAGGAATTACAAGGCCAGCTGTTGTTTCATATCATTAGATGTTTGGAACCAACTGGGAGAAAACATCTTTCTGCCAAGAGGCAAGCCTCCAGCCCTGCAACAAATATCAGCTCCAATTTGGTTGAAGTTGCACAGGGTTATTTTTTCCTATGTTGGTCATGGTTCCAAAACTAGATTCTCTGCACATTGGTTGGAATGCAACCTCAGCATGTAAGATTTTCCACCTCAGTTAGACAGCTGGGCATTAACTCCTGCCCACCAACTCACAGTGAGAGGTGGCCACCACAAGGCCTAATGTGTGTCACTGATCATGTTTGCCTCAGACAAGGGATAAGGGGGCGGGGGGAGGGAATTCTAACTTGTTATTTCTTCTTGCTTGCAAGAAGATGTCTTGTCCAAAGTTGGGAGCTATTCAGAAATCTGCAGGTGGCTCTCTCTGGCAGTACGGCATTTGGAGTTTGACAGGGACATGGGTGATTTCCTGGCATTTTGAAGTCACAAAGTGTTAGCGTTGGAAGGGAGTTGGTGAGCATGTGACCCAAATGCCTCTTTTTCCTGAGGTCAACATTGATGTTCTTCTGAGTTGCCTCACAGAGGCTGAAGTCATAGCATAGGCCTTGGTGTGAGGTCTGGGAGCAGTCTCTGGACCCGGGAGTTTATCTTTCCATGATTCCACATCTGACTTTCCTGCTCTTTGCTGACATGTCCAACTCTACTGGCTCACTCTGCTGACAGGTGCCAGCTGGGCAGAGAAGCTCCATAAAACAGGAACTTTCATAAGAAAAAATTTTTTTTGGTTTTTGGATCACACCCAGCATCGCTCAGGGGTCACTCCTGGCTCCATGCCCAGAAAGCGCTCCTGGCAGGCTTGGAGGACCACATGGGATGCCAGGATTCGAACCACCATACTTTTGCATCTAAGGCAAATGCCTTACCGCTGTGCTATCTCTCCGCCCCCTCAAAATATTTTAATTGGAGTTTAATTGGACCTGATTCACAGTGTCAATGTTTATGGTCAGGATGTACAAGATTCCAGCCCCTTCTTCACCACCAAAATGCTGACAGCGCTTCTGCACTGTCTTCATGGCACTCCTAGGTTGCCCATCACCTGGCCTTTAGCCCATGCTTGGATCCCTTCCCTGGTGCTTGGGAACCTCAGTTATTCTTATTTTTGTTCACTCCTGATGGTATTCAGGGGCTACTCCCATCTCTGTGCTTAGAGGTCACTCCAATCTTGGGGGAACCATATGGTGCCAAGGCTCTAGCTTACCTGTCACATGCAGAACCTATCAGTGTAGCATGTGTACAAACCTTTCTGACTTAGAGCTTAGCCCCAAGTTCTCCCCATAACCAGCATTCCCCCCACCCCCCAACTTCCTCATCACATCCGTGTGTGCTTGAACATGACTGGGAAAAGGCCACCCAGCAATATCCTTGACTCTGACCCCCATTTCTTTTTTCCTTTTTTTTTTTTTTGATTTTGGGGCACATGTGGGGGTACTCAGGGGTTTTTCTTGGCTGTGCTCAAAAATCACACCTGGCAGGTTCAGGGAACCATATGGAATACCAGGGACCAAACCTGGGTTAGCTGCATTTAAGGCAAACACCCTACCTATCGTGCTATTTCTTTGGCCAGGAGGACTGCCATGTCTTTCATTTGTTTTTGCTTCTGTTTTGGCAGTGCTCAAGGGTTAATCCTGGCTCTGTATACAGGAATCACTCCTGATGGTGCTCAGGGGACCTTAAAAGATGCTGAACATTGAACCAGGGTTGGCTGCCTATAAGGCAAAAGCCTCCCTGCTATAGTTTTCTCTATCCCTGACCCTGCTTTCTTCATCTCCAGGTTCCCTGTGGCCTCTGTGCTGGCAGGAAACCCTACTTCTCATGTCTGGCCAGATGCTTCCAGCCCACACCTTCCTATGAGCAGCATCTTCAGCTACTCATCTGCAGGTGTAGACAGGTGGAAACGCATCAGTGTGGCCTTGGTTAGAACTGGCCTGTAGCCATTAGGGCGGCTGCTTCAGTGCAGGTGGAAGGAGGCTGAGGGGAGCCTGATACCCCCTCTCCAGCCCCTTCCCTTACCCCCTTACCTCTGCTTCCTATGCTTGCTCCAGAGCAAAGAGAATTTCTTGACACCCATTATCCTGTCAGCCCCTGTCAACGCCATCAGCACATCTGAGCTCTCCCGGCTGCAGTAAACCTGCTGCTCCTCTTGGGTCAGCCACTAGCAGCAAGGAGCCACCCTGTCGTGCCCACTTGCTCTCCAAGGCCCCCCAGGACCAGATTTCACCCTCCCACACACCCCTTTTTGTGGTATTCATACACACCTCGCTGTGATGTAGATAGAAATCACTGGTGACCCCAGGTATGGCAGGTGACTGAGCTCAGAGAGTGCATAGGGGAAACTGGGGGTCTAGATAGGGTGGGATATGGGGGTACAGAGGACTTGGACCATGGAGTATCCTGAACAACACTGTCTAGGATGAATTTTCCCTGGGCTCTGGAGGCATGAGTGAGTTGACTACTTAGTACTCAAAAAAAAAAAAAAAAAAAAGCCCAGAATCCCCCAAACTCTCACCCACTCACCTTGGTCCCACATTCTTCTTATTTGAAAATGTGCTTCACATGTGTGATCCTAGGAAGTACACAATGCTAATGATGATGAGGATGGATAGACTGGAACTACCTTTGGACTGAATTTGGCCTCTCAGGAACAGCTGGTGATGAAGAGCTCAGAGCCTGCATATCTCCCAGAGCTATTGGGTCAGGAAGGATGAACTTTCTCTCCACAGCGACACCTGCCTTCCTTGGCTGGACTATGATTGTGGCTCTTAGCCACGACAGACACTTGTACTTTTTCTCTTTAATTTTGTTCATCTGTTTGTTTCATTTTATTTTTGGTCATACCCGGTGGTGTTCAGGGATTACTCCTGACTCTGTGTTCAGAAATCACTCCTGACGAATTTAGGGGATGCCAGGGATTGAACCCCCAGCTCGGTTGTATGCAAGGCAAACACCCTCCCCACAGTGCTATCACTCTGACCCCCAATACACTTGAACTCTTAGTGCTGAAAGACCTCTTTGACTCATGAATATCCTCTTTACTGCCCAGCTTTAAGAGAAAACAGCAAATTGTTGTGTATGTAAATATTTTTGGGATTATTATGTTACTGACCCTACCCTGATCCAGTGATTGTGCCCTACCATAGGGTGTGACCTGGCACTCTGCCCCCACCCTAGGGTGGTACCTGATTCTGCTTCCACCATTGGGTGGTATCTGATCCCACCATTGGGTGGTACCTGATTCTGGGGGATAAAAACAAGGGTCTGTGGAAGATGAGGTGTGGTTGGCTGGAACTGAGGCTGAGACCTTGGACTTCAGTCTTGTCCACCGAATAAAGCTAATATTTCCACAAGCCTGACTGTGAGCTGTTTACCTGCCGTTTCACCTCAGAACCGTTGGCTGGACAGGGTGGCAGACGGGTGCTCCGAGCTGGAGGGGAAAGACCTCATCCTCCATCCCTCCATCAGTCAACCTCTTCACGGGCTGACTTGCAACAGCAAATAGCATACATTTTTCTCTTTGGCTTGGTTTTGGGGCTATCCTTAGAAGCTACTCCTGGCTCTGTCTGGGAGGTCACTCTGCTGCTAAGCATTAAACCTGGGCTCTTGCACACAGAGATGAGCCTCAGCCTGCTGATCTTTCTCCAGCTCCTTTTCGTCTTCCATGGACATCTGGCTTGGGGGTCGGTGCTAGTTTTTCTAATAATCACTCAATGATGGAAAAACAAATTTAAAGGTCACTCCTGAGCAATGAGTGGGCGTCAGAAATGTTTTCCTCCATCTCTGCACGGCTGCTACAGAATCTGCAGGGAGGCAGGCAAAACAAAAATGTGGGGTCCTTTGTTTAAAAATGATGAAGGGTTTGAAGAAAGTGACAGCCAAGAGCTCAATCAATCTGGAGAACAGGGGACCTTGTGAGTCTTGAGCCCTGGGGAGAAATACATTGGGGTCTTCATCTGCTTAGGAAACCAAGATGTCATTTAAAACTAGATTCTGTTAGTAAATAGAGTCAACATGAGTCTTACAATCTTTCCCGGGAATATGGTCCAGGGGTAGGCAAAATAACTGGAGATGGCTCCAGATGGACATTTATTCATGGTAATAGCTACGTAATAGTGTGTTTGGCTCTATGTAATAGTCATGTAAATGTGCTTTCAGGAAATACAATTTGCACATCTATCAGTGATTTTATGTTTATTATTGCTTGGGACAAGCCTAAGTTTAAAAAACAAACCGAATTAAAGAAAAATATTAAGTAAATAAGAGTACGTCTGGTAAGCAGATGTTGCACAGTATAAAATGGTTCTTTATTGATTGAAGTTTGGAGGCTGTTGCAAAAATTGGATGGTCACAATATTCTAATGCCCTTAGGATTTGGGAGGACTTCTGACTGGGGATTTTCTGTTTTGATTTCCTCATTTGGATTTTCACATGAGGCAGGTAAAAGCTATTCCAATAGGGGCCGGAGAGATAGTACAGGGGCTAAGGCACTTGCCTTGCATGCAGCTGACTTGCTTGGTCCTCCAAGCACTCCCAGGCGTGATCCCTGAACACTGTCAGGTGTGGCCCAATTCTCTCCTCAAAACATTTTTGAAAAAAATATTGAACATAAAAGGCCACTGAATTTGGAGAGTTGAGGGTTATCTGAGGCTATTGCCTACATTTATATCCTTATTTCTCTAAAGTGCATAAAAATGTATATAGTTAGTTCTAATCTGTTTGATTTTATCAACAAGACAACTTGACCTTTTCAACAAATCTGAGTAAGAATATTCAGATTTCCACATTGTTGCGCCAACTGACTTGTCCAAAGCTCACCTAGGGTAAGGGAACTCTTCCAATTGACAAGTTTTAACTAAATTCAATGGTCTTTTTCTCCATCTATTTTTATGAGTCCTAAACTCCTCAGTGGTCTATACTTGAGTGATATCTCTTCCTATATTCCCTTAGTTCTAGAAATCTGAAGTCCCAAGTTCGTCCTGAAATTCTTCCAAAGTCTTTATACTCCTTTGCTCATTATTCCAGATATCTAAAAATGCTTAATACATACATTTAATACAATGTTCTAATGTGTGTTATTAAAGGTAGTAGACATTAAGCTGGGTAGTACTAAAAGAACTATAACTTAGACCAATTATTCAATGACTGAAAACCTCCAGAAAACATGATTTCATAGATTTTAAATAAGGTAACACTTAGGTTCACAAGAAACAGTAGGCACAATCCCAAGCTAATATTAAAAATTTAGGAATTTCTTTTTCTTCAGGAGCTTTTTGTAGATATATATACATGTACATATATATACATACATAAACACATTTCTTAGGAAATGTGCATAGAATATTTTTGTATTTAAACCTAATATATATGAGAATTGCTCCTGGTTAGCAGTGACCAGAGCCATAAACTTCCATTTAAACCCCAGAAAGTCATTAAAAAAAAAAAAGACCAAATCATCCATGAGTTTTCCTGTGCACTTGATCATGACGACTTATTTGTCAAGGCCCCTGTGATGCAGTGTATTCTTTGTGTGCTTGATTGAATTTGAGTCTCAGAGGAGAGAAAATCTTTTGCTATGTTCCCAATTTATCAGCTCACTTGATTCGGGATTTAAAAAATGCTCAGAGAGTAAAATAAATGGTGAGACAAAATGGCTAGCGGCTTCTTACCTAGAGCAGGCATCTCTCGGGGCTTGTGTGTTCCAACAAAGGGGCTCTTGATAATATATCCTTCTTTTGGAACTATGGAACCTTTTTAATTGTGGGCTAGCTAATGAGTGTTGCTCCATGAACTTCAAACCCTGAACTTCAAACTGTACTTTTCTGGAATAACCATTTCTTGGGAGGTCATTGCTGACCTCTAATTCAGCCCTTTCATGATTGTCTGCTTTTTACTTAGGGGCTCCCTAAACAAGCTCTCCTGGTAGACCCTCTTCTGCCATACTAGATAGACATGTGTTTCTTATTGAAATGTTTCACTGCCTCAACTGAAAACAAATCCACTTGTTTTGGGGATCTTGAGAGGAAAAGAAGGTGGGGATGTATTCCTGGATAAGCCCAAGGAAAACGTTATCCTAATGGATGAAATATGTTTGCAGTAAAGACTTCTCAAAATCCTCTTTTCTGACTCTGTATCCTTGCCTTGGAAAGAGGACAAATGCAGAAGAGCCCTGTAGGTTCATCCTGGCTTTGTCCTCCCAAGGGGGGCATACCCCTTTTGGGTGGACTCAGATAAGCACCGAAAGGACCAGTCACTATCACTGGGACAAGCCATGTAGTTTAGAAGATAGTGCTAGAGGATTCTCATGGCCAACCCTAGTGGTAGAAACCCACTTCCTCTAATTCTCAAGCCCGATTCTCGCATCCATCCTTGTTCCTCTGTCACCCGCCCTTACCCCCTCGCACAGCTCTCACTGGCTCCTTAATGCTCCAGTGGTCAGCCAGAAAATTGCTTCTGGAAAATATATTTTGGCTTTCTGCAGGGAAAATAATGGTCTCCTTAAGACTGGTGGAGGAATTTTGGCTTCCTTGTCTGTTTTGTACCCTGATGGGACACAGGGACTAGAAAACCAGATTCCTTGCCTTGGAAGGCCCAGGGTGTGCCTGTTTTAGGGATTGTCTTCATCATAGACTTTGTGCTAGACAGTCCCATATGAAGCTGAACTCCGTTCTCAGGCACTGCCGGGAAAAGGTTTTAACATAAATGGCTTTATTTCGCCATCTCTGCTAGTACAGGAAAATTAAAAAAAAATTTCTTTTGGACTTTGATTTTGTCAGTCAGGGCTTTGGGAAGTGAATGGAACTTGAGATCTGGCACACAGCACCATGTATTCAGAGCCCAGCACTTGCTGGCTCCAGTTCCTTGTGATGTGGCTGTGTGTTTAGCACTGAGAAAACACTAAAATTGAGAGGGGGCACGATTAAAGCCTTTGCATTGGATGTGGTTCATCCTGGCTGGTTCCTTGCACCACACATCAACCTGAGTCCTGCCAGAGTATAGGTCACTGTACCATCTAGAGAGAAATTGCCTCAGATGTTGGGGAAGCAGGGTATCTTCTCTTGGAATATGCCGTGAGTGTCTTTTCCACTTCATTGGCTTGTTTCTCATATGCCTTGGAGAAATAAAGTTGCTCAGTGTTTGTCTTTTCCCAGCAAACTTGTTCAGTTGAGCATAGCATCCAAAGTCCAATGACATATATAGTAGAATTATATCTGGATTATTATGGGTTTTATATATATATGTATATATATATGGATACTATGAAATAAGTTAGTTCTTATCTCTTTCTGAGAGAAGGAATCAACATTTTTAGATGTAGTGAAAGTTTTCTATTCTACAGTGGAAACCTGGATAATGCAGGTAGTTATGGCACAAGACTTGGAGTCAGTTGGGGCAGGAGTGGGACACAGAAAAGATTGAGATACACTGGCTTAGACCATGGAATTTCCTGGAAACACATGATTGAGTAGGAATTGGAGCCAGTCGAAACCAAGGCAGGTGTTCCTGGTAGAAATTGCCATTTCTCTGACTGAAGGCTGGGTTAAGTAGTAGATCTGCAGTTCTCATGTGTTTAGCTTTTTATTTTTATTTTTTGGGGGTGGGGAAGGGTCTTTGGCCTCATTCAGCAGTGCTCAGGGCTGACTCCTGGCTCTGTACTCAGAAATTACACCTGACAAGGATCGGGACCCTATGGAATGCCAGAAATTAAACCTAGGTTGGCCACATGCAAGGTCAACACCCTTCCTGCTATTCAACCACTCCACCCCTCATTTGCATTTGCATTTGCACCCCTTCATCTGCTAACAATGCCCATGCTCTTTTGTCTGATTGCTCTGTGTCCTGTCCCAGTGTCATTTTCCAGCTCTTCCTACTGCTGCTTCAAAATAAATTTTCCATTGTGAGCATGTGACCTCCTTTGAGCATCATCAATTCTTGGTACCTCTACCCACACCTGCCCCTTCTTCACTATACACACACACACACACACACACACACACACACACACACACACACACACACACACACCTCCCCTCTCCCCATCACTGAGTGCTCAGACATTCTTGATGAAACCCACTTTCCAGCCCTATGCCCCAGCGCCCCCTCCCCTATCTCTTCTTCCCAACCTACTCTTGACTGTCTGATGCAGGCCTAAGAACTGGTTTTTGTTTTTGCTTGTACTGCCTTTTTCAGCATATTTTTATTGGTCTGAACACTGAACTTGAGTTTCACAATTCACTTCTTCTGTCCTCCCTCCCTCTCTCCCTTCCATTAACTCACTGTACTTTGAACCCAGTAGTTGTTTTCAACACTTAACTTTGTGGTTTCATCCTAATTTATTTTTAAAAAGTGTTTTCTTTTCTTTTTATGATAGTGATCATAATAATCATATTAGTGATGATGATAATAAGAATATGATGAAAAGTGCTGTCTAAGATGTCTGTGTTGTTACCTACCTGGCACTGTAGGTCTGAAAGATGTTGGCTAAGAAATATAAAGTTAAGTGGATTAAAGCCTCCTTGACGCATTCCTGTTATGCTCTTAGAAACAGCCCCACATTTGAATGATGCATTTTTCCTTTCCAGGGAAGGCTTCCCATGTGGATCTGAAATTCCCTCTCACCTCTGCTTTTCCAGTATGTGACTGAGATCCTGGGACATCTCTTCTTGATGCTCAGAGACAATTAGCAGGTGCCCAGAAAGGCTGTGAGAGACGACACTGTACCTAATGTTTATCTTTCTTTTTATTGAAAAGAAATTCATTTCTACTCTAGTGCAAAGAATGTACATTTTACATCATAAAGCAAGATATAATTTACATATTATATTTTACGAGAACTTTATATCCTAAATATCATTCCTTTTTTATCTTTTAATATTTTTTAATTCAGTCACCTCTTCCAGTATGATGTAACCTGCCATGTACTCTACAAGCCAGCTTCTTGTCAGGGGGTGGGGGGACAAATTGGGATTCAGATACTTTGTATGTGTGTCTTTGTCTGGAGCATGGGGTAGAGACAATGAGTGACAGGTGGTATTCATTTGAACTCTGATGGGAGATCTGATGCCTGGTCTCAAAATGTGCATCAAAACTCAATTTTCTTGAAGTCAAAATTAGATGATCTAAACAGAGGAGCTGCTTGTTTCCACAAAAGTATGTCCTTTCAGATACTCAGAAAACATGCTTGTGAGAGTCATTCTAGAATGAGCATGGGCAGCTCTGGCCAGCACCATCTGCTGTGTGATGTCCCAGCCATCACTTGCCCAGCTGTCTGGCCACATTGCCCAATCTCTCCACACCTTTGCACTCAAGCCTCAGGCTTGTCCTTCACCAATGAAAATTGAAATGACTTGATTTCCCTGGGATCCCCCTTTTCTCTGAACTTGCTCTTCCAAGATGCCTCCCTCCACAAAATACCCTTTTCATGAATGCTGACCAATCTTTGCTCTCAAACCCACAGACTCTTTCCACCAGTCTCCCCCAAACCCCTAGAGTTCACCCATTCACCAGTCACAATACGTCTGAGTCTGTTAGGATACACCATTACTTGGAAACGCATTAATCCACAATAGCTAATAGGGCAAAAGAAAGGGAACTTTTGAGGAAAGCAAGTAATGTATTCAGCCAGCCTGCATGAATGAAATGTTCTGATTCTCAGTTGAAACCAGGAGGAAGTCAGTTGGCAAAATCAAGAGATTCTAAGGTGAATTTTCTTCTCGTTAGTGGAAGAAATAAAGACTCAGCCTATGAAATGCATATTTTCAAATGAGTGACTGGGAGATATATCACCAATAGCTAAATCCAGTATGTTAAAATAAAGGAGAAATGTTTGCTAAAATTGCGTCTTAAATTCACCCCAGTCCCAAACCCTTATGTGTCACCCCAAGTTACCTCTTTGGCCAATAGCAATCTAATGTGTTTTAATCACCATTAATTACAAACAATAAGAACCAGGCTTCTTAGGATGTAAATGTAAGGCAGTAAGATAGATATTCTGTGCATATGAACTTATTCTTAGGTCAGCTGAATGTGTTTGGGGAAGTCTGTTGTAGGAACCTATTGCTCTTTACCTTATATGGTGCACAACATCCAGATCTGCATCTTTCCATGAACATGGTATATGGATTAATAGCCCTTTCCCCATGTAGCCACAAAGTGCTGGGCATACAGAGCTAGGGAAGAATGAGGGAGCAAGCGAACAAAGCCTCACACACCCCTGTGAGGTAGTTTAGGGTCCCTAAACCCATTTTACAGAAAAGGTAAGCTTAGGTATGGCCTGGGAGCATGGTTTGGTCAAGTCCACCTGGAAGGAAGGAAGGAAGGAAGGAAGGAAGGAAGGAAGGAAGGAAGGAAGGAAGGAAGGAAGGAAGGAAGGAAGGAAGGAAGGAAGGAAGGAAGGAAGGAAGGAAGGAAGGAAGGAAGGAAAGAGGAAATGAGGAGGGAGGAAGAGAGAAAGAGAGGAAGAGAGGCCTCAGCTCTGAAAGCTAAACTATTTCAAAACTTCAGAAACAAGAGCCAGAGCCCACAGTTGCCTTTTGAGCCAGGGGCTGTTGACAAGTCATTGTAACATTCTACTTAAACTTGTGTCTTTGGAGAAATAGCAGGTGATTTGGCTTCCCTCACTCCTTTCCCTAAATGTGACTCTGAGTGACATCAACCAGGTTTCTAATACAAGGAGATTTCTACAGCCTCAGATAGTGACCACTGCACACCCTCATGGGAACATGAGACCATGAGACTGACAGCCAAGAAGTGTTTGTCAAGAAGGGAAGGAAAGAGGAAAGGGAAGTGAAGGAAAAGAGTTCCCTAATAAAGACATTTTATCACTAGCATATATATACATATATGTATATATGTACATATATACATATATACATACATATATACATATATTCAAGTGTTGGGTCAGATGGACCAATAACCTGATGCTGAATACAATACTTTGGGATATTTGTTTTTCCCCCCAGTAGCAGATAGAAAATCCCACTATGGCCCACAGAAATGATAACAGTAAGGAAGGAAATCATGACAGGTATTGGCTCTTTTAAGAGATGCTCTTAAAGAGGGGACTGTTGGCTTTTTAAAAAATATCCTCCAGAGGGCTGGAATGATAGATAGCACAGTGAGTAGGATGTTTGCCTTGCATGCGATCAACCTGGGTTCCATCCCCAGAATCCTATATGGTCCCCTGAACCTGCCAGGAGCAACTTCTAAGTGCAGAGCCAGCAGTAACCCTGAGCACCACCCGGTTTGGCCCCCAAACAAGCAAGTGAACAAAATCTCCCAGAGCCTCTCTCTAAAGAACTGAAAAGTACAAAGGCATAGAGGGTCAGGTATACCAATGAAAGATTCTAGGCATGATTCAGAATACAGACACATACACATACATATCTACATGCATATGTAGTTTCTTTGGTAGCTATAGGTTTTTAAAAACCAGTACAAACAAGGTAGGGTGAGGTGGGTAGGCTGACCCAAACTGAAGAAGCTGAAAGTAGATCAGGCAAAGCACATGATCAGAAGGTAAAGCATATGTAACACACACATGTACATATAAGTGCTGGAGGTACCCAGAGCAGGGAGGGTCATTGGGTCATGGGGATTATTAACTAATTTCCATTTCTCTTCCTCTCCTGCCCTCTCTCTGCATGGGTTCCAGTATCTGTCTTGGGTTGGGATGGGCTGTGATGACTGATCTGTGTTTGGTGGTCCACAGATGAAGCAGCGACTGACAGAGCTGGAGAGGTGACTTAGGGGTTTTGTGGTATTTGGTGTGTTGCTGTTTTGGTTTGGTTTTTGGTTTTTATTTATTTTTTAAAATTTCTTCTCAGGCCTGTGTAATTGTTTTCCTCAGTTCACTGTTGGCACCTGGTTCCTCTGTAAACTATATTCCTTGGCCTTCAGTCTCAGGTTGGCAATGCTGTTGGCCATGTGGATGCCCTGGGCAGGGCTATGGTTGGCGCATGTGGCAGAGTAAGTGACCATGGCACTGTAGGGACAAAGGAGAGAGTGGGGAGAACAACAGGCATTAGTTCCACACAGTTGCACGACTGTACTCCAGGGGGGTGTGACTGTCAGATTGGGGAGTTATGTGAGGGGGGGGGGTTCAGGGGAGGGAACACCGTGGCCTCTAAGATCCCTGTCAAGCCAAGACTTGCATTCAGAGATGGTGCCCAGGTTTGGAAGAGCAGAGGGCATTCCTGGAGAGGCCCAGGGTGGAGGGGGCACAGTGAACTAGTGTCTATTTCTGGGATGCACAATGGGCCCAGGAGAGAAAATGGTGCAGGTGTGGGATATTTGCTGACCTTTCAAGTGGTTAAGATTGGTGATGGGGAATTAAGGTGGGAAACAAGTGTTTGAGAAGAGACCCAAGAGGTTGTAGGGGGGTTGTTGGGGCACTGACTCTAATGCCAACATTCCTTGAGACTCCAGAGCAGTGCGTGTCTGGGGGGGGGGGGAGCAGAAAATCCACCACGAAATGTCTCTTCCATTCTCCAGCCCTAGGGGTATTGTGTTCAGTCCTGTCCACACCCCTGTGGCCTTTACTGGGGAACATCACCTTTGGAGCACCCCCAGAGCTGCTCACTCTGCCCTTGGAGTCTGTTATTTGGTAAATGCTTAAATTCCACAAACGGACCCTCTGGGGCTACCATTTTGGGGAGGGGGGACATCCAATCTTGGAGGGAATGAATGACATCTCCCTGTCTGAGGGTTGTGAAATGACTGAGGTGTCTTTTCTGTCAGAAAAGTTGTGGTTCAGACCTGGGAATGCCACGGGGCAGAAATTCAATATAAGTGTGAATGTGTGTGTTTGTGTGTGTGGTGGTAGTGGTGGTGGGGTTTTTTGTGCTTCATGTGTCAAAATTTCTTTTCATTTCTGAGACTGAGTGGCCTTGATTCCTAGCTCTCTATCAAACAGCTAAAAGGGCACTATTTGGATTAAACAGAAACATTCCAGTTGTTTTTAAGATTAGCAAAAGAAAAAACAAAACAAAACTATAATAGCCCAACACACACACACATACCACACACACACACACACACACACACACAGAAGCATTCCAGTTGTTTCTAAGATTAGCAAAAACAAAAAACAAAAACAAAAAACCCTAAACTATAATAACACAACACACACACACACACACACACACACACACACACACACACACACACACCCTGTTCACTACCACTCAGAGGTTGGGGCTCAAGGAATAAGCCCAGGGAGAGGAAAGGAAGAAGCCCCACCCTGTGAGTGTCAGGTCGATCTGAGACTGCAACAGAGAGCATCAAGTCCACACCACCTTTGACTCCTTCCTGCCCATCACTACCCATGAACCCAGAGAAAGTAGGATAAAGACACAGAACAAGGCCCAGATTTTTTTGAAACACAAGGAAACTAGTTCTTTCTGATAAAAAGGCCTTAATTTGAAATCATGTTGTTTTCTGTTTATTTCCAGCACTGATCTTAGGCAACATAAGGATGCCAAGAGAATTCCAAGTTCTTCTATTTTCCATAATGATCTTCACTCTGACACAACATATTTGGGGAGACATGTTCAACCCTTGCCTCAAAGTGAGGTTCCTATTAGAAGGAATACCTTGAATGTCTCCTTCAAGCCCTTAATTCAGTTCCTCCTCTCTGAAACCCAGAGATCTGAGCTACTACCTCTGTTTCCCCTGCCCTGCCTAGATAGAGCCAGACAAATCCAACATCCAGTTAGTATTTCAGAGCTACTGACTGTGTGAGTAGTCACACAACTTCAGAATAGCTGGACATTTGGGTGAGTGATATAAGATGGTAAAATGAATCCAACTCAGTTCTGTGTATGGACACTTTCTTCTGTGACTAGCAACTGCTACAAGTATTTTCCCAAGGTGCTTGAACTTTGCAGAGACTAATTCTTTTGGTGAATTTTGCTTAATGGAATGGCAAAATCAGAAGGGAGAAGCCAGCAGAAAAGAGTGATAATAATTGCTTGATTGTTCACAGACCCCATCAAAAATTGACTCAAGAATTGGTATCAAAAATTAACTACTGTGGGTTAGACTTAGAGACAGACCAATGTAGTGACTATCATTTTCTAGATACTGAAGAAAAGTCCAATGAAGGGAGATTTATTTATTTATTTATTTATTTATTTATTTATTTATTTATTTATTTATTTTGGTTTTGGGGCCACACCTGGCGGTGCTCAGGAGTTACTCCTGGCTGTCTGCTCAGAAATAGCTCCTGGCAGGCATGGGAGACCATATGGGACACCGGGATTCGACCCAACCACCTTTGGTCCTGGATCGCAGGCAGTGCTCAGGGGTTATTCCTGGCTCCAGGCTCAGAAATTG
This sequence comes from Suncus etruscus, assembly GCF_024139225.1. NCBI lineage: Eukaryota > Metazoa > Chordata > Mammalia > Eulipotyphla > Soricidae > Suncus > Suncus etruscus. The sequence continues at coordinate 59,351,914 of NC_064854.1, read as the reverse complement.
CTCCTGGCAGGCACGGGAGACCATATGGGACGCCGGGATTTGAACCGATGACCTCCTGCATGAAAGGCAAACGCTTTACCTCCATGCTATCTCGAAGGGAGATTTTTTTAAAAAGGAGTGAGAAAAAATTATCAGAACAACTCATGAAAATAGAACAAGTGTGGGTTTTCCCCCCACATTATATCATGAAACTTAAATTGTTTTCAAAGCCTCTTTGTGTATAATCATTTAATGAGCTCTCTGTATCCTTCTAAAACTCTACTAAAAATAAATGCAAATCCTTAAGCCTTAAACTCATGAATTTCATAGATATGATGACAGCTAAAAGTTCAAAAACAGTCTATGATCTAAGTAGCTAAGAAAAGAAACTTTGCTTTGAGAGTGAATCTATGTTCTAGTGTGTGGAATCTGTGCAATCATCCCCCCCCCCAAAAAAAATTAAGCCCTATAAAGAGTCGTAGTATGATTTGAAATAGCTGTTTAAAAGTTGGATTTGTAGGTCAATTATATTTTTTGTAAAGAACTGGGAACAAGATGGAATGGCTTCTGAAAACAAGAGACTAAATCTTCCTAAGGGTGCATAAAGAGAAAATTCTCTGCCAGTCCATCATAAATCACTAGGGAGATCTGTACTTTTAAAGTGCTGACTCTTTTTTTGTTTTTGTTTGTTTTGTTTTGGGGCCATACCTGGTGACGCTCAGGGGTTACTCCTGCCAATGCGCTCAGAAATCGCTCCCGGCTTGGGGAACCATATGGGGCGCCAGGGATTGAACCACGATCTGTTCTAGGTTAGCCACATGCAAGGCAAATGCCCTACTGCTTGTGCCACTGCTCTGGCCCCTAAAGTGCTCATTCTTAAGAGACTTTTAAGTAACTAAAGTCCTGTTTAATTGTCTCTTTTTATTTAATTAATTTATCTTGCTAAGGTTTATCTTCCTTAGCAAAGGGAACAACAGACGTGGGATTCTTTGGCTTATGGAATATGTTATTGTTTATAAGTGTCTAGTCTTAAGACTTCTTATGTACTAACACATTTCTTGGAATTACTCTCATTTATATATATATATATATATATATATATATATATATATATATATATATATATGTACTTTTAGCAATGCCAGAAGTCTCACCCAGGGCTCAAGCCTGTATTTTTCCCAATGAGCCATATCCCCATCTTGAAAACACTTTTTCCTCTTTCTAATCCAAGACACTTGGATCCCCATCAAAATAGATACTGACCCCAATCTCCAGACCAAATGACTGGAAACACAGGGTAGACTTGACTTTGGTGGTTGAATTTTCACAGGCCATTGTCCCAAAGTCCATATTTACAGGCTTGAGAACAATGGTCTTATCCAGCTGTGCTTAGACACTGTCAGGGAAACACCACAGTGTTCAGGGGAGCTGGAGGTTTTGGGGTGGTTCTTAACCTCATGAGGGGTAAGAACAATATGTTCGTTGACATAAACACATGAGTTTTTCCATTATGAGAGGATATTTCTATTCAATTCTGTTCTGGGAAATTGTGACCACCCAAGAATTGCTTACAGTTATTTCTGTATGGGGACAGCCCTGAGTAGTGGGACAAAGAGGCTCAGAAATGTTCAGCCACAGCTCATAGCAGACATGTTGCCACCACATGGTGCCAGGTTATGGTCATGTTTGTGCATACTCAATGAACAGTCCATCTGGCACTTTCTCAGCATCAACTACACAACCTAGAGGGCAAGAGGGCAAGTGGGAGCTCTTCTGGGCTACTGTGGGGCTGGGGTGGACTGGTCACAGGTCAGACAAGACAGGCTTTAGGAGTGAATATGCTGCCTCTGATCTAGGGGCATTAGACAGATGGTTGAGATATGCTCCCACTCCCGAAAGCAACCATCTGAAAAGATAGTTCTTCACTCTGAATCTAGATCATCATTTGAATTAATAAGAGAAAGAACCAGAAGATGTTTTTACCCAAGCTAGAAGGGCTGTGAATGTGCATGCCATTGGAAACATCAATGGATGTTTCCAACCATCAATAAAGTTCTTCAAATCTCCTTCAACTGTCACTCCATCCTCTCCTGGTTGAGCTTTCTGAGGTCAAAGATGAGGCCTGTCAACCCCCAGAGGACAGTCCTGTCTTCTCTCAGAATGCAGTGACATGCCCAAGACTGGCTTGAGAGGGTTTAACAAAGCAGCTTCCCTAGTCTTCTTGTTGGTTTTGGTTGGGGGCTACATCTGACTGTACTCAGGGTTGACTCTTGGCTCTGTGCTCACAGATCCCTTCTAACAGGGTTGTGGGGAACTAGGGACTACCCCCTTACTGGAAGCATGCAAGGCAAGCACCCCACTTGCCATACTATCTCTTCAGCCCTTCTGCTATGTTTTTTCAAGAGCACAAAGTTCTTTGAGTCTGTCATGGGTAAGAACCTATCATTGGCCATGGGCTGACCAGAGGAATCAGAGATAATTAAGCATAGCTTGTTTCCCAGCTCAGCACATTCACATCAGGCCTTGAACCTGGAGGGTGCAGGTGTGGCTAAGTGGGCTTAAAGTGAAGCTCCTTCTCTGGAGCTCAGCTGCCCACAGCAGGACACTAACAGCTTGCAGGGCTCAATTCTGCTACAGCTGGAGTCAGGTCAACTTGAATCATTTTAGCCTGGCCTGGGAGGTGGTGGCCAAGACAGAAGCATCCCAGTGACGGCCATGAAGAAGGACAGGGTAGGTAGATATGCAAAGGAAAAAGGAGTGCCCATAACATTGGCAGTCATGGATGTTATCATGGATGGCTATCCCTCTACGTCTTATCACCCAGGTGTGGTGCAGAACCCACAGAATACCTGTCATTGGGTGGAACTGGGGAAAGAGGGGGCACAGGATACTTGACTCTGTTTCCATTTTTACTTGGCGCTCTAGAGTGGTTCTTCTGAATGGAATGTGACCAACTATTGAAAATGTCATTGGTTCCTGGGGGCACAGTGATAGCACTTTTGATGCTACTTTGCATGCAGTCCACCTGTGTTAAATCTCCAGCATCCCATAGGACCCCCTTAACCCATCAAGAGTGATTCCTGAGTACAGAGCCAAGAGTAACTCCTGAGCACTGCTAGATATGGCCCCCCCAAACAAAAGAAAACAAAGCAAAAACAAATAAAAGTGTCATTGCTCCTCCCCAAGGTGAATCTGTCAACCCACATGGTTCATGTCTTGTTAAGACCCTAGAATTTTCCCCAGTTCGAGTTCTGACCTACCCACTGCCCCCTGAACCCTAGACTGGAGAACTTAAGGTTTTCCTAATTACAGGGTGCAGAGATGATAGCCAGTTATATGCTACTTTTGTACAAGCTAGAACCATGGAGGTCCCCTGGCCTCCCTCAAGGAAATCTTGTTCCCCTCATTCCCAGGAAGCTACTACTGAGGGAGATCCCTGAGCTTCTCCCCTGGGTTAAATAGTCGCTTCCATCCAGTGCTGTGTCATGGTGCCATGGAATCTGATACAGGATGCTCCTGTGCCCTTACTGTCTTATTTCACAGTTGGCAAGGCCATCGCACCTTATTCCATTGGTGACATTTCTTTTTAGAAAGTTATGGGTAACAGAGGTAGAGATTGGCCTTGCCTGGCAGTGCTCAAACACAATCTGGCTTTGCACTCCAGGGTCACTCCTGACCAGTCTGGGGTGGGGGAATCATTGGTGGTACTGAGGATCAAACCTGGGCCAGCCACATTCATGGCAGGCACCTTCACCACCATCTTGTACCCCCAGCTCCTCTAGGGATAATTTCCTTCTGGGAGTCTCAAATCTCTCTCCTGCTGAGCCCAGTCCTTTGGGATTGTGGCCTTGAGAAGGTTGGAAGCAGGAACTCAGCAAATTTATTAGGGTGTCTGATGGCCTAAGGTTCCATTGGCCTGAGGCCATAGGAACTGGTACCAGAACATAGGAACAGATCCAACACAACTATTCCCTCCACATTTGCCCTTAGCTTGGACCAGATGCACATCCAGGAGATGAAAGAGCTTCGGTGTGACAGTCTCAGCCTGCATTAAATGGCTCCCCCACTAGGACAAAGCCTTGAGGGGGTCCACAAGTCTCCCTGCTCCAGGGCCTCCCTTCGTCCATCAACCACTCAGCCTGTGAGTCCCGTTCTTAGCACCCCAGTGACAGACATCTTGCCCAGCAGCCCCCCTCACGCCCCTCTGACCAGTTTACCTTTGCAGTCTTCCGTTAGAATCCGTTAGGAAGCCCCTCGTGTAAACAACATCTTGGGAGGGACGAAGATCTATTTTTGAAAGCGTGAAAGGGAGAAATGAGCTAATTGCACTGAGCAGATGATAGCCGCCCCGTGACCATCATGGGGATGGGAGGGACAGGCAGGCCAGATTGGGGCGCCACTGGCCTGGCTGGGACCTCCATGTCCTGGAGTCCTGTCCCAAAAGGGATGTCTCTGCAGACTGCTTCTAGAACTGTCTGGATCCTTCTAGGACTGGAGGTGGGGAGACCCTGCCTGCAGCAGGAGGAAACAGAGCCTCAAACCCAGTGATAAGTCAGAACTTGGGGGCTTCCTTTGCTTTTGAGAAATGATTCTGTGTTCGGCTGTGCAGAGGGAAGTGTCCCCTTATTCCAGGCTTCTAGGAATGAAGGATTGGGGTCCTGGAGTGCACTGAGCATCCCCGGGGCCAAAGAGCATCCTGGGCAATGATCTTTACCCTTCGTGGCTCTTACAGCACCTACTTTCATGCTTCCAAGCATACTGGGATTTGCAGAATGAAAGAGCAGCAGCGGCCAGCCTAGAGAAAGTGACCAGGCCACTGCCACCACCCCTCTGACCACTAGAAAAAGGCAGGAAAGAGCTCTGGGTCTCAGTTTTCCATCCTATCTGCTCAAAGCCGCTGCCTGATAGTGGGTAACCCCCAGAATAGGCCTCTGTATGGCCAGCCTGCTTCCAATGGAGTCAGTGGTCTCAAAGACATTGTCCTCGCATGACAGCCACTCTCAGGTAGCTTTGATCCACATGAAAATCAGGGCAAGGGGCTCCCTTCAGTGGGGGAAGCGACTTTTGAATGTAAGAGGCTGAGCCCCACACAGGACCCAGATGTAGATGCCACCACCCAACCATGTTGCCAGCCACCCAAGAATGGACAGAGCAGGAGCCCCTTAAAGAGCCACAATCTGTCCCCTCAACATGAGGGTCTCTGCCTCCTTGCTCCCCAGTTGCTTCTCCCCCCCCACATAGTTCCTGAACCCCAGTTATGTCTCCTACCAAGCTGCGAAATGTGTCCTCAAAACCGAGTTGGGTTCTAAATGGACAGAGCAAGGGAGAAAAGGGAGAACAGAACCACCTTTTATGGGGGGGGGGGGCAATTTTCACGATGACTCAAATACAAACACTTCAGTCAACAATGGGTCCAAAAATAACACATTATTATTGATTAAATTACGGCATTAAACCAGTTTTCTTTCTATTCATATCTGGAGATTAATTTATTCTTCATACAGAATATGAACAATTAGATTCTATGAAACCACTTTAATTATTATATATATATATATTTTTTTTTACAAACTCTGCACCCAACAGAGAAAAGATATAAAAGGATACCATGAAATGGGTAAAAAGGTATTAGGTTATATGCTTTTAAGTGAAAAGAGCAGAATACAAAATAATATGGACTCTCTAAGTCTACACTATATATAAAATACCAAACTAATCGCAAAAGTTAACAAAGTATAATGTCAACCCAGTGGAATCATGAATTAAAAAATGTACCTAATATTTCTACACAATCCTTCTGATTAAAATAGATAGAACATTCCCCTAAAGGCACATATGAATTGTAGTTTCATTGATTGAATTTGTTGCCCACAACAAAATGATGCTGGTGCAGGAAAGGGAGTGTAATTTTGGCTGAAGTAAAGGAGAATCTGGCCCTGTTTTATTCCCAGAATTCTGTCCTCCTCTGCAGCCCTCTATTTGGCACTGATGAGGTCCTGGAACAGCCCATCTGCCTTATTTAACATGGCTATGAAAAGTTCCCAACTCTGACCCAGGCAGGAAAAAAGAAAAAGAAAAAGCAATACAGTCTAGTTGAATCCAGATCCAAGCCAGAGACCTGGAACCTCGAGCTGAGAGCTGTATCCAAACAAAACCAGCTGGCGGATCTCAGAGCTGGCACTGATTTCTCCAAGAACCCAGTAAACTTTAGGCTGTTTCAGATATTCAGGAGAGGAGCCACTTTGCAAAGGGCTTAAAATGGTGCAAGACCTGGGGGATGGTGTGAACTAGAACACACAGACACAGCTCATTGTTTGAAATCAAGGCATGCCATATTGGAGAACTATGGGAATGTCTGATTTCCTGCATGCTCCCCTCACTCCAATTAAAAAAAATAAAAACCAAACTATTTGGGCTCATTTCTCACCATGGGGTCTCAGAGGAAGTCCTAGAGATGCATGGAAGGTATTTCTTTAAAAGAACTCAGTTGGAACAGAAATGAATATTCAGTGGAGGGGTCTTAGGCTTCAATGAGGAATTCAGACTTTCAGGGTGGGGTGGGGGAGAGAATGTCACTGTGGGGGTGATTCTCACAGAGAGCTTCAGCTGCAGCCAGGAGCTGACCAGCTGAGAGTCATTTTAAGATTCTCCTTTCTTCCTTCTACCCCTCACCTGAACAAACCTGCTACCCCCCTGACTCTCTGTCTTCTAAATGTTTTTAGGCTCCCTTCCAGTGAGCACTGGGTTCTTAGCTTTCTTTAGGCATGAATGTAGAGTTTCAGCACATGGGTGTTCTTGGCATTTGTTTCTTTAAAATGCTCCAGCATGTTATTGGTTTTTCGGGCCACACCCGTTTGATGCTCAGGGGTTACGCGTTCAGAAATTGCCCCTGCTTGGGGGGACCATATGGGACGCTGGGGGATCGAACCGAGGTCCTTCCTTGGCTAGCGCTTGCAAGGCAGACACGTTACCTCTAGCGCCACCTCGCCGGCCCCGCTCCAGCATTTTAAATATTAAATGTAGTATAAAAATCATACATTCTTTTTTTTATGTTGTAACAATACAGCAATAAAAAACCACAGCACAAATAAACATCTCCCCTCAAGTTTCCCCCAAGAAAGCATTAGACCAGAAGTTTTAGGCAAAGCATGGGAAAAGCTTTTGCATTTGGAGACATTCCTGCCTGCAACCTAGGGTCTTGGGGCTGTGAAGGCTATAGAACGTTCCTGGGTTTGCTTTCTGTCTCCTTTCCTTCCTGTTCATGCAATAATAATAATATAATAATATAATAATAACAACAATAACCAGTTAGCCTGTGTCTCGCCTTGAGCCTACCCTAAGCTCCCAGCTAAACGGCCACCTCTGAGCAAGTCTAGTTCCACTTCAGAATTGGAGAGACTCACTCAGTTCCAGGAGGGTGAGTGGCAAGAGGGACCGTGGGCATAGCTTAATGATCGGAAGATCATTAATTCATTAATCATTAATTATTCATTAATGATTAATGATTAATCATTCATCCAATTCTTCCCCATCTTGGAAACCTGTTGTGAGAGTTCCTGAGTCCAGAGGAGCCTGCAAGGGGGTTTTGTGGGGGTGGAGAGCTGCCTAATATCCCCCCAAGAGTATGTGGGATGTCAGGAAGTTGTAGTGTCTCTGTGGGCAGCTCACAGGGGATGCCGGATGGCTGGGAAAGGTGTGGAAGGAGCAAGGGAGATCGGGCCCAGCATTCACCTGTATGGAGAAGCAGTCCCCCAGGACAAGTAATCGGTGGGTCTGGGAGCTGGACGGGGCACGATGGGCTGTTCCACAGCTGCCACTTCACCCGAGTAGGACTTGAGCAGGGAAACGTTCTTATTGGCCAGCATGGCTCGCTCATTCCTGCGGAACTTGGCCCTTCGGTTCTGAAACCACACCTGAAGAGCAAGCAAAGATGCAAGGAGGCACGATAAGCTCCCAGAAGGGCATTTCCCAGAAGGAAACCATATCTGAGTGAACAGTGTTATCTGGAGCTCAGGTCAGTGAGAGAGGAATGGGGACCTCCTTGTTCTTGGGGAAGGTGGCCCTGAAAAAGAAAGGATTTTTTTTGAGGGGGCTTTCCCAGCTAACCACTTTGAGAAGAGGCAGAAACACAATCTGGGCCCACCCAGAAGTTATCTTAGCCAAGTACCTCTTCCTGGGTGCTCTTGATACTCACTGGGAGATCCAGAGAATGTCCCCTCCCTCCCCAAAGTGGACCCTGCAGTCGGGATACAAGGACACAGATGTGGAGGAAGGGAAGGGGCACCCATAGAAATTCAAGGAGAAGGGTCTGCTGTGAATTCAGCAACCCTGAGGTGTCCTCCATGTCCTCGGGAATCTTTGGTATGTTCTAGGATACATCTCAGGGAAAATCGGGAGCCAGGATTTCCCCCACTGGCCCTGCCCTGGGTGTCTATCTTTTGAGGTGGAACCCCAGATTTCCAGGAGTTGAGCAAAAGGCAGATTTCAAGGGAAGCCATGAGCAGGAGTGCATTTTTCTGTAGTGGTAAAATCCTGGGCTGCCTCTTGTGGTAATCGCCCATCTAGTTATGCTCCTGGGACTTGGAGAAGTACCTCATAGGACACACCTATGGCCAGGGCTTGGGGGTTCTGCATCAGGGCTGAGCAAACAAGGAGAGGCCAATGTTGACAGTCCCAGGCAGCCCAGGATATTACCACTACAGAAAAAGATAGACACCCAGGGCAGGGGCAGTGGGGGAAACCCTGGCTCCCGATTTTCCCTGAGATGTATCCTAGAACAATCCAAAGTGACCTGGCTCTCTCTCTCTCTCTCTCTCTCTCTCTCTCTCTCTCTCTCTCTCTCTCTCTCTCTCTCTCTCTCTCGCTCGCTCGCTCTCGCTCTCCTTTTACTTTATTTTGATTTTGTTTGTTTGGGGGCCATACCCAGCTGTGCTGAGAGGTTCCTCCTGGTTTTGCGTTCAGAAATTACTCCTGGCAGGCTTGGGGGACCCTATGGTATGCCGTCTGGGGATTGAACCTGGGTTGACCACGTACCAGGCAAACGCCCTACCTACTGTGCTATCCCTACACCTCTATTTTATTTTATTATTTTTAATTGCATTGCTTTTGAAAACTTTGGAAAGTTCTGTGGGTGTCCATGGTCTAACCTCATGCATCTGTGTCACTGTACCCCCACCAGCAGTCTGATTCCATCTGTCACTCCTCAGTGGACCCTTTCACCCCCTTCACTTGTTCCCTCCACTCCCTGCTCTTGGTCTGAGAATGTGTATGGGGCCGGATTGTTTCACTCTCTTCTTCCTGTGTGTTTCCCACAGTCCTCATCCGTGAGAGCTCATGTGTATAGAGTGTTTAATTCATGCTGGAGTTCAAAAGGGTATGGTCTTGAGCTGGGGCACTGCTTCCATCTTTGTCTCTCCAGCCTCAACACTAAGGTGATGGAAGTGCAGAGCAGGTCATCCTGCTCGTCCATCACATAAATACATGGATTTCATTGGGTGGGAAGTGATTAAAGCCTCACCACAGGAAGCGGTACCAGCTGGGAGGACAAGAAGGGTCCCACACCATCTGGTTACCTGCACTCTGGCTTCTGTGAGGTTGACTCGGCGGGCAAGATCCTCGCGCACGAAGGCGTCAGGGTAGTGTGTCCTCTCGAAGACCCGCTCCAGTGCCTGCAGCTGGCTGCTGTTGAACGTGGTCCTGTTCCGCCGCTGCTTCCTCTTCTTCTTATCCTCCGAGTTGAGCTGATCATCTGGAAGGGGAAAAGGCATGACCAGGAGACATAGATGTGAGTTACACTTCTTAACACCTGGTTCTTTTGGCACCTTGTGCCCCTCTTTTCATCCCTGGAGCCCCCTTCCCTCTCCTATCCTTGGCCCTTCTGACACTTTGGCAACTTCTCAAGTTGGGGCCCACTTGAAGCTCACAGAGTTTGCTCAGGACTCTTGGCAGCTTAGAGGGGCTGACTTTACTCCTGCTACACAAATGTCTGCAGAAACAAAGCAAATCCAAACAAAACCTCTTGCTTCTATTCCTTTGGGTGCCCTGAAGAGGCATAGGGAGGTGGGTGTGAGGCTGCACAATGCTGTGGAGAGTGAAGGTAATTTTGAACCATCTCCAGAAAATCCTTCCCACCCCCACTTTCATCTAGCCCCCTATTTGTTTTCCTTCCTACAGCAAACTCCTTTCTCTGGAATCACCCCCCAAGTCATCTGCCTCTCTCCTCTGGGGCGCTAAACTCGAATCAAGCCAGAGACCAGCTCTTGACTTGTTCTTTGCACTGCCCCACCAAATCCACCAGCCCAAGCTTCGTCCCTCTGGGACACTTTGGACTCTTTACCCTAGTCCCAAAGCCCATCCACTCCCCAGGGACAGCAGAGAACCACCCTTTGCTCCTGTACAGGAGTAAGTAGTTCCTGCTTCCTGGAGAAGATGCTTGCTTTAAACCAATGCAAACATCCACCCAGAGCACATGGAGGGAGAAAAAAGACATGCAGAGATCAGAATCTGGCAGATGTCCTTCCTGAGGCGAGCCTGATGGGGAGAGACAACCACCAGCTGGGCCCTCACCCAGCTACCCTGCCCTGCTCTCTAGTCCCTTACTAGTTCCTGCCCTTCTTGTGAACAGACACCTTGGAGCCCTGCCCAGGTTCTTGGGGGGCCTGCAGTGATGTTTGTGTTTTTCTAGGATTCAAGCCTTGGGGCTGGGGGAGAGCCTGTCACACCAAGAAGAGGTATTACAGGGAACAAATCTCATGCAGGAAAAGTATCTTTGTCTCTCACAAGAAGACAAGACAATTCCTGGAGAAGGTGGGTGTGAGACTGAGTCCAGCCACATGCTGAGATCCCAAAGCAAGCAGGATCCTCCCAAGAGTGACAGTCTCAAGTTGTTTTTACTATGGGACCATCTTATTTCTTGGTAGGGGACAGGTCTCTAAAGTGGTATAGAGAGCTGCTTTGGCCCTGCAATGCCGGGGACATACTCATCACCCCAGCTAGTGTTCTCCTGACTCCTGGGTGTGTTTCTTTTTCTTAGTTTTTTTTTTTTTTTTAGTTTTTTTTTTGGGGGGGGTCACACCCGGCAGCGCTCAGGGGTTACTCCTGGCTCTACGCTCAGAAATCACTCCTGGCAGGCTCAGGGGACCATATGGGATGCCAGGAGTCGAACCACTGTCCTTTAACATGCAAGGCAAACGCCTTACCTCCATGCTATCTCTCCGGCCCCTTCTTAGTTCTTTTTTAAATTATTTATTTATTTAAGCACCATTGTTACAGAAATGTTCATAGTTAGGTATCAGTAATAGAATGTATACCACCCTTCACCAGTGCAACTTTCCCACCACCAATGTCTCCTATTTCCTTCCTCATCCCCTGCCTCTCTCTGGGATAGGCATTACGCATCTGTCTCTCACTATTATTGTCATGGTAGTTGTCAGTGCAATTAGTGCTCTGACTGCTTAACCACTCTTTGTGGTAAGCTTCATATCATAGGCTGGTCCTCCTGGCCCTCATCTCTCTTGTCTCTGGATATTATTTCCATACTGTCTTTTATTTTTCTTCAATTCCACAGATGAGTGAGACTGTTCTGTGTCTGTCTCTCTCTGTCTTATTTCACTCAGCATAATAGTTTCCATGTCCATCCATGTATAGGAAAATTTCATGACTTCATTTTTCCTAATGGCTGCATAGTGTCCCACTGTGTAGATGAACCACAGTTTCTTTAGCTACTCATCTGTTGTTGGACACTTGGGTTGTTTCCAGATTCTGGCTATTGTAAATATTGTTGTGATGAACATAGAAGTGCAAAGCGCATTTTTGTATTTGTGTTTTTGTATTCCTAGGGTATATCCCTAGGAGTGGTATAGCTGGATCATATTGGGAGCTCAATTTCCAGTTTTTTGAGTAATATTCATATTGTTTTCCAGAAAGGTTAGACTAGATGGCATTCCCACCAGCAGTGAATGAGAGTTCCTTTCTTTCCACATCTCTGCAGCACTGGTCTTGTTCTTTGTGATGTGTGCCATTATCTGTGGTGTGAGATGATACCTCATTGTTTTGATTTGTATCTCCCTTATAATTAGTTATGTGAAGAATTTTTTTCATATGTCTTTTGGCCATCAGTATTTCTTCTTTGAAGAAATGTCTGTTCATTTCTTCTCCCTATTTTTTGATGTGGTTAGATATTTTTTTCTTGTTGAGTTCTGTCAGTACCTTGCAATCTTAGATATTAACCCCTTATCAAATGAGTATTGTGTGAATTGTTTCTTCCATTCTTTGTGTAACCTTTGTATCCTAATCACTGTTTCCTTTGAGGTACAGAAGCTTCTTAGTCTAAAGTAGTCCCATTTGTTTGTTTTTGCTTCTATTTGATTGGACTGTGGTATTTCCTCTTTGAAGACACCTTTAGTCTCAATGTCATAAAGTGTTTTCCCTATGTTTCTTCTATGTACCTTATAGGTTTAGGTCTTTTTTTTAATTATCTTTATTTAAACGCTGTGATTACAAATATAATTGTACTTGTATGATTACAGTCATGTAAAGAACACCCCCCTTCACCAGTGCAGGATTCCCACCACCAATTTCCCAGATCTACCCACTCCCCACCCCACCCACACCTGTACTCGAGACAGGCTTTCTTTTTCCCTCATTCATTCACATTGTTATGATAGTTTTCAGTGTAGTTATTTCTCTAACTGCACTTATCATTCTATGTGGTGAGCTTCATGTCATTAGCTGCACCTACATGGGAGGATGGGGGGAAGTAAGGGTTGGGATTGAGGCAGTAAAATATTAGAAATGAGCTTTGTAGGGCAGTATCAAGGTCCCAATACAAGATGGATATTATGGATATATAGAATATATGCACACAATAATATCAATATGAAAAAAAGAGAAAAAATTTCCACTGACTGTCCCAATATAAACCAGTGCTAGAACAGCCTACCCTCCTCCCAGAGTGCATTCCCATTAGTGTAGGGAGAGATAGGGGGAAAGCCTGTTGACCCCTATAGAGTCCACCTAGACCAGGAAAGACTGAAGTCCAGGGGAGAAAAACCCTATACCTGGCAAGAGCTGGTCTCCAGAATCAAGGACGAAATCGGAAGCCAGATGTCTGCCCGCCCTCCTCCCCATGCACCTCCCCCCTGGAGTACGGAGGGAGGGGGAAAATGAGGACCACTAAGAGTCCACCTGAACCCACTTCTGGCCATCTGAGCTGGCACCCAGGGAAGGACTGGAGTCAGGGGAAAAAGAAAAGGATGGCTGGGGGCCTGCCATGCCTCCCAGCACTCCCCAGGCTAGGGAGAAAAGCTCTGGTATGGGGCTTCCCCAAACCCTATACCTGGCAAGAGCTGGTCTCCAAAATCAAAGAGGAAACTGGAAGCCAGATGTCTGCCTGCCCTCCTCCCCATGCACCTCCCCCCTGGAGTATGGAGGGAGGGGGGAACCTGAGGACCACTAAGAGTCCACCTGAACCCACTTCTGGCCATCTGGGCTGGCACCCAGGGAAGGCCTGGAGTCAGGGGAAAAAGACAAGGACGGCTGGGGGCCTGCCATGCCTCCCAGCACTCTCCAGGCTAGGGAGAAAGGTTCTGGTAGGTCCTATATCCAAGTTTTTAATCTATTTTAATTTTATCTTCACTTACTTTGAGGATTTTTTCCATCATTTGATAATTTGTTTTAAGGGTCTCTTTTAACATCTCCTGTTGTATGGAGTTGTTATACATCTCATCTTCCAGCTCACAGACACTGTACTCCATAGCTGTTACTCTGTTGATGAGGCTTTCCAGTGAGGTTTATATTTTGCCTACTAAGTTTTTCAGTCCTGTTATTTCAGTGTGAAGTTTTCTCATTTCTACTTCATATTCTCTTGTTTCTTATTTGTAGTTCATTCAGTTTCTTTGAGTTATTTGAACATCCTCCAGATTTTCTCTCTAAAGTCTTTATCAGAGAAGTTACATAGGTGGCCAGTTCTTGTTGGGTCCACAGAGCTACCGTCTTCATTCTCTAAGCATGGTGTTGTTTCCCAATTGGGTCCTTTGCAGTGTGATATTTTCTACGTATTGAGCTAGGGTTCATTGACTAGAGGATATGCAAGCAGCTACAGAGCAAAGCAGCAGTGCTCTTCTTGATGTGCAGGTCTTGCAGGGTCCCTTCTAGGTCCTGGGGTGAGCACTGGGTCCTTGTTGTTGGGTGGCAGGGGAACAGGGGCAGCTCACCATGCTGCTGATGGCACCTTTCACTGATCTCTTCCTGGATGTGTTTCTATCACAATACAATATGTCTCAGCCAAGGTGCATGTGGATGTGTTGGCAGGTGCACACTGTAGGAAAGGGTTACCCCAGGGATCCTCACAGAATGTGCCAAACAGCCTCCTAAATCCAGAATCTGGGCACAGCAGAGTCCAGCTGCATTAACCTGTTTGATTTAAGGCTCTTGTTTTCTAGAGAAATAAAACATTACTGGGAATGCGGAGGGGGCAAGGGGTCCCCTTCATCATGCTATACAGACCCAGACTCCTCATTCAAGTATAAGAAAGGCTATATTTGCACCTTGGGGTTGGTGGGTTTGAGCTGTGAGGGTCCAAGACACAAAGAAAAGCAATTCCAGGAAGGAGGGGCTGGAGGGACCATGTGCCCCAAGCTGGTCCCAGAAGATTCTGTGAGGCTGTGTGTTCCTTGTGTGTCTTCCTCCAAAATCTGGGAGGGAAACAGGCCACGATCTCCAGCAGCATGGATAGTGCTTCTGATTAGATGTTCCCCCACTTTCCTTTCCTACACTCCTACCCTATGAGCTCTGGCTGTGTGTGGAAACACACAGAAAATAATGTAGGTTATATCCAGCCCTGCCCCTCTGTATCCTCTTCTCACCCCTAAAACAAAGTTTGTTTCCTAGGCCAGAAAGCTGGAAAACCAGGATTTTCCTTGCTTGTGGCCAGCCAGTTCCATCCTAGGAACCTCAAGTGGTCTTCTGAGCTAGGATCCCCAGGAGTCATCCCTGATCTCATAGATAAGAATAAGCCCTGAACACCACCCAAACAAACACCATCAGAAAGTCCCCAAATCTGTTTCCTGAAGGATACAAGCTTTCCCCACCATATACTGACTCAGGAACCTAGCACTCAGTGCACATTTTCCAAAAACCATGGCATTGCTCGTTTTTCTAGGCAAGTTCTTTCCCTCCTCAGGACCATCAACTGCTTCTATGGCATATGAGGCACAAGGCCTCCTGGTTAGCACCAAAAAACTGAGATGAGCCCAAGTCTTGTGGAAGAGAAATAGGCCAAGATCATGAGAGCTGCACAGGCCTTGCAGAAAGCAGGGGCTGAGGTGTCTCTTGTCCCTATGATTCATGGTTTCTTCATGGAGCAGATGATCAGGCTGTCCTGGTCTAATGCTTCTGGGTAACCACCTAACCTATGGGGTGCAGGGTAGAGGCCTTTTATGGTGCTGCATTTCCTTCAGGCACATGGAAAAATGAGGGGGGTCCTCTGGTGCCTTAGCACTGTCAGAAATCAGTCCTTATATCCCAATTTCTTCAGAAAAGCAGCTCCAAGTTAAGTCATGAATGCAAACCAGTAGGGACATCTTTGAGCCAGAGATGCTAACATGAATGATAGTTTCAGCACATCTGGGGCAGCACAAAGGTTAGTTCTCTCTTTCAAATTCTCCTGTTCTCTCTCTCTCTCTCTTCTCTCTCTCTCTCTCTCTCTCTCTCTCTCTCTCTCTCTCTCTCTCTCTCTCTCTCTCTCTACCTCCCTCCCTCTCTCTGGATACTGCTTATGGGGAACCCTGAGAGTTCAAACTCCCAGGATTTGGCCAGATGTAATTAAAAGGCAGGGCCAAAAAACAAAACAAAACAAAAAAACCCAACAAAACAACACACACACACATATGAGGCCTAAAATGAAAGCACATGCCAAAATCATATGTCACATCAGGCCAAGTCCCACAGTCTAAGAGCCAATGCCAGGAGAAAAGATGCACCTTCAGTGGTTTGAACCTGTGGTCGCATCAAAGCGGGTGTTTGACCATTGGTGGCCGCATGGCAGGCCCAAGGCCCAGCGAGCTGCCCTCTCATCATTTTATAGGCTTCAGTGTTTTCAAAGGAACTTGGGTGGCATAACAACTACTTACTTTAATGGGATTTGTATGGTTCGGGCCCTGTAACCTTCAGAAAATTGAAGGGGCACATAATCGTCAAAGCCACTAAAGAAAGGGTTCACTCTGAATTAAAAAGTGCTAAAAAAAAAAAAGTGCTGGGATCTGGCCCTGGCAGGCAGCCTGAGCCCCCAGGTTTTCCCCAAGAGCTCCACCTGGAATAAAGGTACTACTATAGCACAGCATCTCTTCACCCCACCACCTACTGCCCAGGGACCCTGTTGAGCCCTGTATGATGGCTACCTTCTGCATTCCAAGAGCTGTGGGAACTCCAGGCCTCTGCTCACAGATAGACACTATCCCACTCCATGTTGCCACTCTTGGATACCAGCACTTTCCCATTTTGGGGATCTTGACTTGGTATGGACTTGTTTGGACTCATTCTATAACTTAGATGATAATGTCTTCTCCAAATTCTTTGGGGAAGAACAGAGTGTGACTTGGCCATTCCTTTGATCCTACATCCTTAGGTGTGTAGCCCCACCAACATTGGTGACCTGGATGAACAACAACAGCAGCCATGGGGGTCCTGCCATTTCTACCTTCTCCTGAGACACCCTATCCCGATCCTCCTCGCCCCATAATAATGCCATTATTGTTTGGGGAAAGAGACCGCCCGGTCCTAACATTTTCCCAAGAAACCCTTGTCTTCCAGGAGGCAAACACTGTGGTGATTATTATTGTTATTATTATTACTAGTTTTAATTATTCTGTTTGGGAGTGTTATGTATGTTTGTGAAATCTGGTGGACACCAGGCTATGGAAGGCACACGGCTTTTTGAGACTTCTCCATGGGTAGTTGTGAAGGAGAGGGGCCTGTTTGGAAACAGATGGGACCATTCCAGAGCTGAAAGAACAATATTAGGGACTGCCTAATATTAGTGCCTGCCTGCTGGAGTGAGGTTGGGAGACCATCCCAGTACCCCCCACTTGCAGGCTCTGCTCGCATCCTTTTCTGCTTTGCGCCAACTGCATATCTTTCTGCCTTTCTACAAAAAACACACATGTCTGGGCCCCCCAACTCTGTCCTGGAATCTCCTGCTCCCTCTTTTAGCCTCAGTTTACCCCTCAGCTTCTGGAGTTCATCCAGCAGAAGGAGGCTTTGCTCAGCCTCTGAAATCTAGCCCCACCCTGCCAAGATGGAGTGAAGCTCTGATACCTAGGGGCCACCCTCGGTGGAATAGGCCCCCATCCTCAGGAGCAGCAGGCCCAGGAATGGCTGAGCACTCACTGGCCTGGCTCTTTTTCAGCCTGTGAGTGCTCAGCTCCCCTCTCAGATAGATTCTTCCCCTAGGTGCTGACCCATCTTTCACTTGGGGAGCAGGTGAGCGCACCTCATTTGCATCAGACTGTTTGGATTCATTAGCCCTTTTAGATCCAATCTGACCAGCTTCTTTCTTTATTCAATAAGGATACAGTTAGGCATCAGGAAAGACAGTACAAGGGTTAAGGCCTTTGCCTTGCATGCACTGACCCTGGTGTGATCCCTTGGACCCAAGATGGTTTCTGAGCACCTCCTGGAATGGTCACTGACATAGAATCAGGAGCACAGCCAGGCCAAAAACCTAACCTGTCCCCCCATCCCTCATCCCTGCCCAAATCAGCCAGTTAGATGGAGATTTCTGCCTGTGAGTCATTCTGATTGCCTGACAAGGGAGCTTGGCCAAGATCTGGCTCACTCATTCCCCTCTATATGATACTGTTTGACCTGTCATCCACCCTGACCCAGAACTAGTCACTTCTCTTTCTGGAGTTTGTGACTATCTTCATACTGATAGAGGCTCATAGGTTCAGGTCATAACAGAGAAAAAGTCAGCAGGAAGGGCTGGTGAAGGCTCTGGACCAAACTACTGGCTCCCCTTTGTGGAAGCATCATGTCCCCAGCTATCGTCGTCCCCCCCCCCCCACCCAGTCCCCTGACTAAGAGGGAATTCATTGGGCCCAGAGTGGAAACTGGTGAGTAATAGGTGATTCGTTATGATTCAGGACAGTCTGGGATGACAGGGGTAGCTGGCAGACGAATCACCGGGCTTAGCCCCAAACAGGAAGAGGCCAGGATGGAGGAATGACCCACACACTGAGGACACCAGGGGACTTTGGAACCACCCCAGAGCCTGCCTCTTTCTGGGCACCTGCTTTGCTGGTGCTTCCTGCTCCATAATGAGCTTTTCCCTTCCATTGCTCTAACTGTTAAACTTATTTACTAACTTGAAAATTAAAATTGAGCTAGAGAGATAGGACAGGGATAAAGTCTCTTGCTTTGCATGTGGCTCACTATCCCAATTGTGTACTCAGCACTGCATACCTTGCCTGGCACAGAGCTGGGAACTGAGTCCCCTAGCACCACCAGGCATGTACCCTCAAACCTTCTAAACTAATAAAACTAAACTACTCTTCAAAGAGGACTTTTGACAGCAATAGGTGGAAGCAAGAGGAAGTTAGGGTGCGGCGTCTTGGGGTTTTGTTCACTATCAAGAGAACATTCACTGCTGTCTGAGTTTCCCTCTATGTCTCTGCATAGGCCTCCAGGTTCTTACTTAGGAGTTGCCCCATTAACATAGAATCTCCTCAGAATAAACCAGATGATCTCAGGCAGAAGCATGAGCTCTGGCATTAAATGGGTGGGAGAGGGGGCTTGATTTTCATTGCTTTGATAAACTTCGAGTTTGCCATCAATTGTTGAAATAGTGTTTGGTAATGAACTTGATCCTTAGTAAATTCTTCCTTAGCTGTAGTTTAGAAATTGGTTTTATCAAACTGAAGAGCGAGTTACCTAAGGGAATCAGGGGTCTGTCACCCATTTTGCTCTTCAGTTGCATTTGGTAGGATCTGCTCCTGCTCTCTGGCCCTTTCTGGATGGACATTGCCTGGGGGGTACTCAGAGTGTCTCCCCTTTACCACTGAGCTTTCTTCTCTACTGCCTATCTCTCCATTTGGGCATGAGTTTGGTTACATGATTGTGAGACTTTTCATCCTGGAGAACCCAGTTTTAACACCAGTCCCAGCTCTGTGAATGCCAAAGGCACATGGGCCCAGAGTGGCCAGACAGTGACCTTCTAGGCCCAAGAGTTGGTACTTCTATGAAAGGGCCTGATACTTCATTGGAGCCCAACCAGAGGACTCAGTGAGGATCTTACACCCCTCCCCATATGTGGAATAATCTGACCTGTAGTCATTTGGGGGATAGAATTTGATCATAAAGTCAGGTTTCTATGATGAGGTGAGGGAGAAATCCAGTGTCTTAAAAACTTGAGTGCCAGGGTTCTTATATTTTTTCTAGACATGGGATCTTAGAATTGGGTTTTAGAGACTGGAAAGATAGCACAGTGGAGAGACTGTTTGCCTTGCATGCAGATGACCCAATTTTGATTGTCAGCATCCCATATGGTTCCATGAGCACCATCAAGAATGACCCCTGAGTGCAGAGCCAGGAGTAACTCCTGAGCACCACTGGGTATGGTCCAAAAAAAACCAAAGTAATCATTAAAATAAGATAAAATTCTTAAAAAAGAGAGAGAGAGAAAAAAAAAAGAATAAGGTTTTTAGGGACCAGAGTAATGGCACAGTGGGAAGGGCATTTGTTTGCACACAGTCAACTCAGATTTGATGCCTGTTACCCTATAGGGTCTTCTGTGCCTGCCAGGTATAATTTCTGAGCACAGAGCCAGAACTTATGCATAACTCTTGAGTACAGCCAGGTGTGGACAACCATCCCCCTCAATGTTAAGAATAGATTTGGGGGTTGGAGAGATAGTAGATCAGGTAAGACATTTGTCTTGGATGTGGTATAATTCCCAGCACTGCATATGACCCCAGAGCACAGCTGGGTATAACCTCCAAAACAAAACAAAAGAAAAGTCTATCTTTGCCCATCTACTTTCTCATTTCTATTACTGGCATTAAACTGTTTCAAATACCTCTTCCTGACTTTGAATTATAACTTTCTCTTCAGATACTAGACCAATGGCTAAACCCATGCCCACAGAGAAGAAATGTGAAAGAGCCTATCTTCAGCAGTTTCAGAACCAAGAGGTCTCACCATGCATTGGCCAGATAGTTTGTGACTTCAGGGATGTAAACTTAGGGTGCCAGAGCTGCAGGACTCTTGACAATGTTTAATATCATTGCTTTTATAACATCATGGATGGACTTTGCAGATCTCAGGGTTATTTTGACAGTACAGAGAGATTCAATTTCCTTTAAATGGTTTTGAAAGAAAAAAAGTCCAGCTTCAGCAGATTTCTAGTCATCGGTAAGAGAGAAGGACAGTGAGCTGCTGTTAGAAATGTTATGATTATAAAATAGATAATTGGGGAGGCCAGAGAGATAGCACAGCGGGAGGGCATTTGCCTTGCATGCAGTGACCCAGGATGGATGGTGGTTCGAATCCCGGCATCTCATATGTTCCCCCATGCCTGCCAGAAGAAATTTTTGAGCTCAGAGCCAGGAGTAACCCCTGAGTGCCACCGGGTGTGACCCCCCTCAAATAGATAATTAGGGGCCAGTACAATAGCACAAATGCCTGCATGTAGTTTATCCAGGTTTTATCCCTAGTATCCCATATGATCCACAGAGTCCATCAGGATTGAATCCTGAGTGCAGAAGCAAACATAACCCCTGAGCATCGCTGGTTATGGCCCAAAGCCTATAAACAAACAAACAAATAAGTAAAACAACATAGATAGTTAAAAGAAGGGGGACAGATTGCTTACAAATGGTTATATTTATGTGTGTGTGCCCACTGCTATTTGTGAGACTCAGCTGAAACTCTTTGCTTTAGTCAAACTGGAATCAGTGCCACAAACATAAAAATAGCAGCAAGTTCCTACAAAGGCCTTGGAGAAATATCACTTACTGTGTTCCCTGGAGATCCATCTACAGTAACCAAGGCCAGGTAGGACACCCTTGTCTCATGCCCGTGGTAGCTGGTGACTCATTTTGCCCATTTCTAGGCAGAAATGCCCAGATAGTTGGTGGCTTATGCCAGTCCAGCACCAGCCCAGCTCAGCTATCAACAGCAACAAACTATTCTAAATGGACATTTCAGGGACTCATCACTGAAGAGAGCATGTGTGGTCCAGGTGGAGTCCAGTTATGCTGATATGGCCAGGCCCTCCGTCAGCAGGGCTGTGAGTCTTGTCTAGTATAGACACAGAAGGAGGGAATGTGGGATGTCTGGGAGGGGCTGAAAGAAGGAGAGTTCCCTGGGGACGATTTGTATTAACTGCACTGGGCTGATGCTTTGATGCCTTTCTCATTAGGATCCAAGTCATAGATGAGCATTTGGAACTGTTTGCAAGATACATTTCAAAGTACGAACAAAAGTCACGCAATTAGTTTTCTAGTTCCCTGTAGAATAGGCTTGGAAAAATCACCTCATCAGGTCCAGTAACAACCTCTGCACCATGGTCCAAGCCAGTTCCTCTTTCCAAAAGGAGAGAATCCAGAAAAACAATGTATTTCTTAGCCTGACAAAAGTCTCACTATTCTGGAATCAGAAAAAGTTTGTGATGTGGAGAGTCACACATGGGGTGCAGACCCCCAAGAAATCTGTTTACTTTCTTGTTTGTCTTCAATAAAGACCAGAATGACATTGTGTTTCTCCAAGAGTATCTTAGATTGGGAGCGTGAGAAGTAGATGGAGTGACAGTAACACTATTTTTCAAAGTCTAGTTTGTTTCCATGGGTCTTTGGAGAATTGGGATGGGTGCTGAGAGGGCTAGTATGCATATGGTTCTGCTAGGGCTCACGGTCTGTGTCCAGGGGCACCCTGCGGAGCAGGCCTCTCTCTTTCCCCCACCCTCCCGGTGGAATGATCTTTGAAACCTGCTTATTTGTGTTGTTGTCAAGACCACAGTTAACCAGAGCCCTGAGATTTTTTTTTTTTGAGCTTAAAGGGAGGAACGAAACATCTGAGAACCCCTTGCCTTTTTTCCCAGCACAGTATAGAGAAAAAGGGATTTCTTTAGTGAGACACCATGTAATTGAAATCCTAGAGCTGGAGGCTTGAGAGGCTCCCAAAGATCATAAAACACCTCCCAGATGCTATTTCATTGCTGTTCAAAAGGTCTCCAGGGTCTCAGGAAAGAACATACAATAGAGTTTCCACAGGAACCATCTTAGGCATTGAATGCAGCTTTTGAAAATGGAGCAAAGTCTCCACTTATTTTCTATTCTTGGGGAGAACAAACTTTAGAAACATTGAGTCAAGGATGGCTGGTATGTCTCTTGTACCATACTCATCTTGTTTTCCTTTCCCAAACTTGCTTAGATGCCCTTATGATCTTGAGCTCTGACTGTACAGTTCTCAGTGCATACCATAAAGCACCTAGTAATGCATCATTTGATCCCCTGCAGAAATTTCTCTGTGTTTTAATCTCAGTGGCTACTCTTATGGGACAAGCTCCTAGGTCCTGGAAGTGACCCCAACTGAAACACACAGGCCCTTCTCCACCTGTCTCTGTCACTATCTTTATGCAAACTTGTCCTCCCTAAGAAATAGTTGATTTAGTAACACATGAAAACCAAAATAGTCCTAAATACCTTTCAGGGCCCTTGTAAAGTCTGAGTATGATGACTTTTCTAAGAGCTCTTTCAGTATTGGGGACATTAAAGCCTCATGGGAGGTTGTCTTAGGTCAACTTTTTAGCTCATTTAGTCATTTTTCCCTCCACTTTCCAGGATCAAATGTGAGATCAGGTCCATCTTCCTAAGTGAGTCTTGAATAAATATTTCTTTATTTTTTTTTTTTTTGGATTTTGGGTCACATGCAGTGGTGCTCATGCAGGAGTTACTCCTGGCAGGCTCATGGGACCCTATCAGATGCCAGGGATTGAACCCGAGTTGGCCACATGCAAAGCAAACATCCTCCACACTGTGCTACTGCTCCAGCCCCAAATATATATTTCTTAAGAGTGAGTCTTCACTGTGTGTTTAACATTCACCAAGTAGCATCGCTTGGGATCTTTGCCATCTCAGGTCATTCTACTGTCCTGCGATCATCACCTCATCACTGTCCAGGAAGAAAGAGGCTGAAGGGATGGAGGAGCCTTTCCTGGTGCTGCTTCTCCATGTGTTGTCTCCACAGCTTCTGCCATCCCAGGTCTACAGTGTTCACAGAGTCAGTACGCAGAAGAATGCAGGGCTTGTGAAATGAGATACTAAAATGAGAAGAGCTGAGGCCATAGTGATAGCATAGTGGTAGGGCATTTACCTTGCATGCGGCTGACCCTGGACAGACCTGAGTTCAATCCCAGGCATCCCATTTTTTCCCTCAAGCATACTGGGAGCAATTTCTGAGTGCAGAACCAGGAGTAACCCCTGAGCACTGCCAGGTTTGACCCAAAAACCAATATAAATATATATATTCAAGATTCATTGGGAAGTTGGACCTGACCTCACATTAAAAAAAATAAATAAAATGAGAAGAGCTTCAAGGAAGTGAATGGACAGTTTCTGATATGGTCTTGGGGATCATTTAACCTTTCAGATGGAAAACTGCGCCATCTTCTCAAGGATAAAGAAATCATCTGGGTTTCAATCCATCCAGGGGTTTATCCTTGAGCCACCATGGCAGAACTCACTGGGGCTCAGGAAACTCCCTCAGCACATCCCCCTGATACCTCCAACCTCCAGTTTTCTTTCTCTGAAAGAGCGCCAGTCTCTGTGCCCACAGCCAGAAATTATTTAGTAGGAGAAATAGGGGAAGAAAACATTCCCCCAAGTTTATGCACTCCTGTTCCAAAGTACCAAAAGCACCAGACCAACCCCTCAAACTGTAGCATTTGTGAGGTTATTGAGGAGGTCTGGCTTTACATGATTTATTGAAACAGTTCCCTTACCCCAAGACCTATTCCTATTAGATATGGCCCCCAAGCTGGACCAGAGGGTATGAGAAGTGGCTCATCCCATGGGCACATCTACAGTCTAATCACACCAGACATATTACCAGGTAGGATGTTGGCCATGCACACAACCTTCCCAAGTTCCCTTTCTGGCACCATGATAGAGTACCTAGCATTCTCCTGCATGTACCCAGAGTTGTATGTCAGCATAAATTCCACATAGCATAAGTGGCTTAAATAAGATACATATCTATATATGTGCACATGTGTATAATTTGTAAATGTGTATTCAGACCCATAACACAGCAGATAGGGCTCTTGCTTTGCATTAGGCCAACCTACATTCCATCCCCAGGATCCCATATGGTTTCTGGAGCACTTCCAGGAGTGGTCCCTAAGCATAGAGCCAGGAGTAACCCTGTGTGTTGCCAGGCCTGGCCCCCAAAATAAACAGAAAGAATCATTACCATGGGCTGTAGCCATAGCACAGTGGGGAGAGTGTTTGCCTTGCATGTGGCTGACCCAGGTTCTTGGTCCCCTGAACTCACCAAGAGTAATTTCTGAGTGCAGAGCCAGGAGTAAGCCCTGTGCACTGCTGAAATGACCCCCAAACCAAAAAACTTTATCAATATAAGCCGCATATAGCCAAGATAGTCTTCCACAATACTTGCATGTATGTATGTAATTCATATATGTGATGTGAATATATGATGTTATGTTCATGCATGTGCAGGGGAATCTTTGTGTGTAGGATGTGTGTATGTGAGTACAGGACATGTGAGCATTTGTCACATTCCATGGTGGTTGGGGACCAGTTCAGGGGTAGAAACCCCTCAACTCTCTAGATTGGAGCCTGTTCCTTCCCATCTAGGTCCTGGCGGTCACTTCTAGGTGAACATCCCTAGCCCCTAACCCCTAGCTCCTCCAAAGGTCACCAGTGCTCACATGGGGAGAGTTCAGTGACTGAGCTGAACTCAGCTTCAGGCTTCCCTGTGGACTCCAACAGAAGAGACCATTTTCTCCTGTCAAACTGAGATCCCAAGGTTGGAGAGCATCCGATGCAATGGTCTCCATGCCAATCCCACTTCCTGTCAGCTCAGTTTTATTCAGCTAAGTCCTGACCCCTAGCTCTATCCCAGAGCTCTATCCCAGCTTTCCCAGAGAGCAAGAAATGTAGAAGAGGTCAGGACACGCCAACTCTTTCCCCAACTCTCCTAGGCTCCTTCCATTCTCTCTTCTCCCTTCACATTTGTTCCTTTCCTTTTTTCTTCTTCTTCCATGTCTCTTCCCCTCCCCCTCTCTTCCCTCCTTTCTCCTCCTCTCCCTTCCTCTTCCCAACACCTTTACCCCCTCTCCTGCCATTCTCCTCTCCTTTCCCGTCTCTTCCCTTCTCTTCTCTCCTCCCCTCCTTCCTTTCCCCCTTCCCCTTTCTTCCCCTCCCCTCTCCTTTCGTTTTCCTTCCCCTTTTATCCCTCCCCCCCCCTCTCCCCTTTTCTCTCCTCCTCTCCCTTCCTATACTTTGAATATGGGGCAAATGCTTTCCAACTTGGCCAGTAGAGATGCACCCTGCCTTGGAAGGGTGTGTCACTCTGGAATCTGAGGATCATTTCCAAAGGAATGAGCCCTGAATTCCAAGGGCCCTGCAACACTAGCCCCAGATACCCGGGACAATCCAGACAGAATGAGAAGAGTATCCCTCAGCAGTGTGAAGGCCTCTCTGTGCCTCAGCACCCATCTCTCCAGTCTTCAAACTAAGCAGGGAGATGAGGGCATGTTTGGCCCAGTGGGCTGTCTGTTGTTCCTCTTTTCTGCTAGGCCAGAACCCCACAGCTTTTCCAAGGGCCATACCAGGGGCGGAACCAACTGTCTCTGTCCAATAAAAGGACTTTTCCAGGATGGGCTGGAAGTAAAGCACCATGAGGCCCCTCTTAGAGAGAGGAAGCAGTAAAATTCTCACAGGCAGAAAAGGCATTTTACCACTCAGTAAAAGTTCCTGAAAGTTCCTCCAGTCAGACTGCTCCTCCGCAAAGCCAGGGCAGGTCTATAAAGCAACTATTTCTGGATACTGGACCTCCCTGGCATGAGTGGTGGGTCTCAGAGAGAGCAAGGGGGTCCACTGCCTGGCTGGGCTGAGGACGTGGAAGAAACAGCCGCCAACTTGTTCCTATCTCCGGGGCTTTAATGACAGGAACTGGAGCAGGATCAGAGTTTGGAATGCCTCTGTAGCTCGCAAAGAAACACAGAGGAAGAACAGAATTCTGGGGTGGGAAGGGATGCATTTGGGGGGACAGAAGGAAGGAAGGAGATTGAGACGGTCAGGAATGTCCTCTCATTGACTTTCTGGTGGAACAGGGGCCGTTCTGCATCACTCCAAGCCCAGGCTTGGCTTTCCAGGCAGAAATGGGTCTTCTAAAGCTGCAAGCAGTGCCGTCCCCCACAACTAGCCCCTCTTCTGCTCCCCTGTCCCCAACCTGATCTGGATGACCCAGGAGGAAGCTCGCAGCTGCAGTGTTGGAATCTCAGAGTTTCCCAATTTAGACCGTGGATCTCTACCACCTACTATGGACCAGTGAGGCAACCTACTGTCAGGATCTTCTCATATAAAATGGCATAAAGAGAATTTTCATCCCCCAAAGGGGACAGCTAGTTTGATGGGGCAAATAACTCCAAGGGTCTCAGAGCATAGACTCTAGGACCAAAAAGGCCCAGGTGAAACTTCACCAGAGGTGCCTCTGAGTCATGGCAGCATTTTACTAGATTTGCTGAAGAAATGGACCTCTCTGGACTATGTTTTCTGTCTTGGCAGTGGTCCTAGCAAAGCCAAAGTGAAGGTGCAAGCCCAGGAGCTGAAATGGGGACATCTTGCACCTGGGGCTTGAGGTGCGCTGGCACCTGGAAGGGAAAAATGTGCCTTTATAGGGACCTTTGGGCAAAAAGACTTCAAAGACTCTAGAAAGCTTCAGTTTCTGTCTCCTGGGACACTGGGCAGGTCAAAGGGTGTTGTTGCACTCACTCTTTCTCCTGCCCTCCCCCCCCCCCACACACACACACAGGAGCCCAGTCACTGTTGCCAACACAGACTCATTGTCCCCAATGGTTTTCCTTCTTAGGCAAAACCTCACCTAGGTTTTTTGCTGAGGCCACTTGGCCTTTCTCCCCACTGGCCTTCTGTTTAGACCCAGTTCCCGGGCACACTGTTCCTCCATCCCTCTCTCCACTCAAGCTTTGGTCTAGTTCCAGAGCCTGCTTCTCCTTTGCACTGCACTTCTGAGAATCCCCAATCATGAACTGATCCCACCACCACTGCATCCTACTCTCCCTCCTCCAAGTGGCTAGAAGGACAAAAAAAAAGTCTGATTCCTGAAAACTACTCCCTGGCCAACTCTGGCAGGGCCTCACGATTTGTACCAAGCAAATACTACTTTGCAAGTTATTAATGCTGGTGATTGTTGAAGGGAGTCTGGGGGAGGCGGGAGGAGGGAGATCACAACCCAGCATGAAAGTCAACTGTTATTCTTTCCTGGATCCCTCCAAAGGAAGGCCAGGCTGCCATATGAAATATCCTGTTTCCCAAAGGCTGCCTCCCAACTTGGGAGAGACAGGAAATGACATCAGTGCCGAATTGGGTCACACTGACCCTAAGGTGTACCCTATGACAGCACTTGCCCCCCTCCTACTGACCCCACCTCCTTAATCACATTTGCATGCTGTCTCCACTCTTTATATTCAGAGTTCGAACCTTTCTGCAGCAAATTTGATTTTGCAAGTCATTTATCAATGCTAACGTGGCCCTTCTCACCCTCGTTCCTTTGCGGTAGAGCGCTGTGATTAGTAATAATAACAGAACCCTGGAATTTGGCTTTTCTTTGGCTTCTGTCTCCTGGGACCCCTGCAAATGTTCACAGCCTGCACAGTGGTCTCCTGGAATGGCTGAGCCCAGAAAAGGAGGGGCAGAGAATGCTAGGCTGCCTGGAGTGGAACACAGTGAGGACTGGTTGGAACAGAATCAAAATGCCGGTGTTAATATGCCTGACTATTTAGGAAGAATTCCAGGATCACTTAATGATGAAAAGCAATAAGGCTGTCAAAATTTGCCTGGAATATATGTAGGATTAGGCCAGCTCCTAAAATTTCCCAAGGTACCTCAGGGTCAAGGGCTTTCTGCAGAGAGTAAGCCATTTTGATGATATAAAAATTCCATAAGTCCCAGATGCAAAAAAAATGTAAGTGAGGAGGTGTGTGTGGTATGGCATGTGTGTGTGTGTGTGTGTGTGAGAGAGAGAGAGAGAGAGAGAGAGAGAGAGAGAGAGAGAGAGAGAGAGAGAGAGAGAGAGAGAGAGAGAGAGAGAGAGAAAGCTTGCTTCTATGAAGTTGTTTTGACCTATTCTTTCTTGTGAAAAAAGTTTTGCAACGAGGATAAAGTCAACTTGAGAAAAACACTCGAAATAAAAACATCCTTAGCATTCCATCAACTGCACGAAATGCAGCAATTTAGCAATGACAGATGGTTCTAATAGATTCTAGGTAAAGAGTCCTCCTTTCCCTCTGTAAAGTTAGCTACGATGTCTGGTGAAATTGAGTAATGACTCAAGAGGGCAGAGCAGGGAGGAACAGACGGTCTGGTAGAAGGTTCCTTCCTTGATTCCCGGAGCCCTGGATGGCAGCCGTGAAGGCAGCTAGCTGGTGCTGTGCCCTGATGAGGCTACTAAGCAGAGTCTAGAGGACACTGCACCTCACTCGTAGGCTAGTAACAAATATTACTCTTTTACAAACACACCTCTTTGTTTGTACCTCTCTGCTTGACTGCATGAGTTCATTCTACCAGGAACATACCTGGAGATACCATTGCCAGGTCTGTGACAGGCTCTGCCTAAACTGTTGAGCACAAAGCATCATGTCCCTCTCTGGAAAGGCTGCCCTGGGTTCCCCACACACACCCCCAGTTCAACCTTTTTCATTCCCATCTTCTTTGGAGATGGCCTGGACCGAGTCACAAGGCCCTTCTCGCTGTTTTTTTCCACCTTGTCTCACCGGATTCTGTCTCACCATGTGCTTGCCCCCCAGGACCACTTTGCAGTTTTATAAAAATCATGTGCTTCTTGGCATAAATTTCTTGTCACAAAAGTAACTATTAAATTCACAAGCCTCCCGCCTTCCACCCACAAGCCTCCCACGTAGGAAGCCTGAACTTGATCTCAGTACTGGGGGACAAAAAGGTTTCAGTCTTTTCAGCGACTCTGTTCCTCTGTCACTTCCATGTTTGGTGGGTTCCTTCTTCCTAAAACACTAATTCACCCAATTGTATGTATCCCACATTGTATTATACACTGTACCAGGCTTCATATGTCACACTGAATTCATAGCAGCTTAATCTCTCCCCCCAAAAATCAGAAAGGTCTTCAGCGATATCTGAGAGCAAACAAATAATAGCATCAGGTATTTTAGAAAGAAAAGAAAAATTAGTTAAAAAAAAAAAAAAAAAGGTCCTACACATTGTTTCTAAGAGGCTGGGAAATGTGAGAAGGAACAGTAGCAGTTTTGGAATAATTAGATCCTAAAGGATTTAGTACAGCTTTAAGCCAATAAATCCTGGGTCATAAACAAAACAAGTCAAATATTTTTCTTTATCTCAGATTATCATTCATTTGGTTTGAGATTTGCAATTGGTTGTCTGTTGCAATAACCAGGTTTTCATTCTATTTAGGATAATTCTTCTTTGCTGCTGCTTATTACTCATTGGACTAGAAGCACCTTTGGATTGATGTTCCTTTTGGATTGGTCCCTTATCTACCTGTCCTCACTCCAAAGGGTGGTCTTTCACCTCCCCAAAAGATCCCCGGATCTTAGGGAGAAACGGCTTTTGGTTTCTTTTCCACAGCTAGTCAAACTACCTGTTAGTATCTTTTGCTAGTAGCAGAAGGTTTATGGTAGAATTTTCCTGAACCCTATTCCCTTCAATCTATATGGATTGTTTCCTGAGTCAGTGTTTGCTCCTGGACCCATGTCTCCCCAATCCCTTGGGATTGGGACATGAGGCTTTCATTTCAGTTGTCAATGACCTTGACAACTGAATTGGAACAACATCATATTGTTGTGGAGCTAAGAATCAAACCAAGGGTAGAGAAAAGTGCAACAGGAACAAAGCTTGGAGAACTCCAGAGTTCATATCAGGTGAATCTGTATCAGGATGATTTGACCAGCCATGGCCAGTGAACTATTTTCAGAAGATAAAATGAGCATGGAGTGTTGCATCCAGAAATAACCCTATTCTATGGAGACTCAACATCTATAGATCTTCTTTAGAGAGAATACACCTCTATTCTTCAAGGTCATATTGTCTTTTCTTTCCTAAAACAATATACTCAGGAAATGGGAGGAAGTTAACTTGAATATCCTTGACTAAAGAAATTTTGGAAGGTCTGATGAGGTAGTGCAGCACTTGCCTTGTACGTGGATCATCAGGTTTTGATCCCTGGCACCCTACTGAGTTCCTCAAGCTTGACAAAAGTATGTACAGAGCCAAGACTAAGTCCTAAAAAACCAGAGCTATAGCACAGCAGGTAGGACATTTGCTTGACATGCAGCCAACCCCCAGGTTCGACCCAGCATCTCATATGGTCTCCCAAGCCTGCCAGGAGTAATTTCTGAGTGCAGAGTCAAGAGTAACAAGGAATGACCAGGTGTGGCCCCCAAAAAACCAAACAAACAAACAAAAAGATAAAGCCTGAGCTCAACTGGGTGTTTTCCCCCAAAAAAAATTTTTGATAGAGAAATTTCTTGATCAATACTATTTTTTCATTGCCCAAGTCACTGACCACAAATCCAAAATGAATTCAAAAAAGGTTAGGTTAGGAGTTCTAAACCCTTAAGTTTGATGTCCTGTGCTCTAGAAGAGAAATATCTAAAATCTAATGATTTTTTTGGGGGGTCACACCCAGCGGTGCTCAGGGGTTACTCCTGGCTGTGTGCTCAGAAATAGCTCCTGGCAGGCACAGGGGACCATATGGGACACCGGGATTCGATCTAACCACCTTTGGTCCTGGATCGGCTGCTTGCAAGGCAAACACCGCTGTGCTATCTCTCCGGGCCCCTAATGATTTTTTTTCAAATGAACTTCTTCAATGAAAGTGCTTTTGAAGGAACCTGAAACCAGGTATGTCCACTTTTGCCTCTCAGGAACACTCAGTTCTGGAGCTACTGCAGACATGGAGCTGAAATGTTGCCTAACCCACACTGAACTTCATTTATTATTATTATTCAACTGACATTTATTTCCTTTAATTTTTTGTTGTTGTTGTTGTTGTTTTGGGTTACACCTGGTGGCACTCAGGAGTTACTCCTGGCAGGCTCAGGGGACCATATGGGATGCCGGGAATCGAACCAGGCTCAGTCCAGAGTTGGCCGCAAATGCCCTACCACTGTGCTATTGCTCTGGATCTCCTTTAGTACTTAGTACGCAAGTTTCTGGAGGAAGAGTTGGCAGGACATTCCCTCGAGTGCAAGGACAATCACCAGGACAAAAATCACAGTGTTTTGAAGAAGCAGAACAATGGATAGATCACTGAGACACTAAAAGCTTTGACTTGTCTCTAAGCACTGTGTGGTTCTTATTC
This sequence comes from Suncus etruscus, assembly GCF_024139225.1. NCBI lineage: Eukaryota > Metazoa > Chordata > Mammalia > Eulipotyphla > Soricidae > Suncus > Suncus etruscus. Next base: position 59,320,324 of record NC_064854.1, on the reverse strand, counting down.
AAAATGCCCTGACATTTAGCCCTCAGCTGCATCAGCTTCTCCCTCACCCCTTGTCTGTCCAGTCTCCCTCTGGTTTCCTTTCCCTCCCCACAAAGTAGGCTCCATCGACACAGAGTGCTTGGCCACTTGACCTTCAACCCCAGAGTCCCCTGAGATCACATATTCATTTTAAGAAATGAGTTCCTCTAGTTACCTAATGTATCCTCAGACTAAATCGGTTCCAGATGTTTACAAATATTTCAAGGAGAGAGTCACACAGTACTTGGGGCTGGTGACCAAAGGCTGACTCCACCTTGTCTGTGAGAATCAGGCCAAAGCACTCACTATTATGAGAGAAAACATACAAGCAAAATAACCTTCCATGGAGCAAGGCCAGCCTTGGTCACCTGTGTCCTCCCCAGAGGTTCTCAATTTGTCAGGGTGGTACTGCCTGCCTCCTGGGGACAAAGAGAGCAAGGAGAGTGGCAGGGTAATGGCCTGGGAGTTATGGTCAGGATCTTGGGCACTACAATTCCTGGGCACCCCCATAGCTCCTTAAAGAAAGAGTGTGGAAAGGCAGATACAAGGTACCTTGGGAATGCCAAGGATTTTCTCTAGCACATTCATGCTCCCCAACAAGTTGTGCCAAATGCTCCCCAGAACTTCAAGTCACAGAGGAAGATTCAAACACACATACTTTGTCTTTGTCTCATGCAGAAGTCTGACTTGAAAAAGCAAATTTCCTAAATGCTTAGTGGCCTCTTTTTTAAAACAAAACAAAACAAACAAAAAACTCAGCCTTAATCTCCCTGAAGTCATGCCTTTTTGCTGCTGATTTTGCTGTTGTTCTCACAGAACTCTGGGTTTCTCCAGAGGCCCAGGTTACTTGGAGCACTCAGAAGGCTTGCTCTTAAGGATGTGAAGTTGCTGTTCTTTCTATCGGACAGAAAGAAGCAAGATGTAACCCCCAGATGCTGGCCCCATATTCCCAAATCCAAGCCAAGCACGGTCCTCCAGGTAGTCTCAGGGAATCACCTGCCTTTTCTCTGGAGTTCATGACACTGGCGGGTGGGAATCATTGTTAAACTGAGCCTGGCCTTGATGCATTCCTGAGATGCTGGGCGATAGGAGGGGTCTTTTCAGGGTAGACCCCAGGAATGAGATACAGTAACTCTGAAACGATCACGTTGGACATGTCAACTGGAGCATTTCAAGGAATCCCAGTGGGGGAAAATCCATATGCAGGCAATTAAGAGGGGTCATGTTTGTTCTGGAAAGTTCCCTCCTGGAATCAGCTTGCCTGAGCCACGTGGGCTGCCCAATTCCTTCTAAAGTGAGCTATCACCTTCCCGCACTGCCTTCCTCAGGTCAGACCCCTGCCCCCCAAGATCCACCAAAGAGGCCCTGTCAGGAATCGCTGACCTCACCCAGGTCCCTCAGGATGCTGGGCCTTCTGACCTTGTCAAAAATCAGGGTTCAGGGCACTCCCTGGCCCAGCCATACTCTTCCTCCAGTTCTGGTGCCTCCATCTGTTCAAACCAGCTCCCCCATTCCTTTGGGCTAGTGTAGAATCCACAGCTGCCCTTTGCCTGCTGAGGGTCCTTCAAGGATGCAGTCCAGGCTGCATACCACCCCCAACAGTCTTTTACCTTCTGCCCACTCACCTCACCCTGTTTTTTAGAAAATAAGAAACTACCTGGAACACAAACAGTAACTTGTTTTTGCACCTTTTGACTAAAAATCTCGATTAGTCATGTGTGTGAATGCGTATATGGGTGTACTTTAATGTGTGTATGTGTGTGTATATGTGTGTATGGGTATACATGTGTGCCTGATATGTGTGACTATGTGTCTGATATGTATGAGTGTATGACGATGCATATGTGTGCATGGTGCTATATGTGTATATATCTTGTATGAGTATTTAAGTATGAATGATCTTGTGTGTATATGTGTGTGTGACATCATGTTAAGTAGAATCATTTTCTGGTGAAGGTACCTAACTGAAAGCTTAGTGGTGGGCATTGGAGGCATATTACTTGTTACAAAGGTATATTACCTGTTACAAAGGCAGAGGGCATGTGGAAGGCACTCCACGTGAAAAGAGAAAAAGAGACCTAAGAAGAGCTAAACAAAGCTTCACAGACATGTGAAAGACTCAAAGCAGGGGAGAAATCTACATTATCTGCAAACTGGCTTTAAGGGTGCATTGAGGATGTAAATGTTTCTGTCCTCAGGCAGAGAGGCAGATTGGGGAGAGTGGAAAGTGGAGGCCACCTTCTTTTTGATGCCTGTCGCTTCCTAGACCTGAGACAAGTGCCCCTTGGCATCAGCCCTGGATTTTCACCAGCCCCAGACAAGTACTCCCAACAGTGCATGAGTACCAACTCTGCAGGGTCTAAACACTCATCCAAGAAGTGCTGTTGAAACCACCTACTATCAACAGTGCCAGACAGACACACAGAGAGACAGACAAGACAAGTACTTTGAAGTAAAGACAAGGGTTTGGGCTGGCAAAGACTCAGAGACTGGAATGTAGGAAGGCACCCCACTTCCTTCCAAGGAAGAAAGAACAGTCCCTAGTATGCAGCCCCTGAGTATGGATCTGCCCCCCAAAATGACAAAACTGGTTCATCTATTGGTTCTGATGCAGAGGAGCTAGGCCGGGGTAAAAAGGCCCAGCAGTCACAAGGGAGCCCACTTGGAAAAAGAATTTGGGGGGTCTTTTTTCTCTTTATCCCTTTTCTGTACAGGTTGGGTACAGACTAGGGGAAGATATTGAGAAAGAACCAGAAAGAAATAGTCCCCATGAAGAAGCCCAGGGCTTAGCAGCACCTGGACCTATGTATCCATGTGAGTGTTTAGACATTGGGCAGAAACACATAGATGCATCACCTGCACCTTTCCAAGAAAGAATCATCTAGAGATAGCCCTGCTAAACCCTCACTGGCCCCCCAAAGTGCATTCTCAGAACCAAGCCTGAAACTTTAGCAACAGGCACCCCATTGCTGTGCCCTGGACCACAAGTAGAGCCCAATCTTACAGCCTGCTGCTGTCACAGAGCCTTGACCATGGTGACCCATTTGCTCCACATTTGCTCCAGGCAGGTCCATCACCAAATGATGCCAGTGGTCTGACTACTGAGGAGGAAAGAGCACTGGGTTCTGTATAGACTGGATTCCTTTCCCAGTCTCTTCAAGGAGCCCCAGGCTGTCTTGAAACTGGAGTGACCAAGATGCTGACCTTGGCCCCCAGGCCACTTCCCTCTCATTGGCCTTCCTGATGCACAGCACAGCCATATTCATCTGAGCTCATGTTCATCTATTTTCAAGGCCATGATTCCAGAGCTGGTCACTTGTCCAACTGAGAACAGAAATTCCCACTCACTCAGCTGATGTGAGGACACATAACTGGGAAAAGAGGGATCTTGTTATATCCAATCCAAGGGTGGCAGGGGAGTGTGCTTCAAACACAGAAGATGAAAGGAACTGGCTGGCCAGGTCCTCAGAGGGGCAGGGAAGCTGTGCTGTGTCTGGGAGAGAGGGGTTCATCTGTTTGGTCTCCTGGTGAGGCTAAGAAGGCTTGACTTCTTGGGTCTTAAGCAAAGCTTACGGTTCTCACCCACATTCTATTCAGTGGCTACAGTGACAGATGGGTATGGAGAGTCAGTGGGACTAGGAAGGGTACATGGCCATTATCAGGGACTTCAGAGCTGAACTCCTGGTTCAGCCATACATAAAAGAATCCCTGGAAATCACCAGGCATTAAATCCCAGAGGCTGGAGCCATAGGACAGCATGGAAGGCACTTGCCTCACAATCTGCTGATCTGGATTTATTTTCTGGCACCACATAGGGTCCCCTGAGCACTGTCAGGAGTGATCTCTGAGCACTGAGCCTGGGATTAGCTCTGAGTACTGCTGAGTATAGCCCACAATCCCCCACAATAAAAAAAAATAGGGCATTCGATCCTAAGTATCAATCAAGAACAGATGTTGGCTCAGTGACATGTGAGAACCACAGATTACAGGGTCTGGGAACAGTCCTCATTCAAGTGAGGTTGACTGGCCCACATCTTACAGACCCAGGATGTAGTTGAGTCTAGGGTAAGGCTCTGACAGAGGTGGAGGGTGCAGGGGCTTGTGCTTTGCATTGGGGGGCAGTAAAGTGTTGGGGTCTTTGTTTATATTATTCCAAACCACCAAACTATGATAGATATGAAGCTGCCAACCACCAAAACGAGGAAATCAAAACCCAGACATCTGACTCAAGTCAACCAATACATCAACTATGGCTGAATATTTAAGTGGGAGTTCATCCCCAACTCCAGAATCTCAGCAGACCCTTAAATCTCAGGGGGCAGAGTTCAGCTTGGCAGGAAAACTCATTCTTATGTTCTGCCTTTTTTTTTTAATCTTTGACCTGATCATGTAGAAACGTTAATTTGTAGTGGTGGAATCAGGCATATAGTTAGGCATATAGTTTTGTGTTGTCCACTATTTTCACAAATGTAGCATCTCTTTGAATTTCATAACCTGAGATATTGGAAGAGACCCATGTTGTTTGGGGGTGTCAGTAATTGGTAAGGTCATGGACAGTCTCCCTGCTTCTAAGTCCATGTTCTCTTGCTAGACATTTTGCATCCACATGCATCTGAGAAGGAGGCAGTGGGAAAAATTGCATCTGCAGGAGACAAAGATCAGAATTACATCACAGTAGCTCACAATGTCTCCAAGTAGGAGCCAGAGTAATATAGTACAATGGGGAGGGCTGCTGAACCAGGTTCAAGCAGGGTTCCTGGAGCACCACCAGGAGTGATTCCTGAGTGCATAGCCAGGAGTAAGTCCAAGGCATCATTGCTGGGTGTGGCTTTAAAAACAACCAAAATTTTCTCCGGGTCACTGTTTTCATACCCGTAAAGTAAAAATAGTTGTGTTCTTCCTGCCTCTCAGGAAGGACTAGTTTTATAAAGTACATTTGCCCAGATCAAAGTTCTTAAGAGACTGGGAAACTGCTTTCATATTTTTCACTCTGCCCTCAGTGTCCAAAGATGAATCCTTGAAAACAGCGAAAGACTTGAGTTTAGATATGATGCCAGGGAAGAGAATAGAATAAGCCAGTCATCTGAGTATATCCATCCAGGTTAAGCTATTGGACTTTAAGATCCACCCCACCCCAAACACAGCTGTAATTCTCTACTGGTTTAAGGTAGTTGCCCTGAAATTCCAAATTCCAATGCTTGCAGAAAACAGATCCTCTCATGGCCCTGAGAAATGAGAATGTCCAGAATAAAGTAGTACTAGGGTGGGTGGGGGGTGGGGACACATATAAACTGAATGTGCACCCCCTATATTCTGAGGCCAAGTGATCACAATGGGAAAATCTCTTTCCCTACAAGGAGGGGGGAGCTGGGACAGGGTGCCTCCAGTTCAACATGCAACAATATTGTTTTCTGTTTCTCTTGTCAGAGGGGGATTGTGTCTTTGAAATATGTGCCTCCAAACAGCAGGTTTCAGTCCCTTGATTAATGAACCAAATTACATTTTATTTCTTAAATGTGTTGGGGATTCATCTTGCGGTCTCCTCTCGAAGTGTCTCCTCTAGGCACATCTGGTTCTAAGCAGGACCCTCTGGGTGGTTCCTCGCTGTCCTCCCTTGCAAAGAGACATCGTGACAGGAAGGCAGGAACCATTCTTTACAGGGCCAGTGTAGTCCTCTAACCCTCAGAAGTGATGGCAACTTTCTCCACTGAGCCCTTGCTCGGATGGAGTAAGAAAGACTCAGTCTCCAGGGAGCTCTGATCCATGATTTTCAGTGTTGGTTCTGCAGGGATGACTAGTCAATACTTTCCACAAAGCAAATATTAGCTCAGTTCATCAGCCCCCTGGCCTGGGAGTTGATTTCTAATTATATGTCACAGTGTTCAAGGAACACTTTACATAAGGGTGGAGGGGTCACTGATTTATCTCTCAAGAGAAATGCATTATTTTGGGATTCTTAGAAGTTCTTCCCCTGCCCAAATATTCTACAAGATCATCACTCTACTTGGCAGAGCAAAATAATTGTCACTTTTTTAAGAACAAATTTAGGAGCCTGATACATTTCACAGGCATGACTCAAATGCCGGGAGATTATGATGATGGGGAATGCCTGTCCTTTTGGGGGTATTTTTTGCACCCTTTCATCTGAGGCTTCTCTTTATCAAGCCATGTAAAAACTCAAACTTGAGTAGTAGTTTGCTAACAGCAGGCTTCGGAGTGTCCTGATGACATTAGTCCTGCTTTTTCAGTCTCCCCAGAAGACATGTTTAGGAAAATATTGGGGAACAGACTTTGAAGGACCCTCCAGAAGTGGCACAGCAGTGATGTCACAGCCCACCTCACCCCTAGCTCTGGGGCACTTTGGTTTAATGGGTGTTTTTTTTCCCCCATGGAAACAAAGTAAGTTATGCATTTTGTGTGTTCCCTTCATTTGGGGGAGAACCAGTTTTTTGTTTTGTTTTGTTTTGGGGCTACACCTGATGACCCTCACCTAGCTATGCATTCAGAAATCACTCCTGGTTTGTGGGACCATATGGGATGCCAGGGATTAAACTCAGGCCTGTCGTTGGTCAGCCGCGTGCAAGGCAAATGCCCTACCACTGTGGATTAGAAATTCTTTTGGTGATTATAGACATAACAGAAACCAATAGTATTCACACAAAAGGGGGGGGCTTTTAGGGGCTATACTCAGCAGAGTTTAGGGCTCATTTGTGGCTCTGTGTTCAGGGATTATTACTCCTGGCAGGTTCAGGGGACCTTATGGGATGCTGGGGATTAAATCCAGTGGGCTATGTGCAAGGCAAGTACCCTGCCCACTGTGCCTCTGTCCCCCACCCAATCTCTAAACCTAAGAGAACACACAAGGTAAATAAACAACAACATGAGATTTTGAAAATAACTCATCAATGCTTAGAGAGGTGCTGAGGGCTTGTAGAGCGGGAGGGGGGAGAAGCCTGTGTGGTGAGGAAGAAGCAGGCTGGTAACAGAGCCTGCAAACAGCAGCAGCTGGTTTGCAGGGCTACCTAGGGTGAGGGCCTCTGGGCTCCCAAGTCAGAGAAACAGAAAGTGGCCAGAGAAACAGTTTGGTTCTCTGTGTGTGGAAATACAGTCAGTGAAAAGGTGATTTATAAATAAACAAAATTTTAAGGGTATTGACATAAAAATGAATGAAGATGTCAGTGTGAGTTGGAAAAGAGAGTCAGGGTTTGGTAAAATGAGTAGGCTTTCAGTCATTCATTCATTCTGTGGATGTTCTTGAAGCATCATTTAGGGCCTCCTTGTCCATCGCCTGAACCCAGAGGAGGACATGTGTGACCCAGCAGAGGACACGGGCAGGTGGAGAAAGTCTTGATTCTTTAGGAAGTTGGTTACACCACTGACCCCTACACATGTACACATACACACACACACACACACACACACACACACACACACACACACACACACGCATGCACGCATCATAAAGAATTTTCAAAGGAACAAAGCTGCAAGTGATTTTAGAAGGCAAATTTGTACTCTGGAGATGGACTCGGCAAAAAGTAAGGCATAAGAGAAAGCGGGGGAGCTTGGCACCCACAGATTGTGATCCAAGCAAACAGGAGGGAAAGTTTGATGCAGACAGGGTTAAGGATAGGATGTTCTGGGAGCCATGTCTGGTTGTGTTGGAGGTGATGAATATCAGTGAGCTCCAGGTCCTGTCTCCTTAGTTCTGCCACTACCAGGTCTTGGGCCTCTAGAGCTATAGATGCAGAGTGAACCAGGCCAGAGAATGATGAGAACAGCGAACAGTGTGGCAAGGGGAGGAAACTGTGGATTGCAACTGGATCACAAAGGAGGCTCAATCCCATAGATGCCTCGCTCTTCAGCTCCTTTACACAACCTGATGGCTGTGCCTGGAGCAGATGGCAAAGTATGAAACACCCCAACTTTGCCCATCAGCAGGCTGATTAAGCTTAGCATATCCTGGCTCTAAGTTGATGGAGCTGGCTTCCCTACTCTTTAATTAGTTGTGTATCAAGCTTCTCCCAGAAAATGTGTCCTGCCCTCACTGACGCTTCCAACAGGAGCAGGGCACTGTGTGGTAACCTGTTCAGCTGGGCACTGTGCTCACCTGTTCAGCGAAACACTGTGCTTACTTGCTCATCCCTAATTATGCACCAGCCGCCCAAACTGTACCTGTGGGGACTGAACACTCAGCTCCCAGACCAGATGGGGCTCCCCATTGGTTTCACTTGCCCAGGTGGCTGGGACTCCATTTCTTTTGTGGTTCTGGGATGGGGCTGGATTTCTCTTGGACTCCTACCTGCTGCCTCCACATCAGTTTAGGAGGAAGGAGAGGGAGCATATGGCCTGTTAAGCAGACCATGCAGTGTCAGTGCACTCACTAGAATTAACCCTCAACCACCCTCCACTGTCCTGGGAACTTGGATCCCAAAGAGATCTGAACTCAGGGTCCACCTCTTGGGCACAAAGATCCCCAACTGGCTATCCTATGAGTACAAGAGGGATCTTTCAAATCAGAGCTCTCCTGTGGGTAAACTCCAGAGATCATACTCAGCACCCTATTCTCTCCTGTCTGCTCCCTCTCTTGAAATAACTGGGGTTCCTTTGTAAAAAAAAAAAAAGTATCCATTGCTTCTTCCCCAGGAAGCCCAGACTCTGGCTCTAAGTGCCTAGGATGGACCCACTTCCCCTTTCGGAAGCCTGCTTCTCCAGAACCCATCATCACCTTCCTTTGAAAGGAGAGGAAGTCTGTCTGTAGGGCGTGGGGTCCCCCAATACTCCCATCCCTGTTCTAAAGCACCCCGGGATCCATGGATGTAGGTCCTAGCCTGCCTCAGCCTGATTTCATTCATCTTGCCCTATGTGGGTCTTGAACCTGGTTCTTTCTTCCTCCCTAGATTTGGGTTTCTTCAATGCCCTCCAGGGTCTGGGAGAAAGGTACCTGCTTTGGGAGAGGGGAGCAAGGAGGCAGTCCCTGAGCCCTTAGAGGAAAGCAGCTGTGGGCCAAGAATAGGGTTGGAGATGTCTGGATCCCTACTCCTAACAGAGACAGGGAACATTAAAATCCTGGTCTTGGGTCTCGAAACTGCAAACTGAAGCACCAGCATAATTTCTCCCCAGCTGTGCACATACCACCCCAAATAGTGACTGTGTTCTTGCAGCAAACTCAGACTCTCTCCTCCCTTCCTAAGAAGTGGTTTTTAAGAAGCCTCACCAACTAGGTTCCTACCAGAGAACCCAAGTCTTCTCCCCTTCTCAACACAAAGCCAGGCCCCCTATTTAAGTACCTTTTCTAAATTCACTTCTCATTTGCAGCTCATACTGGGGAAATTGGTACAAATACAAATAAGCTCCTGAGTGCTTAGAAATGAGTCCTCCCTCATTTGGGGGGATATGGAGGGCAGGGACATCTGATTCCCAGGAAGACCCACTTCTGAGCTCCGCTCGGGCCCCTGTCCCCATGTTTGAGAACAGGGAACACTAGGAGCCTTAATATTCGATGTCACTTGAGTATGACAAGGTTTCTTTCACAAAACGTCCTTCTCTTAACCCACCCTTTCTGCCTCTTCCAGCAGAGCCAGTCAGCTCCATCAGAGCAGTAACGGCTCCCAAACACACACACACACACACACACACACACACACACACACACACACACACACACACAATCTGTGATTGTTTTACTCCGAAAATCCATTATTCTCCGTCCGACAGCTACTCCAGGCAGCCACTCCAGCTAGACAAACCACCATGCCCAAAACCTCCTATAATATTAATCTCTGCTAATCTCCGCAGAAGCCCTGGGTTCCAACAGCTCCATGCTGGAAAACCAGTCTGTTGACCACCCCAAACAGGGAAGTCATCGCTCCCAACACTCCACCCCCAGTTGTCTTCCCTGGATTCCCTATCGCAACACTCAGAGGCTTAAAGAAAAACTGCGTTTTGGGACAAAGAGGCTAGGGCAGGGTGTAGATGCGCTGTGACCATTAGAGATGGTGGTCTAGATGGAGGAGTCCTTAACAGGCCCCAGGAGCTTTTTGATTTGACAAGATTACAAATTCTTGGGCCCGGCCCGGAGAGATAGGACAGCGGTGTTTGCCTTGCAAGCAGCTGGTCCAGGACCTAAGGTGGTTGGTTCCAATCCCGGTGTCCCATATGGTCCCCCGTGGCTGCCAGGGGCTATTTCTGAGCAGACAGCCAGGAGTTACCCCTGAGCACCGCCGGGTGTGGCCCAAAAACCAAAAAAAAAAAAAAAAAAGATTACAAATTCTTCCCTCAATAAATTATTTCCTCAGGAACCTCCAGCACATTCTTTTCCGTGTGCCCTTGTGAGCCGAAAAGGGGAGTCTGCGAACGGAGCTCGGACTTTAGAGAATTAAAACGGACTCCGAAAAAGAGAGGACAGCCTGGCCCCAGGGCTAGTGCTTTCAGGTAGTTCTGAGAAGACTGGACATCAACTAGCCATGTTGAGAATCAGCTCTTTAGACAAACATTTCCCAGAGTGCCTAATCGCTTCGGGAACCTCGGGGCAACGCACACAGCTGGGATCTGCGGATCCATTTTACAAGCAGTTCGGATGAAAGAACTAAGGATCTTCTCAGCAGTTTAATTTTTCTTTGCGGAAAGAGGATGAGATTAAAATAAAAATAACATGCCCCCCCCATCCAATAAAGCAAAATGCAATCTCATCACTGTCTTTTACAAATTTTCCCTTGGCTGATAAAACTCGCACCTCTTATGATTCCTGTTGACCCTTATCTCCTGACAGGGTGAAAAATGAGTGCTTTTTCCCAGAGCTCAGGAAAGGTGGTATGGCCTGAAATGGAGTGAGGGCAGATTTGAAATACCCAGAACTGAACCCAAGGGAACATCCCCCTCTCCAAGATCTACAGGATCTCGATCTTGGGATTTAAGCAGGGAGGTCTGATAAGGAATGATACCGGGTACAGCAAGATAGAAGCAAAGAATCCTTAAACAAATGCAGCTTCTAAAATAACAATCAAAGCAGTCTGGGTTTTTAAGCAGTAGATGCCATTTAAAAACAAAAAAGGGGAGTCAGCGAGGACCTGCGGGACCTTCACAATCCATATCTGAGTGGGTCCGGGACCAAGGACCTGGAAGGCCGAGCCATTCTTGAAGTTGCGTCAAGTTTTATTTTGTTCGTTTTCCACGGTTTGTTTGGGAGAGGACCGGGTCAGCTGGATGTCGCCCACTTATTTATTAACCTGCAGAGAAGCCTTTGGAAAGTGAAGGGCCTCAGCGATGCCTCTAGGGTCCTTCGCACAGCCTGGTGTGTGTGCGGAAGTCCCTGGAGGAGCTCTGGGCCATTGGGATTTGTGGGTCCATAAACCCTGAAACTATCTCTGAAGCTGACAGGGATCTGTAGCCTAGGAAGTATTGGGGCATCACCCAACCCCTCTGGACACAGCATCACTGTCTGCCTGGAGCTAAAATTTTCGGCAAAGCAGTTGAGTCTGAGACTGAGTTTTTTCCCCAAATTGTGTGTGCAAGGTGTGTGCGGATGCACCCAGCCCCCCACTCCACTCCCCTAAATGAAAAGGTAAACCTCTTCCCAGCGACCTTGACTTTCTACTTTGGGGGCTCTATAACCTCTCTTGACCATGAATTTCAAGGCCTTTTTAAAAAAGCAAACTATACGGCGGGTGGGGGGAATGGAGCGCAGGCTTTGCGTGTCCCTGAGCACCTTTGGGGAGGAATTCCCTTGGGACCTGAGCCGCGGTCGCCCTGGGCGAAACCAGATTTTGCCTAAAAAGAAAATGAAAGAGAAGCAAAGGAGAAGGGGTAAGAGGGAGAAGGGAGAGGGAAAGGCAAGTTTAGGCTCCCTCCCTAGTGCCCTGGGCTAGGCTGTGGCTTGAGTCCCGGGTCCCTAGAGCTTCCAGGATTCTGGGTACGTCTGAAGGATGCTGAGTTTCGAGGGGCACACTCCCTGTAGCCGGAGTAAGGCTCCGAACTTGGCGGCCGGTGGGGTAGGCGCGGGAGTCCCTAGTTCCAAGTCTACACCGGCCTTGCCTGGCCCGCTTAAGGAGCAATTGTGTGCGCGCTTAAGCCTCATGAACTTTTTCGTCTACCTTTTTATGGCTACACATGTTTCCAACAAAGGTCTTATTAGGACAATCTGGTTTCACTAATTTAGAGGCTGGGAACGTGAAAGGCGGCGTGTAAAGGGGTGTGTGTGTGTGTGTGTGTGTGTGTGTGTGTGTGTGTGTGTGTGTGTAACTTTGCTGAAGTTCTGATTGAGAAATGACAACAGGGTCACTTCTGCCTCTGTGGTTGGTTCCACCTTCCTTTCTTCCCGATTTTGATTTATTCATCTTTCTCTCTCTGTCTCTCTGTCTCTTTCTCTCCTTTCCCATCCAGCCATGCATTGGGTTTGAAACAGCCACCCCCCACCCCCCACCAAAAAAAAAAACCCGGTTCTTGAAACATTTGAGAAAATCTGGAGAGTTGGGAGAATTGAATAGAGAAGAGATGATTGTGCAGAGGGGGAAAGAGAGTGAATAATAACCCCCTGAAACAGCACCACTGGCCAGGCAAGGACTGGACTTGTAATTTGGAATTGTGGCCTAGCTCAACAGTTACAAGTGTAGACAGAGTCTGCTTATTAATCGTATTCTCCAACGAAACAAGAGAAATTGCTGAGCAAGGTCCTGTTTCTAGAAAGCCGAATCAAAGGTTAAAAAATATTTGTCCACCACACCTAGAAATAAAGTTTTAGTCTGGACTCCCAGCAAGCTATAGTGGGCCGATTCTGGGTTTTTTGCTTTTGTTTTTGGGGCCACACCAGGCAGTACTTAGGGTTTAACCCTATATCTGCTCAGGGATCCCTCCCATGAACCTTGTTTGGAGCCCTGAACTTAGCACGGGTCAGCTCTGTGCAAACCTGATATCTTCCCCGCTGAACCATCTCTCCAACAAGAGGCTGAGACTGGTTCAGAAGCATTCCTCTGCCCTGCTGAACTGGACTTTGAGGAAGCTGATGGTCAAGCTGGGGGTGGAGGTGGGGAAACTGCCTGCCTTTTCTCCCAATGCTCCAAGTGTCAGGGCCTCCTTCGGGGCTCTGCATTCTAGGCACATCTTTTTGCAGCACCACTTGCCTCCACCGTTCAGGGAACACCGTTTTTTGGAAAATGCTGGAGGCTCCTTAACACTGTCCATCAAGACTCCAAAGTTAGTATACCCAAGGGGTAATTCTGGGTGATCTCAACACTTTTCCTCTGGATACTGAGGCCCCATTCCCAGCTGTTCTTTGACCATGTTCCCCAAAGCTGCAAAGGGCAGGGCCAGGTGGCCCTGTGGAGTCCTGGGCCCTTGATGGTCTTCTGAACTGGCTTTCTGCCCCAGGGCCTCCTGACCCCCCAAGCAACCTTGAAAGAGAATAGTCACAGAGTAGAGTGAATCAGGGCTGGGTCTCTGTCTCTGTCTGTCTGTCTCTCTCTCTTTGCCTCAAAAGATTTTTAAAGCCATCAGATTCATCTGCAGCCTGCTCAGTAGGCACTAGTAGTATGAGTCTTGGTAGCCTCCCTCAAGAGGCACCCCACATGGTAAATGGTAAGCATCGAGAATCCCCAGGTGTGTTCCCCCAAACTAAACCAAACCAAACCAACATGTATGGTTTCAGGGACAGGGACATTTCTCTCCATGCGGGCTGAGACCCTGGGGGAACCTCCCAGACCTCACCCAACAGGCTGCTAGCCCGGAATCCAGGGATTCCACCTTCATTCTACTCTTCCTAGTAGATTCCCCTTACCATGGTAAACCCCAGGGTTTTGCACTGGGTTGGGAGTTCTGGGTTAAAGGCTGCAGAGAAAAGCCCAGCATTGAGATGGATTCCCCTCCCCGGGATTCGGGGGGTATATTTTGTTTGTCTAGTTCTTTTCTGGTCTGAGGTGAACTTAGGCTGATTTGAAGTTCCAGGACCCCAAACCCGAAGACAACGCAGCAGCCGCACCAGGCAGCGAGACAAACGGGCCCCTGAAGGCCAGGCGAGAGCTGTGGTCGTGCCCCTGACACTAACTCGTGTCACCTCAGGAAGTGACCGGCCCAGGGCTCCTGGAATGGGACCAGTGACATATGAGCGACAGACAGACCTAGAGAGAGGAGGTATCAGGGCTTCCTCAGATCTGGGGGCCATGAGGGGCCACTTCCAACACTGGCTAATTGTGTAGGATCCTGTAGGCTCTTTTCACCCCTTAAGACAGAGGAGGCTTTGCCTTGACTTTTCCAAGGGCTCCCCAATGGGGTGGCAGGTGGAGGCAGAGCCAGCGGCCACGACTGGGTGCCCCGCGGGAGAGATCGATCGGTCCCTTCGGCAGAGGCTGAGGAGCCGCCTTTGCCTCGCGCCCCAGAGCGGAGCCCGCATCGCAGCCCAGCGCCACTTCACAGCCTGGGAGAACTCCCCAAAACCTGCCCTGGTACCCGGCTCGGCCTGTCTCCCTCGCTGCCTTCGCTTTGCTCCCTTCCCTCCGACTCAGCCCTCCGCCTGGGTGGCCAGCGGCGAGAGGGGCCCGAGTCCCCGAGCCGGCACGCCGGGCCAAGGGTCCTCGTTGGGTGCTCGGCGGAGGCCCCTCTTCCGAGCACCCCCGTTCCTCCTCTTCCTCTTCCTCCTCCGTCCGCGGTCCCAGCCGGGGCCGGGCCACACCCCCAGCCCACCCCGCGCCGGCTGTCACCCCCGCACTCACTGTCCGGCAGCGGCGTGTCGCTGCCGCTGGTCAGCCCCGGCGACTCGAGCAGGCTCCGGCCCGCCTCGCCCACGCTGTCGTCCGCCTGCGCCGCCACCATGTCCCCGGCCTCCTCCAGGTCTAGCAGGTGGCTCACGGAGAAGTTCTTCTTGGCCTGCAGCGTGTCCAGGTTGCCGGGACTGTCCAGGCGGCCGCCCAGCGCCGGCTGCCGCTCCAGAACGTGTCCGTAGCTGGAGGTCATGGTGTCCCCCCGCGATCCCACCCACCCCCTCTTCCCGCTCGAATCAACACCAAACGCCGTGGGCGCGAGGGGGCAAGAGAGAGAAGGGGGAGTGGATTCAGAGAGAGAGAGAGGGAGAAAGAGAGAGAGTCCAAAAAGAGGGCGGGGGACCCACTTTTGCGGGCTCACTCACAGCTTTGCGCACTGGAGGCGCCTTTCCAAGAGCCAAGTCCCCGCGCTCGCGGTCCAGAAAGATAATCCACACCCCCAAAGAAGAAAAGGAAAAAAAAAAAAGTCGCTGTTATAGTTAAGTCAGCGGTGGGGGCTGTGTGCTGGGGGATAGGGAGCTCGACAAAACAAAAACAACAACAACAACAGAAGCAAGCGCACTAAAAATAGGGGAAAGCGGAGTAGGGAAAGGGGAGAAGGGGCAGGAGGGGAGTTAGGCAAATAGAGAAGTGGTTGGAGAGGAGGAATCAAAGTGGGATTTTTTTCTTTTCTGTTTTTGTTGTGTCCTTGCTTTCTTTCTCTCTTTTTCTCTTTCTCTTTATTTCCCTTTTTGGTTCGGGTAAGGTTAAAAAAGTTTCTCCCAGGCAAAAGTTCAAGTACCAACCCAAGACTCGAGCCAGCTTTAAAACATCTTCCAGAATGCGCGTTCCCCGCCCGGCTCCTGCCGTGTCTCAGGAGCGACTAAAGTTTCAGGAGGGGGTGATGGCTTGCAGATGTACAGCGAGCGGGGTTCTCACTTTACTTTTCCTAAGGAGTTAAATAAAAGGGGGGGAGGCCAGGTTGGTGGAGGGGGGCTTCCAGTGCCCGAAGGACGGTCGGAGGGCAGCGGGCCCCGCCTGGCCCTTCTTTTCCCCCTTCTCCGCCGTGCTTGCCCCCTCGGCTCCGCTCCCCGAGCTCCTCTTCCCCTTCTCAGTTGGATCAGAAGTTCTCTGGCACTTCAAAAGGCACACACTGGCTTGCAGAGGCGGCTTTGTATGGAACACCAGAAAATTGGGCCCCCCTGGGATGGCAGATCTCCACTTAATAGGAGCCTGTAATTACGTGGCAAAGCCTTTGTGCTGGCCTGACATTCTACAGACCCCTTTTCCCCATCTCCTTCTTCCTCTTCTCTATACCCAAAACCAGCCTGATTAAGAAAAACCCCTTTTGCCAATGCTTGAGGGGGTGGAGAGAGAGAGAGAGAGAGAGAGAGAGAGAGAGAGAGAGAGAGAGAGAGAGAGAGAGAGAGAGAGAGAGAGAGAGAGAGAGGAGAGAGAGAGGAGAGGAGAGGAGAGGAGAGGAGAGGAGAGGAGAGGAGAGGAGAGGAGAGGAGAGGAGAGGAGAGGAGAGGAGAGGAGAGGAGAGGAGAGGAGAGGAGAGGAGAGGAGAGGAGAGGAGAGGAGAGGAGAGGAGAGGAGAGGAGAGGAGAGGAGAGGAGAGGAGAGGAGAGGAGAGGAGAGGAGAGGAGAGGAGAGGAGAGGAGAGGAGAGGAGAGGAGAGGAAAGGAGAGGAAAGGGAGGATTGGCAGGGCAGGAAGGGCTCCAAGCCCCTATGGACTTTTCCAGCAAAGGTCTAATTATTATTCCCTTGCAATCCTATCCAGGCAGCGACAAAAGATACGTTGGGACTTCACAGTCACTTCAAATGCACAGATTATTTGGCTTCACCATTAACTGCTCCACCAAGTTGGTTTAAGAGTCTGGTGTGTGTGTGTGTGTGTGTGTGTGTGTGTTTTGGGGGAAGGGGAAAGTCTCATTTGCATGTTTGGATAAAAGCTATTGGGGGAAAAATTCTCCAAACTATTGCGATCAAAATGGGGACAAATGTATGTGAATGTGTGTGAATATGAGTGTGTGGCTATGTGTTGAATGTGAGTGTGGGTATGTGAGTGTGAGTACCTGTGTGAGCTCATGTGTGGGTGTATGTTTCATTATTATTGTTATTTTGCTTTTTCTTGGACCACACTCATCGGTGCTCAGAGGTTATTCCTGGCTCTGCCCTTAGAAGTCACTCCTGGCAGGCTCGGGGACCATATGGGACACCCAGGGATCGAACCCAGTCTATCCCTCATAGGCTGCTTCAAGGCAAAGGCCCTACCACAAACTTTCCTGCAGTTCTAACAGTTTGGAGATGTAGGAATGTCTGAGAAAAAGATGGAGGGGAGGGAGAAAAGGTGAATTTGGGGCTGAGCTAGGCTCTCAGACAGTTTCTTCAAAAGAAAGCATTTGAATAGGTGGGGTTCTGGGTGGAAGCCCTTCCTAAGGGGAGGTTCCGAAGATGCTTCCAAGGGATGGAGATGGGGTGAGGTAGAGTGAGAGAGGAAGTCTGAGGTCACTCTGGGGCTCCAAGTGCCAGTGGGATTCCCAGGAAGAATAATGAAATAATTGGGAGAGTCAGTATTTACTTAGTACCTTTGAACGGTGGTCTCCTCATGCCCCCCATAATTCTGTCACCTGTGGCAGTAGCCAAGGAATCTGGGAGTAGTGCCCTGGGTCCTTAGTGGGAAGCTCTGGGGGTGGCAGGACACAAGAGGGACATAACAAAGTTAGACGATGCTCTGTCCTAATGATGCAGCAATGGTTCTGTTTTTCCATGGCCCATTGGTACTTGGCAAGGGCCTCTCAGAGCGCAGTAGCCAAATAGGATGTTCCAGTCAGGAGAGAACATTCCTGTTCTTTGAAAGGTATCCGGGTTGTTAGATTCTCTCTCTTTTCTCCCCCATTTTGCCAGACACTGCTGAGGAGGAATAATCTGAGCAGGGCCTGCTGGGCGGTTTCTGGACTCCCAACAGCCAAAGTAGCCCAGGACTGGCAGCCCAGATCTGGGAAAAGCACATTTGATGCCATCAAAGGGTGCAGATTGGAACCAGATGTGCAGCCTTGCTTGCTCCGTGCATTTAATTAAGGAGCAAGGACTGGGCGAGGGGCCTTTTGTCATCATTAACTGCCCACTCCTCCAACCTAATCCCTGAGCCTCTACCAGGACTGGACCCCCAGCCCCCAACCCCACCCCCCTCCTCTAGCCAGTGCTCTGCCCAGGGAGCCCTGGAAGTGGGGGAAGGGCTTAGTGAAGTTTGCATAGCTGCTATTCTGTGACACAGGGTGAATAGGGTGGGGGCCCCTTGGTCACTCGGAGTTTGCCTGCAGGTTTGAAAGCTTGGCCTGGTAGGCTCCAGTCCCAGACTCTCCTGTTTGCCCTCATCAAAGACAAAGTGGCATTGGCCCAATTATCCTTGAGACAGAGGTCTGTGAGTCCAGCCCCTAGAGACCCAGGGAGAGGGAAACAGAAGCCAGGGCCCCTGGGGGGATCTAGGTAATTATATCAGCACTTCAGCTGGTGCCAAGGACAGATCAACCAGTACCCATTAGTACCAGAATGATTCAGTACCAGTATAATTCAGTACCAGTACCCATCAATATCAGTATCCATTAGTTCCAGGATTCATTGGTACCAGTACCCATCAGTACTAGGAGCACACGGGTCAGTCAGTACTCATCAGTACCTGTCAGGGCCAGCTGAGAGGTCAGGTCCGAAGACTCTAGATTGCTTAATCCTCATCACCAAATGCTTAGGTGACATAGGTGCCCTGTGTCTGTGCCCCCGTAGCAGTGCCTATATGTCTGTGCTAGTGTCCGTGTCTGAGTGTTCATGCCTCTGTATTTATGTGTGCACATGCATGTGTCACAGTGCATGGAAGTTCCCAGGTACCATTTCCTCAAGTGTTTCCAGGTCTCTGAACTTTGCCCCTGCTGCTTAGCTGCACCAGACCCAACCAGCTGGGAACTGCTCTGTTCATCTGGCCTCTTGTGCCCTTGGATGCTCTTGAAGCACTGCAATTTTCTAGAGAACTAGAGACACAAAATTAGTCCAGGCAGTGGGCTGCTGCTGGCATCCATGGCAAGGGGCCTTAGGGACTAGGTGTCCTGCACAATTGCTGTTAGCTTGGTTCTGTAGGGGCCTTGTCTCAGGGGCCATGGTTAATTTCCTTCCTCTGCCTCTTTGCCCTCCGAATGTGGGAGACACCACCTAGGGTCCTTTCCCCTGGACCCACTTGGCTGAGCATGGTACCCTCCAGCTCTATCCCAAAATTGCAAGATTTTCTGCCTCCTTTGTGCTGGGCCATGCTCCATGGTGTAGAATATTTTGATCCACTTATCTGTCCTGGACACCCTGGTTGATTAGGGCCTCAGCTCTCATAAACTGTGCCCCTACAAGTACAAGAGAGCAACAATATTTTTGAGGTAATGTTTTGGTGCTCATGCAACAGAGGCCAAGAAGTGGAGTAACGAATGGAGACTTGACTCAGTAAAGGTTAATCCCATCCTTGATCCTATATATTTTGTCCTCTAGACTCTGACCCAGAGCCTAGGTTCATCTGGGCTCAGCAGACAAAGAGGAGGAAAGGAGAATCAATTCCTGCTGTGTCCCCATTTCTACAGAGTCTCCTAAGACTTGAGCATGTTGATGGGAAAAACTTGACCACAGGAATGGGGTCCAGACAGGTAGCAAGACCAGAAGTTGCCCCTTGTATCCTGCTAGGCAAGTACCTTCAAGAACCTTCCTTCTCATGCTGGATTCTGGGCCCTGCCCCAAACATATGAGTATAGGGCCCAGGTTTCCTGGCTTCCTTTGCCAGCTCCCCAGCTCTGGGTTCTGGAGCTCCATTTCCAGGCTGGGCACAGGTCTGATGGAATCTGCCAGGATGGTCACAGAACCCCTGCCTGATGACTCTTCGTGGGCCAACCTGAAACCCAGAAGGCCCTCTGTCAACCATCCTCTTATTTATAGGGACCCTGAAGAGTGCCATTCTATATGACATCCCATTAGCCAAGCTCAAAAGCCCCCACTTGCTTTCCTTACAAGGGCCCTGCCCAGAATGTCCAAGTTTCCCAACAGGCCTATTCAGTCCTCTGCTCGCCTTTCTTCACTGGTTGAGGCAGCTTACCTCTTCCTATGTCCAGTTATGCATCTGGGCTGAGACTTCTCTTTCCACCCAGCTTTTCTCTTTTTTTTTCCTTCCTTCCTTTCTTTCTTCCTTCCTTCCTTTTCTTCCTTCCTTCCTTACTCCTTCCTTCCCTCCTTCCTTCCTTTCTTCCTCCTTCCTTCCTTCCTCCTTCCTTCCTTCCTTTTCCTTCCTTCCTTCCTTTTCCTTCCTTCCTTCCTTCCTTTTCTTTCTTTCCTTCCTTCCTTCCTTCCTTCCTTCCTTCCTTCCTTTTCTTTCCTTCCTTCCTTCCTTCACTTTCCTTCCTTCCTCCTTCCTTCCTTCCTCCCCTCCCTTCCTCCCTCCCTTCCTTCCTTCCTTCCTTCCTTCCTTCCTTCCTTCCTTCCTTCCTTCCTTCCTTCCTTCCTTCCATCCATTTCTGAATCATCATACACATCTAGATGGATGCACCCCTCCTCCCTTCAAAGGCTATCAAGTGTCATCAACTTCTTTTTTTGTGTGTGTGAATTTTGCTGCCCCTTCATTTGGTGCATATATATATTCATTAGAGTTGTCCTTTTGCTCTAATAAACTCTTAACTGGTTTGTAATGTACATCTCTATCTTTTATTTTAATTATTTTAAATATAGTTATTTATACAATTTGATTACAAACATGATTGTAATTGAGTTTCAGTCACATAAAAAACAACCCCGTTCACCAGTGTAACATTCCCATCACCAATGTTCCAAATCTCCCACCTCTCCCCTCCGCCCTCGGGCCTCTTTTTGAGACAGGCTTTCTACTTCCCTCATTCATTTACATTGTTGTGTTAGTTGTCAGTGTAGGTATTTCTCTAACTGCACTCACCACTCTTTGTGGTGAGCTTCCTATTGTGATTTGGACCTTCCAGCCCTCGCTCGTCTCTATTGTCTCTGATAATTATTACAAAAATGTCTTTTATTTTTCTTAAAACCCATAGATGAGTGATACTATCCTGTGTCTATCTCTTGCCCTCTGACTTATTTCACTCAGCATAATAGATTCCATGTGCATCCATATATAGGAAAATTTAATGACTTCATCTCTCCTGAGGCTGCATAATATTCCATTGTGTATATGTACCACAGTTTCTTTAGCCATTCATCTATTGAAGGGCATCTTGATTGCTTCCAAAGTCTGGCTATTGTAAATGGCACTGCAATGAATATTTTTTAATTGTAGTTTTGTGTTTCTAGGGTATATCCTTAGGAGTGGTATAGTGACTGATCGTATGGGAGCTCAATTTTCAGTTTTTTGAGGCAAATTCAAATATCTTGGAGTCAACTTAACTAAAGACATGAAGGACCTATACAAAGAAAACTATAAAACCCTACTTCAAGAAATAAGAGAGGACACGCAGAAATGGAAACACATTCTCTGCTCATGGATTGGCAGCATTAACATCATTAAAATGGCAATACTCCCCAAAGCATTGTACAGATTTAACGCAATCCCTCTAAAATTACCCACGATATTCTTCAAAGAAGTGGATCAAACACTTCTGAAATTCATTTGGAACAATTAACACCCACGAATAGCTAAAGCAATCCTTGGGGAAAAAGAATATGGGAGGCATTACTTTTTCCAAATTTTAAACTGTATTACAAAGCAATAGTTATCAAAAACAGCATTGGAATAAAGACAGATCTTCAGATCAGTGGAATAGGCTTGAGTACTCAGAGAATCTTCCCGACATAAAATCACTTAATTTTTGATAAAGGGGCAAAAAATCCTAAATGGAGCAAGGAAAGCCCTCTTCAACTAGTGGTTGCTGGCACAACTGGTTAGCAACTTGCAAAAAACGTGAACTCAGACCCCCAGCTAACACCATGTACAAAGGTAAAATCCAAATTGATTAAAGGACCTTGATATCAGACCTGACCTGAAACCTAAGGTATATATAGAACAACATGTAGGTAAAACACTCCATGACATTGAGACTAAAGGCATCTTCAAGGAGGAAACAGCATTTTCCATACAAGCGGAAGCAGAGATAAGCAGATGGGAATATATTAATCTGAGAAGCTTCTGCACCTTAAATCAACTTCTTTACATCTTCCAAAGGATTCCAGGTAAGGAAATGAGCTGAGCAGGGACTGACTTCTACCCCATCAAGTGCCACAGATGTTCCCTTCTTGTTTCTCATCAACAGTCTCTACAGAGGATTCACACCGCTGAGAATTTAACAGCCTGGCTTTTGTTTGTAGAGTCATCCAGAACTGAGGGTTTCCATTGAGTCAATTCATCTAATCTCTTGTGTAGATCCTTCACCTCACCACAGACTCAGAGCCTCCTAGAACCTACTGAATGAGAACAAAGGAAACTTAATGGAAGAGCCGATAAAAAGGAGCTCAAGTACTTTTTTATTATCCATCAGAGAGCAGAAAGAGAAGATTTCAACATTTTGTTTTTGGTTTTGTTTTTATTCTTGGAGCCACCACCTGGTTGTTTCTGACTCTGCACTCAGGAATCACTCCTGACAGTTCTGGAGGACCATATGGGATATGCCAGGGATCTAACCCAGGTGGGCAAATACTCTCCCAGCTGTGCTATCACTGGCACCAATTCCAACGTTCTCAGGGCTCAGATGGCTTTCATCGGGCTTTAGAACAAGAAAAGTAGATAGAAGTCAAGCCAGTGACTGGTGGGAACATGGACTTGGTTTGACATATTTAATATAATCTGTTCTAGGATAAGTGCATATTTCAATCATAGCTGCTTTTATAATCTAGACACATTTGCAGTTTCTCCATGAGACACGGCACTCTTCCTATCAGTCACTGCACCGTTAGAAGAATGCCCTCAGGCCCAGGTCCTTTAGCTCCTCTATTTCTGTGTCATGTTCTGAGAATCCACACACACCCCAGAATGTAAAAATATCCCCATATGCCCTTCAATTTGCTCCTGGCCAAGGGGGAAGATAATCCCGCTAATACTTGTACAAAGAAACTATGGAACACAGCTGATGATGGAATATATATTAAAAAACATTTGAAAGTCATTGCTTGAAAGTCAAACAATATGACTAACATTGGGATAGTTATGAAATATAATTGAAAGTGGCATACACACAGACCTAGGGGGAAAAGAATGACAGATTAATATGTCTGGGTAAGGCTTAGTGATTCATTCCATTATTAATATGTTACATATTTTACTCATATCACCTAAAAGAATGGGTAATTTAAGCTAAAGGGTACTATTTAAGTTGGCTGGTTGTGTGAATAAATTCACTTTACAAATTTCTATTCTTTCAGTGATAGAAATAGCCAGTAAAACAATGTTTTGCCTCCAAAAAGGCAATTGAAAGCATATCCAAAATATAGAATATTCATGAAAAATGAAAAGAACTGAAAATTAGAATTTATTAAAAATAGGTGAATCTAAGCATAATTAAAACTAGAATTATAAAATATTTGATGATTATGGTATCTCCACTGCCAGGGTAAAATATAGAATTATAAAATATTTTGGGAAATTTTATAGACTTTTAGTATATATAGTTGTCTATATAGACAGTCCCAAAACCAAGTACATGGAATCCTTCAATTTTGAAGTGAGGGACTAAAGTGGTGCCATGAAAAATAACTTGTAAAATGTTTCCTATGGATTTTTTAGTTTCTCTTTGCCTCATTTGTTCTTGACCTACTATTTGAGTGAATATGAACTTGTTTTTATTCACTAAAGGCTTGAGATGTTCCTTTTGATGTCTTTTATTTTCATTCTGGAAAGTTCTTTACTAGAATGTTCTTGGCCCCAATCTCTCTGTGCTTTCATTCCAGGCTTTCTGTCCAAACTCTGTTGGAATTGGAGGTTACTTCTTTTCATTTTTTTGTTTGTTTGTTTGTTTTTATGGGCCACACCATTTGATGCTCAGGAGTTACTCCTGGCTAAATGCTCAGAAATCGTCCCTGGCTTGGGGGTACCACATGGGATGCCGGGGGATTGAACTGTGGTCCTTCCCTTGGCTAGCGCTTGCAAGGCAGACACCCTTTCCTCTAGAGCCACTCCAGCTCCTCTTCTTACATATGTCTTAAATTTATTATATATATTTTCTGTTCCTTACTTTTTCTCATTGCTTTGAATCACTTTCTTTCTTTTTTTTTTTTTTTTTTTTTTTTGGTTTTTGGGCCACCACCCGGCGTTGCTCAGGGGTTTACTCCCTGGCTGTCTGCTCAGAAACTTGCTCCTGGCAGGCACGGGGGGACCATATGGGACACCGGGATTCGAACCAACCACCTTTGGTCCTGGATCAGCTGCTTTCAAGGCAAACACCGCTGTGCTATCTCTCCGGGCCCTTGAATCACTTACTAATGCCTCTTTTTCAGTTTATTGGTTCTCTTTTAATTAGAATCTGGTGTTTTGTTCACCTCATTCTTTTGACTTATCTTGTATCTATGACTACATTCATTATTCATAATTTTACCTGTTCTTGCCTAATTATTTTATTGTAGCTTTTTTTTTTTTTTTTTTTTTTTTTTGTTTTTGGGCCCACACCCCAGTAACGCTCAGGGGGTTACTCCTGGCTATGTGCTCAGAAGTTGCTCCTGGCTTGGGAGACCATATGGGACACCGGGGGATCGAACCGCGGTCCGTCCAAGGTTAGCGCAGGCAAGGCAGGCACCTTACCTTTAGCGCCACCGCCCGCGCCCCTATTTTATTGTACGCTTTAAAAAAAGTACTTTTATCATGTTTATACGATCTCCAAACTGTTTCATCATCTTTTTATGGTAAAACTTTCCATTTATGTACCTCATGTTTGTTTAATTGTTCATTTGATTTTTTTTACAAGTAACTATAAATTATACTGGGAATCTGGTATATTTAAAAATCAAGTTTGGTTAAAAAATCTAGACAAAATTGTCAATGGAAAAGAAGAGCATGGAGTTAAATTATTCTCAGACTTTTGAATTGTTTACGGGGAACTCCAGATAATGATTAATTTTAGACTTTGTTTAAATGAAGTTTCAATTAAGTTTGCATGTTACAAATTTGAGGTTAACCACTAAGAGAATAGAAATAGGATAAAAAAATTTAAAAACCACTCAGGGAAAATAAAGAATTAGGCAAATTCAATAAACTCCATGGAAAGCAGAAAATAAGAGCCTATAGAGAATCATGGTACATATAAAACACAACAACAAGTACAAAATTACAAACAGATTAAACTCAGATATTTTGTCTTTAGTGTTTGGGGCCATACCCAGAAGTGCTCAGAGGCTGTTCTTGCTCTCTGTTCAGGGACTACATCCCAAGAGTGTTGGGAATCATGTCATATGGGGATTGACTGGGAGTTCCACATGCCCCTACTGTGTATTTTGAACAAATGGAAAAACACGTATTATAAAATGAGTGTTTCATTTCCTTAAACTGTCTTGATGGCTCTAAACCCATCTATGAAAAACCATAGTTGGTCAGACAGTATTTAAGGGACTAATCCAATGTTACAGTGCCTACAGAAGCCATGCTGAGAAAATTATGCCAACAGTTTTATAACAATGAGTTAAATCTTGGGAATCTTCCACACAGTGGCTGCAATTCATACCCACATATTGTATGAAACAGCTTAGAAAAGAAAAATATTTACCAGATCAAAACTCATGGAATAAGAACATTTATTAAATAATTCACCCTTTTGAAGATGATTACGTGACAACTGGAGCCAAGTTATTTTATGGGTGAATTTATTAGAATCTTTAGGGAAGAATCTGTACAGGTTAAATTATTTTACAACACAAAGAAAGAAGGGAGATTTTCCACTAAATATATTTTGCCTGTAACATTTGTGTGAGTTTCCCATACACTTGCATATATGTATACCTATATATATGTACATATATATTTATATATGTATATATAGTATTACCCTAATACTATATATACATATATATATGTATATATATAGTATACCCTAATACTAGATTCTTAGAAAGACAACATGGGGACCAAAGGATTCTGACATCCCACACAAAATACCAGTGAAAGAATCAAAACTAGTATGAAAGAACTAAGCTACAGTGATGAAGGAGAATTGGACATGAGTGGTTTGATGTGGATATGCATTAATTACCCTTATTCCACAGGGAAAAGCTGAAAATGCTGTTAAGACACTAGCAACTACTCTCAATAAAACTGGACGATAGAATTAGAAGTTAAACTTGTAATCTGATAAGATCCATAGCCAAAATTCATTGAACAATATCTTGCCTTGTGATGTAAATCTACAGAATTTCTCTCCAAAGCCACAATGAAAAGCGTCCATGGTCATAAAGATTGTATAAACATGCAGGAAATGCCAGCAAACTCAATTCAATGAGAAAACCGTGGAATGATGCAATAATATTGGAAAGAGGAAGTAAGTTTATCAATGTTATAAAACGATATGATTGTCTAGTTGAATAGCCTAGAAAATCAACAGAGGGGAAGGCCCCTTAGAATGAAATTCAATGCTGTGGCCAATGATATATTAACAAATATTAAGAGTGTTGCAAGTGAAATACTAGAAGTTGCAGACTTTTCTGATGTTTTAGACATTTTCTGTTTTCTAAAATATTCCAGTGTTGATGGTTATAAAATTTCAAATGCCTATGAAGAAAAGGAAGTGAAATAAAATATAAAGGAAATGTAGAAACCTCTGAAAGGGATGTTTTATTTTCTGGGATGGAACTCAGGGCCACCCTCAATGTTCTCTAATGTAGAAATTTCCTTGCAAGTTGAGAGATATATTGAGTCCTGGATGAACACTTTGAGCACCTTAACTTTTTTTTTCGACTTGAAATTTAGTTAAATTTGAATGCAAGTCAATTTTTGTTTGTTTCAACATGCCATCAATTTCCTTTGTCTACTTATCCTGGAAATTTTGCAAGTTGCTTCTCCAGAAGCTTGGTTGGACTTGTGAAAAATGAGAGACTCTGAGTCTCTATTTGCTACCTATCTGCCCTGTTTCACTTCTCCTGAGCTGATGAGAACAGGCTCAGGAGCCCTAACAGAGAAGAGATGGAGGATCATAGAAGAAGAAAAAGTTAAGTAACGTCGTGAAATTTTATCCCAGCACACAACAAAGGCATGGGTGTTCTCAGACTGCTGAAATCATTGAATGACAGCCAATACGAATAATAACACTCATTCCATTCAGGGAGTTCATATCCACTCTTACCAAGTGGCTTAATCACCTTTGGTGGGAAGGACTTGATGAAATCTGATCTAATTAAAAACTGTCGATAGCAATGTTCATTGTTTAAGAATTGACGCAGTGTTCCCTCCAATGTAGAACGCGGTGGCTCTGGCATGTTCCCATGTTGCCTTTGAGGCTCTGCCCGATGGTCTCCATCTGTAGCTTAAAGATCCTCAACATCAAACAGCATCAATGAAAACTCTCTGCTAGTCCCAAACATCAGGTTTTGGGATGGAAGAAGGAGACCATTGGAGGTCACAATTGTGTCTCTGCAATAACCCATGCCAGATGTTCAAAAATGGGGCTTTGAAGAGAGGACATCAGTGTTTCTAGTTTCCATTCTCTTCACAAAGGTGGACATTCCTAGAGTAATGCCAGAACTGACCATAAAAGGCCTGTTTGAGGAATCACATTTAGCAGAAAGCCAGGCCCTGCTGAAGGGTTATGTAACTATGGTTTTTGAATCTTTCCTGAGTTCTCAAGTAGAACAGAAATGAATCATGAAATTCTAGAAAAGTTTTGGAACATCATTCAGTGACCATTCCGAAATGGAGTCATAGGGGACCAACAATTAGCCAACTGCAGATACCTCTGAATCACTTGCATTTCTCCAAGTGGACTTCTGGCTCTGACTTGACAGTGGAAATAACCTCAGCCATCTTCCAAGCAAAAAAAAAAAAAGACCCAAAAAACAAAAAAACAAAACAAAACAAAAAACAGGTCAAGGGCCCAGAGATTTGGTGCAAGGGGTAGTGGTGGTGGTGGTGGTGGTGGTGGTGGTGGTGTGTGTGTGTGTGTGTGTATGTGTGTGTGTGTGAAGATTCTGCCTTGCATGTGGCCCACCCAGAGGCTATATCTGGCACTACACAGGGTATTCCAAAATCACCACGGATGATCCCAGAGCACAGAATCAAGAGTAAGCCGTCGGTGCACACACACCTCAAGGGGTGGGGAAAAAATCTGAACAAATCCAAATAACTCTTTTTCTTTTTTAAGTGAGGTCCTAGAATAAACCAGTACCTGGGAAATTGGCAACGGAAAAGTAATAATTAGCAGACACTTGCATCTCTTCTAGCAGAAGCTCCCTAATCCCAAAGAACTGGAGGCCTAACCCAGCATCCTTCATCCTTCAACCTTCTTAAATTCTGGGGACCAGATCTTGCCTGTGGGGGACCTGATGTTTCTTAGTCTTTTCCTACCTGTTGGCCAGCATCAGTCCTTAGAGCAGTAGCTACGGGGAAAAGGAAGCCCTTGACCCCTCTGGTCACCTGAGAGTGGGGTCTCTAAAGTCTGTGAGATGTCCTTCTTCTCTGCACCCCTTTCCTGCAGGGGTTTCTTATAGTGAATGGGATCACCCCATGGAAAGAAACATGATATTGAAGCTATGACCCCCCAAATATCATATTTCCCAGTTCAGGAGTTATGTGCATCATGGTCTTGAATCTTGAACATTTGGCATCCGGATCATCCCAAACCCCAGTTCTCTCTGTGGGCTCAGGTATCAAATCCTAGTGGGTTTCAGCTCAGTATCATCCCCTGGAAATCACAGGTCTCCAGACCACCTTGTCCCTTACATCCCCCTAGTTACAGATTTGTTACCAGGGTGGCCATGGGGAAGGTTTTACCTTAGTTCTGCTACTCAGGCTTAGTGGCCCTGCACTGTGGGTCCTCTGTACCCCACACTGATGTTTCTGGAAAAACTCGCCCACTCTGGGGGCACTTGAAGCCTTGCTTTTTGTGGGTGCTCCTAATGTTCGGCTCCCAATGGCTACAGATACCATCAAGGCGGTTTCCTGCTAATCTGAGACACATAAGGGCTGGTGCCACTTGTTGCTTATTGCCAGGTTACTGTTTTCTGCTCTAACCCTGAACACAGGCTTTTTTTTTTTAGGTGATGGAATATGATCCATAACAAACTGGAGAAGGGCCAGCATGGTGAAAGGTGAGGAGTGGATACTTGAGAAAGTTCTGGAAAGTCCTCAAGAAAATGAAGAACCTGGCTGTGGCCTTCGCGGATTTTTGGTTTCGTTTTTGGGCCACACCTAGTGACACTTGGGTTACTCCTGGCTCTGACTCAGGGATCACTCCTGGCAGGCTCAGGGTACACTATGGGATGCTGGGGATCGAACCCAGGTCAGCCATGTGCAAAGCAAATGCCCTCCCTTCTGTGCTATTGCTGTGGGTCCTGGTCTTCGGTTTTATCTGTAAGGACAAACTTGGTAATAGAGCCAAAGCCCCTTTCTAACATTCTTCATGAAAGAATGCCTTTTCTCACCCAGACGCAGGTTCATATAGATTTGAGTGTGCCCAGGTGTGAGCCATTGCTTTGCCTTGTTCTCTCACACAT
Source organism: Suncus etruscus (assembly GCF_024139225.1). Classification (NCBI taxonomy): domain Eukaryota; kingdom Metazoa; phylum Chordata; class Mammalia; order Eulipotyphla; family Soricidae; genus Suncus; species Suncus etruscus. Next base: position 59,290,912 of record NC_064854.1, on the reverse strand, counting down.
CTCTCCCCAGAAAACTGAGGTCACTGCAGTTGACTATAAACGGCAGTACCAGACAGATGGAATGTTCTAGAAGCCGTCTAGAGATGGGGTCTGGGATCACATTCCCTTCCTCTCCAGATGGATGTTCCAAATGTTCATGAGTGACCCCAAAGGTCAGAAGGCAGTGAGGTGAAATTAGGCTGGATGGACACCAACTCAGCTAGATGACATTTGGAGACCCAGAACAGCTTGTGGGGGGGTGATGACTGATAATGCACAAAGTAGGGTGTGAGTGATTGGTGAAGGCCAGTTTCTGCCCTGCACCCCTGGTTTCTATCTCAATCCTCTCTGTGGACTCTCTGAGTCGTTTTGGTAGCTGGCTGGGACGGTGAAGTATTGCTGACCGATGCCAAAGTCAAAGGAATCTCCCGCTGTGCTTTGATCTTCCTGTATGACCAGATTTCCTGAGTCATCATGTTCCTGTGCACGCACATGTGTGCTCACGGGAATCTTCTGGCCCATCTCCCAGAAGCTGGAGGCCTGGGACAAAGGGCCCATTGGTGCCTTCAGAATGGAATATGGATCACTGGGGCTTGCATTGGCACACAGCCAGGCTCTCTGTCTCTCATTGCTCCAGGCAGCTGCCAGCCCCAGCACAGGCCTGGCTGGGCGGTGCTTCCCTCAGGGCGGGCCAGAGTGGGTTCCCCAGAGGTGGAGACCCTGTCTCTTAACCCTTCAGGGCTGTGTGGCATCCCCTTTGGGCTGACTTTAGGCCTCCTAATGGTTGGGCAGAAAAGTCAGAGGCAGAAAGAACACAGAGGAAAGTTAACCATGTTTCCCAAGTGGGGCTGTGGGGGGGGGGTGAAAGGAGATGGTGGGGGGATAGTCTGACACAGCACGTGCCTTTTGCCTTATAGCCCCTTCAGTGCCATGGTGTTGCCCTTCCCCATACCCCTCAGTGCCATGGGCATGACAGAATTCACAGAATCTATCTCTGTGACAGTTCGAGGGTCATTTAGGGTCATCTAGAAACTGCTGAATTTTGTTGTTTTTGGCTACACATGGCTGTGCTCAAGGGATACTCCTGTCTTTTCATTCAGGAATCACTTCTGGCAGGCTTGGGGCACCTGTGGGATCCTGGGAATCAAACTCGGGTTGGCTGTGTGTTATCACTCCAGCCCTATCCTGCTGATAATTTTTATTTATTTATTTATTTATTTATTTGCTTTTTTGGGCCATACTCTCATGCTCACACCCCTGATGCTCAAGGGTTATTCCTGGCTATGAGCTCAGAAATTGATCCTGGCTCAGGGGACCATATGGGATACCAGGGGATCGAACCAAGGTCCGCCCTAGATCAACCTCATGTAAGGCAAACGCCCTACTGCTGTGTTATCACTTTGCTCCCCCACCCCCCACTGATAATTTTAAAAGATCCTTTTTTATGATATGAGTTCACTGGTGTCAACATGGAGTGTGCACTGAGCACATGGTTGGTAACTTGCTATGTGGCAAGTATGTAGCCAGCCCTTTGGAAGACGCATTTGTGGCTGGTGAAGGCAGATGCAATGTTGACATTGTTTGGGCTCCCCTGAGGACTCCTAGATTCCCAGACACAAGGAGCTGACTGGCTCTCTCTCGCTTTCCCTGAAGAGTTTGTGTACAATTCTGTCTTTGAAAATGGACAGATGACTCACGAATGTTGATGCCGCCTCTACAGGTTACTCCTCCGGGAAGAAATGGGCTCACATCTGTTTGAGGAGATTGTGCTGAAAACTCATGTTTCAGTCAGCTGAATGAGGCAGGTCTGAGAAAGCCAAATGATCTCCTAACTGAATTGTATTGTGTTTCCTCACCCCTGTATACCTCCAACCCCTGAATAATAACAGCAACCTGGAAAGTCTAAAGGTGACCCATCCAGGAAACTCCTTTCTCCCTAGGCTTCTCCCCACAATTGTTACTTGGTAGCCCTGGACTGTCCATGAATCTCATGCATCTTGATCATCTTGGTCATCTCTGAACCCTGTAAAATGACACCCAGCTATTAACCCAAAACAAAGGCCTCTTTTTTGTAAATTTCTTTCTTTATATGTAAAAGTCTGCTTCTCTCTCTCTTTCTTTCTCTCTATCCCTTCCATGCCCCTCCTGGTGAATTAGGAATTTTTTTAATAAAGGAAGAGTGAATGTGCACTCCAAGAGATATCACATGGCAGAGACTGATTCCTTGACTCTCCTGACTGGCTTGTTTTATTCATTCTTCATTGCTGTGTCAAATTTACTCCTTTTTTTTTTTTTTTTTTTTTTTGGTTTTTGGTTTTTGGGCCACACCCAGTGACGCTCAGGGGTTACTTCCGGCTATGCGCTCAGAAGTCCCTCCTGGCTTGGGTGACCATCTGGGACGCCGGGGGATCGAACCGCGGTCCGTCCAAGGCTAGCGCAGGCAAGGCAGGCACCTTACCTTTAGCGCCACTGCCCAGCCCCCAAATTTACTCCTTGACTGGTTATGGATGGGTCCTCAAAGAGCTCCCAGAATGAGAAATTGATTTTCATTCCCCTATCCCATTGGAGGAGGAAGAGATCTTGGTAATATTTATCCACAGCAAATAATCCACACAGACAGGAGGGTAAAAAGGCAAGATGGTTGGATGCAGAATCTTTTGTCAACCTACCATCAGCTCCAAAAACATAGAGCTAGCTAGTTAGCTGCCCCAAAAGACACTGAGCACCTTGCTTGAAAACTATGTATTAGGCTCTCAACAGCGCCCCCATCTGAAAGGTCGTAGGTGGGACAACAGGCAGAGATAAGGATATTTATAGAGAAATATTATAAAGGCTTCCATATATAAGACTTTACCGCCACCCTGCTTCTTCAGACCTGTCTTCCTGGGAGTAGAAACATGGTGCATGGGATGATCACACAAATCGTGTGTGTGTGTGTGTGTGTGTGTGTGTGTGTGTGTGTGTGTGTGTTACAGAACCCCAAGAGCAGGTTGCATGAGAAGGAGGGCAGGACTCAGGTGCCAAGATCAGCAGAGACCAGTCAAGAATGGAGGCAATTTGCAATTCAAAACCTGCATGTTTGGCATCACTCCCTTGACAGGGAGTGATGGAGGGATGGAAGTCCCATCCCATCCCAGACCACTGAGGGTGATACTCAGGCTGGAGGGACCATGGAAAATGTTTTCATTACTTCCTCCCCTGACATGGCAGGGTGGGGATATTAATCAGGTCTTGGGGCTCAGGGTCTGTCTCAGACTCTCCCTTTGCAGAAAAGGCTTTTTCTGTGAGGCAGCTGTTGGGCCATGAATGTGACAGAACCACCTGGCTGTTAGTTCAAACTGGCAGAAGAAATCAACCAATAAGAAACTTGGAGGAGAGAGGATATGGATCAGGTGAGAAGAATGGAAGTTCTAGAAGAAGGCAACCTAGAATATGAAGCAAAAAAAAAATGAAATTATAGATTTTCTTTATGTTCAGATAAAGTTCTAACCTGCAGCATGGCAATCAGCGAAAAGCATCAGAGACTGCTCCATTCCTCCTGATGCGACCCGCTTTGGTCCTGCTCCTGCAGTCCAGTGGGGCAAAAGAGCAGCGGAAAGCTCGCAGCTGCCAGAGGTGGCAGGCGCATGCGGCTCCAGCCCAGACCCATCTGTGGAGCCAGGGACTTCATGGAAGTGGTGAGTGGCCTGGGAGAAGCTCAGTGTCTGGACCAGGGGTCTTCAAACTACAGCCTGCAGGCCACATGCGGCCCGCAAAGGAGTCTGATCCAGCTTGCCAGCAGTGAGCGCTGTTTGGTTGCCAAGATACCTGCCAGCATATACACTCAGTGTCATGGTTTCTCAGGGATGATGTCAACTGCCTCTGCCCACAGCATGTTGTGTGCTGGGAGGGTGGGCGTGAGGGCGGTGTTGAGAGGGACACTGATGTGCCCTTGCACCTGGCACTTAGTGCGTGCGCATTGCTGATGATGTCACTGGAGGGCGCCGGTAGCCGAGTGACGAGGAGTACCACATGTGGGTGACTATATGATGTAAAAAGGCGCCTGCTCCACCCCCAGGCATCGTGGTGTCTGTGTGCTGTGCCTGCCTATCAGGGAGGTTTTCCTCCACTCCCTCCACTGCCAAGGTCAGTCAAAAGTGCCATAGAAATAAATTTTGCCAGATGGGGGGTTCTGCCCAATTGGGCTGTGGGTGACTCATATGAAAATTCCCCTTTGGGGCTGGTGAGGCGTTCAGTGCTGAAATAAAAGTTAGGGGGTGGGCGGTGGTTGGGAGGTTAGGGGGTTGGTGCTGAATTGCCCATGTGGAAAATTAGGGGTTCGATGCTGAAGCATTTTAAAGGGGTTACATTGACAATTTTATGTGCATTTTGCTGATTCCGAACATATCAATTTGGGCAGTATATAGGGAGATATAACTGAACTATCAGGGACTGAGCTGGTCTGCTTAGAAAAGCCTGCAAGGGGTAAGTGTTCACATCAGGGACTAATGGGGGTTCATATACTGTGTGTATATATACACATATTTGTATTTTACTAATATTAGTTTGGAATCCCTAGGAAACAATGATGTCAAGAAAAAGAAAAATTGACGGCGAGTATAGGATATTCAAAGTGGACTTAAGATTACTTTTTTATGCGGTACAAAGAAAAAGCTGTGTGTCTGATATGCCAGATTATAGTTGCTGTGTTCAAAGAATACAATTTGTGACGCCACTATCAAACTCAACATAAAGATAAATATGATTGTTTGGTTGGAGAAGTGAGAAAAGATAAAATATTACAACTGAAACATACACTGACGACTCAGCAAAATACTTTTGTGAAGCAGAAGCAGTTAAATATTTCCTCACTGCGGGAAAGTTTTCAAGTTGCCAAGCTAATAGCGCACAATGGCAAACCATTTGTGAAGGGAGAATTTGTTAAAGAATGCCTTATTTCTGTTGCCAAAGAGATGTGTCCAGAGAAGGCCGATTTATTTAGTACAGCGAGCCTTTCAGGAGTTACAATGACACGAAGGATTGAAGAAATGGGAGAAAATTTGCTGCACCATTTGCAAAACTCTGCAAAGAAATTTGCTATTTTTTCTTGGCACTCAACGAAAGCAATGATGTTCGTGATTCTGCCCTGTTGTGTATGTAAATATTTTGGGGGATTACTATGTTGCTCACCCTAATCTGATTAGGTGATTGTGCCCTACCCTAGGGTGTGACCTGGCATTCTGCCCCCACCCTAGGGTAGGACCTGATTCTGCTTCCACCATTGGTTGGTATCTGATCCCACCATTGGGTGGGACCCGACTCTGGACTATAAGAGCAAGGGTCTGTGGAAGGCGAGAGGCTTTTTCTGGCTGGAACTGAATCGGAGTCTTTGGACTTCAGTTTTGTCCATCCGAATAAAGCAAATATTTCCACGAGCCTGATTGTCTGCGAGCTGTTTACCCGCCGTTTCACCTCAGAACCGTGGGCTAGACAGGGTGGCAGACACGTGCTCCGAGCTGGAAGAAAAGGGCCTCATTCTCCATCCCTCCATCAGTCAACCTCTTCAGGGGCTGTCCTGCTACATAATGACGCCCGGACAGGGACCTGAACCCTGGACCCTCAGATCTGTAAGTGAAATATTTCATTGGAAATTTCCTATGCTGACCATCAAATGGTTTCTGTGGTTAGTCATGTGGATTTTACCACCCTTAGTCTTACGCATTGGTGCTCTAGTATACAAGTGGATCATTCCATTTTGTTTAAAACTAATTGGTTTTGATCTAAGGACAATCACTGCAGTTGGATGGTTGTGGTATATATTTCAAATGAAAAGTGTAGTGTCTCTAGCCATCATAGTTTGTGGAATTTCTGTGTTGACTAACGTTATTATTATGAGCATAGTTATTTGCTGTTATTTCTATTTAGGAAATAGAAAGTGTAGAAATGGTGAGGCTAAAACCAGTATAGATAATAAGGAAATTTATCTGACGAAAACTCAGACCAAGGTGCAGGCTGACGAATCCAGCCCCACCATCAACAATATAGAAATTTTTGCTGGAAGAAAAACAACTCAGAATGTTAAGCCTGATTCTAGTGAATTGCTTGACAGTAGTGACTCAGATAATGATCTACCTCCAGTGCTAACTCCACGAAGTATGCCTCCTTCTAGTCACAAAATTGAATCGCAGAGCAGAGCAGATTCAAAAAATGAACCACATGCTCAGTCTCAGAGCTCTATTCAGAGTAATTTTGCTAATCAGGCCTTATCCCCTATAGACGGGGTAAATGTTTCTAACTATGTACCCTATCAGATGGAAGAATTAGATCGGTTTAAAAGATCATGTAAAGAAAATGGGCCAAAATCGCCATACAGTGTGGAGTTATTAAGACTTTGGAGTCATAACTCATCTTGGACTTTGTATGATTTTAAAAGAATCGCTGAAATATGCCTGTCATCTAAACAGCGAACTGAATGGGAAATGTACTATTCAGAAGGCGTAAAAGCTAAATTATATAGTCCGGATGGTATGAAAAAGCAAGTGGCAGGTGTTACTCTATCGTATGAATTATTGATGGCAGAAAATCAATTTGCAAATATTCAGACACAAGCAGCTTTACCTAAGGAAATCTTAAATTTAATCAGGGAGATTGCATTGTCAGCATGGGAAAAAATTGATTCTAACAGCATTGGTAGAGGAAACTTTTTAAAAATTACCCAAGGCCCTTATGAGTCATTTGCAGAGTTTGTAGGTAAGATTAAAGATGCTCTGAAGTTACAGGTGGAAGATGAGGAGATTAGAAACTTCCTAGTAAAATCTGTGGCCTATCATAATGCAAATTCAGCCTGTAGATTAGTATTGAATACATTAAATGAAAAGTCAGATCTGAATGATTACCTTTATGCCTGCCGGAATGTCTATGTGGAACCCCAACCCCCACCCCACTCAGACTCAGTACAAACCTTCCCAGTTACCAAGGGAACAATGTCTTACTCCCCTCGGGGACAGAACACTTTCCGGAAACCAGGTCTTTGCCCAAAATCAAAAGGGGTCGCCACTGGGCGAAAGATTGCAGATCCAGAAACCTCATTAATAATAACCTAAGTAGAGGTTTCAACACAGTCCCCAGGAGGCAAATCGCCTGCTACCATTGTGGAAAACAGGGACATATCAAAAGAAATTGTCGTCTCCTTATAAATTCAGCTCCCCAAGAACACACATACAAGATGCAGGGAAACGCCCACAGGGCCTCCCCCCAGGCCCTTCCAAATCAGGGGCAAAGTTCACAGACAATAATCCTTCCAAGCCCAGCCCAAGAAAATTCATCACGATAAGGGAATTAATCCACTCTACTTCAGGGAGTGCCGGATTAGACATATTATGCCCAGAGGACATTACAATTTACCCAGGAGCATGCCCTTACATGTTAGAAACTGGCATTGTAGGCCCGCCACCCCCAGATACCATGGGTTTGATTCTTGGCAGAAGTTCCCTCAACATAAAGGGTATATCAGTAATCACTGGTGTCATTGACTCAGATTCAATGGGAGAAATCATTGTAGTTATTACTGTACCAGTTACATGGACCTTTAAAAAAGGAGAAGCGATTGCCCAGATAGTAATAGTGCCTTATGTCAAATTTGGGACTTCAGATAAGACTAGAATTGGAGGTTTTGGAAGCACAGATCCGGGTGCTGCTCAAAACCCAATCGTGGCTCTGGTTACTAAATGTAAAGATGAACACCCAATGATCAAACTTCACTTGGAAGGCAAACCCTTTGATGGAATGATAGATACGGGTGCTCAGGTTACCGTAATTTCTGATAAAGAATGGCCAGAAAATTGGCCTCTTCAGGAAATCCCGTATTCCCTAGAAGGAATAGGAGGCCTGAGTTCCTGTCTGTTGAGTACGAGGACTATATACTTTTTACGGCCCAGAAAATCAAAAAGCAATAATCAGACCTCACGTGGGCCCATTTTCACCATCCCTGTGGGGCCGTGACCTACACAAACAGTGGAAAGCAGAATTCCACATCCCATTAGCTCCAGAAGAGTCCGAACCTTCTTTTGATTTAAAAACCCAAAATTTTTAGTGGGGGCCACTACCGTAAAAACACCAGCACCAATAAAAATAAAATGGAAATCTGATGAACCAATTTGGACAGGTCAGTGGCCCCTTAAAACTGATAAATTAAAGGTGCTGACAGAATTAGTGGAGGAACAGCTAAGTTTAGGACATATTGAACCATCTTTTTCTCAATGGAATTCACCTATATTCACTATAAAAAAGAAATCCGGTAAATGGAGACTTTTGATGGATCTTAGAGCTATAAATTTATCCATGATACCTATGGGCAAATTGCAGACTGGTTTACCATCACCTGTAGTTATTCCAAAGGAATGGCCACTAATTATAATTGATCTGAAAGACTGCTTCTACCATATTCCTATCCACCCAGATGATAAAAAACGTTTTGCATTCTCAGTTCCTTCTCTCAATAATACCCATCCCTGCAGACGTTTCCAATGGACTGTTCTCCCCCAAGGCATGCTGAATTCCCCAACCATGTGTCAGTTTTTTGTAGATAAGGTTTTGAGCCCTGCTCGTGAAAAATTTCCTCAAGCCATGATATTTCATTATACAGATGATATCTTGCTCACAATGAACAACGAAACAGATTTACAGGAATTATACTCTTATGTTACTGACTGTTTACAAACATCAGGACTGAAAATAGCTTTAGAAAAAATACAGATAATGCCACCGTATCAATATTTGGGTTTTATTTTGGACCGGACGTCTATACGTCCACAAAAATTTTCTATCAAAAAAGAAAACCTCAGAACGCTTAATGATTTTCAGAGACTTTTAGGTGACGTAAATTGGCTCCGCCCTGCACTAGGAATCCCAAATGCAGAGTTATCTAATCTGTTTAAAACGTTGGAGGGTGATCCTGCTTTAGATAGCCCGAGAAATTTAACAACAGCTGCCAAAAATGAATTGGACATCTTCTTGAGCAGATTACAAAAATCGTTTCTCTCAAGATTCATCCCAGGAGAAAAGGTATTACTGTTAATCTTCCCTACTATAGAAACCCCCACAGGGGCCTTGATGCAACAGTCAGGACCTTTGGAATGGGTGTATTTACATAACAAACAACCTCGCTCAGTTGTCCCCTACTTACAACTGATTTCAGAGATTATTATCAAGGCAAGACTCAGATCTATATCTTTACTAGGTTTTGATCCAGATATAATAGTTTTGCCAGTACCAAAAAAGGAAATTGAGTCAATATTGCCAATTAATGAATCTCTACAAAGGGCCCTCTCAGATTTCACAGGAGAAATATCCTCCCATTATCCAGCAGGAAAAATTTGGGACTTTTTAAAGAAAACTCAGTTTGTTATTTCTTCAATTGTTCGGGATTCCCCTATTCCCAATGCCAAGGTTTTTTACATTGATGGATCCCAAAATGGAAAAGGAGGAATAACTGGAGACAACATTAATATGACCATAGATACCAAATATAAATCTGCACAGAAAGTTGAATTAGCAACGTTAATTTACCTATTAGAAAATGTATCTGAAGCCATGAATATAGTTTCTGATTCTTTGTATGTGGTAAATTTATGTCATGTGATAGCCACTGCATCCCTTAATGCTAATAACCCGATCATACAGGACTTACTTAAACAATTACAGCAGCTTCTTCAAAAACGAACTGAGCCCATCTTCATCACACATATTAGAGCCCACTCAGGTCTTCCAGGACCTATGGCTCAAGGAAATAAAACTGCTGACTTGCTAGCAATGCCTATATTTAAATCACCTATAGAGGAACATTCAGCCCTACACACAAATGCTCGCCGTTTACATGTGAATTACCAAATTCCATGGAGGCAAGCTAGAGAAATCGTAGAAAACTGCAACGTATGTGCACCGTTAACAAAAAAGACTCACATAGCAGGAGCAAACCCAAGAGGCTTACAGTCTAACGAACTTTGGCAAATGGATATAACTCAAACAGATTTATTTCCAAGGAAACCTTATCTTCATGTTGTGGTGGACACTTATTCTCGGTTTATGTGGGTAATTCCCATGTCTTCTCAAAAATCTAAGGCTGCTTGTAGTTTTCTTTTACAATGTTTCTCTGTGATGGGTATTCCATATTCTATAAAAACTGATAATGGGCCAGCCTATGTTAGCAAAACTTTTGAATTTTTTTGTAAGGAATGGCAGATAAGACATCTCAGAGGAATTCCTTACAATTGTAGGGGACAGGCCATTGTAGAAAGGACTCACAGAACCTTAAAAACTCAATTGCAAAAAAATAGAAAAAGAGGTTTACCACCAACGGATTTGCTGTCTTTGACTCTTATCACACTAAATTACTTTAACTTACCCCAAGGGGAAAGCTACACTGCAGCGGAAAGACATTTTAAAGAAGATATTCAGAGACAAGAAACAACCCATAAACCTATTTGGATCAAGGAGGATGAAAAATGGATAGCTGGCTATCTTCTCCTAAGAGGAAGGGGTTATGCCTATGTTTCTATAAATGATGACCCTCCCAAAAAATTTTGGGTTCCATTACGTCTTGTTAGAAATCGGGCTAGCACAAATGATCAGGTTCAGACTACAAACTCCCCTTCAGAGAAAAAACAGAATACTTCAGACACTAACAGCAGTAATATTACTAAGGTCTCTGGGGCAGGGAACGATTTAGCTGTCACACACCATACAATGAGTGAGACTGATGGTAGTGATAAACCCTTACACTCCGAGATGCAAAAGGAAAGACAGGAACCTGTCTTAACTGGGCTCCAAAATATAGGAAACTCTTGCTACATGAACTCAATATTGCAATGCTTGTATAGATATTTCAGACTATTAACTCAGTATTTTTATAAAGTCATTATAAAAAGGATATTAACAAGAAATATACTCCGATGGGGCCATGAAGGTAAATTAGCCGAAGAATTTGGTCGGCTCATCAAAACCATGGGAAAATGATTTCATAGATATATTAACACCTGAAAGCTTCAAAGTAACAAACTTGGGTTTTACTTAATGACATGATTTGCTGGACTACAATCAGCAGGGATCCTCACAGAACTATCTGATGGTCCTATAGAGGGATTACATCAGGACTTGCTTACTGTAAATCTAATGACAGACAAAACTACACATCTATGGAAATGAAAATTATGAACACTTTAGTCCAGAACACCAAAGGCTCATAAATCTATTATTTATGATCTCTTTCAAGGACAATTCAAATCTATACATCCAGGTCTCACTTTGCCACCAAAAGTCCTGAGGTTTATGAGACATTTGTTCATTTTCTTATGCTGTTACATCTACAGATAAATGTACATTACAGGAATGCCTCTCTGAATTTTTTAAAGAAGAAGAATTAAGAAATGACAACAAAGTTCTGTGCAACAGGCTCAAAAATAGAAGGGATTTTTCAAAGAAAACGTACTTATGGAAACTGCCACCAGTACTTATAATACACTTGAAACGTTTTGCTTTTGATGGCAAACAAAATAATAAAAATTGCATACTTATGTAGATTTTCCTTTAGAAGACCTCAATTTAGAGGAATTCACTACAGAGAATAAAAGAAAGATTAAGAAATACAACTTATCATCGTGTCAAACCATTATGGTAAAGTTCACTATGGACACTGTACTTCATACTGTAAAATTGCTGCAAAACAACACTGGATCAATTTTGATGACAAGAAGATCAAAAAAAGTCCCTAATACATTGGTGAAATCCACAGCAGCATACATCCTGTTTTATACTTCTTAGGAGATCTACAATGAACACCAGATAATCATTTTACTTCCTTATCAGTTGCTATTAATGCTCTAGGATTCTTTCCACAGGCATGATCAATGAATATAGATTGAAAATCATGAATCCCCAATGTGTTTCCTTGTAGGATGGATTTATGTCTTAATTTCATTATTGCTCTAGGTCTCAGTTAATCATGAAATTTTACAAATTAATTTAGTCAAGGTTCACCTGAAAGAGAAATTTCTCATCATATTAATGTTGTTTTTCTTTCTAGGTATACTCATTTAACGACTTTCACTCTTTTTATTTTAACATCATTGCTTTATTTCCCTCAATTTAGGTTTTAAGACGCTTACATAATGATAATTTTAGGTGGACTTTCTTCACAGTGCTTCTTGCCTATGATTGATTATCATAAAGTTACTGTTATACAATAACTTTGTATATATACTGATATACACGTATAGTAGAGTTGTCCATGTTTGTATTATGCATGAAATTCTCTTTCAGATCTGCTAGGCAAAACCATAAAAAAAAAAAATTTTTTTTTTGTGAATTTGAAATGATTTATCTAAACAATTGCCGGCTATTACATTTTAAGGAGCTTTTAATTGATTCAGCTGAATTCTCTTTTGCTCTATTTTGGATCCTTTCCAACAAATATTTTTTAGTATAGTGAGTGTTATGGCCATATTTTTTTGTGAAGTCTGTGTATGTATGTCTTGTTTAGTGTCTGTCTGTTCTGCATATTTTGTATATAGTTTCCTTTTTCCTAACTTTATCTTCCCCAAATTAGTCTTCCTTATCCTTCCTTCTCTCTTCCTAGTCCTTAACATTTTAATTTTCAGGATTTCACATGTGCAACCCATCTCCTTCACCCACAACTACAAGCTTCCTGATCTCGGCGGGAAGAAGAAATCCATGACTGTTGGAGTTTTACACCATATATGCTGCAAACTTGTTGGAAATGAAGCCACCTGGGATTTGTGTCACAATGTAACACCAGAGAAAAAGATCCATGGACAAGACCCACAGTCTCTGGATCCCAGTTAAACTGTGCTATCTGAATTTCTGGTTTTCCATCCACATACAAAATGCTATTGTTGACCGTTTCTACAATGGCTACCCCAAGATTGCACCGATCCCAAAGGAAATACAGAAGCCCAACCAACTTATGATGTAATGATGTAACGCTTGGGGATGCCCCAACACATGGATGACTGTACTGGCCTTCCTTCTTCATTCAGCTTGATGTTATCTCCTGTACAAGGCTTCAACCGGCTTTTCCAGACCCATCAAGTGTCTTCTGCCGGTCTTTTTGGAGTTCCAGACCCCTCATATTTACAGATTGGTATTGAACTCTGTAGAAATTACATCTGTTGTTTTTCCTATAACTGTAATCCTTTGAAGTTATGTTTGGTACTACGCTTCTTTTGACTATCGTAATTAATGTTTTTCTATTTTAGTTTTTTAATATTAGGAATCGATGTTGTATTACATTAAGGTTTTGCTTTCTTGACTTTAGGTTTGTGAGTTATATATTATTGTCTATAATTTCCCAAATGATATTTTTGTCTGTTCTCAGGGTTTTTTGCGTGGGCGCATCATAGGCAAAATACTAGGTTTATAGAAGGTTCCATCCATTTTGGATGGGCCCTCAAGTTGTTTATTTACACAGGGAGGGTCTCTGCCTTAAACATTTTGTTTTGGTTTGTGACTTAAGCTCCCATCTATAAATAGTCGACATCAATTTCAGACATCTTATGGACTTCAGACCGGATTAAGAACTTGGACTAAGTTCAGATACCTATTGATCATCATTGCAGTGGCTCCCCACTGTGCAGAGGGTGTATGTGCCACTTCTTCCGAAATAAAGGCCTAGTTCAATGCCCTCAAAGATGGGCTTTCTGGTCTACCTGAACTTGAATGAAAATGGAGCTGGAGAGATAGCATGGAGGCGAGGCGTTGGCCTTTCATGCAGAAGGTCATTGGTTCAAATGCCGGTATCTGCCAGGAGCGATTTCTGAACGTGGAGTCAGGAGTAACTCCTGAGCACTGCCAGGTATGACCCAAAAACGACCACCACCACCACCTACAACAACAACAAATAAAGAAAAGGTGCTTCTTCTTGCCTGCTACACAACCTTTCTGGTGTCTCTTCGAAAGATCTATGTACGTCTTAGATTTATCTTCTCAGGAGCTTGTAGTTGATTCCTTGATACATGTTTCTGGTTTTAGACACCCTGTGCTTAGGTTAGAAGTTTTTCTTTACATTTTCCTGTGATGCGCTTATGCAAACAGCCGCTCTTTTATTATTGACTAATTTTTCTTTTAATAATTGTAGACAATATTGTTTGTTTACTAAAAACAAAAGGGGGAATTGTTGTGTATGTAAATATTTGGGGGATTACTATGTTGCTCACCCTAATCTGATTAGGTGATTGTGCCCTACCCTAGGGTGTGACCTGGCATTCTGCCCCCACCCTAGGGTAGGACCTGATTCTGCTTCCACCATTGGTTGGTATCTGATCCCACCATTGGGTGGGACCCGACTCTGGACTATAAGAGCAAGGGTCTGTGGAAGGCGAGAGGCTTTTTCTGGCTGGAACTGAATCGGAGTCTTTGGACTTCAGTTTTGTCCATCCGAATAAAGCAAATATTTCCACGAGCCTGATTGTCTGCGAGCTGTTTACCCGCCGTTTCACCTCAGAACCGTGGGCTAGACAGGGTGGCAGACACGTGCTCCGAGCTGGAAGAAAAGGGCCTCATTCTCCATCCCTCCATCAGTCAACCTCTTCAGGGGCTGTCCTGCTACACTGCCCAACTTCTCATTTATATGCATGGGACAAATGAGTATTTTGAAGTCACAGAAGAGCTTGCTGCACTGCAAAGTACCATAGGTACAACCACAGGAGTGGATATATTTGAAAAGGTTTGCCAAACTGTGAATGGTTTGGAGCTGGACTGGGTTAAACTAGTCAGTGTAACAACTGATGGTGCTCCTAGCATGGTGGGGTCTAAGAGAGGAGTAATTTCTCACATTACACAAGAGATGGACAAACATAACCATCCTCATCCAATTGCCATACACTGCCTCATCCACCAACAAGCGCTGTGTTGTAAATCACTGAAGTGGGGCTCTGTTATGAAAATTGTGGTATCTTGTGTTAATTACATTAGAACTCATGCACTAAACCACAGACAATTTCAGGAATTTCTATCTGAGGTAAATGTTGCCCATGAAGATGTTCTGTACCACACAGAAGTCCGTTGGCTGAGTAGAGGGAGAGTTTTGAAACGTTTCTATGACTTACTTCCCCAGATTACAGCTTTTCTACTTTCAAAAAACCAAGAAGTACCAGAGCTCAGTGATGCAGAATGGAAATGGCACTTTGCCTTTCTGACAGATATAACAGAGCTACTCAACAGTTTCAATCTGCAACTTCAAGGCAAGGGGAAGCTCATCTGTGATATGGCATCACATGTGAAAGCATTTGAAGTAAAATTAGGCCTTCTCATCAAACAAGTACAAGCGGAAAACTTCAGTCATCTCCCAACAACTCAAAACCTGTCAGCAGAAAAATCGTTGGTTGCATTCCCAAAGGAAACATGTCTGGCTTCACTAGAATTGTTGCAAAAGGAGTTTCAATTTAGATTGAAAGAGCTTCATCTCCATGAACAAGACATACAGCTTTTTTGTAACCCATTTCTGTTGAGATTGAAAATGTCCTTACAATTTACCAAATGGAACTGGCTGAACTGCAGAATTGTGACTCTCTGAAAGACGCATATAAGTCAAGTAACCTTTTGAATTTCTATGCATCTCTCCCCTCTGAGACATATCCAAATATCAGGTACTATGCACTCAAAATGGTAACCATCTTTGGTAGCACTTATGCCTGTGAACAGACTTTTTCAAGAATGAAACATCTGAAATCTCCAACCAGATCAAGATTAACTGATGCCCACTTGCATCACTTGTTATGGCTGGCAGTGACAAATATGGAACCAGACATTGACCATCTCATTAGCCAAAAGCAGGCCCACAGTTCCCATTGAAATACTGGTGCATGATCTGTTTATTTATAAATGGTTTTCATTTTATTTATATAAGATATGTGCAGTGTGAGTAGGAATTAGTAGCTCATATAGTCTGGACCTCCAGCTCTCTAAGGGACCATAATCCGGCCCCCATTTTAAAAAGTTTGAAGACCCCTGGTCTGGACAATTGGTTTTAGGTAATGGGATAAAATGGGAAGCCCACAAACTTTTCACATCTGGACAATTTGGTGATGGGTTAAATGTCCACAGACTATTCACGTTTGGACAATTTGGTGGTGGTATAAAAATTAAAAAAAAAGGGGGGGGGATAACAGTGAAGCCCAACTAAAAAATTTGATTTAGAACCACCTGCATCTAACTTTGATCTAAGTCATTTTCTTGCTGATTTAAAGGTGCTTTATAGTTTTCCAAACTTAATGTTTCCAATTGCATAATGTTTTACGGTGTATTTTGATGTAGTAGCCTGTTTTCAAAATGTATGTTCAGGGGTCTCAAACTCAATTTAACTGTGGGCCGCAGGAGGCAAAGTCGGGGTGATCCTTGAGTGCAAAGTCAATAGTAAGCCTTGAACATTGGGAGGTGTGACCCAAACAACTAAAACAAAACAAAACAAAAAAAGATTCCTCTAAGGGAGGGCCACAAAATGCTGTATGGAGGGCCGCAAACGGCCCCGTGGGTTTGAGACTCCTGGAAATGCTCTTGTACTTGTGTTTAGGGAAAGGTTAAATAGGAACACAAAAGTTCCAGGAAAAAATGCTTGTTAAATAGCTTTAAGAAGAATAGGAACAAGGAAGTTCCAGGATAGTGCTTTTTAAATAGCATTAAGAAAATGTTAAGTTACAGGTGTATTTTGCAGAAAAGTTATGTTTATGGAAAAGGTTGATCTGTTAATTTACCCTTTAAACTTTGTTGCTATGGGAATATTACCCACCTTTGGCTATAGGAAGCCAGGAAAACAAAAGATAACCTCGACTCTTTTGCTTTATTTGTTTTAAGAAAAGGGCAGAATGTTAGCCCATCTCCATTCTTCCTGTAACCTTACCTGCTAAGAAGACCTGCCCATTTCTGGGAGGGGTCTTTGGTGGGTAACAAAAGGTTTGGCCTCAGGGGCATAAGAGATTAGATTTGGAGGATGAATTGAGAGAGAAGCAGGAGGAGGAGAGATGGCTGAGAGACTAGGTACAATGCAGGGCTGAATAGGGATCCAGCGTAAAAGGTTATGTTAGACCACACACATGTTAACCAGGGCCCTGAATAAAGCTGATATCTCCTGAAGCCTGCCTGTGAGTTTTCTCCCCACTGCTATCCTGAACCTGTAGACTCCACAGCTGAAGGGGGTTGGAGACATGTGGCCCGGGCTGGAGGAGAAAGACCTCTCACTTTCCATCTCTCCATCCATCTCCATCCAGCCCCATCCAAAGGGCTTTTATTCAACACTAACCTACGAATTAAAGGTGAGAGACACAAACCTCATAGGTTTTTAACAACAACAACAACAACAACAGCAACAACAAAATTTGTATATAAAGGATAAAATTTCACGACACTGCAAGTAGATTTAACTGGAAAATGAAGAAACCAACATGGATTCAAAAAAAGAAAAGAAACAGTGAATGAGGATTTTTAAAATATATAATCCTCAACAACATACTTGGAGAAGTCAAATCCAAGCTAATTTCCTGGCAAAACAAAATGACTGAAAATGACCCAGAAAAATTGCAGTAGATCAGTTAGCACAGACAGATGGCCAGATCATTAGTTGTATCGTGAGAAACAGAGTTAGGATCAGATGCTTTTATAACTAAGTTGTAGCCAACCATTAAAAAATAGATGTTGCTTTTACTAATTCAGGACATATTAAAAGAAAAATGATCCAACTATGTTTTCAGAGTCAGCATGACTTTCACATAAAAATTGAACAATAATAAAGGAAAAGCCAGGACCAAATTCACTTCTAGGTAATGACACAAGAGTTCATAGAGTATAAACAATCGTATCTTAGGATATATGTAAAGAATAAGCAGTTATTTCTACATTATAGTTATTTGTAGTTTGTAATTTGTAATTATCAAGATAATTTAGTATAAAAGATTGAAGGTACAAATTCACATAATTAAATCTATGCTAAAACAATTATTAAATAAATTTAGCAGTTATTCCTACTTAAAAACAACAGTTTATGCAAACCAATAATTAAGGTTAGCCTAAGAGGTAACCACTTATTTAATAGTTCAAAGCATTCTCAATTTAAAAAAAATCAAGTATAAGGTAGAGAGATTGAAGAGAGTATGTAAGGCTCATATGAGGAGTGATTTCTAAGCACAAAGCCATAAATAAGCCCTGTGCATCACTGGATACGGCTCAAAACAAAACAAAATATATTTATATATATTTTAAGTGGTTTCATTTTATTTCCTCTCTAAAAAACTTCCTTTTGTCTTACATTAGTATTACCCCAGCAGAAGTCCAGCACCAGCCATAAAAGGGATCTACCCCTTTAAGAAAGACCTTAATTATTATTGGCTGGCTAGGGATATAAAAGTCCTCCCCCTCCAGTAAGACTAGGGCTGGAGAGTCAGTGTGTGGCAGTTTGAAGAGGCTGTTGGAGCAGCAATTCGATCGAACTATTTCTACTCCTGGCTATGTCTTTTCTCCCTGATTTCGACAGACTGTATCATTTTGGATTATTTTTCCTTTACTTTATATACCTGTTCCTTTTACCTGGCCCTCAATCTGACCTTAGCCTGGTCCCAAACCCAGCTCTCTCTCCCTCTTTCTCTCTTTCCTGGCCTGGGGGTTTGTCATAGGCTCCTGGGCTTACAATATTTTGTCAGAGTATTGCAAAGTATGCAAGATTCCCCCCACCTCCCCAATCCCCACCAACCTGGCAGACCCTGGCAGCTTGGCTCATCTCTGGCAGCTTGGCTCTCTGGTACTTCCTTTTCTTCTAACCTTTAGAAGTACCCTGTGATCTAAATCCAGCATTGGCATTCCAGTGACTTACTATAATTATGACCTGTCACTTATTGCAAATCTGATGGAGGTAAAGCCTGTTTTTGGTGTCTAGACCGTACCCTGCAGTGCTCAGGGGCTTACTCCTGATTCTGTGCTCAGGAATCCTTCCTAGAAAGGCCAGGGATCAAGCCTGGGTCAATCACATGCAGGGCAGGAGTTTTACCTGCTGTACCATCTCTCGTGGGTCCCACTTTGTAACTTACTGTCACTATGTAAGTGTATTCTCATTTATTACATACAGATGTTGTATAATACATGCTTTGTAGCACCACTAGAAACTTCGAACTGAGAAAAGTATTTCCCAAATTTTGGGGCCTGGAACAGTGCAACAGTTAAGCAAGTATCCAACCTGGATTCAATTCCTGACACCCCACAATGCCCCCACTTCAGGTCTGGAGGCTCCTGAGCACTGCTTGGTGGCCCAACACAACCTTAGCTCCATAGGCTCTGGGCAACGATGCATCGAAGATTGAACCAAATTGTTTGGTAGGGCCCCACAGCCTCCTTGAATAGCACTTGGGCCTCAGCCTACCCCAGAACCAAGGTTTCTCCCTACATTATTTCCCTTATTTTTAACCTTCTACATATCCATTTCGCATCAAGCAAGCAGTTATGGTGGAAATGCACACATCTGAGTTTATTTGTCTTTATAATCTCATTTTATGTAGTTGTGATCATATTTCACAATATAGATGTCAGCATTCAGTCATTCATTTCCCCAACTTAGGATAGTTTTACTGTTTTCAGAGTTTTATGGTGGTGGAGTATCTCCCTACATGACACTTTTCCCTCCTTAAAACAAATATTTCTCTAGGCCAGATTCCAGGCCTAGATCTACAGGGTCATTTTATATCTTTGCTTCCCTGTCTCTGGGCTGTGCCACTCACTACTTGCCATTCTCTGAGACCCAGTGTATGTAGCTGACTGTTGCTTCTTCTTCCTAAGCCACCTTCTCTGTCTCTCCTCTTAAACCTGAACCCCAACTGATGCAGGTGTGCTTTAGCACATCAGAAACTCATGGTTTTGCCTTGGACCTTCTGAATGAATACATGAAAATACAAGTTTGGGGCAGGAGAGATAGCATAGAGGTAAAGTGTTTGCCTTTCATGCAGTAGGTCATCGGTTCAAATCCCAGCGTCCCATATGGTCCCCCGTGCCTGCCAGGAGCAATTTCTGAGCATGGAGCCAGGAATAACCCCTGAGCACTGCTGGGTGTGACCCAAAAACCACACACAGAAAGAAAGAAAGAAAGAAAGAAAGAAAGAAAGAAAGAAAGAAAGAAAGAAAGAAAGAAAGAAAGAAAGAAAGAAAGAAAGAAAGAAAGAAAGAAAGAAAGAAAGAAGAAAGAAGAAAGAAGAAGAAAGAAGAAAGAAAGAAAGAAAGAAAGAAAGAAAGAAAGAAAGAAAGAAAGAAAGAGAAAGAGAGAGAAAGAAAGAGAGAGAGAGAGAAAGAAAGAAAGAAAGAAAGAAAGAAGAAAGAAGAAAGAAAAAGAAAGAAAGGAGGGAGGGAGGAAGGGAGGAATGGAGGAAGGGAGGAAGGAAGAAAGAAAGAGAGAGAAAGAAAGAAAGAAAAAGAAAGAAAGAAAGAAAGAAAGAGAGAGAGAGAGAAAAAGAAAAAAGAAAGAAAAAAGAAAGAAAGAAAGAGAGAAAGGAAGAAAGAGAGAAAGAAAGAAGAAAGAGAGAAAGAAAGAAAGAAAGAAAGAAAGAAAGAAAGAAAGGAAAGAAAGGGAGAAAGAAAGAAGAAAGAAAAAGAGAAAGAAAGAGAGAAAGAAAGAAGAAAGAAAGAGAAAGAAAGAAAGAAAGAAAGAAAGAAAGAAAGAAAGAAAGAAGAAAGAAGGAAGGAAAGAAAAAGAAAATTCAAATACAAGTTTGGTGTTTTTTTATCAGTTTATATGTGTGTGTTTATATACATATATACTTGAATTGGAAAGCTGCTTTTTTTGTTTAACTTGTTATAACACTGTAATTTATCAAGTTGTTCATAATAGTTGTTTAAGACACTAAATGTTCCAATATCAATCCTACCAGTGTCCTCGATCTCCCACCTGCCACCCTAGCCTGCCTCCATGCAGGTGCAAACAAATTGACTTCCTATTGTTTGTTATAACGCAATGGCAAATGAAATGATCAAAACTTATGGGTCCAATAGAAGGGAATATTCTCTCTCTTCCTGGTGTTACTAAAGTCAGTGTCTGAGGAGTCACCAGGCTGTGGTTGGTGCGAGTTGAGCTTCTGTGTTACTGGTTTAGGCTGCCAGAACTTGAAAGATTCCTAGGAAACTTTCCCATTTTGATTTTAACAATGAACATATATAGAATTTGGAAGAAATTTTAAAGAGAAGGAAGGATGAGAAGTAGATTTATCCAGTGCAGAATAAGCTAGTTTACCCAATATGTCTTCAGAGAGGACAATACTTTGATGTATTACCTAATATCAGTCATGGATAGGAAAAGATCAGATTTACACATCGTATCCCTAAGTGGGCGATTGGGCCCTATACGGGGTGTTAAAGTGATCCAGAGGGGCAGTAGTAACTTTGGGTGCATGGGAAGGAATAATGTTTCTTTTCATTCAGTTAAAGAATGTAGATTTCCAGAGGTGGGGGCTACAGAATAATTTCTTTTTCATAAAAAGGTAGAACAATTATGTTGGGGACCTCTGGCATTGAATATCTTTCCTGACTGGGACTTGGCGAAACCTACTCAGAGCCCACCCAGAGATGCTGGTCATGAGTGAACTGGAACCCAATTCTTGGCTCTGACTAGTTATGGAAAACAGGGCAGAGACTTCACTTCTCAAAGCCTTAGTTGCCTCTTTCCTACTCTGGGAACAACACAGTCATATCGCATCGTTGAGTAAGATGACTTGGTCTGCCATTGCTGAGTTATTGAGCAGGACAGTCACATGCAAGCTCCAGCTTCTTGCTCAGGTGGTGTCTCTTTTTTCTTTCTTTTCTTTTCTTTTCTTTTTCATTTCATTTCTTTTCTTTTCTCTTTTCTTCTTTTCTTTTTGTTTTATGGGTGGTACCCTGTGGCACTCAGGGGTTACTCCTGGCTCTGCACTCAGAAATTCTCCTGGCAGGCACAGGGGACCATATGAGATGCCGGAATTCGAACCACCGTCCATCCTGGATTGGCTACTTGCAAGGCAAACGCCCTACTGCTGTGCTATCTCTTGGCCTCGTGGTTTCTTTTTCTGCAAGCGTCCCCCAGTTTCTGTGTTACATGCCCAGCTGAAAAACTATTCAACACAGGAAACAGGTTCATGTAGTTTTATTAAAAAAAAAAAAAAGCTTATTGAAGGGCTGGAGAGACAGAACAGGGATTAGGGCACATGCCTTGCATGAAGCCACTCAGGTTCAATCCCTGACTCTGGTCTTCTGAGCACCACTATGAGTGATCCCTGAGCACAGAGCCAAAAGTAAGCCATGAGCACTGCTAGGTGTGGTGCCAGAACCAACAATAGCAGCAATAAAAGCACAGGTCATTTTGTGTTTTTTTGAACCAAAAGAAGAATAATGTAGTGAAAAGTTTTAAAGGTTTAAGAAGTGGGTGAGGAGGAGAAAAAACAAAACAAAAACAACTGGAGCAAAAGGAATGATTCTCGATTATTCTCACTGCTGGTCCTTTGCTCATTCATTTATCTGTTTCCTTTAATTTATATGTTTCATTTCCATTTATCTGTTTCCAGTCACATTAATGATTTGCTGTTACCCTTGCCTTGGACCTTACCCAAGGCTCTCGAGAGACTGAGGGCTACTGGGGCTGTTGACCAAGATGATCTTGACAAAACTACCCAGTTTGGGGGTTTGGAGGGAGAAAAACCTGTGATTTCAAGATTAGGAAAGTCAGGTTCGGAGGCAGCTGCAAAGAAATTTGGATTGGCAACAGCTGCAGTGTCACTTAAATAAGGGACACTTTCACCCTATTAGGGAAGCTGTGTCCTCCTAGGCTATGTTCTCAGTCCTGTCAAGGTTTGTTAGGTTATACCATATTTTACACAAAACAAAGATTATCCCTGACTTCTTTGTATCTGTTTGTTTACAATATTGTTTTACCTTAAACAGAGATTGTCTTACATGTAAACCTGAGCGGGACTGGCTCAGAATAGTCTGAGTGACCTGTCTTTATTCTGTCCTTACTCCCCCATCCAGGGGTGGTTTCTGTACTCAATACAAATGACTGTTCTGGCGGGCAACTCACTCTCCATAGGATGTAGAAGATTGCCAGACTATGTGTGTTTTATCGTTAGCCTGGTTTGTATTATTTCATTTGTGACCCTGACTCAAACTCCTTCACCTGGGGTTAAAAATAGGGTGTTTTTACAAAGATTAGCTGGCACCCACTCTCACAGTCCCCTACACCTTAGAGAGGGCCCATTTCCCAGCAAACTCTCTGGTTGGACCCCTCTCTGCTGGGGTGCAGCTCTGCACTCCACCCTGCTGATTTCTTCTCAGGCTTTGTGAGAGGGAAGGGAGCTTCCAACATTTTCAAGGCTCAACTAGACTTGTTCCCAACACGTTCCTTCTGTTAGATGCCAAAGCGAGGCCAAGATCCAAGCCCAGGGTAGTTTTTCATGGTCTGAGATATTCTCCCCAAGGTCAAGTCCCTGAGTTCCTAATACTTCTCATCTCTCCGACAGCTGGCAAGGCCCAGCTTTCTCATGTCCTGAGGCATCTGGCAGCCCAGAAAACCTGACAGCCCCTGAATCCAAACTGTAAGTCACTTCTTCCTGTGCCATAGAAATGGTACTGTGCTTTACATAGATGTAGCCAATTCATGAAATTCCCAGCCACCTCCTGTCATTTTCAAAAGCTGAAGAAGTATGTTCCTGAGGTTCCTCTTTAGGGCTATATTCTTTTCGGAGACACCTTGGGCTAACAAGGGTGATTATACCTTGTTTTCATCTAGCAAGCTATTTAGTTCTGTGACATTTTTTGATTTATATTAGTTTTATTTTGTGTATTTTTGTTATGGTTTTTTATTCTGGGCCACACCTGGTGGTGCTCAGAAATTACTTTATATGAGGTATAGGAGTACAAAGAAGGTGATTCTTAAAAGCAATGCCTTTGTCCATGCAAACAAACTTTATGCTACTCAATAAATCTCCTGTTTTGCAAATGGCAGGCTTGGGCAACCTTACGGGATACCGGGGATTAAATCTGGGTTGTCTTCTTGTAAGGCAAATGCTGCCCTATCCAATGTGCTATTGCTCTGACCCCTTATTTTATTTTATTTTATTTTATTTTATTTTATTTTATTTCTTTGGTTTTTAGATCACACCCAGCAGTGCTCAGGGGTTACTCTTGGTTCTGTGCTCAGAAATCTCTCCTGGCAGGCTCGGGGGACCATATGGGATGCCGGGATTCGAACCAATGACCTGCATGAAAGGCAAATGCCTTACTTCCATGCTATCTCTCTGGGCCCCATTTGTTTTATTTTTAAATTGGGGTGGAGTGTGGTTTGTTGGGCCATACCTGGTGATGCTCAGGGGTTACATCTGGCTCTGTGCTCAGAGATCACTCCTGCTAGTGCTCAGGAAATCATTATGCAGTGCCTGGGTTTGAACCTGGGTCAGTCACATGCAAAGGGCCTCACCACTGTTCTAGCTTGTTGTGTATGTAAACATTTTATGAGATTATTATGTTACTGACCCTACCCTGATCGGTGATTGTGCCCTAGCTTAGGGTGTGACCTGGCATTCTGCCCCCACCCTAGGGTGGTACCTGATTCTGCTTCCACCATTGGGTGGTATCTGATCCCACCATTGTGTGGTACCTGATTCTGGGGGATAAAAACAAGGGTCTGTGGAAGGCGAGGGACTTTTGGCTGGAACTGATTCTGAGGCTTTGGACTTCAGTCTTGTCCACTGAATAAAGCTAATATTTCCACAAGCCTGACTCTCTGCGAGCTGTTTACCCATCGCTTCACCTCAGAACTGCCGGCTGAACAAGGTGGCAGACACGTGCTCCGAGCTGGAGGGGAAAGACCTCATCCTCCATCCCTCCATCAGTCAACCTCTTCAGGGGCTGACTTGCAACACTAGCTCTCCAGTTCCCATGGTCTTATTTTAGGGAGAGTAAAGAATTAAATGTCAGAGGGTTTTTATTTTACCCCTCCTTGCTTATGTTTCTCCTAAAGAGCGAGTTGATTTCCTTCTGGCCCCTTGTAGGTTGTCCAAATTCTTGTGAGTTCCCTTCCCTCAGCCAACCAGTTCCCTGGGAGTCAAGAAAGCTCTGTTGAAATCCTTTCTCCCTTTGCTTATTTGTCTTTTGCAGGCCTGAGGTTGGGCTATCGGTGGGGCTTTCCACCGGCCAGGCAGGAGTTTGGATAAACCACTGGTTTAAGAAGGTTGTATAACTAGCCAGTGTAATAAAATGCATTCAGGGGTCATCCAAGAAAATGTAATCAGCACTAGGAGTTACTGGATAGCACTTCCACAGGGGAAGAACAGAAATGAGGAACAGAGATTCAAAACCAAGGAAGAAGTACTGGAGCAGGGGGTGGAAGGTGGGGGCTCGGGGAGCTTCTCAAGTTCAGAAATAACATTGCCACCACCCCCAAAACCAAAAAAAAAAAAAAAAAAGCCAATGTGTTTTGCAATCAGAAACGGTCAAAAGAGCTCTAATTGCCCAGCGGAAACCCAAGATCTGCTGCAAATTTAGATGAGAATTTTACCCGAAGACTTAATTTTTTTCCCTTTGTGCAGTTTTGCTTGAAAGTTTGGCCTTATGATTGGTTTCGGGATGGGTATCGAATATCGCAGCCTGAAGGGGAGAAGCATTCCCACCAAGTCCTCCTCCCTCACAAAACACCCTGAGAAAGGGAAAAAAAAAATTTGCATTCAATAATCAGAGGCTGGGCAGACAAATTGGCACCATTTTTTCCCCCCCTTTCCAGCCTCCCTTTTATTTTTGACTAGAAATAGGACTGCAGGCGTGAGTCACAATTCACAAATATTTGTAGTATTATGTTGCATGGACTTGGGGGAGAAAAAAATTACCAGAGGAAGGTAATTCTTAAAAGCAATGTCTTTGTTCATGCAAACAAACTTTATGCTTCTCAATAAATCTTCTGTTTTGCAAATGGCCATTAAAATAACAGCTCATTTGATTAAAATTCTGTTTTCTTTTCACAACGGTCATTTGGCATTTTAGGAACCCTCCAAAAGCAGTCTTAGCCATGATGTCATCAGCATTATATTAATGCATTAGAAAGGTTAAAAGCTCTTACTTTTTATAGGGCTTTTAAAAGCCAACATTTGATTGTCTATTGCATAAACTGGCTCTGAACCCATTAAAACGTGACAACAACTTCAGAGCTGACCCTGTTTAAGGGTAAAAAATTGATCAAGGATCTGCCACATTTTTTAATTGCTTGGAATGAAATGGAAACTGAGCCTGGGCCAGTATTTGGGAATGGAAATAATTAAATCCACTCCAACACCTTTCCATATAATAATGCTATTTTTTAAATTACAGGTTTTTTTTCTTCTTTTAGAGCTGAATGATTTTTTATGGCACAAAAATAGTTTATAGCTTGAAAGGTTTCTTTTCTGCCACAGCCCATCATGATGCTGTCAGCCTGTCATTAAAAATAAGATGAATTATTCCCTTGCGTGTTTCAAATGCTAAATCTTAAAAACAAACAAACAAAAATGCTGCAAATTTATCTATGTTGTCTTTTGGGGGGGAGGGTTAGAAAGTTGTGTGGGCAAGTAGTGATTTGGGATAATGTCAAATGTTTAAGCCTTTTTTAAATCTATTTGTTTATATAAATTAGGCACCTTTAAAAATGACATTCAAAAAATCTACAGTAAAATCTGGACTCCTTGGGTTCATTGTGCCTTGAACCTCTTTATTGTTATTTTCTGGTTTTTTCCTCATTCTCTTCACATAAGTAATATTCTGGCCCAGATACATCTCAGTGGAGAGACCCTTTGCAGGGAAGTCTCATTGCTGGGGAAATCCTTCTAACAAGAACCTTCTGATATGAATATACCTAGATGACAGTCAGGAAAAGTACAAGCTGCTCAATCATCTCTTAAAGCCTCAGCGTTTGCCTGTAATTAACATGATAATAAGATTAAGGCGACATTTGACTTTTGATAAACCCCAGGCCCCCTCCATACCATCTCCAGCAGTTCTAAGCTACTTTCATTAGAATCGATGTTTATCTAATTTGTAAACAATCAGTTGGAAATAAAACTTTCCCAGGGTCTGCTGAGAAGGCAGCTAGCAAGTCTAGGCTTCCCCAAGCCCTGCTTCCAACATTTGCCCTTGCGTGCCAAGGGATCTACTGCTGGGGGTGACAGGACTTAGAAGGGAGAATTTGTGGGCCCTTGAGAGCTCAGTCCAGCCCAGCTCATCTTTACCTGATGCTCTAAGGCACCCACTGAAACTGTTATAACTAATTTTCTGGGAAAAGAATCTCTGGTATGGCAGTGGCCCGGGCCTGCAGAAAGAGTTTGTTCAGGGCAGTTGGCAATAGCTTCTGCAGCACTGTTTT
This sequence comes from Suncus etruscus, assembly GCF_024139225.1. Lineage (NCBI taxonomy): Eukaryota > Metazoa > Chordata > Mammalia > Eulipotyphla > Soricidae > Suncus > Suncus etruscus. The sequence goes on along the minus strand of NC_064854.1, from coordinate 59,263,566 downwards.
GAAGCATAGGTCAATTCTTTTTACAGGCCTTTTCCATCCCGATTTTAGCTTTTTCCGCTGCCCTCTGCTTGATGTTATTGCTCTTTCTGCTTCTATAAGATCCTTACAGTCCTTCCTTCTTTCCTTTCTTTAAAAAATGGTTCAGTTTTTTGGTTGGCAATTGCTTTAATTATTCTTGTGCAAGATAGCAAGGTTTTCAATGTTGTAGTTGGACGCATATGCCACATAGTGTGTGTGTGTGTGTGTGTTTGTGGTGCCAGGGATCAAGTACTAGGCCTCACACATTCAAGACAAGTGCTCGAGTGCTGCAGTAGATCTCCTGCTCAAAAAATAACAACTTTAAAAGTGTTGCTGGCCCAGGAAATAAGCTGAGAAGGTTTGAAAAATATTTTCAAGCAATAGACAAGCAAGTTTAGAGCATGTCTCTTTTATCCCACTAATTTCAGAGTAGTTCCTACCTTAGCATAAAACTATTAATTTCTGTCCTCCATACAAAGAACAAAGAGAGGGCATCCACCTTCAAAATCTGCATTTATTGAAAGCACTTCCACCCCCCTAGCTACCCATACATTTTTAGAGGTGAAAAAGAGAAAGGAAAATATTTTCTATTTGGAGATCTGCGTTGACACACAAATGTTTATGGATTTCCCGCACAGTTAATTTCTCAGTATCTTTAAATCTATAATAAACATATGCATCTGCCATGCTTTTTAAGAGTTAGGCTTTCAAGCACCTCAATGTATTTTATTACTATTCACATGTAAACATGAAATCTCTGGGTCCCAGGTCCTGCTGTCCACTCAGCTCGGGAAGTGATCCAAGGCTCCTGATTTTTAATTATCTGATCCCCACCCCCACCCGCAAACCTGCTTCAGGCTTTTTTTTTTTTTTTTTTTTTTTTTGGTTTTTGGGCCACACCCGGTAACACTCAGGGGTTACTCCTGGCTATGTGCTCAGAAGTTGCTCCTGGCTTGGGGGACCATATGGGACGCCGGGGGATCAAACCGAGGTCCGTCCAAGGCTAGCGCAGGCAAGGCAGGCACCTTACCTTTATCGCCACCGCCCGGCCCCTTCAGGCTTTTTTTTTTTTTCTTCAAATTTCCTTTCTGTCATTGATAATCCGAGACCATTTGCGCCTTTCTTTAAAGTTCACAGAAAATTCTAGTTCTGACTCTTCAAAAATCCCGATGGTCTCTCATGAGCAAATGACTGCAGTGATAGCATACCCTATCTTGGAAGCCAATATCATTTCTTGTATGTGTAACTTAAAGGCATTTGCACTTAAAAAAAGGGAGAGGAAAGGGGCAGGAGTTATTGGTGGGGAATGAATGGCAGAGATGGATGCTGGCACCACCGACCTGGTTGTCAGGGAAGGGAGTTCAGGTGCCTTCCAGACAGGAGTATTCTGGAGAACACTCTGGGCTTGGAAAAAGCCCTAGTTCACTCTGTGACTCAGGAAAGCTGCTTTTTATCAATTAGCTCAAACATATTTTTTCCCCACTTAGGTCAGAAAATATTTCCTAGATCATCAAAATTTCACTGTAAATGGCAGCTGCTCCCCTATTCAATGCATTTCCTTCTCTCTCCTTTCTCTCTTTCTTCCCATCTCCTGCTCCTAATTAATAAACATTAAGGGAAAGTGTGTTGGCAAAGAAATAGGTGAACCCCATCTTTTCAATATAGTTTTTCATCATTGCAGTGTGGACTCCGTTGGGATTTGGAGATCATGTGTTGTTAGGGCAGAAATGTCATTTCTGTTGTGAATGCCATACATATTTCACAAGCTGCAGTGGAGCGTTTTTTTTATTTGACACTTTGGGGAGCTGGCATTTCTGCCTCCATGGGGCTCTATAGATACACAGAGAAGTTCAGATCACCGGGGCTTGGAGCAGAGCTCTGAAAAAAGATTTGACGCACATAATAGAAACCACAGTGACAATATTTCAAGTAATAGAGGGAAAATGATTTGCAGGTTCTTAAAGGGAAATCATGTACTCATGCAAAGCTCAATTCTCCCAGGAGTTGTCTGGCTCACGGACCAAGAAGATAGAGATATTTTCTCATCAAACAGAGGTAGAGGGGGAGTTGAGCTTAGCGGGAGTTTTATTTTAAGTTGGGGTGGGCAAGTGTGTTTGTATGCCTGTGTTTATGCTTCTTTAACTATGTATGTCTTGTAAGGATCCCTCAGTGATTGAGGCATAACCCTTTAGCTGTTTATTTTGCAGCTTCTCTATAATTTATTTCTCTTTCTCTCTCTCTCTTTTTATATATTCATTCACATAACTCTCCCCCCCCCCTTTTGGTGGTGAAAACAGACACTTGGGAGTCAGTGATTAAGACAGAATGACAAATAATGAGAATGAGAATGGAAAAGGCAACTGGTTTCCACTGGGGATGCCACCACACCAGGTAGCTGAACATTGCTGTAGCTGGGCTGATGTTGGTTTCTACCTGTGGGTCTGGCTTTGTGGGAATCCAGCCAGATCACCCCCAGCTCACATCCCCTTCCTTCTGCTCTGACATGGGCTCCCCACATTGCTCTTGGAGATTTGTCTGTCTGCACTCATCTCTTTTTATTGTCAGTTCCCAGGACCAAGGTGGCTCTGAATAAACATCCTACACTCCACAGCAATGTGATTTCTGCTCATGCATTCCTTTTGCACAGCTTGTGCAAAAGGGCTGTGTCTGTTTAAAACCCAGAGAAACTGATGGGGATCTATCTCCTGAAGGTTTCATTGGGTACCCAGAGATGCAATGGGTTTAGGCTTCACCAGTTAAGTCTTTCAAAGAAGCAGAAAGTGTGGGAATGTAGGCTTTTCTACTTTGGTTTAATTTCTACTGGGAGACAGCTGGCAATTTCTGCAACAAGCCCAGAGATTTGCCGCCTTTAGGCAAATCTGGATCTACTTGAGGGGCTGACTTGGCCTTTTGGTTTTCTGATATTCCCAATCAGCATTGCTGAGAGTGCTCCGATGCTGACAGCCTATCTGAAGCTGCTCACATATTGATGGAAACCATAGCATCCCCTAAATCCACACTGACCCCTCCCCCACAGAGAAGGAATGAGATCAGAGGTGCACTCGGCCTGTTTCACCTATGTCTGTGGACTCAAGGAACTAGATGCCAGATTCAGACAAAACTCATGTTTGCCGATTAGGTGTGGAAATAAATCACCATCTTCCTAAGTAAACTTGGCCAAATGGAGGGCGGGAAAAGTGACTTAAAATATAAGGTGACAAAAAAAAAAAAAAAAAAGGTGGGGCTAGAGTGCTGGTGCAAGAGGTAAGGTGTCTCTGCCTTGCCTGCGCTAGTCTAAGATGGACCGCGGTTCCATCACCTGGTGTCCCATATGGTTCCCCAAGCCCGGAGCGATTTCTGAGCACATAACCAGGAGTAACCCCTGGGCATCACTTGGTGTGGCCCAAAAACAAAAACAAAAAATAAAATGAAAGAATATATGGTGACAAAGATGGTTCAAAAATCTAGAGTTAGTTAGTTAGAGGCCAGAGAGAGAATAGAGGGAGTAGGTGCTTACCTTGCACATGGCCAACCCTGGGTCCAACCTCAGTACTGCATAGAGTTATTGGAGTACCTTCAGGAGTGATCCCAGAGTGCAGAGCCAGGAGGAAACTCTAAACATTACTGCATGTGGACCCAAAAATCATAAAACAAGAGATAGAGGGTCAACCATGTCCCCCCACATGGTAACAGTTCTGGAAATGAACGAAGAGGGTTACCCTTTGTGCCTGGGGCACAGGAGGCTGGTTCTTAGAGTGATTCTTCTAAGGAGGCTAGTTCTTCTCCAAGGAAAAGTACTTGGAACAAAACAGAGAACTTAGGAGCTGCTGCTCCAGGAGAAAGACTCTCACTGGGAAGCATGTCAGGCAGCCAGAGGTTCTGCCTCAATGGACTGGCCTTGGCCCCCAGGTCCTGTCCTGCCCCCCTACTGAGCCTGCTCTGTCCAAGTCCCAAGAAGGTCCGACAGGGCAAATGCAATGGGTCCCAGAGATGAATTTTCCATTTGCTCTGTCTAGGCCATTTTTGAATTCACTTCAGAGCACAGGGAAAAAAAGAAAAAGAAAAAAAGAGAAAAAAAAGAACCAGGGCTTGGAGTGGAGGGGGAATAAAATTTGCAAAGAAAAGACCCGAAAGGGAAGGGGGTGGGAGCTGACTAGAAAGAACAGGCCCTCTTGGCTCCAACGGAAGCTCTGCCAAGATGCAACTAACTCAAACCAGACTGAACAGAGACGGAAAATGAGGAAAGAATAAAATGGTTTGGAGTTGGGCTGACAAATACACAAGAGAAAAATTCACATGGTTTCAGAGTGGGGCTTGGCAGCTGCCTCAGAAGAGAGAGAGAGAGAGAGAGAGAGAGAGAGAGAGAGAGAGAGAGAGAGAGAGAGAGAGAGAGAGAGAGAGAGAGAGAGATATTTTCATTTTTATGTCCTCTGTGTGTGTGTAGTTTTCCATTTACCATTTTTTTTATGTCCTGGATGAGTGTCTTGCAATTTCTTTTTTTACAAAGTATTTTCCCTCCTTCAGAGCAGTTGAGGGCCCACCACACCCCAAGAGCCGTCCCTCTAAGTTAATGGAGGTTTTCGAATGTTTCCTCATGCTGCTTCCTAGGGCCTTGAACTAAATCCACAACCAACCCTGAGTACCCAGCCTGTTGCTTCCCACCATGAGCTTCAACGAATGAAGACCATAGCTACTTTCAAAGGCAGCTGGGAGTGTGTGCCAGATTCATAGCTGAAGCATCTCAATTCCCAGGCTGCAGGTGACAGAGATCTGGGTTAGTCCATGGGGCCCATGATGGGGCATGGGCAATGGATGTCCAATCCTCCCCCTTCTCCTCACTTCTTCCCTCACTTCCTTCCCTTCCTCCCTTCCTTCCACCCTCCCTCCCTCCCTCCCTCCCTTCCTTCCTTCCTCCATCCCTTGCTTCCTTCCTTCCTTCCTCCTTTCTTCCTTCCTCCCTCCCTCCCTTCTTTCCTCCCTCCTTCCCTCCCTCCCTCCCTTCCTCACCCTCCACCATCCCTGCACACCAGACTTCCTTCTGTTCCCAGCCTCCTTTTTTGCTGTGCTTCCCTTTCCACAGGGAGCAGTGCCTGAGCCCTGCATCCTATGAAGAAAGCCAAGGATTGGGGGGAAGGATGAGGAGAAAAGACCTCTTACCTCAGCTCTGGCCTTCCTCCAGTTTCTGGCAATACTAGTCGAGGTCATTGGGTGCTGTACTCCCTTTGTGGAAACATTTTCACAGCCAACATTTTTTTGATTGGGCAAGTGGCCCTTAGGGGGTCCCCTGGTGATAGGCTGGGGGTGCAGAATCTGCCCTGAATTCCCAAGGATCCCTGTTATTGAGACCCAGAGTGAGTCTCAAGTGCCTCTTCTATGGAGTACACATAGGTGGAATTCTATTTTGGATGGGAATGAAATAAATACCTGCCTCAAATTACTTTTACCTGCTTTTTTTACTTTTTAAAAACAAGAGTGCTAGGAAACAAAAAACATCAATTACATATGTGACTCTTGTTTGCAGCCTGTATGGGATGCCTGCTGGGTGGAATTCTTCCCTTCTGTGTTTGCGACCTGTGCCAGATGTTGGGAATGTATTGGCCCTGCACCTTCTCATCCTGACTCAGAGAACAATCAAAGTAGAGGCCACTCTGTCCATGGTTGGGGCATGAAAAGCTGCGTCTACAGAGATTTCTGACCTCTTGGTGCAGGGTCTGGGGCTATAGTGTACACACACCCCTTATTCCTCCTTTTACACAGGGTGGGGCAGTTTGTCCCTGTTTTACAGCAGACATTGCCCTTGATGTTGAAGGGGGGCGGACAAGGCCAGGTCTCCATAAGACCAGGTCTTGTTCATTGGGAACACGCTGGAGTTTTGCCCTGTGAGGGAGAGTCACTCTATGGACCCCAGGATAAGCTTTGTCCCTAGTGGACTGGGAGGACCCTAAACCCAACTTTTTCATGTGGATGTGCCAGAAGAGTATCCAGAGTTCTCAACTGTGGTGTCAGAGGCCTAAGTCAACTTTTACCACTGTTCCCAAGGTGTGGAGTGAACTTCCCAACTGCCCTACCTAGGAATGGGGTGTGAGGGAAGGGCTGAGGTCCTTGGAATGAGCTGCTCCAGCCATTTTCCCACTAGCCCAGCTGCTGTATTACAGAGGCCCTTTGCCTCTTGGCCTGCATGGTTTAATGCCTGACTCTTTTTAACTGGCATATGTTAAGAGCTTTGAATTAGCAGGTGCATAAAAACTGTCAAAAAACACTTAAATCTCAAGACAGACTGTCAGTCGTGTTAAAAAAAATATGGTGTTACATAACCTTATACTCTCAACACATCTAGCGAGAAACAGCTTGGAAAGTCCTTACTCCAGCAACCAGGCAATGCTCAGTTAGCCCATGAAACAAAGGGCTATAGTCATTTAACCTCTGAGGAAGAGACAGAGACACAGAGACAGAGAGATAGAGACAAAGATAGAATCAGAGATGGATGGAGACATAGACAAAAACAAATTCAGAGAGAGATAGACAAAAAGAAACAAAGAGACACAGAGAGATACTCCTTCTGAATCCCATTCTCAGCTTTCAAGATTCTCCTTTATAAACTTAGTTACTTGAAGGAAAAACAAAGCAAAACAAACTCGAAAAAAATTCCCATGCCTGGAAGGCAGACTCCTCCTTGGGGAAAATAAACCACGTCTCGTGAAATATGCTGAAATTTATACTGAACTTTGTGAGGACGACAGAGAGACCAAGTGTGTTGCTGAAAACTGGGTGAATTACAACCAATTCAGTTAAGAATGGACAAGAATATGGTGGGACCCAGTTAATGGGTGCCCCTGTGATTTCCAGCAGAGAGAGACACTTTATTGTATCAGTTTTCTCTAGGTAACTCTCAAAATGAGTGCAGGGTACCAAACTTCTCAAACTTTGGCATGATTTGAGCTTGGAGCTTTGTCAAAGCATCCCTGAAAACCTAATGCACCCTGGGTTATGTGTGGCCGGGCCATGCCTGTTTCTCCACCAGGTTCAACTTCCCAAAGTGCTGCATGACTTTCTCAAAGCCTCACTTTTTTTATTGTTGTTTTGGGGCCACACTTGTCAGTACTGAGTGCTTCCCCAGAGGACCCTCTGGGATGCTGAAGAGCAAACCCAGGTTGGCCATGTTCAAGGCAAGCAACCTCCCCACTGTCCTAATGCTCAGGCCCATCCCCAGTCTTTTCTAAAGAGTATGATGAGGGTGGATGGGCCTGGGCTAGGAAATTAGAGACTCCTTAACGTGCATTTTGGGGTACCCCACCCGGTTGGCAAAGACGCTTGTTTTAGAGAAGCTATTTTTTTGTGACACCAAAGAACCACTTTCAGAAAGTAAATTTTCTAGCAAGGAAGCTGGCCCCAGCCTCAACGAGCTCTTTCATAGCAAGATATTTTTATCTTGGAGTATGGAATGGGAAGATCATTTTTCCCAAACATTAGTGAGAAATCAAATTTTTACCAGCCTACTGGCAGCTCATAATAGAAGAGAATTACTGGGACCTCACTAGGGAGATCTTAGAACCATAACAATAAAACAAACTAAAAAAGATCCAAACAAACAGAAAACCACTTTTCATTCCACTGTGGGAGCCAAACAATGTCCTAGCAGGGGAGTGGGGAGTGGTTTTCATTTTATTTGTTTTATTTACAAGTGAGCTGTCCATTTTATCTCGCTTTTTGAGTAACGTGGGGAACCTTCGGGAAGGGACTTACTATTGCTAGGTGGTTTATATTAGCCTTTTGTCCATTATGCTCACTTGAAGCTACCACTTTTTTTCTATCCTCAGAAAATGCCTGTTCCTGAGCCCCATAAAATGCCATTTTGGTATCTCCGTTTGGTTAATTAGAGGTGATAGGTTTCAGGCATCCCTGATTTACACTTGACATTTGACAGACTTTAAGGGTCTGTACCATGAGACACCCCCTCACCCCCATCTCCCAAACAGGCTGAGTTTGTGCTGAATTTCAGGGCCAATGGGAGGGGAGTTGAATGATCACTGGTGGTGGTGGTGGTTTTCCTCCTTTTTTTTTTTTGGTCACACCCAGCGGTGCTCAGGGGTTACTCCTAGCTGTCTGCTCAGAAATAGCTCCTGGCAGGCATGGGGGACCATATGGGACACCGGGATTTGAACCAACCATCTTTGGTTCTGGATCGGCTGCTTGCAAGGCAAATGCAGCTGTGCTATCTCTCCGGGCCCAGTTTTCCTCCTCTTTATCATCATCTTCATTGTCCAATCATAGTCATGGCATTGGTGAGGAAGCAGGTGGGGGCACAGAATACAGGACACAGTGACGCTGATTCTCAGACATTCGGTTGAACTTAAGGATGTCCAGTCTCTTCCATCTGATGGAGTCTTGCCCGTGCTCACCCTCCCAGTCTCCTTACAAAGACCCTTATGCTTACCTGTGCCTTAGACCCTCCACTGTGCTCATTCTAGATGCTTCTTTTCTTTGGAGGGATTGAGAGCAGCAAGTCCTTAAAAATCCATATTACTCTGTGCTTCTCGGGTTGGTGGGAAGTAAAACAGAGGAAACAGAAGAGTAATGGGAAAGAGGAGGAGGTGGTGGAGGCATTTGATGTCTTGTCACTGTAGGTACCAAAAACATTTTTGCCCACAAAAATAATGATTCAGTTTTAATTCAGAGTTGTGTGAAGTCTTTCACCCCAATGGAAATAAAGCTAGGGACATGATTTAAGCTCTGCATTGTCTATATTGCCCAAGTGAGGATTTCAAGTGAGAGTCAAAGTTGGGGCCTTTGACAAAATCTTTGGAATAGCTCCATCATTTCTCTACTTAGAAAATCTTTTCCAACATGTCCAGACCTTCTAGGACTGGGGTGCAAGTCAGAAGAAATGTGGCTCAAAATGGTCTCCTGTTCTTCAGAATCACACCAACCCACCTCCCTGGAACATTCGGGGTTTGCAACGGCTCCTGTGGTTTCCATTATGCCAAGGAATGTCCTGTCTGGCTGCCCCTATCTGCGGCATCCCAGCCCTGCTCTGATGTGCAAAATGAGGGAGAAGGTCTTGGGTTGAATTCAAGAAGGGATTTTAGCTCAGAGCAATAGCAGAGTGAGGAGGGCATTGGCTTTGCAAGTAGCTGACCCTGGTTTGATCTCTGGCACCCCATAGGGTCTCCTGAGCACAACCAGGAGCGATCCCTGAATGTAGAACCAAAAGGAAGCCCCGAGCATTTCTGAGTGTGGCCCCCAAACAAACAAAACCAAAAATAAGATGAAAGCATCTTAAGTTGCCTGGGCTGAGTTTCTTATTCTGATAGACCCAAGAAAGGCCCATGCAGGGTGGTTTTGGCTGACAACTCTACAGGGAGTGCTGGGAGGTGATTTCTGGACTCTAAATGTCATGATCCTTCAGGGCTCTGAGAACTCAATTCAGACTATTCTCAGTTGAATCAGAAGGATCCCAGAGAGCCTGGGAACAAACACCTCTTCAAGCCTGAAGGCGAGAGAAACTTGCTCCTAGCTTTCTTTGCCTCCTTCATCTCTCCCTTCCTCTCCCCCTTCTTCCCTTCCCTTTCTTTTCCTTTCCCTCATTCCCTCAATTCCTTCATTTCCCCCTTCTCTTCCATTCCTTCTCTGCCCTTCTCCATTCCTCCCCTCCTCCTCCCTCCTCCCTCTTCCTCCTCCTCTTCCTTCCTTCCATCCATCCTTATTTCCTTCCTCCTTCCTCTCCCTTTCTTTGGGAAATATTGAACCATTGACTGTCTTTCTGTGCTAAGCCTTCACGGCTAAAAGATTTCCCATTTTTCTGAGATTGTAGTTCCTGATCAGTGACATAGAAGATCCGCATAGATCTGTGTCTGTGGCAGCCATTGGCAAAAGCCAGACTGTAGGGCAAGTGTGCCCTGGAAATAGATTTTTACAAACGGGTCAGATTCTTTTTTGGATGGGTTCAGATGATGGGATACATGAGTGTTTTGCCAATAAAATTGGTTCAGGAATGTGAGAAATTTATCTACTACATAAAGTCATTGTTTCAGATTTGTCTGAAGCTCCCAGTGGAGTTAGAAGACCAGATTTTTCACTCCCCCTCTGCTTTCCACATTGCTCTTTCCCATGAGGAGAGCCTTTTGATATCAGCATGAGGTCTATGGAATTCTTGCAGGGTGAGAGGTGTTCTTTCTATGATGGCAACTTCATTTTAACCAGTTCCTTTCCACGCAGAAAGCAGCCCTTGGTGCAACAAGGGGGAACCGGGCAGCTCTAGATTTATTTTTGAATTTTCCTGACAGGGCAAAGTTACTGAAGCCAATCTGTCAGGCAGATAAAACTGTTAAGGTCACACAAACACTGGGGGTGGGGGGGGGGGTGGTGTTGTCATGACATCAACATACTCAAAGATCTAATTCTGAGCTGCCTCCAGTTCTGAACCCATTTCTTCAAGTGGGTCATTTCTTTTTTTCTTCCTTATCACCCCCCAACCCTCACTTTCTGGCCTTTCCACTTTTTCTTTTTTTTCTTTTTTTTTTTTTTTTTTTTTTTGGTTTTTGGTTTTTGGGCCACACCCGGCGGTACTCAGGGATTACTCCTGGCTGTCTGCTCAGAAATAGCTCCTGGCAGGCACGGAGGACCATATGGGACACCGGGATTCGAACCAATCACCTTTGGTCCTGGATCGACTGCTTGCAAGGCAAACGCCGCTGTGCTATCTCTCCGGGCCCTCTACTCACTATTAATATCTTGAACACCTCTACAGGAGAGAAGGCACCTAAGTGCCTTCTGCCAACACTGGTGGCAAGAAACAGACAAACCCCAAATTTAGGTATAGTGGAAAGACCCTGAGTCTGGCATCTGGAAAGGACCTAACCCCTTACTATCTATGAGAAGGGGCTTTGGCTGTGTCTTCCCGCAAGACAAACCCAGGCCTATTTGGGTCCCTGCAAGATTTTTCAAACATGCTAACCCTACCCAGGACAAGCCCTCTTGAGGGGTGGTTTTGTGTTTTTTTTGTTTTGTTTTGTTTTATCTTTTAGGAAAAATGAACATTCCTGTGCTACTCCTTTCCCCTTTTTCTAAGGAACTTGAACCTATGTGAATTTTGACATTTGGATCAGATAGTAGGGAAACAGTTCCAAGGCAGAGTGTTTAAGTCATGTCCATCAGTAGGATTTGTTTGATCTAATGAGGAAGGAGGGAGGAGGGGAATAACCTTTTTTCTTACATAAGTACCCAAATTTACAATTTCCTCAGCTCTGTCAATCTTAGCAGGAGACAATGATGGCTGTAATTCCTAACGTTGACCCTCCGCATGACCCTGTGTGTGAGAACAGGGAGGCGACCTTGATCCTTCCGTCTGAAGCTGCTTGCTGGCTGGATGGTCCCAGGACACGCTGGGGTGGGACTGGGATGGGGAGCAGTGGGGGTTGGGGGGCTCTTGGATTTTCACACCTTGAAGCTGGTAACAGTTTTGACTTCAATGCCTTGCAAAGTAGGTGATTTCAATGGCCCTGTTTCCTTCCAAGGGAAAAGGCTTTCTTCACACCTCACCAATCTTCGGGTGCTCTTGACGGACAAGCACATTTTTGGGCTCCTGATGGGACTTGTGGGCTTCTGCAGGGGTCACATTTGCAACTGCAGAAACAGACACAAATCAAAACATTCATCAAGCTTAAACTGTGTCAGCAAAAATGGAAAAAAAAAAAAAAAAGCCCAAATTGTCGTGTTTTGGATCATGTCAGAAGTCCATGAACACAGCATAAAACTGTTTAACTCTTTCCTTGCCTCAAGAAAGCTTCAGCACAGGGGTTGGAGCAATAGCACAGCGGTAGGGTGTTTGCATGCGGCTGCAGGATAGATGGACCTTGGTTTGATCCCCAGCGGCCCATATGGCCCCCACCCTCTAAGCCAGGAGCAATTTCTGAGAGCATAGCCAGGAATAACCCCTGGGGGGTGGGAGAAGAAAACTATAGCACAGATGGATTTCTTTTTTTCCCTTTTCCTCACTTAGAATGATACTTACCTAGCAAAAAAAATCTTGTATTTCTTTTCGTATAGAATCCACAAAGTGGTTGGGCTAAATAATTCAGTGAATGCTTTCCTTCCTTCCCTCATATTCATGGATTCATTGGTCAAGTCCAAGGATGCTGTTGGATGCTTATGGCATCCACGGCTTTCTGCTGGCCTTTGGGAAATAGCTAGATTCCCACCACAACCTGCTGGTGGCCCATGAGGAGAGAGCTAGAAAATAAGGATGACTGATAAGGGACAGTGAAGGTGCCAAGATAGTCTCTGATAAAGATAAAATTGAAGCTTACTGCCAGACAGAACTGTCAATTCAAGAATTGGACACCAGCCTCTCAATTTTTCCAAGATTTTTTTCTCCTCCCCTGGATGATGGACCAGCTCTTTGGAATATTGTTGCCCTTCACTGCTAGTGCTCTCTCACCTGAATTCTCTTTCCTTTCTCGAGAACTCTGCTTTCAGAGTAAGCAAGAACAGAAGGAGCTGCAATTGCAGGCCTGGTGGGCAAAGAGGTTGGAGAGAGTTGGAGCATGGACAGAAGGGCAGAGGCCAGAGCAGAGGTTCTGGTGGAAATTGGGTCCTTTGTGCCTTCATTCAGCATCATTCCATTTCTGTCTGGGTTTTCTCACCCAACACCCAGACTCCATTTTCAGGGAGAGGCTAGGCTTGAGAGAATGAATGAACTGTTATTCATCACCACCACCACCACCACCACCACCACCACCACCACCACCACCACCACCACCACCATTATAGTAAATGCTCCCACTCCCTTACCCCCATCCCCCAGAGCATTCTGAGACATGAGGCAGGCTGTATAGGAGGGGAGAGATGAACAAGATGGAAGGAAACCAGAAAGCCCAACTTGGAAGACAGCAGGACACCAACTGGGATGTGTTAACCAGCATGTCTCCCTGGGCCATGACTTCCTGTTGGCCTTGACCCTCCCCAGCTGGGCAGCCAGACCATGAGTCAGACCCTAGCTCAGCAAAAGGTGGTCATGGCAGAGCCTGAGAACAAGAGAGACAAATTCTTGGCTTTGGACTTAAAACACACACACACACACACACACACACACCCTGTGCTTCAGGCTTCAAACAAAAAAGGCTTGGATTATTATTTGAGCCAATTTCTTTCCTACTAATGTAAAATAAAAATTATACTGGCTGAGGGACAAGAAACTATTCTAAGAAAAAAAAGCTAAAGGTTAGATGCTGGCAAGTCCCAGAATGGGGTCCTGCCCCCTTCCTAGACTGAGCTTAAGTAACATAAGGGGGTTGCTAAGCTTGTGTATGAGAGCTATACCTTTTCTCCAGGTTGGAATCCTCATGCTGGCAAACCCCAGAGATTCCATCCACCCAGCATGCTTGCACCCTGGTGCATCTAAAGCTAAAAGATCAGAGAAGCTTTCGTGGATCCCGAGTGAAATGGAGCGGTGTTTGCATCAGTGTGAAAAGATTCCCACAGCGAGAAGCGTTATCTGCACTGACCCAGATGGTGAGAAGATGGGGGCCACAGAAATGGAGCCACATTCTGAAAAAGTGGAACAGGCAGCGGGGAAAGAAAGTCACCAATTAAAAGCTGTCCCAGGGCCGGAGTGACAGCACAGTGGTGGGGCGTTTGCCTTGCACTCAGCTTATCCAGGACTAACCTGGTTCCATCCCTGTCATCCCACATGGTCCCCCTAGCCAGGAGCGATTTCTGAGCGCATAGCCAGGAGTAACCCTGAGCGTCACCGGGTGTGGCACCCCCAAAACAAACAAACAAAAAAAGCTGTCCCATGCCCATGATGCTTAAGAAATGTGGCCAAGGCAGGAACAGATTAACCCATAGGTATGAAGGCTCTGCCTCATTCAGTTTCAGCCATTCACTTTTCCAGGCCTTTCTCCTACTCCGCAACTTTCTGCTAGATTCTAATGTGGGAATGGGGGCCATACCCAACTCAGCATGGCTCCCATGGCCGCCATGGCCCTTATGTCTCCTTATGTCTGTCTGACCAGGAGGACAGGGCTCCTCCAGCACTTGGCCCAGCCGAGTGACCCCATTTTCTGTGCTGTTGGGAGCACTGCTTGCTATGAATTTATGCGTCAGATTGGATCCTCAAAATGCCTTCTGGATCCCACACCTGTGGACAACCAAGGGCATACCTGCCTCATGCCCCTGATGATCAGACCACCTTGGGGTATCTGATTCCATGTGTTGTGGGTTTGCAAATGTCAGTTTATGACACTTGCTTTCAGCTCCAAAGAACAGATTTTGAGAGTGGGAACTCAGGTCCCCTGAAAAAGGGTTGGGCGGGGGACGGGGCTCAAATATACCATTGCAGCCCAGAGATCTATGCAGTGGATCTTAAGGGCCACGAAACTAATCTTCTAAATTTGGTTTAGATTTTGTTTGGCGTTTTTTCTTTTTTTTTTTTTTTTTTTTTTTTTTTTGGTTTTTGGGTCACACCAGGCAGTGCTCAGGGGTTATTCCTGGCTCCAGGCTCAGAAATTGCTCCTGGCAGGCATGGGGGACCATATGGGACGCCGGGATTCGAACCGATGACCTCCTGCATGAAAGGCAAACGCTTTACCTCCATGCTATCTCTCCGGCCCCTGGCGTTTTTTCTTTTGATGGTTCCAGGGATCATTCCTGGCAATGCTTACGGGACAGTATGCAGCACCTAGGATTGTTGGTTGGCTGTGTATAAGGCTATGTATTCCCTGTGCTCTCTCCAGCCCCACATGATTTGAAACTGTTGTCAAGAGTGATAAACAATAGTCAGAGACATGAGAAGAGACTGTATGTTCCTGAGGACCTCCCAGGGAAACACTTCACATCACAGACTCATAGTCTCTCCTTCCACAGGAATCTATCTCCTCCTTTAATCAAGGCCTCTCCCAGCTCCATACCCAGTGTGGGCTTTCTAGGGTGCTAGTGCTTTTGCAGTCTGGAAGCCTGGAAATGGTGCTGGGCTGAAGTGACACCAGGGGCCATCCCCTTAGCATCCAAAGCATACGCACCAGGTTAGCGAGTGAATGTAAAAATCAAGTCAGTGTGGCTGCTTCTCCTGGCCTCATTCTTAACACATCTTTCCTCCACCTCCATGCCAAGAAGTGTTCACTGAGTGTCGAGATGGCCTATCTTTTGCTTAAAAAATTATGTCTAGGAATGATTCTTCTGGGTTTCCAGTGAAGATGCTGGTATAGACGCATGCAGGTTTTCAGGGTTCCAGAACAACTCAAGTGCCACGTGTGTGATCCACACACCCAACGTCTGAACTAACAGTGCAGGAGTCTAAATTCTCATTCTTCACTCTTTCCCTTCTCTCAGTGAGATTCTAAGCAGCATAGCTATTATTTCACTCCTCAGATGAGCCTTTGACCTAGTGACTGATCCCTAGAGACATGCTTTAATCGCTGAGAAATGTGCGCCCGTCATGCCTTATTGCTTAATTAGGGCTCTATTTTAGGCTCTGAGAGTCACTAGGCTGGAAAGAGCCCTTATTCAGGCTGGTACCGTAGCCTTCACACCCGTCAATCCCAGATTTGGCATGTCCTGGTGTGGGCAGAAATCCGTGTTCTTTGGGCTTAGTGATATCTTCAATTACTAGAATGACTTCCTGAGTTTATGTTCTTTTCCTGAGGAGAAAACACTAGCAACCATTTGTCAGAAAAGTCTGTACTTACGTTCATCTGTACAAAGCTTGAGGTTTCCAAAAATTTTTTTTGGTCTCTGGGAAATCTTAGTAGACTTAAGAAAAATGCAAAACAAAACAAAACAAATCTACTTTCTAATTCATTCTTGATCCATTGATGATAATTATTATTGAACTACTATGAGATAGTTGTCAAAGGGTGAGTTTCAGTCATACAATGTTCTAAGAATCATACTCTCTTATGTCTATCCATGTCAAAGCACATAACTTAGTTTTGGACTGCCCTTGAGGTATGTGATCTCAAGCGATGCAGAGGATAAAGCAGGAGGGAGCCACTTCTAGTGATACTTGGAAGTTCAGTTGAACCTGAGGATGTGAGGCCAGCAGTGCTTGGAGGTCTGGGGCCACATCTGGTGATGCCATGTGGTGCCCTAATCCTGACTGGTCTCCACTGATTGCAGATTCTGATTCCAAATCTGGATGTGTTGAGGGCTGTGGAACTAGCTCAAAGGAGGGAGTCACATGGCCCCCTCTCTCCTAGCACCAACACTGTTGGTCTAATACCTCGAGGTCAGACATTACCAGCAGCCACCCCCAAACAGTGCTGGGAGCTCACCCTCATATGGAAACATTTAGTTTTGTATCTTGAAATTTTCTCCCCAGTGCTTAACACCAACTGATACGACAGGTTCAAATTCAATCAAGGGTTGCTAAGCAACAGATAAAGCAGGTAGAATCTGGAATGTTCTAGAACAGCCTGGCATTCTGAAGGCTATATCCATACTCTACATCCCGCCTACTCCTTTTGCTTCTCTTGGACCTGTTAAGTGGTGGTGGTGGGTGGGTGGGGGCATGGACCATTAGGGTCAGAGTTGTAGGAGTTGTATATGACTTGTAGCTTTAAAGCTGCAACTTTACCCAACTTTACCCAAGTGCAAGTTTTGAGTGAGCTGGCCTTTGGAGGACTCTGGCTTGGCATAAAACCTGATCACATCAGAGCACAGTTGAGGCTCCGCCCAGCCACTTCATTCCATTCCTCATTTCTCCATCTGCCTCAATGTAAAGAACCACAATGTCAGCACATCAGATTTGTTTATTCTTTAAAATAAAAGTGTATCAAACAATGACGCTTTAACATTTTAGTTCTGTCCATAAATCAAAACAGAACACTGGCAATTCTGCTCAGAAAAGTCAGCAATGAAAAGCTATCATATCCTTGCAACGTACATAATATAAAATACAAACTTGCCCATGTGACTAGGAGATAATACAAACCTCCCTAAAAATAGGTTATCTTAAACTTTACTATTAGGTATATAGTCTTACATTATTCTTTCAAGTTGTCTTAGACTATTTCTACTTTTTCTTTTTATTTGGTTTTTAGGTCACACCTGGCGGTGCTGAGGGGTTACTCCTGGCTGTGCTCAAGAAATCGCTCCTGGCAGGCATGGGAAACCATATGGGATGCCGGGATTCGAACCACTGTCCGTCCTGGATCGCCTGCCTGCAAGGCAAACACACTACCACTGTGCTATCTTTCCAGCCCCCAATTTGTACATGTTTAAGACTTAATTAATACTTTTGTTTGTTTGTTTGTTTTGGCCACACCCATTTGATGCTCAGGGGTTACTCCTGGCTAAGCACTCAGAAATTGCCCCTGGCTTGGGGGGACCATATGGGACGCCCGGGGATTGAACCGCGGTCCTTCCTTGGCTAGCGCTTGCAAGGCAGACACCTTACCTCTAGTGCCACCTCGCCAGCCCCAATACTTTTGCTTTTTGGTTCCTGATAGGACATAATTTAGTGTAGTATTAGCAGGTTCTGTGACCAAGTATAATCATTTACACATTCCCATATAGCATAATGTAGTGTCAAGTACTAGCAATACTAAATGAGGATTAACAACTATTAAAATTTCAAGAAAGCCATCATTTTAACAAATTAAATGCTATAAGAGGCCACTCTCTCTCCAATAAATAAATACATTATTTACAGACTTTAGAGGAAAATGTGACAAATCTTTAATAAAAAGTGGCAAGAACACTTGCAACATCACTTAGAGCCTTATCATGGAAATGTTTTTTATTGTGCAATCAATGCTCCAAAGGCATCAATGGGAAATCCTATATATAGGGTGTGTCAAGTACACAAACACTTAGAGAGAATGAGAGAGAAAGAGAGACAAAGAACAAGAACCAAAACTGGGGCAGTAAACCAAAGTCAAAGACAGATAAAAAGAAAAAGTGATGTTACAGGGCCCGAGAAATGGCACAAAAGACTGGAACACACTGTGCCATAGGATTCCTGGGTTCAACCCTTGGCATATCCCCTGAGCACTGCCAAAGTGCCCTGACACCAGAGCTTCAAGTACTGCTGCTGTGGTCAGTAAGAAAGATGTAATACTGAATCACAATGTCGTATTCCTAATAAAACTCTAATTTCCAGTTCTGTCATGCAGCTCAAGAAAAATCCAAACAGGCCATGCATTCAGCTCACTGTCTTGCTTCGTTCTAGTTCTCTTTATCACCTTCATTTTTGCCTTTTGTACCTGCTACATAAAATAACACACTTGTTCTCAAGGCTTGTCCTAGAGAGAGTAAATGAGTTTTATCTGGAGAGGGTAAATGAGATTATGAAGAGGATTTACCGGACTCAGATGCTCTACCCAATCCTCTTCTCAATCATCCCTCTATGTAGCTGATTTTCACCCAGCAGCAGGAAGACAATGGAGGGATGGTTCAGTCCCAGGGAGCCATGACTCTCTAGGTCAAATGATCACAACACGTGGCTTTGGGATGATCAAACTAGAGCTAGTCATAGACACAGGCAGGTTCGGTTTGGAAGAGGCCTTGAGCAAAGGACACAGCATGATGCCCGGTGGGCACAACATGTGAACAGAGCAGCTTAGAGGGCTCCTGCCGCTGTCTGTGGGTGCTCGCAGTGGGCCAGGGAAACGCTATGGGGGCCCTTGCCCTGTTCGTCTCCCTGGGCCTGCAGTTCCCTGGTCTCAACCAAAGCCTCACTCCCCATGGAGGATGGTGCAGGCCTATTGGGGCACAATTGTGCCCCCACTTCCCCATCCATGGTCTGCAGTGGGTCGTCCAGTGTCTCATCGGCTTGCACCTCTAGTTGCAGCATCAGCTCCTCCAGCTTCTTGGCTTTGCGGAGCTCGTTCTGCTGAATGATGGTGCACAAATGCTCTGTCAGCTGCTCCTTGGTCTCTGTCTTGCGCTGTAGGTCAAGCTTTGCAGCCACATATTCTGCTTCTGCCCGGTCAAAGCGCTTCCTGTAGGGATATGGGCAAGTGGTGGTCCCATTCTTTCCACTGAAAGAAGATCTAGAACAGTCAATTCATCTGGGAACTGGAAATAGCACAACTTTGCCTTGAGGTCACCAATATATAAATTAAAAAACATTAAAAATTCCAATAGTGGGCCAGAAAGATAGCATGGAGTTAAGGCGTTTGCCTTTCATGCAGAAGGTCATTGGTTCGAATCCGGCATCCCATATGGTCCCCCGAGCCTGCCAGAAATGATTTCTGAGTGTGGAGCCAGGAGTAACCCCTGAGCGCTGCTGGGTGTGACCCAAAAACAAAAACAAACAAAAATTCCCTATAGTGCCTCACTAACCATGGATCGAAAATAAAGATCATGCAGAATGGAAGGACTGACCTAGTTAATGCTGGAAAACTTAAAAAAAATGTTTGCATCTCAAATTTTGTCTTTTTGCTGTGGCCCAGTACATTTGAGGTGGCAAAAAGCTGTTTTCTAGACTGGTCTATGGCAAAGGGGCTCTAAAGCACCCCTTAGGATGCCTGTCTCCTACTTCCAGACTTCATTTCACGTCCTGTTTAGGAACATCCCTGTATCCAGGTTAAGAAGGCTGACAACATCGTCTCTAGATATGTGTGTGTGCCCCCACCCCAACTTTGACCAGCCTTCTCAGCAAGTCTTTGGTCTTGCTTCAGCATAGTAACACAAGGAAGAATTTCCTTGCTGGGCTCAAGAATGATGAACCAAGGTGAATGGCTTTTCCCTGTGTTTCCACTGATCTTTTTTTTACGATGGATAAATCACGGACAGGTCTGAATTTTGCTTATTTATTTAAGTTATTCTGGCTAGAAATACACACATATACTTTGGCACCACATGATTTATAGTATTGATTAGTTTTACAATCTTTCAGGTGGATAGTACCGAAAAGACTCTGATGAGGTACTCAGGAGAGGGATACTAAGAGCATTCTGCATACCAGACAGGCTGACCTGGAAATGCAATCACAGCAGCCTGCGGTTCTTTTATAGGTACAGTGAATGGCCTGAAAAATGTTATTTCAAGGATTCAAGAAACTGGCTTTTGGTTTTGGCATCCTAAATTCTTTTTAAAAATCCAAACATTAACCCTAGAGATGCCATTTGACTCTAGTGATGCACTGTGAAGTTTGAGGTCCTTTTCTGAGAAATTCAAATTATTTGGAAGGAATTACAGTAAATCATATTTAATCTTTCTTAGATGTCTTCTGTGCTCTTTATATTTAAAAGCAAAATAAAATCCTATTTGGTAACTGCTCTTGTCATAGAGCAAATCGACTTTTTTGTTGTTTTTTTGTTTGTTTTTTGTTTTTTGGTCAATGGAAGCAAACATTGATCATCCTTGCAAGAAGAATAGAAAAGGAGAGATGCACTTTTTCATTTTGTTTTTTGGGGAAGGGTTGTGGTTAAGGCCATACTCAAGTGGTACTCAGAGGCTACTCCCTTGCTCTGTGATCAGGGATCACTCCTCACAGAACTCAGGGGTCCATTCCTGGTGCCAGGGATTAAGCCAGTATCAGCTACATGCCAGACAAGCCTCTTTTTTTTTTTTTTTTTTTTTTGGTTTTTGGGCCACACCCGTTTGCGCTCAGAAATCGCCCCTGGCTTGAGGGGACCATATGGGACACCGGGGGATCGAACTGGGTCCGTCCGCTTGCAAGGCAGACACATTACCTCTAGCGCCACCTTCCTGGCCCCCAGACAAGCCTCTTAATCTCTGTATTATATTCTGGCCCAGAATATATACTATTTGTGATCTGTTCTCTGCTTTCATGGAACACAACTCAGTGTTTTCCATTTATTCACATAATGGCAAAGCAGAGAAAACTGGCCTATAAAGGCATTTTTTGCAGCAATCAGAAAAAAAAAGGACAAATACTGAAGAAGTGGGCCAAAAACAGCATCCCACGCCCCAAGACGTCACAGAACCTCCTAGAACCTGTAACTGATGCAGAGGATGTGGTAAAGTTAGAATTTAGAGAGGAATTTCTTCCGGATTATACATTTGGACCTGAAATAAAATCTGCTTAGAAGAAAGAGGCTGAAGGTATTTTGAAAGAGAAGGGAAACAAGCAAAGCAAGAGGCGGGATGCCAGTTTGTCTCCATTTGTAACTGCTGGGTCCTTGACCCCAGAGCTTAGGTTTTAAAAATCACCTCAAATATCAAGGTGGGTAGCCAGCAGCGATGTGTCATATTAGTAACACAAGACAAGACACTATCAGCTTTAGATTTTTACGTAAAATTTAATGTAAAATACTTTTTTTTTTAAATTTTGGGCCACACCCAGTGATGCTCAGAGTTACTCCTGGCTATGTGCTCAGAAATCACTCCTGACTTGGGGGACCATATGGGACGTTGGGGGGGGGGGGGTCAAACTACGAACTGTCGAACAATGTGAAATATTCTTTTTTTTTTCTTTTGGTTTTTGGGCCATACCCGTTTGACGCTCAGGGGTTACTCCTGGCTATGAGCTCAGAAATCGCTCCTGGCTTGGGGGGACCATATGGGATGCCGGGGGATCAAACCACGGTCCATCCTACGCTAGCGCTTGCAAGGCAGACACCTTACCTCTAGCGTCACCTTCCCGGCCCCATGAAATATTCTTAATTAACACAGACTCAAATTTCCTTACCAGTACTAACCGAGTATGGAAAATTTTTTTAATTTTGGGCCACATCTATTGACACTCAGGGGTTACTAATAACTAATAGCTATGCACTCAGAAATTGCCCCTGGCTTGGGGGACCATGTAGGATGCTGGGGGATCAAACCGTGGTCTGTCCTGGGTCAGCCATGTGCAAGGCAAATACCCTACCGCTGCACCATTGCTCCGGCCCTGGAATTTTTTTTTTTAATTCTCTTTAACAGCAACCTCAACCTGTTTGATTCTCCCCTCAAATTTGTAACTCTATGGAATTCCTCAGTCAGTGATCAAGTTACAAAGGCATCTTTGTCCATCTTCCTCAGAGGCAGAATTTAAACAATCAGATAATTATTTTCCTAATGAAAAAGTCATAATGATCAGAGTTACTCATACACTGGACTTCAGAGGCAAAATCTTGTTCCTCCCGCAAACAAGTTACAGAGGAGAAAATGGGTGACACTTTGAGGCTTAGTGAGACCTTAATAAAAATCTTGGTTGCCTCCCTAATGGCTTTTTACTAATGGAAACTTAGGACTTCAAGTTATCAGCTACTGCTGACATTCATTTGGATGGTTAATTAATAAATGCAACCGATCTGTCTTTGAGCATATGGTCAAGCAACAATTAGGAGGCTCATAAGGACAACCACAAACCTCTTGCTTAAACAATCAACAGTGAATTAAAAACCACAAGCAAGCATTTCCGTTTTATTAAATTGTTATATAAACATTCTCGAGCTGTGGTTCAGCCTGAACTAATGAGGCTTCTGTCTGGTCTTGAAAGTTCCCGACAGCCACTCGACCGAGTCACTGACAGAGCCGCCGTCTCCGGGGAAAAAGGACAAACCAGGATGATTAAAGCGACACGGAAAAAAGGAAAACCCTGAAATTGGACTTATTTTTTTGCCCTTTTATCTGTTTGCAAAGTTCAAGTAATTCTTTACATGTGTTACTTCATTTTAAAAATACTTCATGATGATTTTTTCTCCTTAAATAAACAAAAAAATATGCCAGTGATTGAAACTAAGAAAAACCACGACAGCAAACCATTTTCTACTAAGTATAATTGAAAAGAACAAATAGGAGAACCCGGGTAGCATTTTCTTTAAAATACACACTTAAAAAAATATAATAAATCAATTTGCTCTTTCTAAGAAGAGCTGAAACAGAAAGTAGACTTCAGCTGCATAAAGACCATCAATGGCATCTGGGAGTTCAGTCATTCAAAGAATCCCCAGCAACAACAACAACAAAATGCTAAGGTTGGAGTAGGGAAATAGCAATGTAAAGAACTAACACAAGCAAATGCCTCTACAAACCCATAAGGAAAATACTATAGGGCAGAGTTTAGGTGGATTTCTAGAACAGACACATGACCACCACACACAGGCATAAACCCAGCTCTGAGAGGGATCGTTTGGTCATGAGTAAAGCTACAGCAGAGCTCCAGGCCAGCCAGCAAGCAGCTCAAGTGAAATCACAGCTCCATGGGCCCACTCACCGAGCATGCGAGTAGTCGAGGCTGGCCTGATCGATACGGTTCCTGAGGATCCCAATGTCAGCCGACACCATATCATCCAAGGCTTGCAGCTCCTTCTGGATCCGCTTCAGCTTCAAGGTCTCTGCCTGAGTTCTCTCAGACCTAGAGAGTTTGGGCCATGAAGAGTAAAGAACATTCCAGACCCTCTGCCCATGTTCTCTCAGACCTATAGTCAGGGCCATTGAGGAAAGAACATTCCAGACACTCTCTCTGTCTGAGTTCTTTCAAACTGGAGTCAGGGTCATGAGGACTAAAGAACATTCTAGACCTTCTGAGTAGAATCCATGAGGAGTAAACATTTCAAATCTTGTATGTAATGTACTAAATGGGAGTGTTGATTGATGGAGGCACAGAATTCTTGCCCTAGAACATTTCATTTGTCTGACAATTTGTGGACACCAAAAGGCACCTGCATTTACCTGATTTCTCTCTCTTTATATGAAAAAAATCCATTTGCTTCAACTCTTAGGAGTCATTCCTCCAACTTTCATTGCTTTGATTTGGGCAGTTGTTTGTTTTAGCAAAATTGAGGTTCTTAGAATTATTCTGAGACTCAAATGCAATTATTCTCCCGAATGGGATTTATACAACATTCCTCACATGGCTGAGGCTCAGGGTTTTATCCTCGAACCCCCAAACAAAACCACTCTTTTCTGTCCTCAGTTAAAAGCACATCCAATTTCATAGGCACTGGATTTAGCATAAGTAGGAAACACACTATTGTAACAGAATAAACAAACACAAAAGCAAGCCTTTAATCAGTTTTCATACACATTCTCCTGGGGAGAAGAATCAGTTGCTGCTCCCAGGCACTCTCCTAATGCCTGTGCTCTCACATATTTACCCTCTTAGTTCCAGGAATCTTTTTTTTTTTTTTTTTTGGTTTTTGGGCCACACCTGGCGGTGCTCAGGGGTTACTCCTGGCTGTCTGCTCAGAAATAGCTCATGGCAGGCACAGGGGACCATATGGGATACCGGGATTCGAACCAACCACCTTTGGTCCTGGATTGGCTGCTTGCAAGGCAAACACCAGTTCCAGGAATCTTAAACTTTAACATTCTCATCATCCTCTATGAGCAGCCTCATATGACTATATCTCCTTATCTTCTTTTTTTTCTAGCTTTTGGTGGTGGTTATGGAAATGGTGGTGGTGGTGGTGGGGTCTAGCTTCTTATCTTAAGTTTTAAATCATATCAGTTTTGGATCTGAATGGAAAACAGAGACTGTTTCTTGACAATCAGTTGTGCTAAATATTCCTGGTGTTTCATAAATATCCAAGGTCTGGAAAACACAGCCTCTACTGTCAAATCAATATATCTTCTGGGGCAGATAACATTCTCGCTCTGGTTTCGGTTCATCCCCAGCAATGCTCAGGGCCTTGCTCCTGGCAGAGCTGGTGGGCGCCTATGTGAGGTCAGGAATAGGCCTGCAGAAACCAGACCTCCCCTTGTTATCCATGGCTCAAACTGCCTGCCTCCCGCTCTAGCTCTCTGAGGGCCACTCCAGTTACTCTAAACTCTGCATCCCTAAAAGCCTCCCAAAAGCTGCCCCTGCAACCCGATTGGATAGCCAGTCAGTGGCTCAGGGATTCCTCTCCAAAGCTCCCCCTCAGCCAATCCAAACCTACGTTTGTTGCTGACCTTCTAATTCAAGCTTAAGATCCTTGTCTTTATGTTCCTATCACCCCAGGGTTCCCAGATGTACCCGTTTCTAACAGTCAAATCTTTCCTCAGTCCACACTGGACTTTCTTTAGACATTTCCAAAGTCCAGGGGGCTCCAGAGTTCGGCGACAAAGGCTGTAGAGGAAACGGTTGTTTAGGACCCAGGAACTGTGTGGAGACTACCTCCAGCTCAGGCGCCTCACCTTTCTGCAATAGCTTTAGCCAAAAGAGCTTTCTTACGTTTATTTTTCTCTTCCATCAGCCGCTGTTCTTGGTGGAGGACTTCCCATCGAGATTTTTCTTGTCTGGGGTACAAAAAAAAAAAAAAAAGTATAAAAAAGAGCTTATGAAATCCCATTCCACACCTTAGATGGCACATTCTCCTAAGGACCACATTCAGTCGAGCAGATTATGGACTTTTCTCTTACTCAAGCCCTAAGCAGCAGCCATCTGCAGCTCATTATTTTGTTCAAATAGGAACAAAGTCAATGGGACTCATGAATTGGCCCTTTGAAATTCATTATATGTATATAGGCACCCACACATTGGAAGCCGAGATCTGTGGCAATTTTTTAAGAGTACAAAGCAAACTTGTCAGTTGGTTACGTATTATATGCAAAAGTGTGCAGCACAAAGCAGTCTGTAGCAAAGGTCACATTCAAATGCTTAAACTTTTCTATAATTTAAATCATGACCGCAGAACTACCTCAGAACATGAACCACTATTTATTTCATTCCTTTTCTTACAACGTGCTTTCTTCCTTCCAGCCCTTCAATGTTTTTAAACAATGAAACGCTATGAACTTAAAGACTTGAATGACGGGTTAAAAATACCTCAAAGGGGGCTGGAGCGGTAGGGCATTTATCTTGCACGCAGCTGACCCAGGACGGACCTTGGTTGGATCCCCTGCATCCTATATGGTCCCCCAACCCAGGAGTGATTTCTGAGCACAAAGCCAGGAGTAATCCCTGAGGGTCACTGGGTACGTCCCTCCCTCCCCAAGCCTCAAAGAGTCTCTTCCTAACTTGTCCAATTCTGAAAGCAGAGTACTGGCATTTCTTGGAAATGTGCAAACCTGCCTTTATCTCCAGCAAGGCCTGGACAACACCATATCTTTCCCTTTATGGCTTTTACTGCCGTATGCTGGATGGCAAACACAGGGCCATCAGACTCAGATGGTGCAGGAATCAAATCCAACAACCTTTTGCTTGCTAAGCAGGTGCTCTCCACTGAGCAATCCCTTGTTCTTTCTCAGTTATGACCTCACGCCTTCTATTCTGGCCTAGTAACCAGTTCCAAAATAATCTTTCTTGCCATGCCCACAATTTTACCTTCCTACTGGCCCAGATGCTTCCTGATTTTTATTGCCCAAGACCCTGGCTCCAGCTCTCCCTGTGCCATCCCAAAGGCTGCTACTTCAATCCTCAGTCCAAGTCTGACATTTATCCCCCAGAGGCCAGGGGTGACACTGTGCTTTAGGAACCACTCAGAGATCATGTGGTACTTAGGATGCTCAGTCCCAAGGTCTCACATATGGCTCTGTAGTCTGGGGTTAGGGACATGTCTTGTATGAGGCAGACCTTGGCTTCAGCCCCAGCTCGGCACAATCCCCCAAACATTGCATGTATAGTTCTGGAGGCACCTTAATAGTCCTTGGTTGGGGTGACCCTGCACAGATATCTCACAGCACCACATCATTAGGCCCTCACATTAAACTTGGAGCCCTTCCCCTCAAGAACCCCCCCAATTACCTCAATAAAGACTAATTTCCCCAACAACATTCCAGCTACGATGTCTGGTTCATTAATACCCATCCTATCTGCTTTGGGCATTGGAGAGTGAACTGTACTTAAAAGGCATTGAAATGTATGTTGCTGGTTTGGTGATTCATAATTCATGTGGCTTTCTATCTCTTGTTGGAATGATCCCTTGAGTTGTAAATCCCTGGCCAATAGAAAATGGCATCAAATCTGAATGAGCAGAGACTGGGAAAGTATCTGAGATGGAAAGAAATGGAAAATATTTTAGAAGTCAGGCCCCAAAAAATGGGAAACAGAGAAGAATGCCATTCCCCACCCCCACTGGTGATAACTCAGGATGGGAAGTAAGGATTGACGTGGTAACATAAGGTACAGATAAAAGATTCCTGGTGGGAGGAATTCCTAAGTCAGAAAATGGCAGTTCCCACTGGGAACCAAGTCCTGGAGGTGGTTTCTAACATTCTTTAGGCAACAGAGCTCTTAAGTCCCACTACACACACTTGGCTCCTTACAAAGGCCCTTGTTGGGGAGCAGAGATGCAGACTGAAAATGAAAGTAGTGCTCCATTTGAGGAAGACTAACAATAGGTATCTAATATTCAGGGTGTGGCCAGGAGCCCTGAAAGTGGCCTGTGAGACCCAAATAAAAACATATCAACTATGGATTGTTATTAGGCACATGGTCTTCTCTCTGATTCCAAGGTGCAGCCTGTGTGAGATGGAAATAAGTAGTTGGTATAAGCCAGTGACACAAAACAAAGCAGATATGGAAACTCAGACTTCTTCAAATACCCATGGCTGGAAACATGATAGAATGAGAAAGGCCTCATGGATATACAGACTTACTAACAATTCCACTTTCTTTGTCTCCGATTTGCAGTCTGGCTGTGGTGGGCAAACCTCATCATTTGTGGGACCTTCACAGGAATTCTGAGGGCCTGGATCCCGGAGTTGATGCTGCCTGGGTTTCTCATCCCCAGTACCAGAGGGGAGCATGGCGGTGTCTGGAAGAGCTGAGGGGGAAGGCCAGGAGTGCTGGTAGCTGAGTCTCGGCAGGACTGTAGAGTCTCCATGGCAGAGGCCAAGCCCCTGGCTCTGTTCTCTAAGGGCCCTTTCTCGCTGAAGCTGTTGCCGGCTCTTCTTTGTGGGGAAGCGCCGCGGAGGTCCAGAGGAATCTGGATTGAGAGAATGGGGGAAGTTCTATTCAATGACCAGTGCAGAAGGATAAAATTCTAGCAGGGTCTGTGGGGGCTCACTCCTGCTTAGTGCTGAACCAGGCCTCATCTTCCTGCCCAGCTTCTCAGAACTATCCAGAGCAACCAACTCCCCTGGCTTTCAACTCATCTCTCCAATAGCCTGTGTATGAGAAAGCCTTGGGATACAAAGCAAGTTTCCGCTTCCAGCCTAATTTGTAAGTTATTAAAGAATCAAATGCCAATTCTTTACTAAGAATACCAACTGAGTAGGCACCTAACTGAATTCTCTGGTAGTTGTCCTAGAGTCTAGGCAAAATGCTTTCCTAAAATTGCGCGCATGTTTTCAAATAGGTGTGGCTTTTCTTACACCTTAACAGGTGTAATTTGGCATTTAGGTGGAACCTAACTGTGCAAAACAAATCACTCTGTCTTCTAGGCATCTTAGTAAACCCTAGATTGTCTTCTTACATCTTCCGGGGCAGTCCAAGACTGTGATTTCCAAGGCCTTGTCAACTTTTCACCAACATTATGCACCTGAGTTTAAAAACAATGTGAACAAAGCAAGAGGAAGCTAAAACTGCGGGAATATGATTATGAATAAAAACACATATGCTCTACATTTAGAATGGTCCATACTGATATGGAGAGAGATAAAGAGTTGAACCAAAATTTTTATATTTGATAACATCTATACGCATGTATCAGAGGGAAGGCTATTCATAGCTACGTGCTCAGGGTTCACCTCTGAGGGTGTTTGGGGGAACCAGATGGAGTAACGGGATAAAACCGGGGTTGGATACATGCAAGGCATGTGCCTTAATGCTTGTACTATCTCTGCAGTCCTATACATGCTATTCAGTTACAAACCACCTAGGGCATGAGATGAAGATGAGAAGTGAAGTTAGGGAGACTCAAGGGTTGGAAAGAATCAGAACAAAAACTTCTTCCGACCAAGAACACGTAAGTCTCGGTGATGCTCTAATGCACCCCACTTTTTTTTTTTTTTTTTTTTTGGCAGAAATACCCCCCAAGGGTGCGGATCCTTCCTCTTCCAGACCCTTCTGCAATCCTCCTCGGAGGTAGGCCTGAAGGCTCACCTCGCATCTGCCTCTCTCCCAACTCCAAAAAACTCCCCGAAAAGGAATTCTCACTCCTTTTCTTCAGGAAGCCCGCCCAGCCCCTGGCTCAGCCCTCCCGAGCCTCCTCCCCCTCTAAGCAATCCCACTGGGGTTGCCCAGTCCATCTGCGGGGGGGTCTCCCATCTTTCCCGCCCCTTACCTTTGCTCTGCCTAAGCCGCCTCAGCTCCTCCTCCGAGAAGCCGGCCCAATCCTGCGCCATTCGCCCCGGCAGCCAGCGGCCCCAGACGCCCCCAGTTTCTCTCTCTCTACCCGCCGCAACCGAGGCCAACGCGACGACCCGGGCACATCCGGGTTCTTGGCCGGCTGGCGCCAATCAGCCAATCCGCGCGTGCCGCTCCGGACGCGAGGCCCCCGCTCCGGTTTCCGGCCGCCGGCCCTGCCCCTCCATGAGGCTTCCCACATCAGTGCCTGAAAACTCCGCCCGAAATTTTGACCGCGTCGAGGGATTTTCCTACGTTCTCGGTCTACTTTCAATCTTCTCATCTTTGCTGAGCATCAGGGGACAAGTTCCACGGCATAAGGCGGAGCTAACGTCGGAAACCAAGACTGAATACAACAGGCAATTAGGAAGTGACTCCGAACGGGGGAAGGCGGAAGTAGACGCCTCTCGGGGTCCTTACTTCTGCGTGGCGGCACTGGTAGCTCCGTGGCAGGTGGCGCAGGGCTGCGATTCCCGAAGTTTGGGGGTTTCTTGTCCAAACTGCGCGGACGTCATCCTGCAGCTTGACTCGGGGGGACGGGTTAGGCTTTTCCATGGTACAGACACGTAGATTCTGGTTTTCCTGAACTTCCGTGAAAGGTTCTCTCCAGTCCTGCCTTTGCTCCTGCGGGGTGTCGGACACCACCTCTCTTTAACACAAAACCAAACAAACAAAACCCCCCCAAAACATTTTCCGTCCTGAAAAGTACAAACTTCGACTTCTGCCTGAATCCCCCTGTCCTTGCTCTGACTCATACTTGGACTCTGACCCTCTCTCCGGGCACCTCGGGTCTCCCTTCGCAAGACTGAGATGGTTAAATACAGGCCAGAGTTAGCAAAGTACTATCTAGCAGGAGATGACTAAAGAAACCACCTATATGTAGTTTTTTTTTTTTTTTTAAGAAATTATATTTAACATATTGCATTAAAATGTAGTTTGGGCTTACATTTAAAAATCCATGTTACAGAGCGAATACAGCAATAGAGTAAGGGTTAAGGTATTTGACTGCATCTGAGAATCCCGACTTAGATCCCCAGCATCCCATGGTCTCCTCAGGCAGAGCCAGTGTGTCCTCCAAATGAAAATTTAAGACACAAATCTACTCCTTTTGCAACTCAATCATTTTTTAATACATTGAAATAAAAAGTCTCTGGCCAAGAAGTTGGTATAGTTCACATTGAGATTAGAAGGACCAGAGGCAATAGATGTTTGTAAATTTCCCCTGGCTCTTGTGTTTGGGCATTTGGAACCCAGTTCTGTAACTTGGGGGTAACCTAGTTCTGTAACTAGCAGATGTGAAAAAATACCTCCCTCTTACAATAAGGACTTGCTCTCACTGACATTTTACTCACTTTTTCAAAATTGCTGTGCGACCTGTCCAAAAGAGTAGGAGGAGATAAATCTAGCTAGTTACTGACCATAGATTAATAAGTAAATCCAAGATGTCGATCAGGACCCATGTTGAATTTGATACTGATACTTGCCCCAGCTCACTCTGGGTGCATTGCAAAAAATTACCAATAGTCTTGATAGAAATAGAAATTGGGGAGTTGTAAGAGGTTTTCCAGAGAGTCTTGAATGAGAATCCAAGCATGTGACATTGAATTGTAAGATAACATGTGGTAAAGAGAAAACATTTCCAGTGAATTTCAAACCTGAGAATCTCTTTTAGTTGATTCTGCTTCAGGGTGTATGGTTTATTCAAAGGATGCATTTGTCCTATGGACAACTCAGCTGCCAGACCCTTTCTTCAGGAGAGTCCTCTGGACCTTAGCGTCACATGCTGTCTCTGCGGCTTAGTTTTGCTAGAAATGTCAGTGGTCTTCAGATTTAAAATCACTATATTAGCAGTAATAAAAATGAATTTGGAGCCTATCCCCATTATCAGGTGCACTCCACAATTAACAGGTGTTTGTAAGTGCCATAAAAATTAAGATAGATTGCTCAAAGGGCTGAGCTCATAATTTGTGAGTTGGCAGCATTTTCAATCCTGTACTACATGGTCTTGAGCACCCAATGAGCTAAGAGTGATCAACATTAGGAGCCCAAGTGCCAGGCATGACCTCAGAAAACCAAAAAGTTATCTGCAGATTTCATAAATACCATAACTATGACAAGTAAAAATTATCTATAGATTTTGTAAATACTGTAACTATTACAAGCAAAAGTTATCTACACATTCTCTAAATACTATAACTGTTACAAGTAGCATCTTTCCTTGCCACTTTTCCAGACTAGTTATTTGGGCTTTTGCCCTAATACTTGGGTAATCGATGAACCATCCTCTCTAGGTTATGAACAGTTTTTTGGCCATACTTGTGATCCTCAGAGGTTATACCTGGCTCCATGCTCAGTAATTACTGATGGGGGAATCAGCGGACCATCTGGGATGCCAAGGGTTAAATTCAGGTTGGCCACATGCAAAATAAATGCCTACTTGTTGTGTTGTTCTGACCCTGGTTCTGAAATTTTATTTCAGGGATCTTTGTCAAATGTCTATAGCAACCTCCCCAACTTCCAATGCTCAAATGGCAGAATCCCCCCACCCCTCTGAAATTTGCTTTCTATACCTTTCTTGCTTTCTTAGGGTTTCTGTCATGTATCTTTCTCCTTTAAATAGAAACATGGTTTGTATTATTCAGCATTTTTATGTATTTATGGCAAAAGGGACATCTGTGACAAGTTAGACCTCTGCCTCCAGTTGATTTTCCACCACAGCAGTTAATCTTTTAAGGAATAAAAATCATGTCTGTAGCCTGGTTAAAACTGTGAAGTAGCATCTGTTGTGCTTGAAATAAATAAAATATTTCCTGGTTCCAACATGAGCCTGCTGTGTTCCATCCCTGCAAGCCTCTTCTTCTTGTTTTAGTCCCTTAATATACTGACTCAAGCTGACTTGAGTTTTGTTGGCAGTTTTTGGACCTCTAGTGTCTCCCTCCCTTCCCCATCTTCTCCTGCCTTACCCAGGGCCTTCCTGAAAGTTTGCTTGAAATAATCTTTGCCTCATTTTGGCCTTTGTGTTAACCTTAGAGAGACACTTTGCAACCACAATACCCAAGCCCCCCTCAGATCATGCTGTGTGCTATTACCTACATTGGGATTAGGTCGTTTTTGGCTATTTATTGTTCTGACTTTGCGATGTTTCACCTGTTAATGTTTGAAAGCAGCCATACTTGGCTTATACAATTTACCTTCCATTAAATAGAAATTTTACTAGCTCTAAGAAGATAGTGGATAATAGATATTCTTATTCCTTTTCCATATATTTCCTTCACTAGAACATTTAAAAGTGTTCCTCAACAGCGAAGCAATTTCTTTAAATTTGCCTTGTATTTCAAGCACTTCAAAGAAATGAAATCCATTGAAAGTACTAACTACTGGTAAAAATAGCTCTTCTGTTTAAAACTTTCATTAGCCCTCAGTTGAATCACCATGTTAGCCTGCCAACTTTCCCAGAAGTGATTAGCTAACCAAAATTATTTAATTATTAACAAATATGTTGCTTGTAAAGGGAGACTGTCATTTTTTTTCAACTTGAAAAGAATCCGAATTCACCTGGCAGTACCCGCTGCTGTTTTAGACTCAGAATATTTTCCTTGTCACCAATTTAGGAAGATGGTAGGAAAGAAGGAGGAAGATTAAGTGCTTGACTTTTATACTCAGATCTAGTTTTGTCATTTTTGGCTGTAAATTTACATAAAGAGTGTAAAACTTTGGTTTAACTGTAACACACAAAGTGATTGCACTGTGCAATCTGTGTGTGGCAATGACATCATTAAATTATGAATGATGGGGAAGAAATTTGCAAATATTTGACTATCAGGAGTCAGGACTTACACATTAGCCTATAAACCATGACAAAAATAAAAGTTAACCCAAACCAATGTATTTACATTACTTATTTAATAGTCTATAATAAATTATTTTTGGATTAAATAATAAGATATTAATTTGGAGGCCTAGTGTCAAATTAGAGAGTAGTTAAGGTGAATATTAGACTGAAAAGTCTTTTCTATAAGGTAGCTTCCAGGAAATTGTTAAAGACAGATCAGTATATATGAAGAAAGAATACAAGTGGAATGTGGAGTTAAACTATTGCAGTTTTGAGTTTAAAAATATCAGCTCTTATGGAAAACATTGCTGTATAACTTGATTTTTCTGAAGAAATGCCAGTGGTGGTCATGTGCCTATATAGATGGTGCTATTATTTCTGAGAGGCTCTTTATAGTCTTAAAATATTGACAAGTGGGGAGAGTTGGAAGTTAGGCTATTGAGTAAGGTGCTTATTCAAAAAAGAATAGCAAAGGAGCCAAAGGATGTTTGCCTTGGAAGAGGGCATTTGCCTTATATGTGCCAACCCGAGTTTGGTCCTCAGCACTCCAAATGATCCCCCAAGCTTGTCAGAAATGATCCCTCAGTACAGAGCCAGGAATTAGCCTGGAGTACCACTGGGTATGGCCCTCAAACAAAGAAACAAAATCATGGAGGTAATATGTGGAAAATGGAAGTCTAGACCTGAGATGGCTGAGTTTAACACAGTTATAAAGAGTATAGACCAAATAAATGTAGGTTTTAGTTCTTGTTTGAATATGCATTTAGTTGCACAGGAGTTGCACGCAGGTACCTGTTCCTCAAGGGAGACCCCAGAATAGTTTACAATAAATTTTTAGTGCACCTCCTTAGGTATTTAAGTTTCGTTAACTCAAGTTGCTGCTCATGTTTGGTGAATGCTCTTTGAGTCATGTTCATCTTCTATAATATTAGGTTTTGTGAAAGGCTGTGTACATAGTTTTGTGGGGCTGCCATAAGAGGAACAAATTCCACACTACGAAGAGCAGTGTTTAGAAGTCATGAGCAAGTGGGAGACCCTCACAGTTGAGCTTTCTTGGCTTCAGGCCAATCTGCTGCTGTTTTATCAATATTCAGTTCATCTGTAGAGGATGAAAATTTCCTTAAAGGGTTAATTAGTTACTTGAGTATCCATTAGAACTTGGAACACACACCTCCCCTTCTTGTCAGTGAGAAGCAACAATGCCTCTGAGAAATGCAGCTGTTCTCTCTTGCTCTTTCCCTCCCTCCCTCTCTCCCTCCCTCCCTCCCCCCCTCTCTCTCTTTCTCTCTCTCTCTCTCTCACACACACACACTTAATAACCCCTTCATTGATTCCCACCTTATCTCTAATGTGTGTAGCATATAGCAGCTTCACTGGGAAGATTTTTTTCTGGAAATGCTACTCTGTGCAGCTCTCTCTCTCTCTTCCTCTCTCTCTCTCTCCTCTCTCTCTCTCTCTCTCTCTCTCTCTCTCTCATGCGTCTTCACTCTTCCAGGAGTTCTCAGGTTTTCCTCATAGCTCAGGCAGGAACTGTAAATTGCTATAGGGATACTACACACTCCCCACAAGACACTGAAGAACACTTACACTGGGGCGCTCCATTGGCAGCTTAGGAATATGGGGTGTGGTTCAGCACTTACAGGGTTGACCCTTCCACCACCAAGCTCTTAACCATTCCTGAGCATACCTCCTTATGAGTTCCGCTACGGTCACCACCTGCCTCAGCCAGCTGCGCTGGGTTCAAAGGGTCCAGTGAGAGAGTTTCTGAACACAGTTTCTGGAAAAAGGCCTCTGCCCAGGGTGGCTTGGAATGCAAACATAATGCCAGGCCTCCACACCTTTTCGAGGGCAATTACCACTTAGCCACACATTTCAGAGTTCTAATAAACTGGTCCCCTTTGTCACATAACCATTTTAGTGGCTCTTCTCTGAGCTGAGTCCAAGTTCTTCAGATTCTGCTAACAAGGTTCTCTGTGAACAAGGCAGTGGCCAGGTGCAGCTGTGTGTGTGTGTGTGTGTGTGTGTGTGTGTGTGTGTGTGTGTGTGTGTGTGTGTGTGTGTTGAGGGGTGTCATTTGCCCTGTTGGGAAGAAGCAAGAGAAAGATGAGCACCACCTAAGAGCCTTTCATACTCCTAATCACCTGAGACTTGGTGGATTCCCAGCCTCTGGCATTAAGCTCACAGTTTGTGTGTAGGGATGGACTGGATTCAGTTGGCAGAGTTGCAGTAAGCCTTCAGGGCACTGGGGGAGTTGGGCAGCTCCACCTTCTACGGAGATGCCATTCTAGGAACCTGAGCCTATATATAGTAGGGAGGGTGTTTGCCTTGCAGGTGGCCCACCCAGGTTCAACCTCCAGCACCATCTATGGTCCCACGAGCCCCACCAGGAATGATGCTTGAGTTCAGAGATCCAGTAATAAGCCCAGAGCACTGCCCAGAGTCCAGCACTCCCCAAACAAAAGATGTAAAGCAGAGAGTCAGCAATGAGATGTTAAGGAAGGTAGTGACGCTGGCCTGAAATAACCACTGTTCTGTCTTCTAATACATTTGTACAAGTAAGGATATTGAGATATTGACTTGTATTCACTTTCTGGTGAACCTGAATGGAAATATAGGGAAATCAAGAAGTACCTTGGTGTGGAACTATTTCCTCGAAACCAGGCAAATGAGTTTATGCAAGTGTCACATTTATATCCCAAGTATACCTGCTCTCAAACCCCATCCCTTCCACCTAACTTAAAGCAAACAAGCCAACCAGTTCCTCCATACCTTATTTCAAAAGTGGGTTCAGAAACAAGATGTTAATTGTTGGCAAGTCTTTTGGCATTTTAATTATTTATGGTATCATTTGCATCTGTTAAAATTTAATCAGTAGTCACTTTTTTCCCCCTCAGTAGTTCACTTTTTAAATTTCTAATTTTTTTTTTGGCCACACCTGGTAACGCTCAGGGGTTACTCCTGGCTATGCACTCAGAAGTTGCTCCTGGCTTGGGGGACCATATGGGACGCCGGGGGATCAAACTGCGGTCTGTCCTAGGCTAGTGCTGGCAAGGCAGACACCTTACCTCTAGCGCCACCACACCAACCCCTAAATTTCTGACTTTTATACCCCAAAATGAAAACTCAAAGACAGTGACACCTGGTATATAAAAAACTGGGGTTCTGGGCAACCCTACCAAGGATAATGAAGAAAGATTATTCAGCACAAAAGTCAATAATAGGGATCGGGAAGGTGGCGCTAGAGGTAAGGTGTCTGCCTTGCAAGCGCTAGCGTAGGATGGACAGCGGTTCGATCCCCCGGCATCCCATATGGTCCCCCCAAGCCAGGGGTGATTTCTGAGTGCATAGCCAGGAGTAACCGCTGAGTGTCAAATGGGTGTGGCCCAAAAACCAAACAAACAAACAAACAAACAAAAGTCAATAATATATTCCTAGCAAATAGAGGAGTATGCTCAGTTTTTGATAGTTGGGACATTTAAAGTAATATTTAAATATCTGATTCTTAGGCTAATTAAACATGTAATATAGACCACCCTCTGAAGTATTTAATAAGTCACTCATGCATGAAACCATAGCTCTGTGGCAGTGAATTTTTGAACCATATTTAAAATGCATAAATATTGCTATAAAATGAAACCAGATAAGGTGAACCTTACCAGCAGTATAATATTTAATGATAAATATGCACTTATTACACATATTAAAGGTACTTTTATAATCACAAGCGCTTAAGATTTCAACTATAACATTATTATCATTATTCCTCATTACAGCATTGTTCCATGACTGACAGGAAGTTAAAT
Organism: Suncus etruscus; assembly: GCF_024139225.1. Classification (NCBI taxonomy): domain Eukaryota; kingdom Metazoa; phylum Chordata; class Mammalia; order Eulipotyphla; family Soricidae; genus Suncus; species Suncus etruscus. The sequence continues at coordinate 59,226,809 of NC_064854.1, read as the reverse complement.
GCTTTCAATAGTAAGAACTGGGGTTTTGATTCCAAGCATCGTTATCTCCCATAGATGTCTCCCTGTCCATTGTGGGGTGATTGTTTCATTCATCTAGATTGAAGTGAGGATTGGGGGGCCTGAATACTGCTATAGAACCTGGACTTAATCTTCACTGGTCCCCCCAGTCCTTTGTCTAAGGACCCCTGGGGACTCCATATTGGTGATCTTTGAACACAGCTGGCTCTCAGGTACTTGAATCTTTGGGGACTGATATTCCCAAAATAACTTTGAATAGTTAAATCTGACCATGTGTGAAATGGCAGTTGCCTTTTAATTTTAATGGAATATTTTAGAGCATTTTTTTATGGAAACACTCTTAAAGTCCTGTGTTTCTTTCACTGCCTTAATGAAAAGGGAAAAATGTGTTTCTGTTGCTGTTATTTTTATAATAAATTTAAAGCAATTCCCACAAATCTTAACAAGTAAAATCAAATATTTAATGCTTTTGGCAAAATGCCTTGATAAAATTTCCAGGACAAAATAAAATATTCTGTATTTAAACATTTTCGTATAGAACAGACTAAATTTCTAAGAGTCCTTACATCAGTATCTCTATTTCCAAGTTAATTTAGAATGTAGAATCGGCAAACCACATCATTATCATAAGAGTCCCTCCTGCATCTGAAAAGATTTATGCTCAGATTTCAAAACCAGAAGAGAAAGCTAGCTTCATGAATATGAACATTACCAAGAGAAATACACTTTTTTGTTGTTGCCTTTTTAGATGGGGGGTACCATATCTCTTCAAATATACAAATCTGGTTTTTTTTTGGATATTTACCCAAGAAGTAAGCAGATAATGTAGGTATACTTTTGCTGCAATTTCACAAAGACTGACTCTTTTTAACTACAGGCAGGGAGTGCATGAATTGCTAGTAATATTTAGCAAACGGCCCTCCCAGCAAAGAAGGAGAAAGACTGCCTACTGCCTGATTTACTGGTTCCCTTAGTGCGAATATGAAGTCTGGCATTTTAAAAGAACTTATCCAGTCACTTCCCATTGGTGGAAGCCAGCCCACACTGGTTAGATATTCTTTCCTGTTTGTTAGGTAGGCATGCAGTGTATGTGCACACCATTACATCACCTCAAGATCTTGTCACTTTATGTATGCATTATTTAAAATTAAAAAATATTTTGATAGTTTCATGCCACTTTAATTTAGAATATTATATTTATATAATATATTTAAAATATTTGTTCATAATTTAAATGTAAATATTCATTTAAATATTTGAATTTAATTTATATACACTTTAATTTAAAATATTATATTATATATTTAAATATTATAAAATATTTCTTAAACTTTATTTATTGATTAATTGATTGATTGGTTTCTGGGCCACACTCGGTGGCACTCAGGGGTTACTCCTGGCTCTGCACTCAGAAATCCTCCTGACAGGCTGAGGAACCATATGGGATACAGGGAATCAAACTAGGTCCCTCCTGGATTGGCCACATGCAAGGCAAATGCTTTACCGCTGTGCTATCTCTCCGGCCCCTATTATAAAAATGTTTGGATAGTTTCATGCCACTTTAATTTATTCTAATTTTGTTTTAATTTAGTAAGCTTCAGTTAGCCCAAGAGGCCCTTTTATGTCCCAGAGAAGTTAGGCACTCTCAATTGGATGGGTCTGTATTGCTTGTTGAAGACTCTTTTATCCATCTGGCTAGTTCCAGGTGATGGTGAGGAACCCTGTGGCTGTTGGTTGTGCAAAGCAGGAGATACTCAGGTGTGTGTGTGTGTGTGTGTGTGTGTGTGTGTGTGTGTGTGTGTGTGTGTAGTTTTTATGCTGAATCATCAACCCTACGGGCTCCAGGTTCTCTCCCATTCCTGACATCCCCTCAGAATTAAAGCAATTATCTTTCATGCTTTCTGCTTTGGAGCAATGCCCGAGCCATTCTAACTGGGAGGTTGGCACCTGTGGGGGTACCCAAATTTTCTGCCTGCTCTGGGTTCCTTCAAGTCCCTGAGTTTTGTATTTCAATTATATGAAATTAAGGAGGTGTGTGTGTGTGTGTGTGTATGCATGCTCTCATGCATGTATATATGAATGTATGTCTGAGCACTTGCATGCGAGCATGCATTTCTAATTTGCAACTAATCTCAACTATAGTTATTTCTGTCCATGGACACTGATGCTATCATCTTGTTTCAGGCATGCCCTGGATGTATTTTTACTTGTCTGCTTTTTACTGATGTGGTGGCAATAGAACAGAAAAAGAATCATATTGCGTTTGCTTTTTTGGGCCAGAGCCTCATCTTCTCTATGTTGGTTTAAGGATTTGGAGTATATAACCGTGTGATCCTCAAACTTTCAGTCTGTTTAAAATATATATATATATATATATATATATATATATATATATATATATATATATATATATTTTGCAACTCATAGAGTCCTCTGAGAAAAACTGTTGATCTAAAATTTTCACTGAGTTCGTACTTTCCTGCGTTGGTTTATTTTATTATTTGCAGGGAGGTGTTGGGAAGCATATCTGGTGATGCTCAGGGTGTATTCCAGACCTTTTGTTCAGGGATCTCTCATGGTGGTGTTTGTTTAATTTATATTTTAAAAACTTGGTGTTCCATTATTGTTTCTCATGATTTGACAAATCTCTATTTCAAATATTTTTATAATGCATTTGATCTTCATCATTTTGAGTTAGATTTTGTTCTTCCATAGAGTTGGCTGCCTGTGTTCTGACTGGGAAGAATTTGTACCATGGAGGAAAGCCCTATAGCTCTGTATGGTTGAGATATTTCACCTGACACCCAAAATGGCCCCAAGGAGGTATCTCCTCCCTGGGGACCTGGAGTGAGCCACTCCTCTGCTTGCCAATGATATAATTCCGTACACTCAGATTTCCCACACTGGAGAAGTAGGAATACTTCAGCATGGCCATAAGCCTTTAACAGTATTTGCACCAAATGCATTGATTCATTGCACTATTGACATTCGGAGCTTTTATGACATGGTTCTGTTTATTCTTTAGCCATTAAAGTTAGGAATTTTGCCTCTCCATTTTATTTGAATATCATTTTAGAATTAGCTACTAATGGAAATGCTTATCAACTTCCCTTATTTTTTAATCACCTAATAACATTTTTTGTTTTCTGTTGTTGTTTTGTTTTGGCGCCACACCCGGTGATGCTCAGGGGTTAATCCTGGCTCTGTGCTCAGAAATTGCTTCTGGCTTGGGGGTTCATATGAGATGCCGGGGGATCGAACTGTGGTTCATCCTACGTCAGCTGCGTGCAAGGCAAATGTCCTACTGCTGTGCCACTGCTCGGACATCCAAATAACATTTTTTCAATAATAAAGAAGAATAATTTTGAAAGAAAGTAAGTGGTGGATCAGGTGGGGGAAAAGCTCTTTCTATTTCCTCCAGTTGTATGCATGTTATTCAAAATCTAAGAATTTTTGTTGTATCACAGGTTGTCTTCTATCAAGGGTCTTCAAGACAGACTTGCTCCCAGGAAAAGGGTCCAGCAGAGCTGAATAGGGAGATTAGCATAGGTATTGGGTACTACCTCACAAAGCTTTGTCAGTGTCTTAGAATAGAGCAGAGGGAAAGGTCTGCTCAGGCCCCAGTAAGGATGGGAAGTTTGATTCTGGTCGTGCTCTTTCAGTTTGAAAGGAAGCTCAGGCTGCTAGGAAAGACATGTGTCCAGGTTATTGAGAATAATGAATTTGGGGGAGGGTGGTATACCCTATTGTGCTCACGAATGACTAGAACTGGCTCCTAGCTCTGTACTCAGGAATCACTTCTGTCTTAGTGCTTAGGGATCACTCTTAGCTGGCTTGGGGGATCCTATGGAGTAACAGGGATGGAACCCATGCAAGGCAAGCACCTTTCCCAACCCCATATTGAAAATAAGGTTGTATAAATGTGGGGGAGAATGTATCCCCTTGAATTTGTGCTATGTTTCATTTTTTGCAAAGACTAAGAAATGAGATAACTGGAGCATATTGAATTTCTCTTTTGAATATTTCTGAAGCATAGTCAGGCTTTTTAGGGGCTTCCGACTGGGCCCTCCCAGACCTATTACCATGCAACTAAGGTGACAGGATTCTCCTGTGAAAGATGAGACTCAGCTTTCTCTTGGACTAAAGTCTGCCCTGTGACAGGGTACTTCAGAGAGGAAGGGACCCACAGAGCACCAAGGTGGAAATCCGAGGTCTGTGTCAGGAAACAGCATATTTGTTGTTGTTTTCATAGGAAAAATTAAAAAGTGATGGGGAGGTTGTGGTGAGAAGAGGTAGGGCTTGGGGAAGAAGGGAGAAAATCAACATTTCACTGGGGGTGATGGAGAAAGCCTCCCCTCAGTAATGTAGGAGCCAGCTAGGCCCCTTTGTGATGGCAGCTTGGAGCAGATCTGCTGTCACCCATGCTAGAAGGCTCTGTGATGGCAGGCTGGCTCCCAGTTCAAGGCTGCCGAGGTCCAGCCAAGGCCCAAGGCCCAGACAGAACCCAGGCGCCAAGCAGTATCCCCGGGCTGCTAATTTGCCGGACACACAGGGCCCTGTTCTGTGTGCCTCCCCAGGTTGGGGGTGAGTGGAATCCATTAACATTTGAAAATATTTGCAGAGATCGGAGGGGGGAGGAGGTATTTCTGGAGGCCCATACTCGGCGCACTTTGATGCGTGCCAGAGCTCGCTGGCATGGCTCAGGCCCTGATCGAGAACATCTGGGCGCCTGCTGCTGCCGCCTGGAGATGGGGCGGAGAGCAGGGAACAAAGGGGGCTTGTGAGAGCGGGGTGGCCCCGTGCTCCATCGGGGGAGGGGAGCCAGGCAGGACCGGGCCCAGCACTTGGCCTTGACAAGGGTGTTGCCCGGCTTGGGATGTGCAGTGAGGGCATGGAGGGTGCAGCAGGCAACACAAGGCTGGCCTTTCTAGCAGTTGCTTGGTTGGGGGCTTCTCCCTTCTTGGAGCCTGAGACCGGTGGGAGAGGAGGGAGGTACATCCTCCTTGCAGCCTAGGACCATGTGGACCTTGTTTCCCTCCCCAGGGCCAACCCCACCTCCAGACTGAGATGAGATCAAATGAGCTGCGGATCCTGACAGGTAGATCCCAAACTCAGAAGCACTTTCACTGCCTGGTTGTGAGAGGCTGCCTGTCGACAGCCTGTCGTTTCTCAGTAGAGTTTTGCCAAGGGAGCTGATTGATGCCTGCCACCCCTTACCCAGTGTGCAGATCTATGTCAAAAGAAAGTCAACATGTAGGCATTCATGAACTTGCAGAAGGCCTGATGTACTGCTAAGTGATGGAATCTGCCATCATTTGGAAAGTTCCCTTGCCTATGCCCAGACTAGGTGTGGATAAAAGCGGTCAAGGTGCACCGTCAAAGTGCCGCCAGACTTCAGCCACAGATTCCTCCCTTCCCACTTCCCATTGGTCTCCAGGTCCTTGGCATCTCTCACTCAGCCACAGAAAAATGAGTTCCATATTTTTAATATTGTTCAGCACCCCATTTCCTGTGGATTCATCTCAACCCAGACAGCAGCTCTTGACATGGATATATTGGGGTGAGGGCTGTGGAGGGGAGTGGTAAGGCATGTTGGGCCAAAATTACCAAGTTTGGAAATCTCTTACCTTTGTTCATTCCGCATGTATCTGCCAAGGTCCTTCTGTAATGGTCTTCAGTCAGGCAGGTTCCTTTCAGATTCCTGCATCCCTGAAGGTTGAGCTTCTCAGTTCAGATTGTGTATTCAGACTTGCTTGAGCAGGCAACGGTAGGGCCAGAGGTTCAGCCTTAGACCTGTGGGGCATGTTGCATCCCAGGTACCACATACCACTATCCTTTGTGGCCCTCAACACTGCAGGGAAGAAACACCATATCCTTATACCAAGCTTATACTTCCTGACCAGTTGGTTGACTCTCTCTAGGAGTGGCTCCTGAATCCTCTGAGCAATGCCTGATAGTGTCCCTCACACCCTCCAAAACAAACAAAAAAGACAATAGGCAACTCTGACTTCATTCACATTCCTGTTGATCATTCAAAGTATCTTTTCTATTGGTTCCTACAACACTTGCCAGCAGTGTTTTATTTTGTTTTGTTTTGCTCCCTCACCCCACCCCACCTTCTCAGTTTGTTTTGTTTTTTGATTTTTATTGTGGCCAAAGTGAATTAAAAATATTTCAAAACAAAAAACAAAAAAAATAATAAAAACTTTCACAGTAATATTTAAGGTACATTGACAATGAATCAGGGGCATTCCCACCACCACCAGTGATGTCCTCCCTCCATCCCTGTTTCCAGCATGCATCCCATATCTCTCTCCTTTACCCCCAGAATACTAGTGAAATTGGCCCCCACTTGTACAGCTTGCTGTGGATTAGGTATAAATTCTGTTGTCGTTGACTTTGGGCTTGATGTTCAGGTCTGATCATTTTTTTATTTCCACTAAATGTTCATGCGAGTGTCTTGACCTGGTACCATACATTTTCCCCTTTCAATTTATGACACTGAACAAGATGATTCAAGCAATGTGGTTCTGTTGGAGATATAGGAAAAGAAGAAAAAATAACTAGGAGGAGTCCTTCTAGGTGTTATAAATACCAATTTAGAAGAGGGAAGGGAAAAAAGAAAAAAGTAACAACAACAACAAAAAGACAATAACAAACAGAAAAAAAAGACAATAACAAGAAAACAAAAAAGCAAAACAAAAAAATCAAACAAAAAAACAAAACCAGAAACTATGAAAAAGACAACAAAACAAAACAAAACCAACAATGACAAAAGTCAAACAAAACCCAACCAGCAACTACATAAAAAGGTTTCTTCAACAGGGCGGAGTCAGGCCTTGGCAAGATGGCGCAGTCCTCCTTGCTGCGCCCCATGTCCAGGCTGCTGGTCCCCTGCCGGCTCCGGAGCGCCTTGTCAGCGCGGTCAAAGTTCTACGTGCGGGAGCCATTACACGACAAACCCGACTGGCTCAAAGTGGGGCTGACCTTGGGTACCTCCGTGGTCCTGTGGGGCATGCTCATCAAACAACATAATGAAGATGTTTCAGAGTATAAGAGAAGAAATGGATTGGAATACATTTTTGGAATACCAAGATAGTGTACTCAGCAATTCCTCTGGATCCACACATTTGGTTGGTTGTAAATATGAAAGCAAAGGTTACATGTGACTATGTTAAGTCAGCATTTGTGAGCATCATCAAATAAAATAATAAAAATTATATCTGTGGTGAAAAAAAAAGGTTTCTTCTTCTTTCTTCTTCTTTCTTCTTCTTTTCTTTATCTTCTTTTCTTCTCTTTTCTTTTTCTTCTTTTCTTTTTCTTCTTCTTTTTCTTCTTTTCTTCTTCTTCTTCTTCTTCTTCTTCTTCTTCTTCTTCTTCTTCTTCTTCTTCTTCTTCTCCTCCTTCACCTTCTCCTCCTCCTCGTTCTCCTTCTCCTTCTCCTTTCTCCTCCTTTCTCTCTCTGTCTCTCTCTCTCTCTCTCTCTCTCTCTCTCTCTCTCTCTCCTCTTCCTCCTCCTCCTTCTTTTGCAAAGGCATAGTAAGTAAGTATTAGGGAAGTTAGAAAGGGAATTCCCTTGGCCTAAGAGATTTTGAGTTTCTCCGCCCTTGAAGCATTCTGTCATGAGAACCACTACAGGCTCTGTACACACTCTTTTTCACTCCCCCAGGTCTTTTTTATGGTGCCAGGCATCTTTCCACTCAGTTATGGATGATATAATCAGGCCTTTCTAACTCAATATCTTGGTATTTACACAGGTCATAGGACAAAGCCTAGGAATAGTCTTCTTTATAGTTCTAGAAGTTCTGTTCCATCACTGTTGTTGTAATCAGTCTTTTATAATTGGTGGTCTCAGTTTTTGCACAGATCCTAGAACAAAGCCTGGAATAGAGCTTTTAAATTGTGATTCCAGAAGTTCTATTCTGTCACAGTTGTTACAATCAGAAGCCTGGGATTGGAGATCTTGGTTTTTGTACAGATCCTAGGCTGATGCCTAGGCTAGGGTCTTTTTTATTGGTCCCAGGGTAAGTACTGTCCAGTCTTGGCTGTCAATGTCAGTCTTCAGTAGTTGGTAATCTTGGTCTTTGCATAGGCCAAAGAGCGATGTGTCTTCTGATTTCATCTTACTGTTAGGACATTCACCAGCAGTGTTTTTAACCTTATGTTACTGAGATTGCCTGTTCTGCTTTTTATTCATAAACTGCCAGTAGAATAAGGCTCATTTGTGCCTTTTAATAAGGATGTTCTGGAGATTCATCTCACTTTTTTTGCCCCTCCCCTCATCTCACTTTTAATTTGGATGAATCTGTGTGTCCATCTTTGTCTCTGTCTCGCTCATCTATCTTTAGCCTAAAATTAACCATCTAGTGTCTTAAGAAGTTTACATTTGCCAAAAATGTAACAAAAAAAGACAAAATCTGCATTAGTCCAAAATCTGCATCAAATTTGAGTCTTCTTCAATGCTCTTTGTAAATAATCTGTTCATGTCTCATTTTTTTCACATTTATAATTTCTTTTTACAATTTTATGACTTTCCTTTATCATTTGAAGACTTTCCCCTTCTCCTCCCTTTCCCATGCAATAAATTCTGATCCATCTAAGTGAGCAGCCCTAGAAAAATTGCTTTCCTTCTAAAACCTCCAGAGATGATCTCAGACCCCACCAGATATCCACTCTCTAAATTTATAGTGTGGTTATACTACTAGCTTTCTTTTTTTTAGAAATAGCTACAGACATACTCTAAAGCATGACCTAATTTTAGCTTAATAAAAGCCACTGTGCTTTTTTTCAGGAAATAAAAGATTATTTATACAAAATTTGCCCCTGTACTTGTATAGCAGATGTATCTGTGGCTAAGAAACTGTATCCTAGGTGACTTGTTTAACTTCCTTTTGAAGATATTAAAGTTTTATGTGATTATTGCCTCTTGGACAAAGGGCGTTCTTTATTTATCTGAGTATTGATATTTTTGGTCTAGTTGATATTCAGTTGTTCAGTACAATCTTGAAAGTAAAGAAGCATGATTAAGTATTGAGAAAATTGATCATTAGTCATATATATGTGTGTCATATGTGTGATATAAAAGTTATATCAAAGTCCTGAAAATATTCTTCAATTTATTCAGCTCATGTTGGTGCAGAAAAACCAGAAGAATATTTGTTCCTTCATTCCCAAATTGTTGGGTCCCTTTAATGTTATCTGAGTATTCAATGCCAGAAGCGAGATATTAGGTTTCAGAGAAAACCTAGAAATAGCCATATGCTTAAGAGTGATTTTTCTGAATTCACTATCCTGAAGCAAATACCCTAGTGTGGACTGAAGCCTTAGAACATTATAAGAACATTATTAAAACATTTCTTCACCAAAATTTCTGGGGTGAGAGAGTTGAAATCAATCTTCTCTGCTTAAATGTAGTGCTAGTAGTTTAGGTCCATGCTATACTTCTTTTTAAATATATATTGAATTCACTGTTTAAATGTGTATTTCTTTCTCCATCATTGGAATCAATATTTCATGTGAACTTCTGGATTGTAAGACAATGAAAGGACAAGTTATTTAGGTGTCAATCTTGCAAATTGCAATGGGGACTTCACCTTGCCCATTTGAGCATTTGCTTTTTAGAGAGATCTTGTGAATTTGATATCAGGAACCCTCTACCAATTAACTATCTCAGGAGATTACCTAGTCACCTAGGCCCAACCTAGACAGGTTGGGTGACAGCAAACATCTGCGCCCAGCCACAGCATTTTTTTAAAAATAAATCTCTTGTTGCAAGTCAGCCCTTGATGGGGTTGACTGATGGAGGATGGAGGATGAGGTCTTTCCCCTCCAGCTCGGAGCATGTTGTCTGCCACCCTGCTCAGCCAGCGGTTCTGAAGCGAAGCGGCCAAGTAAAAGGCTAGCAGACAGTCAAGCTGAGAAAATATCGCTTTATCCGGTGGACAAGACTGAAGTCCAAAGCCTCAGCATCATTTCCAGCCAAAAAGCCCCCTTGCCTTCTACAGACCCTTGCTTTTATTCCCCAGAATCAGGTACCACCCCAATGGTGGGATCAGGTACCACCCAATGGTGGGAGGCAGGAATCAGGTACCCACCCTAGGGTGGGAGCAGAATGCCAGGTCACACCCTAGGTAGGGCACAATCACTGATCAGGGTAGGGTCAGTAAACATTAATAATCCATTGAAATGTTTACATACACAACAATCTTTATTTAAGCACAATGATTACAAGCATATTGTAGTTGGGTTTCAGTTATAAACAGAACACCCCCCCATCACCAGTGCAACATTCCCAAATCAATACCCTGCCTCCCCCACCCCACTCCTGCCTGTATTCTCGACAGCCAGCCACAGTATTTGATGTTGCCCCTTTGAACATGATGGGAAGGTTGTTCCCCTTTCGGCTGGTGGTCTACAGCCTCCCATCCTCCACCAATGATGTGAAAGTGGTTTTTGGTTTGTTTTGGGGCCACAGTCATCAATGCTCGGATTATTCCTGGCTCTGCCCTCTGAGGAAACACTCCCTGGCAGTCGCTCAGGGGACTTTATGGTATGCTGGGGATGGAACCAGGCTCAGCCACATGCAAGGTGAGTACCTCCACTGTTCCTATCTCCTCAATCCTTATGTGAGAGTGGTTTCCAATTCAAATCTTTTGTACAGAACTTTCTATGTATAGTCTTTTATTCTTTGAAGTTTCTGCCACTTCCACAATGGCACTGAGACTTGATTGACTAATGAGTAAACCTACCCTTGAGATACTCTTCATGCCGGAAGATCGTCAAGTATTCTGGGGCTACATAAGCATTTTTCTCTTTCACTGTTGTTTAAGACATGATTTATTGCTGTTCACACAATTCGGAACTCTTTATCTGGCCTTAAGCTGAACCTTATTCTAACTACATTGTCACCAAGCTCTGAGTAAGACCCCCAAAAATACTCTGTCATAACCAACTCTGGACTTGTCCACACTAGCCAACTAGGGGGGCTCAGTCCCCAACATAGGCATATGGCTCCTCAAACCTCACCAGGAGTGATTTCCAGTGACAGAGCAGGAAGTCAGCTTTGAGCCAGGGAATGATCCTACACCAAAATATGTAAATAAAATGGAAAGACTGTTCTGCAGCCTAGCTTGTGTCTCTAGATGCTTCTTTCTTTGATCATGTGAACATCCCTCTGATTCTGTCTTTGTAGTTCAACTCTCTGTTGGAACTTTGGCAATATGCATTCATACATCTTCATTGCCATTAATAACATAAAGATTCCTAAGTCATTCTGAAACTTACAGTGGAGAAAATATCTGGACCTTGCCCTATCTGCGGCACAGATTTCTACAGCTGTGCAAATCATCTTGACTGGTCATTATTATTCAAGGATAAGTAATATTAGGTCTAAAAGAATACTCCTAATTTGATTAGGAGATACACTTAAGACATGGAGATGAAAACCATACTGTTATAAGATCTCCCCAGTAATGTAAAGAAGCAGAACTCTAATGAGAGGTCTAAAAGTCATTTCTGCATAGCAGAGAACATTGAAACTCTTAGAGAAAAATGGCGTTTAGCAGTGCTGAGTCTCTTGAGTCTCGTGAGACCATTTAAAAAACCATTAAATTCACAGAAAAGAAAACAATCGACTCAGAGTGAAGTATCAAATAAGTACACTCCCCACTTCCCTTTTCAAATAGGATTCACAGTTGTCTTTTTTATAATTCTTTTCTTTCTTTCTTTCTTTCTTTCTTTCTTTCTTTCTTTCTTTCTTTCTTTCTTTCTTTCTTTCTTTCTTTCTTTCTTTCTTTCTTTCTTTCGTTCTTTCTTTCTTTCTTTCTTTCTTTCTTTCTTTCGTTCTTTCTTTCTTGCTTTCTTTCTTTTTTTATTTAAACTTTATTACATACATGTTTGTTTGTGTTTCAGCCATGTAAAGAACACCACCCATCACCAGTGCAACATTCCCATCACCAATGTCCCAAATCTCACTCCTCCCCATCCAACCCCCGCCTGTACTCTAGACAGACTTTCTATTTCCCTTGTACATTCTCTTTATTAGGATAGTTCAAAACGTAGTTATTTCTCTAACTAAACTCATCCCTGTTTGTGGTGAGCTTCATGAGGTGAGCTTTTAACTTCCAGCTCTTTTCTCTTTTGTGTCTGAAAGTTATTATTGCAAGATTGTCCTTTCATTTTTCTTAAAACCCATAAATGAGTGAGACCATTCTGCATCTTTCTCTCTCTCTCTCTGAGTTATTTCACTCAGCATAATAGATTCCATGTACATCCATGCATAGGAAAATTTTATGACTTCACCTCTCCTGATGGCTGCATAATATTCTATTGCTGTATATGTACCACAGTCTTCTTTAGCCATTCATCTGTTGAAGGGTAGGTATCTTGGATGTTTCCCACGAGTCTTGCTATGGTAAATAGTGCTGCAATGAATATAGGTGTAAGGAAGGGACTTTTTGTATTGTATTTTTGTGTTCCTAGGGTTATATCCTAGAAGTGGTATAGCTGGGTAGTAGGGAGCTCGATTTTCCAGTTTTTGGAGGAATCCCCATATTGCTTTCCATAAAGGTTGACTAGACGGCATCTCCCACCAGTAGTGGATAAGAGTTCCTTTCTCTCCACATCCCCGCCAACACCTGTTTATTCTCATTCTTTGTGATGTGTTGCCATTCTCTGTGGTGTTGAGGTGGTACCTCATTGTTGTTTTGATTTGGAACTCCCTGATGCACTAGTGATGTGAAGCATTTTTTCACGTGGTCTTTTGGCGATTTGTATTTCTTCTTTGTCAAGGTCGTCTGTTCATTTCTTCTCACCAGTTTTTGATGGGATTAGATGTTTTTTTCTTGTAAAGTTCTGTCAGTGCCTTGTATATTTTGGAGATTAGCCCCTTGTCTGATGAGTATTGGGTGAAGAGTTTTTCCCACTCAGTGGGGGGGCTCTTGTATCCTGGGCGCTATTTCTTTTGAGGTGCAGAAGCTTCTCAGTTTAATATATTCCCATCTGTTAATCTCCGCTTTCACTTGCTTGGAGAGTACAGTTTCCTCTTTGAAGATGCCTTTAGTCTCAATGTCCTGGAGTGTTTTACCTACGTGTTGTTCTATATATCTTATGGTTTCGGATCTGATATAGAGGTCATTCATCCATTTGGATTTAACCTTCATACATGATGTTAGCTGGGGGTCTAAGTTTTAATTTTTTGCAAGTGGATAGCCGTTGTGCCAACACCACTTTGTTGAAGAGGCTTTCTTTGCTCCATTTAGGATTTCTTGCTCCTTTATCAAAAATTAGGTGTTCTCGTATGTCTGCAGAACATTCTCTGAGTATTCAAGACCTATTCCACTGATCTGAGGGCCTGTCTTTATTCCAATACCATGCTGTTTTTGATAAACTATTGCTTTGCTAATTACAGATTTAAAGTTGAGGAAAGTAACTCTTCCTCCCCATATTCTTTTTCCCAATGATTGCTTTAGCTATCTAGGTGCTTTATTGTTCCATATGAATGTCAAAAGTGCCTAATCCACTTCTTTGAAGAACGTCATGGGTAATTTTAGAGGGATAACATTAAATCTGTAAAATGCCTTGGGGGAGTATTGCCATTTTGATTATGTTAATCCTGCCAATCCATGAGCAGGGTATGTGCTTCCATTTCCGCGTGTCCTCTCTTATTTCTTGGAGCAGTTTTATAGTTTTTTTTGTATAGGTCCTTCACATTTTTAATCAAGTTGATTACAAGATATTTGAGTTTGTGTGACACTATTGTGAAAGGGGTTGTTTTCTTTTTTTTTTTTTTTTTTTGGTTTTTGGGCCACACCCAGCGATGCTCAGGGGTTACTCCTGGCTATCTGCTCAGAAATAGCTCCTGGCAGGCATGGGGGACCATATGGGACACCGGGATTCGAACCAACCACCTTTGGTCCTGGATCGGCTGCTTGCAAGGCAAACACCACTGCGCTATCTCTCTGGGCCCTGGGGTTATTTTCTTAATGTCCATTTCTTCCTTATTACTATTGGTGTATAGAAAAGGCATTGATTTTTGTGTGTTAATTTTGTAGCCTGCCACCTTGCCATATGAGTCTATTGTTTCTAGAAGCTTTTTCATAGAGACTTTAGGGTTTTCTAGGTAGAGTATCATGTCATCTGCAAACAGTGAGAGCTTGACTTCTTCCTTTTCTATCTGGATTCACTTGATATCTTTTTCTTGCCTAATCGCTATAGCAAGTACTTCCAGTGCTATGTTGAATAGAAGTGGTGAGAGAGGACAGCCTTTTCTTGTGCCAGAATTTAGAGGAAAGACTTTCAGTTTTTCTCCATTGAGGACAATATTTGCCTCTGGCTTGTGGTAGATGGCCTTAACTATATTGAGAAAGGTTCCTTCCATTCCCATCTTGCTGAGAGTTTTGATCAAGAATGGGTGTTGGACCTTATCAAATGCTTTCTCTGTGTTTATTGATATGATCATGTGATTTTTATTTTTCTTGTTGTTGATGTTATGTATTATGTTGATAGATTTACGGATGTTAAACCATCCTTGCATTCCTGGGATGAAACCTACTTGATCATAGTGGATAATCTTCTTAATGAGGCACTGAATCCTATTTGCCAGGATTTTGTTGAGGATCTTTGCATCTGCATTCATCAGTGATATTGATCTGTAATTTTCTTTTTTGGTAGCATCTCTGTCTGGTTTAGGTATCGAGGTGATGTTGGCTTCATAAAAGCTATTTGGAAGTGTTTCCGTCTTGCCAGGATTGGTAGTAGTTTCTCTTGGAAAGTTTGAAAGAATTCATTAGTGAATCCATCTGGGCCTGGGCTTTTGTTTTTGGGCATACATTTGATTACCGTTTTAATTTCATCAATAGTGATGGGGGTGTTTAGATATGCTACATCCTCTTCCTTCAACCATGGAAGATGATAAGAGTCCAAGAATTTATCCATTTCTTCCAGGTTCTCATTTTTAGTGGCGTAGAGTTACTCAAAGTAGTTTCTGATTACCCTTTGAATCTCTGCCATATCAGTACTGATCTCTCCTTTTTTATTCCTAGTACAAGTTATCAAGTTTCTCTCTCTCTTTCTTTGTTAGGTTTGCCAGTGGTCTATCAATCTTGTTTATTTTTTCAAAGAACCAACTTCTGCTTTCGTTGATCTTTCGGATTGTTTTTTGGGTTTCCACTTCATTGATTATTATGCTCTCAGCTTTGTTATTTCCTTCTGTCTTCTTATTTTTGGGTCCTTTTGTTGAGCACTTTCTAGTTCTATTAGCTGTGTCATTAAGCTACTCAGGTAAGCTCCTTCTTTCTTCCTGATGTGTGCTTGCAAAGCTATAAATTTTCCTCTCAGTACTGCTTTTGCTGTGTCCCATAAGTTCTGATAGTTTGTGTCTTTATTGTCATTTGTTTCCAGGAACCTTTTGATTTCCTCCTTGATTTCATCTCGGACCCACTGGTTATTGAGTATGAGGCTGTTTAACTTCCAGGTGTTAAGGTTTTTCTTCTGAGTCCCTTTGGAATTCACAAATAATTTCAGAGCCTTGTGGTAAGCGAAGGTAGTCTGCAAAATTTCTATCCTCTTGATATTATGGAGGTATGTTTTATGTGCCAGCATGTAGTCTATCCTGGAGAATGTCCCATGTACATTGGAGAAGAATGTGTATCCAGGTTTCTGGGGATGGATAGTCCTATATATATCCACTAGGCCTCTTTCTTCCATTTCTCTCCTCAGGTCTAGTATATTCTTGTTGGGTTTCAGTCTGGTTGACCTATCCAGTGTTGACAAAGCTGTGTTGAGGTCCCCCACAATTATTGTGTTGTTATTGATATTATTTTTTAGATTTGTCAACAATTGTATTAAATATTTTGCTGGACCCTCATTTGGTGCATATATGTTTAGGAGAGTGATTTCTTCCTGCTCTACATACCCCTTGATTAATATAAAATGTCCATCTTTTTCCCTTACAACCTTCTTGAGTATAAAGTTTGCATTATCTGATATTAGTATGGCCTCTTCAGCTTTTTTATGGGTGTTGTTTGCTTGGATAATTTTCCTCCAGCCTTTTATTTTGAGTGTATGTTTGTTCTGACTATTCAGGTGCATTTCTTGTAGGCAGCAGAAGGTTGGATTGAGTTTTTTGATCCATTTAGCCACTCTGTGTCTCTTAGCTGGTGCATTTAGTCCATTGACATTGAGAGAAAGAATTGTCCTGGGATTTAATGCCATCTTTATATCGAAATTTGGTGTGTCTTTTGGTTAGTCTTGTCTTAAATTAGGTCTTTCAGTTTTTCTCTTAAGACTGTTTTTGACTCTGTAAAGTTTCTGAGCTGTTTTTTGTCTGTGAAACCATGTATTCTTCCATCAAACTGGAAAGTGAGTTTTGCTGGGTACAGTAGTCTAGGTGAAGCATTCATTTCATTCAGTCTTGTCACAATATCCTACCACTGCTTTCTGGCCTTGCATGTTTCTGGTGACAGGTCTGCTGTAAATCTCAAGGATGCTCCCTTGAATGTAATTTCCCTTTTTGATTTTGCTGTTTTCAGAATTCTATCTCTATCTGTGGGATTCGTCATTGTGACTAGGATGTATCTTGGGGTATTTTTTCTGGGGTCTCTTTTGGTTGGTACTCTTCAAGCATGCAGGATTTGATTACATATATTCTTTAGCTCTGGAAGTTTCTCTTTAATAATATTCTTGACCATTGATTCTTCCTGGAAATTTTCTTCCTGGGTCTCTGGGACTCCAATGATTCTTAAGTTGTTTCTGTTGAGCTTATCATAGACTTCTATTTTTATCTGTTCCCATTCTTTGACTAATTTTTCCATTGTCTGTTCATTTGCTTTAAGTTTTTTTTTCCAATTTCTCCCGCTGTATGGAATTGTTATTTATCTCATCTTCCACAGCACCAATTCTATTCTCAGCTTCTGTTACCCAGTCCCAGAGCTTATCCATTTTGTCATTCACTTCGTTTACTGAGTTTTTCAGGCCTATTAGTTGACATATTATTTCAGTTTGGAGTTTTGTGATTTCTGTCTTCATATATTCTTGGTTCTTGTTTGTGTTCTGTTCAACTTGATCCATGGTGTCTTTGAGTTCTTTGAGCATATTCCATATTGCTTGTCTAAAGTCCTTATCTGAGAGGTTGATTAGTTGGTTGGTCATTATCTAGTCATCAGAATTGTCATCTTCATTCTCTATGTCTGATGCTGGCCCGTGTTGTTTCCCCATTGTCACACTTGTATTGTGGGTTTTTCTACGTGTTGTGGTGGTATTCCTTGGCTAAATGATGTATGCAGCTACACTCCTCTGGCTCCACCCTTTCTGGGTGGGTCAACTTGCCTCTAAGGGAGGGGAGTCCTTCGTAGATGAAGCCTCTCACAGGATCAAATCTTAGACCTGAATACGCAGTAGAGAAGACAGTCCGGAGAGAAATGCTGGGCTTCATTGATCCAGCACAGTTCTTAGTGTGATTTTTCCTTCTTGTTGCGATGGTGTTCTTTCCTTAGAAAGAGTGCACGGCCGTTCCACTTTGCTATGTGGCTGTGCTCTTCTGGAGCCTCTTTTTGGCCCACTCCCAAGAGTTTCACATGACATGACAAAAGACAGACACACACAGGCAGCACTCACAATTTTTCACAGTTGGGCTCCACTGGGCAGGCGTAGTTTCATAGATTTTCCCAGCCTGACGTCACAAACAGTGGACCTGGCTTCTGCAAAGTACTGCTTATAACCAGTTTTCACGTTATGGAGCAGTTCCTTGGCGTTCCCGCCCTAGAATGAGCGTCTGGGAGAGCGAGTTTTCTGGAGCCTCTTTTCGGCCCACTCCCAAGAGTTTCACGTGACAGGACAGGAGATAGACACACACAGGCAGCACTCACAATTTTTCACAGTCAGGCCCCACTGGGCAGGCTGGATTCACAGTTGTCTTAAGAAGCAAATCTACATTTAGTCTTGTTCACCTGACGTCACTCTTCGATAAGTAACGGCAAAGACTCCTATTGGATCTCTGCAGTAAGATCACTGTGGAAGTGTCTAGATAGTAGCAGTCCAGTGTTTATTAATTGGATTGGGGGAGTTCCCCTGACCATAGAGGAGATTAAAAGCTTCATTGAATCTCTTTCGTGTAGCACACCTCATGGGGCACCTGTATGGTCCCTAGTGAGGTTTGAGTGGTTTCGCAGTTGGTGGGTTTCCAAAGGTGTCTCTTAACCGTTTTTTGTTTTATTTTATTTATTTATTTATTTTTTTTTTGGTTTTTGGGCCACACCCGGCATTGCTCAGGGGTTACTCCTGGCTGTCTGCTCAAAAATAGCTCCTGGCAGGCACGGGGGACCATATGGGACACCGGAATTCGAACCAACCACCTTTGGTTCTGGATCGGCTTCTTGCAAGGCAAACGCCACTGTGCTATCTCTCCGGGCCCTCTTAACCTTTTTCTAACCTCTGTCCTCTTTGCTAAAGACAACTCTCCTGTTTCTCTGGAAATTATTATCTGCCCTGATGCAAAGGGAGAAGGCCTAGTTAGGGAGAGCACTGTGGAGGAGGAGGACTCCATTTACTTTTGGTGCTCTCAATTGCTTCATCTGCCAAAAAGATATCAAGTTTGTTTCTTTCTGTAGCTTTTGGGGGTGTCTTTCATTTTTTACTAGATATTTAAAAGTATAATAATGAATGCATTTGATTTGTGTATGTAAATTCACTCTAAAGGCCTCCTCCTTCCTCCCCTCCACCTCTCAGATATGCAAGACTGGCAGGGAAGTAGTTCTGTGTCTCGGATGCTTAAAGTCAGTAAATATGGGAAGCACAGCATAGGCTTTGAACTTCACTGGAGATAGATATATGTATTTGGCTTGTGTCAACCTTGAACCTATAATCTTGTTTTTAGACTGTAGAACAAGTAATTTTGGGGGATAGTTCAGTTGACATTGAAAAGACTGTTGTATTCTTTTCTGTTAATCTATTCAAGGCAAGGAATTCCTGGGACTGTCTTGGAACTATTAGCCAGAATAAATGCTCACCTCAAGGACATACTACTTGCAGCTCTGTCTTGTTCAGTGGGTCACAACTTTGTCATGGTGCTGACAAAACAGCATTTACCTGAGCCTTTATCCAGATAGAGTTCCAGATTTTCTCCAAGAATTAGTGAAATCTCCCTTTTATTTTACTCTTGAATTGGTTATATATGGTTGCTAATCATTTTACTTAGGGGGTGACAGAAAAGGGCTTAAGTAGGATTTTGGCTGCCTACTTACTACTCACAATTGTGGCCAGTTATCTCACATTCTACACCATCCTTAAGGTTGAAGCAATGATGAACCTTTGGGCCACATCTCCTGTTTATAGAGCAGGATCCAAAGGCAGCAGAAAATGCCCATTTTCTGTGTGCTTGGATAAAGAATTTGATGATCAAGGTTTCAGCATTCACAGGGATATCCTGGGGGCATGTGCACGAGATTGGCAGCATTATTCGGCTGATGGCAGAGCCATCATAACCACTGTGACTGCATCATCATACCTGATTTATTGTGTGAGAACTTTCCAGGATATTGTCACAAGATAGGAGGGCAATGACCTAGTCTCTGGCAGTGTTTTATCATTTCTGAAAATCAAAATATGTCAGCTGACAGGAAACTGAAACTCTGAGATATAGTTTTTCTATATTTATAAATTATATCTATATATACACATCTACTTCTATATCTATATCGATTTCTGTAAACTCTGAGGATAGTTTTTCTCCTCCTCTACCACAACAGTATTTAAGAAACACAAGGGACAGTCTCAGGGGATGGCTCAACAGACTGTGGCATATGCAATGCACAGGGGAGATTCAGGTTTGGCCTGAGCACCACCAGGATAGGCTCTCCTCGTCCCCTCAGATAGAAATAATAAATGTAAAGACCAACATATTAAGAATTTAAATTGCTGGCCTATTTATTTCATCTAAAATGAAGCAGCAAATAAAACAATATCAAGTTGTATCAATGGAGCAATTCAGCTTTTAAAGCATTCAAATACTGTTTAAATTGATTCGTAAATTGGCTGAAATGTTTCATGAATGAGTTGGTTCACAAATGCTGACAGTATTTCTTTAAACGCATGTCAGTTGCTCTGAATTATTAACCAGTTGACTGTGTGGTCCTGCATGCGCTTTTAAATTCAATTTGCTTAGTTTGCTTATGTAGGAAAGATTAGTTTCAGTGAAGCTTTTCCTCTATCGAAGTAAGGAAGTAAATAAGGAAAATAAGTTACATGGTAATTAGACATTATTTTCAGGCTTTCAATGTCTGGAAATGTAATAAATTTTTCCCCCAGTGGGAGCTAATTTATTACTAGACATAATACTATTTTGCAGAGAAGTATTGTATTTTTTCCAGAAGTGCATTACTATTTTAAAACATAGCCTTGCTAGAAAGTTTCTTTGTTATTCAAAATCTTAGATTATATTAAGTTTTTTAAAGTAGAATTTTTTGTCCATATAATTACTATTAAACATAATTCCTGTGGTGTAACATGAGAAATGCAAACAGTGAATTCCCTTCTTAAGCATCTAGGAGTCCCATCTGGTAGGAATATTCTGTTTGAATGGTACTGTTGGCCTTGATCAGTGATGGCACATGCTCCATTGTCCTTTTGTCCTCAGAACTAGGACATAGAGGACAAGAGAACTGGACACAGTGAGCTTGTGAAATCTTTTCAATATAAAGTAGAGTGGTGTAGGAATGAGGATGGCACCATGTCTCTAGACCATGTCAAAACTCTGAACTGCCGACAGGTCCTCCTGTCATCCAGCCAGTTACTAGCTGCACCGTCAGAGATCAATTACCCCCTCTTGGGCCTCAGTTTCCCTGCAGCTGTCCAATCATGAGCATGGAGGTAGATCATCTCCAACATCCCTTTTCATTCTCAGGCTCTATGATCCTTTTTTTTTTTTTTTTTTTAATAAGAGGCAGTGCAGAAATCTTAAAATTTTCTCAACTTTCTCTTCCTTTATTAGTATTCCTCAGGTTCTTCCTGTTGATATGGATGGGAGCAAAGTTCTCTTAAGGCCTTCTTTTCCCCTTCGTCACTAACTTCATTTGAGGTAGTGATATTGCATCTGCTTAACATGTCACTGCTGCACGTCCATGACTGGGAACCTCTTTCCCAGTACTGTGGCTCCTTACAATGATGAAAATCTTGCCTTGCACAACGCGTCACAGCAAGGTTCCATGCTGTAGGGTTTTTGACCAAGATAAGGTGAAAATGCAGCCTCAGCTGCCCCCCACAGCCTTTTCTCTCCTTCCTCCCCGTCCCCAGGGTTATTCATGAACAACTGCTCAGGGTCCCAGTAAGTGGGTTCCGGTGCAATTTAAAAGAGACCCCAGGCTTCCTTGTTCCTGCAAGGGGCTGGGAAGGGACTGCTGAACTTTCAACTTCCAGCAATTAGGAAGCAAACGCCTCTCAGGGAGTCAGAAGCTTCAGCAGGCAACAAGGGGAGGACATGGCTCCATGCTCTCTTCGCTTGTCCAAATCACAGACCAAAGTGGTTTCTCGGAACCCCCCCCCCCATCTTGATTATTTTTAAAACATAAAAGGGTCACGTGTATCTCCTTTGTATATCTCAGATGTATTCCCTTAACATCTATAACTCTTTTCGAATATCCTCATATAGTGACAATTTTGCCTACTGGATTTGTTATTTGATTGTTTGATTTTCCCCCTTTGAGATCTGTTTTATAAGCAATACTGGTAGAAGAATATCTCTGTATAAATTTCATGTATGTACCAAGTTACGGGGAATGTTGGACTTTATTCGTCGACCCCCAGATGCACCAACAATATCTTGTGGCATTGCTTCTCTTTTGCATAGGCACATTAAAATGGGAAAATAATACATATGCAAACAAGTTCTTATATAATAGAGATGGGAACACAAATTTGGTAATGTAATTAGGCCTTTTACCCTGAACATTGGTATAATGATTTGGATCAGGCCTCAGAAGAACGGGCATCACCCACACACACCTGAACAATGGATACCATTTATGGAAACAACCACAATTGTCTATAACATTACCAGGATCCAAGCCTCTACCAGGGAAGACCTACCACTGCTTTGGCATTGACTTACTCCAAAGAGTGCTCCCAACACCCAGACAACTCAGCAACAGTCTGCATGCAGGGCAGATTGCTCTGCATTGAATGGTATGCTGAAACTAGAGGATGCTCCACATCAGCCAGACATCGATGAAAGAAATGCACAGAATCCAGAGTCTTTAAATATAAGAATCTGATATCAACAATAGCTAAAGTGTGAAAAAGTTTCACCGGGACCTTGAGAATAACTTGAGTTGGACAGACTGATATGCCTGGAACCCAGAGTTGGTCTTATGCCAATAAACTTCTGTGGTGAGGCCTTTTTGTAATCAGGTCAAGGATTTTTTTCCATTTTCCCCATTTTTTTGGACCTATGCAAACAACGGCAATTGCCACTATCACACCTTTATTATATTTTTTTACTCTTATCCTTTAAGGAAAAAAAAATACAACTTACTGAACTTAAAAACAAATAATTGTAGTCGAATGCCTGTCTCAAATACAGGCAGGGGATGGGAAGGGGGGAAGGAGTAATGTTACACTGGTCAAGGGGGGGTGTTCTGGTTATGACTGCAACCCAACTATGATCATGTTACTTAACTAAAAAATATATTTAAAAAAATTTGGCCTTGCAAAAGTCTCTGGATTATCACAGCACCTTTGCTTTTTACAGACCCTGAGGAGGCCTGAAGGCTGTTTGCACCCCCTTCCTGGACCTTGGCAAGACTCTCCAGTTGTCCAAACTACTGGAGGCCGATCAAGTACACCTCTAAGAAAATTTGGGTTATCCTCACTAAGATGCCTCTGCACCCTGTATGGCACTTTCCATCATCATTTTTCCACATTTTTCTTTGCCACACTCCCCACGCTGGTAGTTTTGTGCCTGGCTCTCTTGTATATCGTCTTTAAGCATTTGTATCATTGATAGTCTATAAAATGGATACTAGAGTCAGTCTATCTTTGGCCCCAAGTTGCTTCCTGACTCCTGGCAATTGTATAGATGTTTTTTTGTTGAGTGAAATTACTTAAAATCTAATGTTGGTTTCCAAAGACTCCATTTTATTGAAGGACCGGAGTATTGCTCAGAAGCAGCAAAATTTCTTTGAAAGCTTATTCTTATAGAACCTATCAACAGCCAGGCAGTAATTTCATATCGACCACACACCGAATATTTCAAACAACTCTTGATGTTGTTTGAGTGCTGTAATACCAGCTTGTTTGGCTTGCTGTTAGGATTGAGTAGTTTTCTGTGTAATGGACAAGCCAGAGTTTTAATTTCAAATTTCCTTTGTGTCTCCACTAAACATGAGAGTGAAGTGGTCTGTGTGACTGCCTCAAAGCCAGGCATGTTTTTTTTTAACATGCAATAAACTTACAGGAGGGCATCTGATTCCAAGAGAGATTGGTTCTATCCACAGTCGAAGCAAATTACAGAGAACACTTGCCAGTTTCTTTGATTAACCTGGCAAGTGCAGGAAATTTTCTTTCTCTTACCTCTTCTGTATTTTCTCCCTCTCCTAAATTTTGCCTCTCAATAAATATCTCTTATAGTGAAGTCAGTGAAATTAACCATGCCTTGCATTTCCGATTCCTTCAACTATACTTTTATACGCACTAAAACTGACTACCTTACTTATTAATGCTCAGCAGTGAGTGCTCTAGGATAAACAGTAAAACTTTTTCCAGGATTGAAAATGAAATTTTGGTAGTGGCAGTGGTGATTGTAGAGGTGTGTGTGTGTGTGTGTGTGTGTGTGTGTGTGTGTGTGTGCCATGGATATACAAAGGAGTAGAGTTTAGTGTCACACCCGGCAGCGCTCAGGGGTCACTCCTGGCTCCACACTCAGAAATTGCTCCTGGCAGGCTCGGGGGACCATGTGGGATGCCGGGATTCGAACCACCGACCTTCTGCATGCAAGGCAAATGCCTTACCTCCATGCTATCTCTCTGGCCCCAAAGGTGTAGAGATTTAAAGCAAACAAAACCTTATAAAAATTCCACCTGAAGGTCTTCCAGATGGACTTGGCTGGATTCCTTTCTGGTGACCCAGTATGTATCTCCATTTCATGTCGCTAGTGTTCTCTTCACCTGGAAGCTGCCCTATCTCATATATGGAACCACTTTTTACACATAGAAAAGATCTGGTGAGAAATGGTTGAAGATTTCTGAACTCTGAAGTGTTTTAATTCTGTATCTTTTGCTGATGAGCCTGGAGCATAGAAGATGCCCCTCACCCCCATTTCTACTTTAAAGCTTTTTTTCAGAGCTCAGTTCTTGTGCTTCATTGAGATTTTTTTTCTTTATTAACCTTTCCTGGTATCAGAACTCCAAAAGGATGAAGCAGAAATGTAGGGCCAACATTCCAGGAAAAGTGAAATGTTGTGATAGGACTTTAAATGAGAATATTGTATTAAAAACATTCCGCCCATGAAAGAAGCCTGGATGCTGCACAACTGTAGGAATTCTGATCATTCATCAAGTTGAGAACACAGCCCAGCCTCTCAAACTTAAGGGTCATATGTCTGCAGACTTGGGGTGCACCAAGTACTTATCAGCAGTTGTTGTCTCTGTGGGATAAGATAATGAGATTTTTTCCCAAGGCAGAAAATTGAATTGTCCATATTATGCAACCTGAAAGTTTTATTGTTGCAACAAAAAAATGAATGATTTTGTGACCTCTATCTCATAGGACAGAGGGGGCTGCTTCCAGACAAGCCAGTCAATGTGCCATGGTGGGCTGATTTGACTTGGAGAAGAATAGAAAAGAAGGCACTGTAATTAGTTTTATAGTTTCTTCAAATTTTTTTCCTTAGTTTTAATATCACTCTAATAAACCAGTGAGCTCCAAGTCACCCCACAATATTTTCCAGCTCAAATGTGGGTGAATTGCTTTATCTCACCCTACACTCATATCCAGAGCAGCAAGTTCCTTAGGTAGGTCTGCCCAGGAGCTGGTGAGCCCTTCAGAGTAGTACAGAGAGGTGTTATTTCTTAGAGATAAGGAACAAAGAGGCCTTAATATCCGGCTCAGGCATGGCAGGAAATTGCCTACTTCCTGAGTCAGAGTTAGACACTGTGGGATTGGGGCCAGATAGTGGAGGGGGCAAACTCATAAGCACTGGCGACCCCAGCATTTTATGTTGGGGCACATGGTATTTGGATCAAAATGTCAAGAACTCAGTTTGTCTTTAGCTCAGAAAGAGGCTTAGCAGAGCATTAATTATACTAAATCATGACTATAAATGTCATGGATGGACATTCGTTTTCAAAAATGGGTATCCACTCTAAGAGGTTTATTCTTTGCATTCCTGAACTTCCTCCATCTCTGATGTGTGTGTGTGTGTGTGTGTGTGTGTGTGTGTCTGTGTGTGTGTGTGTTGTGTGACATTTTTTAATTTGAAAGACTATCAATTATCCTGTTCATTCTAAAACTCTACTCTAAAGTGTAAAGTACTGGGTTGACCTTCCATTTTTTGTCCTAATTGCATACATGTGTTCTGAAAAAACCTCCATCCAACTAATCCAGTGATGCCAGCAAACTAATTTGCAAAGCACCAAACCATCCCATCTCTTTCTTCCTCTCATTTTTAATTTCAGGGTGTCAAGCAGATTGATCTTAAAGGACTCAGATTTCAATAAAATCAGCAGAAATCCTCTAAATACAGGACTGTAGGGTGGAAAAAGGAAATCTTTTAGATCCTAGATACCCAAGTCTACATCTATACACCTCTATGAAGTAGTCTGGAGAACTTTGGCTACATTCTCTAATATCCTATATCTGGTTCTTACATCTGTATCTGAGATACTGCCTGAGTTACAGGGCTGTTAGACAATTAAATAACACTGGATTCAAGTGTTTGAAAGATAAGTATTTTGTGATGGAGCCTTTTTCTTCTCTTGTTCCAATGTAATATAATTTAATATTATGCAATGGGTTTTAGATTTAGTGGATGTTACCACTTACTAGATAAAGAACCCCCCAGGTACAGGTCAGAGTGTTCAAAGGAAAGGAGAGAGAGATCATTTTATAAACTTTTTTTTTTTAGGCCACACCCGGCTTTTCTCAGGGGTTACTCCTGGCTGTCTGCTCAGAAATAGCTCCTGGCAGGCACGGGGGACCATATGGGACACCGGGATTCGAACCAACCACCTTTGATCCTGGATCGGCTGCTTGCAAGGCAAACACCGCTGTGCTATCTCTCCGGGCCCAAGAGAGAGAGAGATCATTTTACAGGAGGATATAAAACCATACTGAATTTCAGTAAGCAAAAATAATGATTGAAGGACATTTTCTAGAGAGAAGGATGTAATCCAAATGATGGTGGGTCCAACAACCAAAAAAGGTACATGAAGAATATATTACAAATAGGAAAATATGTCAAGGGACTAAGTGATCTGTTGTTATTTAAATATAGGACTCAGCTACATATTTCAATTTATGATTTATTAAGTGATTTTTCAATTGCACATTGTACTATTATCCTATTCCTCTTTAAATAACACATTTTTAATATCATTCTATATTTTCACATAATACTTTTCATCTTTAATGTTTATAACATACCTTTATAAGTATACAATTTGTAGAAATAGTACATTCTGAGCAAATATTTAAGTGGGTTACCATATTTTTTTATAAACAAAGTTGCAGTAAAAATGTAAAAATATGCCACTTCTCTCTCAGGTGTTGGTGAACTGGCAGGATTGAGTCTTAATGTAATCACCAGTTAGAAATCATGCATATTTATAATTTTATTTTATTTTTAAATTTAATTCTTTTGTGGTTTGGGGCCATTCCCAGCTGTGCTCAGGGCTTATCCTAACATTTGTGCTATCATCACACTCTTCTGCTTGGTCTAGGCTCACAAAATATAAACATTATTATTAAGCAGTCAAGAACTTTTTATACTTACCTACATACTTACTCTTCCAGAACAGCTCATTGCTTTTTTAACTTCTGTTACAATTTTCTTTTTGCTTGAAATATTTCCTTTGGGGTGGAGTACAGCAAGAAGGGCTCTTTCCTTGTATGTGGCTGATCCGGATTTGATCCCTGGCATCTTACATGGTTCCCCTAGTACCACCAGGAGTAATTCCTGAGCAGAGCCAGGAATAACCTCTGAGCACTGAGGGGTATGACCCAAAATTTAAAAAATATTTCTTTAGTGTTTCTTATGATAAAGATCTATAGTGAATTATCTTAGCATTTGTTTTGTTTTACTCTGAGTTACTAGGCACTTCTCTAGTTTTATTTTCTATTGTTGTTTATTGAATTGAATGTATTGGATACTTGAATTGATTTGCCTCCATCAAAAGTACTTTCCACAAGTTTGCTTAGAAAATTTTTCTCTGTTGTCCACTATTTTTAATTAGTCTTTATTCCTTGACTTTATTCCTTCTTTAGTCTTAATCTTAGCAATTCTCATGTGTGAACAAAGAAGACAGATACAATAATGAATGAAAGGGCAGATGGACGGATTGACAATGAATAGATGGGTGATAGATGGATGGACAGTTGGTTAAATGGATGGGTAGAAAGGAAGGATGACAACACAAAAGTACTGTTGTTATCTGACACCAGGAATTCGACACTGCTCCTTTTAGGTTCCTCAGAAACTCTGCCAAGCCTACTTTCTTTGTGCACATTTTTTCTTCTGAAATGATAAATGTTGATCAATATTTGTATCCCATCTCTTCTATTCTAAATGATCCATTTGATGCTTTGGTAGTTGGAAAGTTCCAAACTCAAAACATGTGCAAGTGGAGTTGTGTCATAAGCACATTTCACTCATAAAATCTAACCATGCATGCTGCACCTATGGAAAGAGAGTGCTATGTGTGCAAGAGAAAAATGTGCTCCTGTTTTTCTTGGTGAGCACATGAGCCAGGGAGCATATGTATGAGAAGATATGTCTCTGCTCTCTTTAGATGCTCTCATAGGTGGATCTCTTCCTTCCTCTGACCCTCCAACAGAACACAATAACCTCATATAGATACATTCATAGTGAATGGGATATTATTAAAGTCCCAACTCACACCCTCCAGTAGCATCTGAACTGCTCTATCATTTGGCTAATTTTTATATACAGTGCCATCTAATCTCAGGTCATCTGTAAAATGGGTCTTATCAGACCTTATTAAATGATTTTAATTAGATCCTATTGAGCTTCTCCTCATAGATTTTCATGAAGTAGATTTAAAGTATAGCAAAGGAGATAGTCTCGGACAATGGGAGGCAGTATCGCTAAGTGCTGATGTTGAGACATGGAGTGCTTTATGGAGCAGAATATTAGAACTAGTGGGAGTCAATGGATAGGCACATGAACAGAGGCAGTCTTCAAACCTATGGGAATGGCATGAACAAAGAATACAGAGCAAAAATTAGCAGGTTTCTAAAAGCATGGTCTTTTGATTTTTAATTTTTAATTATATATATTTCATATATATGTATAAATAGTATATATATTTTTAATTATATATATTATATATATTGGTTTTGGGGTCACACCCGGCAGCGCTCAGGGGTTACTCCTGGCTCCAGGGTCAGAAATTGCTCCTGGCAGGCTCGGGGACCCATATGGGATTTGAACCACCATCCTTCTGGATGCAAGGCAAATGCTTTACCTCCATGCTATCTCTCCGACCCTATTTATATATTTTAATTTAAAGTTTATTCTATAGATTTTTAAATCTTAGGCATTATGTTGGCTGATACTTTGAAGTTATAGGAGATTGGAAAGAAAGGTTGTACCACAAGTTCAATTAAAGTGTTACTTTTTATGTAAAAAGCTACCCATTCCTTCTGTTCACAAATGTGCTTATAAGAAACTGCCACCCAGGGAATCGTTTTGCTTCTGTACTCACACCAGAAATGGGACTGAAGTTCCGATGTCCCAGTTTGCATTCAGTGCTCTTTCAATCTCACCAGACTTTTCTGGATGATTCCACTTCTTATGTCTGAAGTCTCCTTTTCCACTCTGATCTTCTGGCCACGGTCTGCCTATTCCCAATTATTAAGCAGTGCCCAATCTTGACCATGACTTCATGGAGCATTTCAAGATGGTGACAAATCTAAAGAGTTGTCAAAAGCAGACAGTTGGAATGTAGAAATACTGGGCTGTGAAATTTCTGCAGAAAATTCAAAACACTCCACACTTAACACAATGCCAGAGCTGATTAGTACAGTTTATTGCGAAGCCCCCAGGGACACCTGCGGGCTTTTACCTTCAATCTAGAACCCCTGGCCTGAGGGAAGTGTAATGGCACGTTAGTTCCGCACTCTTTCTATTATAGTTTACTCAAAGCTGCCGACACCAGATGTGTTACAAACGAACCTTAATTCTCCTGCAGCATCTGGATTGCATGTACAATGAGGGGCAAGATTTATGCCCTGCTGAAGCATTCCCCGGTTTTTAGCACAGAAATGATTGAACTCCAGATGTTAACAAGATGCAGAGACCTTTTAGTATGATTAAAAACATGATTTCTTGTTTTGCTCATGACAAAAACCATTGGATTAACTTATTAGAAGTGGAGCTGCCGTCCTGCTCATTGGAAGCTGTGTCTACTATTGGAGCTTGACGTTGAAGCTTTTATGACAGAACAATGACTTAGCAGAATGTCTTGACTCAAGAATTTTGAAGACTGTCTCAAAATTAGGGGTTATGTCTAAATTTTCCAAGACTATGATAAACATCTAGATGAGAATAGAAAATGAAAACAAGAATTTGTTGGGTAATCCAATTAGGACCTTTTCCCATTCAGTAATTGTATTGCTGTTGAAAAACTTAGATACTCAGTTTTAGAGCCTTAGTGCTAGATGGTTCTTCAAACAACTTGAAGAAGAGAAGGCTCTAACTCCTTAGGGCAGATGATTAAGATTCAGAAAGAGCCAATATTTTGATATGAGTTAAAATAAAACCAGGGAACAATGAACTTGCTGAATCCATGCCTTCAGTTTTCAAAGTATTTATTTCCCTAATGAAAAGAATCACTTTGCCCACAGTTGACTTTTTCCATAGTTGGAAAGTGTCTTTATATTTCATATGCATTCAGTGGACTTGTGCCCACAGTTGTTATTTAATTTAATGTTGCATATGGAAATCAGTTAGTTATACAGTACCATCAAAGAAGGATAGGGACTATTCATTTAATTATTAGTCATAAACTTTAAATGTATTAAAATAAAGTATTACTCTTCCAATCTCTTGGGAATCCATAAATATATACTTACTAGAAAATTCCTTCCTATGGAGATACTCATTTATGGTGTTTTCATTGATACTTAGTCAGAATAAGGACGGAACTAAATTGATTTTTATATAAAATTTTAAAGTGAAAAATATGATCAGGCTGAACAGCCTTAATTAATTATGCGCTAGTAAGTTTTCAGTTTATCTTTCATATAAGTTTGTGGACTTATAATCTGAATGGTTCATGAGCTTCAAGCAGAAAATTCATGTATATAATCAGAAGGTCAACTGCAAAATAGTCAAAGTTGCTTGTAGTTTGAGAACATAAAGCTATATAGAAGAGCTAAATTTAGCCACTTAATTCCTGCAGGGTTTAGAACTTTCAGATATTTCTCCCAAGGGCAGCTACATTTTTTTCATATAGCATAGTGAAAAAGAATATAGCTGTGACATTTCAATATTTTAGTAATATAACTATAATGATAAAAAGGGCAGTTAACATTTGTTGTGCATACCATATTCTAATTTAAGATTTGCAAAATTCCTAAGAGGTATGTGTTCCTCCTTTTTTTGAAAGACAAAAATCCTCAGAGGGCTGGAGAGATAGGACAATGGGTAAGGATCTTGCCTTGCACATGGCCTGCGCAGGTTCAATTTCTGGCATTTCTCATGGTCCCCTAAGCACTAATAGAAGTGATCCCTGAGTTTCAAACAAACCCTGAGCACAACAAACCATCAGTTAATATAAATGCTTGTTTGAAATCATAGAACTAGTGAGGGGTAGAATCTCTGGAGTTTGCACCCAAGCTTGAGCTCTTAATCAGAATGCTTTATCATTTCCACTGACAGGGCACAATCCCACTCATTTAGGCTCACTAACTTGACTCCTTACCCTAAGGATATTTTAAAAGAGAATGTTAGAAAAAACCTTCATATTTTACTTACAATTTGGCTTAAGCATGTGATCCTATGTTTTGTTGTTGCTGTTGGACCTCCCTTTGGAGTTTGACATATAGTGAAGTTTCAAGTCACCCATTTTCCTTGGGAAGTTCTTGAGGCTTTCTTTCAACCCTTCCTATTCTGTGCCCCATACTCAAATGACCTACAGAAATATTGTTTTACAATCCATCTTGAGATTTTTGAATGATGGTATAGGATTCTTATTCACTGAAGGGTATGAGGAATTCCTGCTTGGAGCACTCTACACAATGCATGTGGACAAAAGCATTGCCTGCTTCTGAGAGTTCCTGAATTCTGTATTTTCCTGACTGCACCTGAACTGAGAAAAGTGGGGCATAAAGAAAGCCCAATGTGAGCAGGAAGAGTAGGTCATTTATGGAGAGAGGAATGGGGTTAAAACACCCCAACAAGTTGGGCACGACATCCAAGCCCAACAACAGAATCACAAAGAGATGGGAGAACAACTAGCACCAATAGAAATGGAAGAAGACTCCTAACATTTTCAAAGAATTCCAAATTCCCACTGATATTCCAATTTAAAAGATGTGTGGTCCCACAAGTTTTCACCAGCTACCCCAGGGATTGAAAAGCCACACAAGGAAAAGACATGGAAACCATCCATAGCACTTCATGATTTAGTGATGTTCTATGTGACTCCCCTAAGCTGCTGCTTCTCCCTGACGACACTGAGCCCTGTAGAAGAGGATAGAGAAGCATCCCTATGGAAGACTTTTGGTTCTAGAACTCCCAGTGGCAAGCTACCACTTCAAGGTTTATCTGGTGGAAAACGACTGGTTCAAGGGTCAACCAGTGAAAGACCACCGGTTCAAGGGTCATTATTGGCAGACTTCCAGTTACAGGGTCTCCCAGTGGCCAACTACTGGTTTCTAAGGTTACCCAGTGGAAGACTTCTGGTTTTAGGGTCATGCTGAAGCTGAAAGTATCCATGGACAAGTTGGAAACTGGAGAGAGTGAGCCTTGGAGCCCAGAGTTTCTGGCAAAGGACTGACCTGAAGGAAGTGCAGTGCCCGAGCAGAATGTGCTGATGCAGGGCTGAGAAACCACAAGACTGGGGAAATCTTTCCAAGCCTAAGACCTCTGCTCAAAGTAAGTACAGCTGCACCACTAGTCCTTCCTGACACTGGGTGGAACCCCAAAATGTCTTGAGCTCATTGAGTCCCTAGTCTGAACAGAGGTTGTCACCCAAGGAGCCATTAATAAAGGGTTTGCTCTGTCCATGACCCTATGGGAAGAGTAGGCATGGGAACTGTCTCCTCTCCCCTGTGTTTTGTTTGTCTTGATTTTCCAGCTCATAATCCTCTGCTCATAGGCTGCTTTCAGGTGTTGAGCACTTGGGTACAGGCAGCATATCATCCAATTCCGACCAGTGCAGTCAAGTTTGGACTTGGTTGAGGAGAGACTTCCAATCTGGAGAACCCCACTCCAATCTCCCGGACCTCTCTTCCTCTTGTTCCTTATGAGAAGAACTTCAGCCAGGAATGGCATTGGGATCCCTGTCACAGATCTAAGTATAAGATCAACAAAATTGTGTGAGGGCAAACATTCTTTCCTCAGCCAGAATGCTGCTAGCTGTCATCCCTTAATGACATTGTCATCAGGACAGATATGGTTAGAGCTGAGTTGAGCAGGATAATTGAACCTGTCCCAAATGCACAATGACAATTGGACTGTTCATAGCATCAGTTTCAATGGATTGTTCAATAAGGTGCTATTTTTTCTGCAGAGACATTAGAATAATTCTGAGCTATTGATTCAGCCATAGAGAAGAATCCCCTAGACAGGAAAAGGAAAGCAAGTATGGTGACCTTCTCGTTGGCTCTCTCATTGCTTTCTTGCTTTATGTGATGCATTTCTTTTTCTTTTATTTAACTCCATAAGCATTGATGAGGTGACCCCAAAATATTGATCTTGTAGCATCAACCACATTCTCTTCACCTGCTGGTATCCAGTCAGCAAATGGGAGTTGGCCAAGAGTCCCTGATTTAGTTTCCACCAGTTAAGGAGACAGATAATGTGGTGAGTCCATGCCCTCTGCTGCAAAGATCTATAAAAGGAGAATTGGGGAACCAGGGCCAGGCACATAGAGGGGACAGTCAGGTCCTTCAGAACTTTTCCTTCATCAGATCCGTGTGGAATGCAGAGACTTCACACAAACACATTCTCAGAAATGCCTTTTGGGGGGAAATACTAACTCAGTTACTCTGCTGACACCCAACATTTGAAAAGAAAAGTTTTTTTTTCTTCCCTGTCTCCTTTTCCTCCACTTTTGGCTCCAGAGATCCTAGCAAAACACACATCAAAAGACTGCTTTTTAGAAAGAATGTTTCAAAAATATAGTATGTCCATCTGTTATTTCAATAATACATGCTCTGGGACTCTCTTTACAAACCATTTTCTTTCCTCTGCTCCCATTTAGATGTATAAATATTTGATTCGGAAACCCCGGAGGACCAGCCAGCCAATCAGGTGGCCCAACTGCAAACAGTTCCGCAGCGGTGGCATGTCTGTGGCGGGCACCTCCCGCTGCGGAACTAACTGCTAAGGGATTACAGCAATGTAATCCTTGGGCCGCCCCAACTCAAGGTTGCTGTGAAGTGGAGGGAAGGAGGCAGTTTTAATTTTGATAAAATAAACTTTATTTTGTGACTTTATTATTTGTTTTCCTTTCTCCTTTCAACACTTCATAATGGACGTCTCTGGTAATTTGAAGACAGCCTCCTGGTGCGGACTGTGAGGCCACCCCACCAGCTGGTAGCTTTTTGCCGAGGTGGCTCTTCCTGGTTTGGTCCTGCCATTCCAGGGTCCAGAACTCGACCTCCCATGACCCAAGTCAAACCCTCAAGTGACTCTGATTAAACACACTCAGAGGGGACTTTCCCAATGGGCAATAGTTACAACAAAATGTCTGAATGCCAACTTGCCTCCCAAATACAGTTGAAATGTCAACCTGTGCTAACTGTTCAGGAACTTTTCTCTTTGTTACTCTGCACAGCAGGCTCAGCAATGACTAACGTCTTTTAAGATCCCACAAATTTCATGGAACCTCCACCTTGATGGGAAATCAAGCACATTGCTAGGAAGAAGATCTTCATGGCTGAAATGTAATATATGTTGAATTAAGCTTAAAGAGATCTTGTGTGGCATGTGAAGAATAAAAAATCATTCCTTTTATAAAATTTTATGACTGAATAACTTGGGGGAAATTTCTTCTTCTTTTATTTTTTTAATTAAAAAAAACCAAGTTAGGGGCTGGAATGATAGCGCAGTGGTAGGGTGTTTGCCTTGCACACAGCTGACCCAGGACAGACCTGGGTTTGATTCCTGGAGTCCCGATATGGTCCCTCAAGCCAGGAGTGATTTCTGAGTGCATAGTCAGGAGTAACTGTTGAGTGTCACTGGGTGTGACAAAAAAAAAGGGTTAAGTAATTGGATCTGCCCTTACAACAAAGCCTCATTCTTTACCATTAAAGTAGGCAAGGCAGGGGCAGGAACGATGGCACAAGCAGTAAGGCATCTCTTGTGTGCGCTAGCCTAGGATGGACCACAGTTTGATCCCCCAGTTTCTCATATGGTCCCCCAAGCCAGGAGCTATTTCTAACCGCATAGCCAGGAGTAACCCCTGAGCGTAACCAGGTGTGATCCAAAAACCAAAAAAAAAAAAAAAAAAAAAAGGCAAGGCAAACCTTTCTAGAGGCAATCAGGTGAAATAATGTGACAGAGATGGCTCCAACATTGACCAAGAAATTGTGCTTTATAAAGTTCTTTTCAGGAAACATAATTGAAAATTCATGACACAAAGATAAACAGCTAAAAATGTTCATAGTTGCATTACCGATAGTGAAATTTATAGTGCTGACACATTTCAAATAAGAAACCCCATTGGCATCCTGTTAGAAATAATAGATTTTAAAATTGCTTTAGTGATAATTTTGTGGAAAGCTTGCAGAGATGGCTTGGAAACATTGTGAGGTATAAGGTATAGAGAGTAGAATCTTCTCAAAAAATTCACTTTTTTAAATATTACACTGTCTGTGCTTACAGTTTTGTTTAATTTTGTTTTACTTTCCATAAGATGGTCATCTTTTAAGATTCTAGTTTTTCCCTGACAGTTTTTTTTTTTAATCATTGCATGCAATAAAATGGAACGTGATAATCAGGGAAATGTGATAGAAAACTATGTGTGTGGAAAGGAATTGTAGTAAATGTTGTATCAGGTGGATAGGAATTAGACTGAGAACAGCACTAAGATCCACTGATGGTGATTAAAATAAAAAAAATCCTACTGAATGATTGGACTGAAGAGAGTACATTGGATAAGGTACTTGCCTTGCATGCTGTCACCCTGATTCTATTCCTGGCACCATATATGGTCTCCCAAGCACTTACAGAAGTGATACCTGAGCATTGAGTCACAAATAGGCCCTGAGCACTACTGACTGTGTCCCCCCTCACCTTCCAGAATATTATCAAGTGATAGGCTGGGCAAATATTATTATCTGTCCATACCCAGAATTGATAAAGAATGCCTATAAATCAATAAGAAAATGATGCACCTAAGAGGGGATATATGTGCAGTGAGTAAGAGGAGATGAAAATAACCAACAGATAAGTCTATACAGGGTTAAAAATCAACCATTCCACAAGGCAATCAGACTTCAACCAGAGCTCACTTCCCAGGCCCTGGAATGGATCAGTAAGGATACTAAGCGAGCAGAACTCCCAATCAGTTGCAGTGAGAGTTTAAGTTGACACAACAAATAAGAAAACTTCTCCAGATGTGCGCATGGATATCCTCAGATCTTGTAGTTCTTGCCTTGTGCATAGAATAATATAAACCCATAAATTTGAGGGCCAGCAGACAAAAAATTGTATAGAATAGAGCCATTCAATTGTGTTGAATGGAAGCAGCAAGCTACAAAAAGGACATGCAGTGAACAGGGATATATATTTCAAAAGCTCACACTGTGTTTCTAACTGTACATGTTTCTAATTAACTTATAACTGTACACATTTTCAGATAATCATACAGTGAGAAGTCAGAATTCATGCATGGGTGGGAATACAGATATAGAAGGAAGCAATGGGGGGTTTTCTAAGGGTGTGAAGATTTCTTGATTTGGTCCTAGGTTCTCATTGCCAGTGATGGATCCAATAATGGCCCATAGACACTTTAATTAGAGGAGGCTATAATACTCCAGAAGGAGTTTTGCTCACATGTCAGGGAAAATTATCTCCTTTTTTTTCCCAGAGAAATAATGTGAAAAAATTGCAGAACTAGCTCATTTGAGTTTGACCTCTTTGAATGGAATATTTAGTTATTTGGAGCATACTTTTTGAAATCAAGGACTTGTTTTTTAAGAGATGAAGCCTGAAGATTACAACATTTTTTTTGTTTGTTTTTTTGGGGCCACACCCGTTTGATGCTCAGGGGTTACTCCTGGCTATGCACTCAGAAATTGCCCCTGGCTTGGGGGGACTATATGGGACGCCGGGGGATCAAACCGCGGTTCTTCCTTGGCTAGCGCTTGCAAGGCAGACACCTTACCTCTAGCACCACCTCACTGGTTCCAGATTACAACATTTTTAAAGCTGTGTAATTAGTATTTAATCATGACTTCTGGTTCTTGAATCTGACAAGCAGGAAAATGTTTCTAAATGAGACATTCATTTCATTAATCTAGACTAATGAAGAAAAATGTGGTCAATTACGTGTGGTCCATTGTAGACTGTGATTTAGGGCCCCAGAGAGCTCCCGGGTGGATCACTACTTAATAAATGGGGTTGTTATTTCACACCACATCTGCCTTGTGCTGCATACCCCCAGAGGGAGAAGAGGCAGGTGGTGGGTAGACATTTAGCTCTCTCAGAAACTATGTCAAAAAGTGAGCAGAGTTACTTTGGGAAAGTTTGGGTTCCTGGGAGATTGCAAAAGGTCAAGGAAATGATATGATGTTGGAAGGAGACTCCCCAAAGTGTGAAAGGCTCAAGGCAAACATCATCCATGCCTAGGAGACCCACACAGATAAGAGTGAGCCCTACAGGTTCTTTCTCTAACTCCTTTTTTACTTTGAACATGTGTGTAGTAGGCAAGATGTTTTCTCCACTGACACTTGGCTGTTTACTGCATGGCTGAAGATAAACTGATCTGATTTCCATTAGATTCTGTTCAAGAAGCCAAGGAATAAAGTGACAGAAAAAGAAGGGGCTGGGCTCTCTTAGTAATGGATCTTCTCTGGATATGCTGTCTATTATATAGAGGCCTCCTGCCAGAAGATCTTTAAATACCTGTTGTTTACTTAGGACTATTTCCAAATAGTCCAAATAGTCCATAGAACTTTTCTCCTCAAATTTTAGTGCATTTTTGGGATATTGAGTGCATGATCCCTCTCCCTCAGCTTCCAGAACAGAGCCTACATTATTGTAGAAACTCTCCCTGCCCAACAGACCACTCTGCAATTCTATGGCTCTAACCCATTTTTACCAAGGAAAGGGAGTAAACCCTTTCACTGAGGAAATTCAGCAGTTCAACCAATCCTTCCTTTCTAGGAAGCATAACAGCTTTCAGTGCACAGATGCCAATCATTTTCAAGACATTACTGGCACTTGCCAGTTAGTTGCTTCTGTATCCCTAACAACCTGACCTCACAGGAGAGGGTTTAAAGGGAGAATCAACCTGAAATAAGAGTCAAATATGAGTCAAGATGAGTATGAGAATGGCATTTTTAAGACAATTTTTAGGGCCAGAGCAACACTATAGTGGGTAGGGTATTTGCCTTGCATGTGGCTAACCCAGGTTTGATCCCCAGCATCCCATATAGTTCCTCAAGCACCACCAGAAGTGACATCTGGGTGCAGAGCCAGGAGTAAACCTTGAGCATTGCCAGAATTAAAACATTCCAGAATTCTGGCTAGAATTTAAAAAATATTGTAAAGAGGCCCCCAAACAGATATATTGTAAGAATATATTTAAAACTAAGTGTAGTAACAGTGTTTGCTTTGCATGCAGCCAAACCTGGTCTAGAAAAATCTGCTCCTACTGAATTCTCTAGAGATTGATTTATATATAGTTTCTGGCTTGATATGAAATCCAACAACAGGAAAGGATTAGTCTTAAAATAAAAAATAGTCTTAATCAGTAGCTTAGTGGCACCTAAGGCCTCTGGAAACTGGATTGTTCTCTTTCAGAATTTCAAACAAAAAGTCTCTGAGTAATAAGGGAAGAGAAAGCAATGGTTTTAATTAAAGATGAATT
Organism: Suncus etruscus; assembly: GCF_024139225.1. Classification (NCBI taxonomy): domain Eukaryota; kingdom Metazoa; phylum Chordata; class Mammalia; order Eulipotyphla; family Soricidae; genus Suncus; species Suncus etruscus. Next base: position 59,188,302 of record NC_064854.1, on the reverse strand, counting down.
TTAGGCAGTGAAACAGTAAGTAAGCAATGGGATCAGAAAGATGTTATTTTAATAGTTTATCAAGACAGAGCTGAAGGGTTTTAGCATGTACAAGGCCATCAGCATAAGCGAGGTTTTAAACAAGTTTTAACCATCACCATAAAAATGTCCTCTGAGTCTCTTCCCCTTAATCTGATAACCTTCACCAATGTTATTTGGCATATTCTCTTCCCTTCTCCTCTCCCCCTCCTTTGTTGTTGTTGGGAATTACACTCAAGATGGTTGAGTGTCACTGGGGGTTATTGCACTATCACTGTGGTGCCTGCTTCTGCCTGGCTGTATTGTGCTGGGAATCTGAGAACTACAGAGAGTCATATGGGAGGCACGGGGAGCAAACTGACACCCCTGAAAGAGGGAGCATCTACATTTCATCATGAAGCACAGTGCTAACCATAGGTCTGTCTTGACACCCCTCATCAGCATACTGAAGAATTTCCCTTCTGTGGCATATTGACTGAGAATTTTGATCTAGAATTATGTGCGTTTTTAGCAAGTGCAAGATTAAGATGACTGCCTGGTTTTTATTTCTATACTTTAATGGGAAAAAACTACATTGTTTTCATAGGTGTATCAACCATACATTCCTAAAACAAACAAAATCTATTAGTTAACTTCCTTTTGTGAAGGAGTTTGCACTATATTGGATGTTTCTCAGGGCTTACTCCTGGCTCAGTGATCAGGGATCACTCCTAATGGGCTTAGAGGACCCTAGGTCCTAAGGATTGACCCTAGGTCAATCCTCGCCTGCATGCAAGGCAAATAGTCTATCTGCTGTACTATTGCTTTGACCTTGGTGGTAAAATTTCTTTATTTTTGGTATTGCTGCATGTATTTGGATCAAATAGTATTTAGAATGTTTGTACCTTATAAATGGGTTTGTTTACCATTCTTTCAGGTATGATGTGGTTCTGTTTGGTATTATGTAACACTGAAACCATACAATCAATTGGAAAGTATTTGCTCTTCTTTAGTTCCTTGATCTTATACAGGATTTATTGTTTTTTCTTTAATGCTTGATAAAATTCACCAAAAAAAAAATAACTTAAAGGAAACAGACTACTTCCTTTATAGATTAAAAACTACCAAAGTATGGGGCCAGAGTGGTGGTGCAGCGGTAGGGCAATTTCCTTGCATGCAGCTGATCTAGGTTCCATCCCCTGTCGTCCCATATGGTCCCCCAAGCCAGGAGCTATTTCTATGCGCATAGCCAAGAGTAACCCCTGAGTATCACTGGGTGTGGCCCAAAAACAAAAGAAAAAAAAAACAAATAAAAAAAAACCCTGCCAAAGTATGTTCAAAAGAAGACAGGTAATTTGAATATCTCTAAATCTAACTGAGACTGAGGGGAAAAAAACTATTTCCATAAAGATTAAGATTGGACTTGGTGGGTATGTAGTTTTTCCACATTTCCAGAACTTGGCACAAAAGGAGCTTCTCTCTCTCTCTCTCTCTCTCTCTCTCTCTCTCTCTCTCTCTCTCTCTCTCTCTCTCTCTCTCTCTCTCTCTCTCTCTCTCTCCCCCTCTCACTGTTTTTATCAAAAATTTAAATGACTTTTGTTTTTCAACCATGCAACAAGAGATATTTTCTATCCTTGACACACCTCTGTCAGCTGTGGATGCTAACTGATGGTGTTTTATTTAATTTTTAAATTCTTTCTCCTCTGTATGCTGTTTCTTAAATAGTTTATATTGCTTTATTTTGTTTCATATCTTTATGTTTAGAGACTCAGGTGTCCCTCCTTGGATCCTTGGCCAACCAAGCCATTGGTACAATTTGAAGGCCTGAATATGTAGTGCTGCTTGAGTGTGGTGTTGCCAGGAAATCCTTGGGCCACCCTGGCTCTGGGAACTTCAGGAACACACCCAAGGGTCTCAGGGAACCATTTGGTGCCAAGCATCAAACCTGGTAGGCAACATACAAGGAATGTGCCCTCACTCCCATACTCTCTCTGACCCTCTAATTCCTCTATTCTTTTTTTAAAAAAATAACTTTATTTAAACACTGTGATTACAAACATGATTGTAGTTGGATTTCAGTCATAAAGAGAACACACACTCCCTTCACCAGTGCAACATTCCCATCACCAATACCCCATCTCCCTCCTCTACCCCCGCTCCCTACCTGTATTTGAGACAGAATTTCTATTTCCCTCACTCATTGACATTGTTATCACGGTTCTTAGTGTAGTTATTTCTCTAACTTCACTCACCACTCTTTGTGGTGAGCTTAATATTATGAGCCGGTCCTTCTATCCCTTATCTCTGGGAATTATTTCAATAATGTCTTTTATTTATTTATTTATTTATTTATTTATTTATTTATTTATTTATTTTGGTTTTTGGGCCACACCTGGCAATGCTCAGGGGTTACTCCTGGCTGTCTGCTTAGAAATAGCTCCTAGCAGGCACGGGGGACCATATGGGACACCGGGATTCGAACCAACCACCTTTGGTCCTGGATCGGCTGCTTGCAAGGCAAACGCCACTGTGCTATCTCTCCAGGCCCATGTCTTTTATTTTTCTTAATTATTCCTCTATTCTTGTGTTCATCCATTTTCACATTTATCTTTCCTTCTGTCACTCACCCTGTTTAGTGGATTTTGCATTTTAGACCTTGTTTTCATCACTGCAAATTTGATTTTTTAAAGGATTTTTTTCTTGTTGCTACATAGCTTTTTGGACATGTGGAATACAGTTAAATAATCATTTTCCATCTTTGTTGGCTCATTCCAAATCTGTGTTAGTCCTCTCAGTTTTCAATGGATGGCTGTCTTTCCTTTCTGCAAATTTCAGGTTTTCTTCTTCTTGAAAAGACTGGACAGTTTTGATGGGGTTAATGGGGGGGGGGCAGGCATTTTGAATTTTATTTGATAATATAGAGGGGATACTGAATACTTTTGCATTTCTATAAGCATTTTTGATCTTTCTTCTGGATTGCATTTTAAGTTTCCTAGAAATAGATTGGTCCTGGCATATAAGACGACTTTTGAAACAAAAAAAGTCAACCGAAAACTCATCTTATACGCCGAGTATATCCAGAAAAGCGTTTCAATATGCCGCTAAGAAAAAATCATCTGGATAGTGCCATGAAATGAATTTTCCAACTCGATCCTGCACCAGTCACTGCAAGACTGCTCAGAGGCCTAACTTAGCCAATCCAAGCAGGCTTTTTATGCATGCAAATTAGACAATGTTCTGTACCTGAATCTACACTGTAAAAAGCCTGCTCAGATTGGCTAGTCAGAGAGAAAGTCTAAAATTTAGGGGGTCTTCTTATATGCCCGGTAGTCTTATACGCCAGAATATATGGTATTATTGGATATAGTCCTTCTTATTCTGTACTCTATAGGCCAGACCTTTCTGTGTCTATGCCCCCATTCACTGTGAATTCTGATCTTTGCCAGGGCTGAGTCAAGTAGGTATTTTTCTGGTGTCACTGGGTGATTTTCTGGGTTCAGTACCACTGACGATCCAGGTTGTGTTTTGCTGGCCCCATAGCTCACTGCTCTGCTGAATCCCCACTGAGCCACTGCCTCAGTCTTTCTGTACGTGGCACACCACTCTGGAACTCGCTTGGGTTGTCTCTTGGGCTCTCATCCATTCGCTCCCATGAGGATGGGGCTCTTGGATCATCACTGTGGGAAGAAATATACTAAGATCAAAAACTGCAAGGAAAACTGCACATTTGAGAAGGGAGCTTCAAATCAAGAGTGGGAGGGTGTTATCCTCATCAGGGTGTTCCTGACATGCCCTGCCTGGCCATGCTTAATGGTTCTGCTCATAGATGCCAACTTGTGTGATGGAGCCTGCCTAGGGTCCAGGCTCCAGGCATTGCTCTGGCTTTGGCTAGAATCTCATCAGACCAAGTGTGTGGGGACCTCTCATATCTCCCCCACATTTCTCTTTCTTACATACTCTTTATATTTTTAAACAGAATCAACATGGAAGGCCTCCCTGTGCCTAATGGGATCTGCAGTTCGCTCTTCTGTTTATGATGTGTAACAATTGAAGGGGGAGATATAAAGTTTGCAGCTATTATGTAATCGAAACCATTTGTGTATTCCCAAAGATGAAGGGGTGAGGCAAGGAGGAGGGGAGAAGGAGGAAGAGGAAGAAGGGAGGGGGAAAGAGAGAGATAGTAAGAGAGAGGGAGAGGGAAAGAGAGAGAAGGCAAACCCCCTAGCATTGCAAGCTCAGGGCCTGTGCAGTGAGCAGGAAGTTGAAACCTATCCAGCTGTCACAGAGCAGGAGAAAAATGCTTTATGTATTCAATCACTATTAAGTGTTCTGCACGCTGGTTTCCCACGTTGGTTGCCAGTACATACCGGGTCTTAAATGCTGGCCTTTTAAGAATGGAGGAAATACTTGCTTTTAAGATTGGGGTGGTGGTGGAAGGTCTCATTTTGGAAGGCCATAAAAACACAAGCTGTATGTGCTAAAAGAAGGGGATACAAACCCCTCACCCCTAAGCATTCTTCACTGAAATCAACAGGGCCTCTATTGCCCTTCACCGTGAAAGACACTTTTCAGAGGAAGGAGTGATTGAGGCAGGGCCCCAGGCGATGCCAAAGCCTCAGATAGATTTGGGGAATAAAGTATCTACTGTCCGGTGATATGGGGCCAGAGGTAGGACCTTAGAGGCAGGAGGGGGGTTCCCAGAGAGCTGCTAGCACAGGCTCCCTGATCTTCCTCACAGCCAAAGCCTCACTGAATGTTCCTGAACCACATGTCATGACAGAGGCACTGTTCTAGACTAGAACTACTATGACCCAAATAAAAGGAAGAAAGGAAGGCAATCTGCACAGTCTATGTTCCAGCCTCTTAGAAAGTGAGAGTTCTTATAGAACCCCAGAACAAAAAGAAAGCATCATCAGAGGACAGGGGATGGCACTGTATAATATATGGTTTGGGGTTCAGCCAGTTGGACAAGGTGGCCACAGGAAGGACACATGGCTGGAAAGGCCTGAGAATGCTGCTGTCACTGGCCTCTCTTCATCCATTTATTTCTGTATCCCTTCACAATGCTGTTACTCATCACCTCACAGCCTATGCATGGACCTCTGACATTTGCTTTGCTTTACTTTTTGCTTAGACTTAAGGCTCTGGACATTCCTATATATCCCCAGCCCCCCGGGACTAATTTTCTGGAAACCTACTTTTAAAACTCGGTACATATTAAGGCATGCTGTTCCAAAATTCTTATTGTTGTAGGGAAATCTATTAAGCCTCTTCTATAGTTTATTCATCCTTTCTGCTCTTGGTAGGCTGGTAATTGGGATATTCCCTGCTCTTTGCTATTTTCCCAAAATGCTGTTATAAGCATATGCAGGTTATTACTTGGTTAATCTATTAAAATTCCTTTTGGGGGGACCACATCCAGTAGTGCTCATGGGTTACTTCTGGCTCTGCACTCAAGGATCACTCCTGGCAGGCTCAGAGGACTTGGAGTGGTCTGGATTGAACCTGGGTCAGCCATGTGCAAGGCAAATGCCCTACCTACTGTGCTATTGCTCCAACCCCTAAAACATTTCCTTAAAAATATTTAAACATCATGGTTTACCAAGTTTTTCATAATACAGTTGTTTCTGGACTTCCAACCCCAATCCCATCTCCAGTATGAGCTTTCCTCCACCATTGTCCCCAGTTTTCCACAAACCCCAAGCCTGCCCCCTTGAAAGGCACAAAATAATTTAAAATATATTACTTGTTACAACTAATTAGTAATAAAATTATGGAAAAAACTTATAACCCTAAAAGTGGAAAAGTTTTTATATCTCACAGTGGGTTATTAAATCATTGTCTGAAGGTTTACTAAGTTATGTATTGTTAGTTGTGCATTTTATGTTGTTGCTTTTGTTGGTTGAGCTTAGGTGGCTTGTGTGCTACTTTCATATCTAATTTAATATGTTCCCACTGGGGTGTCTGTATCAAAGAATTTGGAGGTGTCACAGGATCACTTATATCAGTGGTTCTCAAATAGTGGGGCATGCCCCCCAGGGAGGGCGCGAGACTCTGTAAAGGGGGAACATTTGACCTCGGCAAACACTGTCATAACAAGCTAAACTCCATATTTATGTCTCTGTCTCTGGAGCTGAGAGTTGCTGTGCCCTGCTTTAAACCCCACTTCAAAAATCTATGCATTGCAAAATGTGCTCATTGTAGACATTAATCAGACATCACCTCTGATTAATAAATCAGCTCAAATTATTTTATATACTTTTGTTTTGCAAGTTAAAGTTTATTTTTAATAAAGATACTATTTACAGTGGTGCAGGAGGCACAAAAAATGTGGATATGGAATTCCAGGGTTTGTGGAGCTGGACCAACGAGTTTACACAGTGGAGGCTGTGAGATGTGGCAGAGGCTGCTGGGACTTCTGGAAGTACAGAGGAGTGGGGAGTTGGCTGCTCATCCCTGCTCTGAGAAGTTTCCAGAGTTCCAGCTCCCAAACAGGCATCCCTGGAGTTTTTGTCTGTTAGGTGCCTACAGAGATTAGTTGTGGAGCAGTGACTTTGGACCATAGGCATGGTGGCAACTGTGAGTTGTGAGTGTGGTTGCTGGGGCTCAGGTAGGCTAAGGACTCAGCCTATCCCACCCCTCCCAAGGGTGCCCCAGAATACAACATTTCTTTAGGATGTAAAACTGAAGAGGGAAATTGCTGGGCCATTGGCTCAACATTATGAAATGACAAATGATTTCCTAAAAACAGTGTAACAACTTAGATTTTTCCCTTGATCCACTTTCACAGCCACTCTAGTGTTTGACCAGCTTTACATGTGTGTGAACTATTAGCTCATTTATACAGTTAATAAGGATTTCTTTAGTTGTTAATGAAATGGAGCATCTGGCGCTGGTCCTGCTTCTCCTCTGTCAAACCTCTCCCCAATCTAGACAATGTGACCCTTCACTCCTACACTACATGCCTGTTGGTGTATTTTCTTACTATTCAAGGGAGTTACTTTACATAGTGTATATTCCTGGTTTTCTGCCCATCTCGTGTCTCCAGTGGCCTCTGCCAGTTTGAGATCCACCTGTCCTTTCCTAATGGCATCTTTCATGGACTGATCACTTGCTTATCTGCATTTCCTCGCCACTATCCCCTTCACTAAGATTGCTGCAGTAACTGGGCAAGCATGCACTCCTAGTTGTGGGGATCACACAGTGGTGCTCATACATTGCTGGGGTGAAGGGTTCACAGGAGAGTGGTATCCCAGAGTATAGTGCTCACACTGCCTACACTGACTCTTACAGGGCTTGGATTCCTTTGGTGGCTGTGCTTATTGGAGGGTGTCAGACCTTGCTTTTTTGGCTAAAGTTCACAGGTTCTGAGTGTGGTTTGGCAGGATATTGCCACTTTGTGGGGTCTGTTAGGATGGTGCCTGGTGCAGATATGTGAGGTCCCAACTCTATGTTTCATAACAGTTACTGGAAGTCCCTGAGCAGTTCCTCCAGGTCCTCATAATGTCTTTGGAATGTCTTCATTTATTGGAACTTTATTTCTTTTTCTTTAAAGAAACCTCTCCTGGTGGAACCAATGGGGCTTCAGGGCTGCTCTCAGAGGTTCTGGGTTCTGGGGCGGAAAGTGGGATAACGGAGATTGAATTCAGGTCCTCAAACACATTCTTGTGTATGCTCTACCACTGTATCTCTTGGTCTAGTTTTCATTTTGTGATGTGTTCCAATTTTAAGTATAGTCAAATCTGCATAATTTTCTGTATGATTAGTGTTTGTTATATTTTTGTTTAAGAAATTTTTCTCAGGCCGAAGCGATAGCACAGTGATAGGGTGGTTTGCCTTGCATGTGGCCAATCCAAGATGGACCTTGGTTCAAATCCTGGCATCCCATATGGTCCCCTGAGCCTATCAGGAGAGACTACTAAGCGCAGAGCCAGGAGTAACTCCTGAGCACAGCCAGGTGTGACCCCAAAACTAAAACAAACAAACAAACAAACAAATAAAACAAACAAAAAAGGAAATTCTTTTCTAACTTGAATTCAATGTTATATAAAAGTATGCATTTTAGCTATGTATCTGGATTTTGGGGACTGTTGAATATAATTATTTTATTTTATTTTATTTTTTCTTACAAATAACAAAAAGAATCAGAGAGATAGTCCACTACATTAGAGCATTTGCCTTGCACAAAGCCAATCTGGGTTTGATCCCCAGCACCCTTTTAGTCCCTTGAATCCTGCCAGGAGCCAGCTCTTAACACTCAATATGGCAGTGCCATTTACTGAGAAGCTGAGAGTGGATGAGTATGGGTTCATGGGAGCCAGACAGGGGAAGCCATTTTTCCTTGTGACAGTCTGCAATTCACTTTCTAAAACTATTTAATAAACAAAAGCTCCTGTGATTCCTTAGCCCCAAACTGCTGCAGATAGGGCCAGGGCAGGTGTCTGGGTGGGCAGACAATGAGCAGCAGGGAGGGGGGACGGTCTCCTTGGGAAAGGAAATGACCAGCATGGCTGCAGACAGCCTTCCTCAGGAAACAGCTGATGGCAGATTTTACTAAACCTTCCCTCTGAATTCTAGTGATGTATGGAGGGTCTCGGAAAGGTTTCAAGATGAACTTGATTAAGAGGCAACCCATCTCCACTGGCCTGGCTGCTCCAAGAGCCTCCTTGTTCTTCACATCGGCTTCCTTCTGCGGGACCCCCGATAGAAGAGACATCTTTCATTTATCTCATAACGCGTGGGGGTACTTCCCACCATACACTATTGAATTTGTTAAGTGAAGGCCTATCTCTATTTTCATAATCCATGAAAGCTGGTATTAAAGACAAAATAAATACACTTCAGGAAAGATAACATTTTCACAACAGATGTGAGAGCAAAGGAACTGCTGACATGTTTATTAGCAATGGATAAACGGAACGTTTCGGCTTGGCCCAGCCCCCAGAAAATGCAGATGTGTATCCAGATGCAAGCCTCTAAAGCTTGTGTTGGACTCTCTACGGGATTTCTGGCACTTCCTGCTCCACGAGAGAGACCCCTGAGGCCCACCCATCTCTGGATATTTGTGAATTTCCCTTGGTCTGATAAGAAAGAGCCAACTGCAAAAGGACATCTTTCAAGAATGGGGGGTGGGGGTGGGGTGGGGGTGGAAGAAAATCAGGAGAAATGAGAGTTTTCAAACAGTCTTTGGCCTTCAAGTCATCATTGTAAAAGTGGGGCAGGTTTAGTAAGTGGGGTGCCTGGCTCTTCTTTCTGAGCCAATGGTAACTGTCAACTAGTTGTGAGAAAACTGAGCTTTTTTTTAATTGGGAGGGGCAGGAACTCCCAAGAAGTGCTCAAGGGAGTTCAGAGGACATTCCCAGTGATGATACTCCGCTGGCTGGGCCAGATGCTTCAATGCTTCATCCTGGAAGCTCAGAGTTGCTCCAGCCTGGCAGTGCTAGAGATCATCAGGGACACACAGTGCAGGGCAGGGTGAGGATGCAGTGCCAAGGACTGAACTTAGGACACACAAGGCAGGTTCTCTAGCCCTTGGAGTCATTCCCTAAATGGAGCATTGGTTCATTCTTGAAAACTTCTATTTAACTGCATAAAGGCTCAGTTGGATTCTGTTTTTATTTTTCCTGATAGGGAAGTACTTGATTTAACTCTTGGCAAACCTCTGTCTCTAGTGACATAGTGTTTCAGATGACACATTCCAATTATAAGGGCAGGGTTCACCCTTGGGAAGCCAGGCCTTTGATTACATTCATTTCATAAAAAGCTTATTAGACAGTATCCCAAACTTCAAGTCAGTGTTTTATGTCTACTTTGGGAGGGTATGGTCATTGGATCACATGTTTTTTAAATAAAATGTTTTTCTGACATATTCATCCATATGATTTTTCAAAAATAACAATGTTGATAACTACCTTATTCAAATCACATAGCCAAGTTCTGTGCTGATCATGGGTAACCAACATTTTTTAAATGAATTATTTATTCTTTCAAAAACTCCTTGAAGCCAATCTCACATTTCAACTGATGGATGGGAAGACTAAAAGCCTAGAAAAATTTAATGACAAGAAGATTATTTCAAAAGCTTAGCTTAGCGAGAGGTTAAAGTGCCTTGATTTTTTTGTTTTTTTTTTTTGCTTGATTACTTTGGTACCGTGGAAATTATTTTTTTGAGACTTGTTTAAAGAAGACCTTGAAAGTTGCATGATACTTAGTCCATAAATCTGAGATGTCACGGACTGATTTGTTGATGGCTGATCCTTGCTACCCTTCCTCAGTGCCAGGGGAGTATGTGGTGGAGCGTCTTAGAAATTGCGTGACAGCAAGACTCCAAAACTGGAAATCCAGCGCAGAATTTGGCCTCAAAAAGGGAACTTCCCCCCTTTAAACAAGCAACAAAAGTAAATGTTCAAAATATGAAATTAACATCTCATCAAGCAGCAATAGCCAAGTGAAAGAATGATTCAGAAATTGAGAATGTCATCCTCAAGGGTCCTTTTCAGTCCATTGTCAGCGCTTTTGACCTTAGACTCTGGAAACTTGTTCTGAAAACATCTGTTCTCAAAGGTCATCAACCTGGATGAGATTGGAGGCATCGTGCTGACTTAATGCCTGTGTGCATATTTCTGATAAACAGCAATTCATGAAATATCTTTGTCAGAGCCTGACCACTGAAAATAGCTGGTGGTTCATGCCAAAGATAAAATAACCATTTTCATCACATGTAAACTTAATGATCGTGAAACTATGAATAGGTTTGGTGAGACATACTCCTCTTCCCATGCTATGAATCAACCGCTAAAATGAGTTTAATTTGCTCCTCACAGTCCTCTCCACAAAATGCAAAGCCGGCTGTCTCCTCTGACATTCGCCTCATTCACCATGAAAATAGTTTCAACTCATGCTACCTTTCAAATGGACTGGCAACAAGTGTAGTTTTGCAGCACTGAGGAGATAGCAGAAGACAGTGGAAGGCAGTCTCAGAGGTTGCTACGGCCGCACAAAGGCCTAGTCCCAAGAAGCCTTTGTGCAGAAAGCAGCAGTATCCTTAAAACAAATGTATCTACTCCAGCACCAGCACTTTCTTTCACCATTTCCCTGGAACATAGCATACCTCTTTCCCCTCGAGCAGCTGCTTTCAGCTTCACTATTCAGAGGAATTTGATGAAAATAAGCCTTCACATGCCTGGGAATCCAAGTCCCAAATCACCCAGTGGATCTGTGTGAGCCTCAGGACTCCCCATTTGAGCACACTTCCCAGGGGACCCCCATGCATGTTCTCTGCAGTGCGCTCATCTGGACCCAGGGGCACAGAATGTTCAGGAATGTAACTCTACTCCTCTTTGTTTGCTTTTCTTAAATTATTTTGACATCTTATAATACCATGTCAGGGCTCAAGGTTATTTTCAGTTTCAACTAAGTATGACAGTTCAGTTTTTCATTATGACCTTCAGCTAGTAATTCTTCCTGGATTACACATGCAATCCCTCAGATTAAAATTTTTATCTCTCTGAAGAGTCCCGAGGACTGCAGGCGGATAACTCTGTCAATCTGGAGGGGTTTTTAGCAGCCCTTGGAAAGAATGCATAGGTCTGTCACATGCTGGCTTAGAGGGCCACGCACATCCTAGCTTTGAGGTACTTATGTTAGGTGGGTGAAGAGAGATGTATGTGTTTAAGCACTTAAAAATGATGCAGTGTCAAAACTCCTAGGAATATGATCATGTCACTCGTATATGGTGTTCTGTATTCCAGTCATGTCTCTTAAGGTGTTAGGCATGAGTACAATGAAAAGTTCTCAGACTTAGCAATTGAACACAAACTTATTGTGTTGCTGATATCCTTTGTGTGCACCAGGCTTGGCTGGAGCAAGATCTAAGCTGTTTAAAATTCTTCTTCACATATATACAGACTCTTCCCTGGAGTCAACTGTGACCACTAGAGCCTTCCGGCACTTTCTTTCTGGCAAGGTGGGTCTCTGTGACTCTAGATGAGATGGTTAAACCCCAGTGTGCAAGTAGTTAATAGAAACCTCTGTTTGCAACAGGTCTGTATGAGTAGACTTGGTGTGTATGAGTGGGAGGGGGGCAGGGGCACAGGATGGGGAGACGTGATTAATTGGGGTGCTACCAGTGAAAATGCCTGCCACAGTTATACTAACACACAAAGCATGTGCACAGATCCGGAGAAGTTGGAAATATGGAAGGTGTGTTCATGCATTTCTCCACATTGAAAGGGAGCATCCCCAGGGCTGGACATAATAACCATTTCCACCCAAGTTGCAGATTGTGACATCCACCATGTAAAGGTGCAAGTGGACTTTTTTTTTTTTTTTGGTACAGTTGCTGCCATTCCGAGTCTCCTTAATCCCAGCTAAATCGACTCAAGTAACCAGGTGACACCATTGGGTATTCAGGAGAAGAGTCAGGGCTGCACCCTGATGTACTTATTGACACCACTGCCAACTGTCAGGGTGTCTGGGCTCCCTCAGAAATGAATAGTAACTAACTGGACTTTCTGGACTCTCCGAGGGCCATTATGCCCCGACTCTACCAGAAATAACCATCCCAAAACACATTATCAGGAGACCCCTCTGAGTGCAGGGGCATGTCCTGTGGGAGGCACCCTGGAACACACAGCTCTCTTTAGCTTAAGACACAGAGCAGGGGCCGGGCGGTGGCGCTGGAGGTAAGGTGCCTGCCTTGCCTGCCTGCGCTAGTCTAGGACGGACCGCGGTTCGATCCCCCGGCGTCCCATATGGTCCCCCAAGAAGCCAGGAGCAACTTCTGAGCGCATAGCCAGGAGTAACCCCTGAGCGTCACAGGGTGTGGCCCAAAAACCAAAAAAAAAAAAAAAAAAAAAAAAAAAAAAGACACAGAGCAGGCTGAGTGGAAATCTTTAGAAGCCTGCCAACATGAATGCTCATCCAATTGTTTTTGGAATTTTAGTATTATTATAACTTTTTAAACAATTTGGCTGAGAATTTGATCCAGTTTAGCATTTCTTGTAAGCAGTTCTGAGATATTCCCCTCCTTTCCCCCCTCTAGGGCCATCAGCTCTTGGGACCAAATCCTTGTTTTCCATGACATGCTCCCTAGGACTTCTCGCTCATGAGCACTAGACTCCAGGACTTAGACTTGTTGCAGATCCATGGGACCATGGGCAGCCAAACATATTTGGAGCTCAAGAGAAGCCTTGTTTGGAGTTTATGAGAGAGGCCTAGTGCTTCTCCTGGATTCCAGATAGCCCCATATCTATCTTCCTGGTGCAGCCCAGCCTCCACTTTCTTTCCATATTCCCCATTCTCTTTTGCCTTTTTAAGGAAAAATGGGTAGTGAGATTGCAATTGGGTTACTATGAACCTCTTGCTAATCTACTTAATCACTTCACTTACTTCACTTCTTAAATCTAACACCACTTTCTAAGTTTCCAAAGTGCTATTATATTATTAAAAAAAAAAAGGCATGAAAGTGAATTGTGTGATTGTGAGGCTGGAGGCCTCCCAGAGCCCAGCTCTGTCCAGGGGTCATGACACATCCAGTTCTAAGTGTTCTGCCAGAATGGCCATCCTGGCAGCACTGGGCTCAGCTCATAGAAGACCAGGGAATGTCCCTCTGCATAAACCCCCCATAAGCCCACACACAGAAATACTAATCAGACCCAGAGACTAAGCAGGGGACTATTTTCAAGACCCATCTAAAGGGGGATCCCTGGCCTGAAATGCTCACTGACATTTTCCAATGTGGCATCTACACTGTTGTCCCAAACATCCCTACTGAATCAGGAACGAATATGGAGCTTCCATGCTCTCAAGAATTCTTAGGGGTTCTCTTCCTTCTCTTTCCACCTTCCCTTTTCTTGTTGATACTGTTGTGAGGAGGGGAGGCAGGCATACATTAGCTCATGATCCCAGCACCTTCGAAAGTGGGATATTCACATATGTGCCTACAGGCTAGGTGAGTTAGGGGGCTCTCACCCTCTCCAAAGCATGTGGGGAAGAATCCTGTTTACAGTGAAATATAGGCAAAGAGGCCAAGGAATATAAATGCAGCACTGTTCTGTGATTGTGAGTTAATATTTTGTTCATGTTGATTTTCTAAAAGAGAAAGGGCTCAAATTTCTGCTTGTGCAGAGGAGCAAGAAGTGTTGGTGAGCTTGCTATGGATTAGAGAGAGAAAAATGGTAGTAGGACGAGCTGCTCATCCATTGTTCTGAACACGAAGTGAAGAATTTATTGGATCTAGGCTCCAACGTCTCCTTCATCACTGGTTATCTGCATAACCCTGAGACAATGATTTTACCTCCGTTTTCACTTCTACATGAGATAAAACATGTGCTTGAAAGATGAAATCACATTCACAGATGAATGAGAATGATTCTGTGATTCTACTGATTCTGATTTCTACTGATTCATCATTGAAAAGAAACACAAGTGAAGGAAGTTGGACATTTCTCCCCATGCTCATCTATTTAGATACTGGGCAGCATCACATGGATAGCACCCATGTGACCTTCTCTTTGGGAACAGAACTTTGTGGTAGCTTCAGCAATTTAACTCCACATCTTTGCAAAGCTGCCAAAAGAGAATCTTCCATCCTGGCTCTCCAAACCACACCCTGCTTTCATCATGAACTAGATTTCAACACGATCCTGAAAGATTGGCACCCACTACAGACTCTCTTTGTGTCGTGGTTTGGTTTCTTTGCCCCTGTGCCTGCTTTCAAATCTGTCTGTCAGCCAAGAGATAGTTAACTTTTCTGATTAGGAGGTGTTACTGGTGTCATGTGCCACTGTCATCTAACAAGGAAAAATGGGGTCTAGACCTTAAGAGAATGAGAGCTTTCCAATACCCCCAGTTCCAGTGGCCTCAAGATAATTCTCCATGGTTTGTGCAGGAAACTGAGAGTTTATGTCTTATAAGGAATCTTCTGCAAGAGCTGTGAAAATTCAGCCACTTCAGCATTACCTAATACTTCCATGTGAACCCCTTCATATATCCCTGTTTCCCTACCTATCTGTCTCTGATTATACACATCCGTCTTACAAAATAGATGCTACAAGGGAACAAATGTTTTAAACATTTGTCAGCAAACTTAACTGATGCTTTACATATTTTTTATTTCAGATTTCAATTTTGCTTGTGAAATATACCATACTCATTATACTTATATAACTATACTCAGACTATGGGAACTTCAATTTGGGAAAAGATATTGTCATTTCATTCTTTGACTGTATTGGCTTCTTGGGGGAGAACTAAATTTGGCATAAGTCAAAAGAGGGGAGTAGTGGAGGGAATGTTTTGATTCCCTTTGCCTGGTTAGATGCAATTGTGTCCAGTGAACAGACATAAATTACCTTACAACTTTTAGTTGTGAGGAAGAATAATCTGAGTTTCATCATCATGTAATGGTGCTGGGAAATGACAAGGAGCAAAGGAACTCCAAAGAGTGAGGAGGGGAGTAGAAGACCAGGTGGCCCTAAAACATTGGGTAGAATACTGAAGGGGTAGCTTCACTAATGTAGGTTTCAGCTTCCTAAAGTCAAGGTACAAGGCTGAGTTAGGTATATGGAGCAGAATTGTGATCACTGCTCTCAGGAGAATTCAGAGTGCCTAAATTTATGGTGGATGATTCATCAGACAGGAGCTTATGTCATTCATGTACCATGAGGCAAAGGAGAAGAGCTTGTTAAATAAATTCTTCCCTTTAAAAAGGATTCCAAATAGAAAGTTTAAGCCATGAGTGCCAAAGCTTTCTTACAGCTGCGGCCTAAATCTAAACATTTGGTATGTCTAATTAAAATCATTTTCTACATTCACTAAACAAGTTTACCCTGAGAGTACAACAAACTATATATTGTCAGTCCACCTCCAATTATCTTCAAGATAGCACAGTAAGAGAATGCCACTTGGTTCAGATATTAACTAAGCCAAAGGAGCTCTCTACTAAAACAAGCTAGTGTTATTTCCTTGACCCGATATAAATGGATACAAAATTGGTAGAAAATGCACATGATAGATTTGTGTGTGTGTGTGTGTGTGTGTGTGTGTGTGTGTGTGTGTGTGCTTGAAAGTCTAGGAAGCCAGTGTATTGTGGTTCCAAGGATGTAAGAAAAATTCACTAAAGAGGCTTATACTAAGAAACTAAAATTTTCATACTCTCCAATCCCATGAGGATGATATTTCCATTTTCTTTTTTTAACTTTTACTTCAGTTAAACTACAACAGAAATCTCAATCTAATTCTGTCTCTTAGAAGCATACATCTTGGCTACTCGCCTTCATTTATTAGGCCTTACTAGTAAGAGCATATATAATTAGCGAATTCTTTTTTATTATTATTTTGGAGGTTTTTTGTTTGTTTGTTTTAGGGTCACAGCCAGCAGTGTTCAGGGCTTACTCCTGGCTCTGCTCCCAGGAATTACTCCTGAGAAGTAATTACTTGGGGAACCATATGGGATGCCAAGGAGAGAGCCCTGGCTGGCTGTATATAAGACTAACACTTTACCTGCTGTACTATCTCTCTAGCCTGTTCTATTATCTTTAATTAACATATAATTGGCATGTAATACACTAGTTCCAGGCAAATACTCTGGTAATTTATTATTTGTACATCTGTTACAAATATTCAATTAACCTCTTATCAGATAAATGACTTGCAAATATTTTCTTCTGTTATGTATGTTATCTTTTCTGTCAATGTTAAGTGAAACAAGTCAGAAGAAGGACAAACACTGGATGATCTCACGTATCTGCTGGCTATAAAATAAGTGAATGAGGAAATGTGATGTTTAAAAGGGTGCTTACCTAGATCACTCCTGACCCAGAGTACAGAGAAGGATAGAAATTGAAGGGGAAATAAGGAGATGTTGAAGCAAAGTTACAGTGGGGGGTAAACAGGGTTCAAGGGCCTCAGCTACATCAGTGATAAAGAAAAATGTTATCATTATACACGCAAACCTCACAACTAGCAGCACTGGAAACACGAGATCCAGGCTACAAAAACCAAACCCAACACTCGGCCTGCCAAGAAAGCAGACTTGGCTGGGAGGGACCCTGTGGACCCTGGTAGAAGGGTTGGTGCTGAGACATTATATGCCTGAAACTCTACTACGAATAACTGTAAATCATAATGTCTCAATAGAATTTTTTAAAGTATGTTTTTCTTGGGCTGGAGCAATAGCACTGTGATTAGGGCTATTGCCTTGCATGATGCCAACTCAAGGTCAATGCCCACATACCATATGGTGTACCACTAAGAATAATTAAGAGTGCAGCACCACTGGGTGTGTGTGGATAAAGAAAACAAAAAGTATGTTGTCTTTTTATTTTGTTCATGATGTCCTTATTGTGCTAAAGTTTGTCAGTTTGATGGAGTTGCACTTGCTTATTTTTGCTTCTGTTATCATTGCCTTTGGAGTCATCTCCAAAAGTCTTTACCAAGGCTGGTGTCAAGGAGCTTAACACCTATACTTTTTCCAGGAAGTTTTATCGTTTCAGGCCTTATATTCACAGTTGGTCTGTGTTGAGCTAATTTTTGCATCTGCTGTAATTGTCTAATTTCATTCTTTCACATGCTTCTAGCCAGTTTTCTCAGCACCATTTGCTGAAAAGACAACTTTTTTACCCCATCATATATCCTTGGCTCCCTTCTCATAAATTAATCAACCATATATGCCTGGATCTATTTCTGGACTCTCTGTTCTGTTCTATTGATCTCTGTGATTGTTTTCATGCCAATAACCATCCGGCTTTGATTACTGGAGCTTTGTAAAATAGTTTGAAATTGGGGCCTCAGATTCTGGCTTTGTTTTCTGGACCTCCCTACCAGAAGGCAGAATGTAAAGTGATTAGAGGGCCCACCCTCTTGATTTTGTGGTAATTGGTTTATTGTCACTAGATTGCTGAAAACTGAGCCTCGCCTCAGACTAATGGCGTCCTGGTCATTCAGGACCAGGACGTCATCAGCTCTCTTGTGCCCACTCTTTTTTTTTTTTTTTTTTTTTTGGTTTTTGGCCCACACCCGGCAATGCTCAGGGGTTACTCCTGACTGTCTGCTCAGAAATAGCTCCTGGCAGGCTTGGGGGACCATATGGGACACTGGGATTTGAACCAACCACCTTTGGTCCTGGATCAGCTGCTTGCAAGGCAAACGCCACTGTGCTATCTCTCCGGGCCGTGCCCACTCTTAAAGCCTACATTTTCTCAGTGGCCTTTTCTATATATCTTCTTAGCTCCAATATGCACTGGATGGCAGAGGTCTTGGCTGGATCCGATCCTATTAGCCTGCAGCTTATTAGAGACCACCAATTCTTTAGGGTGGAATTACAGTGAGGATTTACCCAGGTGATAGCATGTTTTTTCCCGTTTTTGAAGGGAAATTTGAACAAGGATTATGTGGAATGCAGAGAATACTTGTCTCCTGATATTCTGAAAGAAAAACACAGAGGGAAAGGCCTGGGATGTGTGTTGCTACTTGGAGAAAAACCGGGACCTAATAACCCACTATGGATTAGTTGACATTTTTACTTTGCTTTTTTGGCAAGTGGACACAATTCTCAATTGCTTTCAAATGAATTTCCCAGAGTGTAGATTCTCCTGGGTTTTTCCTCCTTTTTTTTTTTCCTTTAAATGGAACACAGTGAATTAAAATACAAATATTTACAATATTTTCCTCTGAGAGCGTAGGTAGAAAATAGCCAGACTTTACTGATAACAGAGAAAAAATTTCTATTGTCAAAGGCTTTGAATTATCAATTGTTTGCACCCACTTGAGTCCACCTCTAAAAAAAGGCAGGACTTCTAGATAGTTCATGAATCTGCTCTGACGCTGAGCCGTCATATACTAAGGACTGCAATCTAAAATGAGATTTGAGGCCGCCATGACAGGTATTCCCAGTTTAGCTGCCCTCTTCCACACCTGTTATGGGCCCCCTTTGGGAAAACTTCCCAGGTCCTGGAGGGTCACGCTGACTGCTCAAGTTACCTTGGGTGTGGCTGCGATGCCAGCCCCTGCACAGATTGGGCCAAATGGCTCCCCATCATTGGATTTGCTAAAGGAAGTTTGGGATTGGTTTGTTTGTTTTGGAGCCATAATCAGCAGTGCTCAGGGCTTACTCCTGACTGTGCTCAGGGATCACACCTGGTGGATCTCAGGGGACCATATTGGGTACCTGGAGTTGAACCCAGTTTGCGTGTGCAGGGCAAGCCTAACTATCTCTCCAGCTCCAAGATGAAGAAAGTATTTTGCTCAAGTTACAACTTTGTATTGGTATTTAAGGCATATATGCATGTGTATTTGTATGTGTAGTGTGTATGTATATATATATATATGTGTGTGTGTATGTGTATGTGTGAGAGAGAGAGAGAGAGAGAAATAAAGACAGAGATGGAGGGGCTGGAGAGATAGCATGGAGGTAGGGTGTTTACCTTGCATGCAGAAGGATGATGGTTTGAATCCCGGCATCCCATATGGTCCCCCCAGCCTGCCAGGAGCGATTTCTGAGCATAGAGCCAGGAGTAACCCCTGAGGGCTGCTGGGTGTGACCCAAAAAACAAACAAACAAGACAGAGATGAAGAAAGAGGGAGGGAGAAAGGGAAGGGGAGAGAGAGGGGGGGAGAGAGAGAGAGAGAGAGAGAGAGAGAGAGAGAGAGAGAGAGAGAGAGAGAGAGAGAGAGAGAATGGAGATTCCCCACCCCCACCTCCCAGCCACTGGGCCTTCCATCTTACATCAAAGCCTAAGTCTGCTTCCCAACTGCTCCTCCTCCTTGTGTTTTCTTAGGATGATTCAGACACTGTGGCTGAACCAAGTGCACAAACAAGGACATGGGGTACTGATGACTCAAGCCTTGTCACATACATGGCTGTTCTCCACTGAGGCTGCAGAGCGTGTGTTCTGGCCATGACTCCTCCAAGTCAGAATAGTGGAGGAACTGTGCAGGAAGGGATGGATGGGATGGGTTAGGGCCAACCTGCGGCTCGCTAGCCACTTGTGTCTCTTTACACTTTTAATTTGGCTCTTCTGTATGCTGGGCGGCCGCTTCAGGAGTCAGGACTCTGCTCCTAGCCTCTGTCTGTGCGCGCCCTGTGTGACTCTCAAAATAAATTTCAATCGTGGTTTTGGCGAGATTTGGCTCAGTTGAAAAAAAAGGTTGCCCACCACTAAGTTAGGCCACAGAACACCTCTTCCACTGGCTGTCTCCAAGAGGCTATTTTGTGTGGCTTTCCCGAAACCTTCCTTCCTGAGATCAACACCCAGGGGCCCTGTGGTAGATTTCCCTAAGTTCAGAAGACCCAAGTCCCTCTTTCCATTGACAATGAAGACATTGGTGTTAGTAGAACCCCAGAGAAAAATGATGTGATCCTAGGCTTTCCTATGAGGTCTGTTGCACATGTTTGTTTGTTTTTTGGAATTAGGCCTGATGAAAAAATATTTCTAGCTGATGGAAATTTGGGTTCTTTCCAGTTTGAAGTTATTATAATTAAAACTACTATAAACATTTGAGTACAAATCTTTGGGTAGACTTGTTTTTATTTCTCTCCTGTAAAAACAAAAGGGCAGAATTGGTGGGGTATCTGGTAACTGTCTATATTTAACCATGTAAGTTATTTACTTGGTTAAAGCACAGAAGTGATCATGTAACATTATAGGCCAGTAGATGCTTTACTGGCTCCAAATTCTTACCAACATTAGATCAAATTTATTTTATTTAGCCATTTGAATGGACACATACTAGTATCTTAGAGTAGTTTTTATTTGTACCATTCGATGTTTAATTATCTTGAGCAACTTTTTCTGTGTCTTTTTATCATCTACATAGTTATTCTGGTGAAATATTTATTAAAATATATTTTCTATCTTTTGGTGTTGTATTTTCAGTGTTTGAAGAGTAGATGTCCATGTCTGTATATATTTGGAATAGGTTCTTTATCCACTACACTTTCCAGCAATATTTCTTCCTCCATGCTATCTCTCTGGCACCATTATTTACTTATTTTGAATACCTTCCCCTTCCCCAGGACTTTGTCACAACAAATAAGTTCTTTCACACATATTTTTTTAGTTGGGGGTGTAATGTTTTGTGTACACCATTTTAAGTGTTTGAAAGTTGTCCACTAATTTAAAAAGTATAAAACTTCAAAACTTTTCTCTTACTTTGAATCAATTGTCTTCAGTGTTCAGGCACTTGAAGCCAGTCTCTACTCTGCTCATTGAGACCATGGACTGGGATCCTGGTTTGCAGTTTCATTTGAAAGTATCCTGAAAGAGAGGCCCATGAGTAGATTGGGTATGAGCACAAAACAGGCAAGGGAGAGAACAAGAAGAAACACAAGGGTTAAGCTCTATCTCAGGTTCCAACAAAGGCTACAAAAGCCAGATTGTTTAGCCCCATGTGGCAAGAAAAAAATAGATGCTGGTGGAAATGACTTGAAGCTTTATTCAGGTGGAGTTCAGAGTCAAACTTAAGCCCTACAGACAGAGATGTGATGCAGAAATCTTACCTTGTGGTGCAGTACTGTGCCAGGCCCAGAAAACTGCAGCCGGCTCTGGCACACTGGGGAGATTTTCTGGCTGGGTGTGATCACATGCAGGGCGGCCCAGTGAGCCTGGGCCTGTGTACAGAGTCATGACCAGTTAACCTGCATCAGACAAGATTTTAACAAGCCTGTGAGAAAAAGCAACATGGAGTCGCCAGATATCCATACTGCTGAGAAATGCCAGCAGTCAGGCCATCCAAAACCAAACACAAGGTCAGTCAGGGGCAAGAAACATGGACCTTCCAGTAGATGGCTTGGGTTTTTCAAGAGGGAAGACTTTACTGTGTGGGTGCCCTGATCATTCAGGCCAGGACTGCTCAGAGTGGGGCTGTGTGGGCTGCTCAGGAAGTAACCGGAGAGTCTGTGTCTGTTTGGGGACATAAAGTAACAGACTGAGGAAACAATAAAGAGAGTCTGTAGATTTCTTGTTTTTGTTTGTTTGTTTGTTTGTTTGTTTTGGGGGGGTCATACCCAACAGTGCTCAGGGCTTCCTCCTGGTTCTGCACTCAGAAATTTATGCTGGCAGTGCTCAGGAACCTATGAAATGGCAAAGATAAAATTTGCATTACCCTGCTACACTATAGCTCTGGTCCCAGGCCTCTAGATTTGTAAGCTTGACCCCCTAGACTGAGCATTCCTTAGGGCACCAACAGTCTGGTATGGACTCATAGCTCACAAGGAGTGACAGGGCTCTGTGAAGATGCTCTATCTGCAATTAAAACCCCTATGTTTGTCCGTGAAGTGAAAAGACAAGACGTCTAAAGGTTTTTCACACACAATAATAATTTCTGAAGGTCCTTTGCCAAACAATCTGGAGCTTACAACGCCTCCTTCCCCTCTCCACCCAACCACACACACATTTTCAGAAGTTTCCTTGCCGACAATGGACCCAAGAGTTTCTGATTTTTAGTCAAGTATGCTTTTTGTAACTTACCAAATATGATTATACAATATCCCAGGGATACAAATGGGCTCACTATTTTGAACAGTGCTTAGAGTTTTATAAACAAAGAAACCACCATAAAAACCTGGTGACTATTAAGTACAAGATTGTAAATCTTAAACTTTAGGGTTTTTTTTTTCTTTTGAACCTCAAGACAGAGGTCCAGAAATCTTGCAGAAGGTTCTTCACCAAACTTTTTCAGCTGATAGAGAACGAAAACTTTTAATCAGTCAATCCCAAGCAAAAGCTGGTAGTCTTAGTCATAATCTATTTTATTTCTCATAGGTCTAGAATCTTTGTTTAATCTAAGGATGCCAGATGTCATATTCAGTAAAGTAGTCAACACTCTGTCTCTGAATATTCATGAACCCAGATGCCTAGGAAATGTCCGATTATCACAACGCCTGTGAAATTGTGTAGCAGAAGCCGAACTCTGCACGTTTCAGGGAAGGGGAAAACTAGTTCCAGGGCTGATTTTCACTCAGCATTTGACTGCAGGTCCCCTGCCTTTCTGAGCTCACAATCTCTTGTTCACTTTGGAAAGTTTGGGCTGGTCTTCCAAAGCATCTCCTTCCCCTAAAACAGTTCTTTGGGATCTCATTGTGGAGCAAGAATTCAACTCCTGGGTTTCACTGAAGATTTTTCTGTTTGCCCACATTTTCTCTGTGGAAACCTGCTTCCCTACTTCTTCCTTTGATGGGTTCACTCTCATCTTAAGGGTCTTATTTTCTTCCCAGCCTCTGTTATGGGGAGCTGAACAGTTTTAAGTGGCCTTCCCATAGACTGTTCTCTTTCAAGCATCTTCCCATGATTGATTTCTTGATTTTTCTTTATAACAGTAGGACTTGAGTTTGGTTTGTCATAGTGGTACATTTCCACCAAACTATTCTTAAATTCAGTTTGAAGGCCTTGTCGGTCTTTGTGTTTCTGTTTTGATTTGTTTTGTTTTTTGATTTTTTCTACCCTGGTTCTTGGCACAAAGAACTCACTAAAGATCTGTAGACAAACCAAAACCTAAATGGCTCAAACCAAGTTCATTTGCAGGCAGATGGATCCTAAGGGTGAGCCTAGAAAACTAGGGCCTTAGGGAATCCATGCCAGGACAGCCCCACACACAGCACGGTTCCTGACCTCACTTCCACAGTGACCTCCTCACCGGCTGCTGTGCTCTCCCCTGTCTCAGCTTTTCTCTTCGCTCTTCATTTCTCAGGTCTAGCCTTCCAGCTGGCCTCTCTTTTAATCCTCTTCAATATTCTGGGAACATGTAAGTGTAAACTTGGTCCACAGGAACCCGACACCCAATCAGCCATCCATCCACCCACTCACTGTTCAGTGGCCAGTGTATTTGGTCTGGCCCGCTCCTCAGGATTCAGGATGTTGGTCACTCAGAAATGAGAGCTTTCTGTGCAGTTATTAGAGAAGTGTTTGCACCAGGGGCTCTGTCTCAAACAGTCTGAGTGCTGAGTATTTATTTATTTGGTGTCAACCACAGGTGTTACTGGAAGCAAGATGGAAGGACCAGAGGTCACTGACTCTCTGTGCTTGGACATCAGACACCTATGCCTGGTGTGGTTCATTGAAGAGCTGTGACCCAGGAAGGACTCAGAGGGCAGCCTGGTCCATGCAGGGTTGGGTTCCTCCTGGGAGTAATAGTTCAGGAAGTATTGTGAACTGTAAATTATCAATTCCGTGCCATCTCAGTCCGCTGCCCACAGGCAGGCTGTGAGAGTCCATGACCCCACCAGTGGCATCAGCATAGCTGTCCTTCACGCTTCCATGCATCTTTTCAGGTGACAGTTTCCAGGGTCCTGGGTTGACCCACTAGGATGTAACAGCAAAACTGGAGAGCAACCCATGTTGTTGGTCTTCATTTGTTCAAGTGCTTTATTCCTCTTTGCCTTCTTTCTTTCTCTCTTTGTCTCCATCAGAGCTCTTTGACAGACTATTACAATCACCTATGCATGTTCCATCATTGTAGTACATCATGATCTGTCAGGACAGGAGAGTAATAAAGACAGGTCAGAAAATCTTGGAGTTCTGACACCCAAGTGCAGTGAGGGTAGGAGGGACAGGCCATCTGCTTTCTACCTGCTCATCGAGTCACCTTGATCTGCTCTGAAATTGAGTTACTAGAAGACTCTGTCATCCATTTCTTGTTTGTCAACACACCTGTTAGAGGTGCTTTACTATCATTGTGGCTGCTCTGGAACATTCTGAGGGACAGAAGCTCAAGAAATCAGAAGTGCCACATTCTTTGTGTCCTTTCTTGGACTCTTCTATGCCTGCTGCAGATCGTAGACTTGGTGATCCCAGCTGAGAGAGCCAGATTTAGAGGACACTGGTTTCCTCCATCTTCCTCACAGGAGCCTTTGGCCATCACACATTGATTGCTGCTCAGGAGATGCTTGAGATGGGCTCTGAGTTCCTGTGGGGGCTGGGTCCTTCCTCCTAAAGAGACAGGGGGCAACCATATTGGTTAGCTTAACTTAAGACACACTGACGCTGACTGAACTTAATGGTGGAAGGAGGGTACAAACTCCTCCTAGGAGTTATGATGGGGAAGAGGGGGAAGGCTGGAGATGGACCTCAAAAGGCAGAAGGATACATTCCAATCCACCATGGGTACCCAAAAGTAGTGTCACCAAAGCATTCTATCCTATCTATTCTATTCTATCTATAAATTCTAGAATTAATACTGGGATATGTATGAAAAAGAGAGGCAGACAGACAGACAAACAGATAGACAGACAGACAGACAGACAGAACGAGAATGGACTACTATCCCCATTGCCCTGTGACCAGTGGAGGCATTTTTACTTCAGAAAGCTTGAGAAGGACTCCAAAATAAATGTGTGCACAGGCACTCTGAGCAGCCCCAGCGGTTTCCCAGACTCTGTGTCTCCCAAAGAAAATGTGGGTTTTTTTGTTTCTGGCCAAACTGAATCTTATCCTTAGGCCCATGTTCTCCCCCACCAACTGTTTTGATACTAAAGCAACACTCTAGTCTTTCAAGCTGGAGCCCACAATAGTAGACCTCGGGGTAGATGTATTTCCTCTCAGTGATGTTCCTAATTCACACTGCCTTTCTCCAACCACACTCAGCACAGGGGACCTACCACAAGTCTGTGCCCACTTTCCCCACCTCTGGTCCCAGTCCCGAAAGGCACTTCAGATACTTGAAACAACCAAACACTCCTCCCCTAGCCACCATGCCTCAGCAGATCTCTGAATACCAGGCCTTTCTTCAAGGCAACATGGAATTTTCTCTAGCCTCTGGGAGGATAGATTACACATCCACCTTCCAAATGATCACAGCATTCACCATACTTAGGGTTAGAAGGTCACCAAGTAGAGCTCAGGGCATGCCTCAAAAGAAGCAGATTATGTTGTAAGGGCAGGTCACCAGATGGAAGGACTTTTTTTTTTTTTTTGCTAAGTTGCAACAGTTGGGGGGAGTGTTCTGTAGCAGGCCTAAGATCCTCAGCATGACCCCAGGGAAGAAGTCTGGGAAAGCACCCACTGCATTCTCAGGATAAATTGGAGGGGGTCCCTCCCTGGATTTAGAGCCACAGCTATTGCTGGTCTCTCCAGCCAAAGGTGTGTCTTTGTTTATATTATTCAACATACATCAATATAATATTCAGGAGCTAGAGTAAAAGCACAGCAGATTGGGCATTTGCCTTATATGCAGCCAACCTGAGTTTCATCCCTGGCATCTCATATGGTCCCCTGAGCACCACTAGAAATGGCCCCTGAGGGCAGAGCCAGAGGAAGCACCACTGCCTGCCCCAACAAATAATTTTTAGAGCTGCTTCTCCTAGTCAGACAAGGTTCCCACATCCAGGCTACCAGTTTCTCTGCAATGCATGGGGACTGGGAGGGCAGAAAAATTTCAGACTTGCTCTTCTGTTTTCTGATTCTCCTCCAGGGAAGGACACATTGGCACAATCCATGGTCTAGGGCATGATCCAGTCATTTCATTTTGTATTTACTCAAACTTATT
The DNA here is from genome assembly GCF_024139225.1 of Suncus etruscus. Classification (NCBI taxonomy): domain Eukaryota; kingdom Metazoa; phylum Chordata; class Mammalia; order Eulipotyphla; family Soricidae; genus Suncus; species Suncus etruscus. The sequence continues at coordinate 59,161,824 of NC_064854.1, read as the reverse complement.
TTGGTATTATTGACCTCTCTATAGGATGTCACTTTTCTTTAGTCACATCATTTGTAGGATGCAGGGCTGAGCCCAGCACTCACCAGTCTCAAGACCTCTTAGTTACTTTTAATTTGGGTAGTTCTCTTTCATCCTCCCACATGATCTTTGTTGTGGATGATGAGGTTTTCTAGTTTTATTTTGTTTTCTTTTCTGGTTTTCCTAAACATTTTCTTTTCTTTTTGGTTTTCCTAAGCATTAAATTGGTTGAGTGAACCTTCTATTCCAGAGGCTGGGAATAAGATGAAAGCCAATGGTTGGGTATTTCCTTAGGGATTTCTTCCAATCCTACAAAGATATTAATTAATATGGCCGATCCTCCCAACTCCTTAATTTAGAGTGATCTGGTTTCATTACTGGTGATAGGGAGCACTCATTGCAAAGGAACAAACTCTACAGTACCTAAGTACCACTCCCTGCAATGATCCATAAACCAAATGGGGGGAAAACATCCTAGAGAGTAAGAATCCTAAGAGTGATTTGTTTCAGAGGTAAAACAATATGCAGGTAATAATATATGTTAGACTAGCGAGGTCACTTGCTGGAACTTAAAAATAGTTTTTGTATTCTATAATAACCATAGAAAAGAATACACAAAGGCTAAAGAACAACAACAAAAATCAACACACATGATTTTACCCACCCAGAGAGAGAACTTCAGTAAACATTTTGATGTTTAAAGCTCTGGTGTTTTCCTCTGTATATATAATTTAAGTAGCATAATGCTTGGGTTTTGTGTTTTCTTGTTGTCATTTTGGGACCACTCCCAGTAATGCTTAGGGGTTACTCCTTCCTAGCTCTGCACTCAGGAATCACTTCTGGTGATGCTCAGGGGGCCCTATAGGATGCAGGAATTGAATTTGGCTCAGATATATGTGAGGTAAGTACCCTACCCGCTGTCCTATCACTCCAGCCCCATCTTTTGGCATTTTGGGGATTAGCTTATTTCTTGGCATTCGGTTTAGACCTTCCCAAGGACTTAGAATGAGTTTAAAATGGCTCGATTTCTAAATTATAAGCTCTTTTAGAAAGTCACTGAGGAAGTCAGTGTCTTTTTGTGTCTGATTCTGTGTCCTCAGAACACCATTTGCTCAGCACTTTAGCCAACGCACATTGAATCAGAGTAATAATGTTATTTCCAGTTATTCAGAAAAATTAACAGAATGGAATAACTCAACAATTCTTTCTTAAGTGTTCAGTACTACTACTTGTTACCTTTATTACTATCTAGTAAAACCAGTGTCATATTATATATTCTGCTATTTTAAATGTAATCTGTCAATATTAAATGGTGCTGTTCAAAGATTGCTATTACTTCCAGATGTTCTAGTAACTGCCTCATTCAAGGATATCTAGCATGTGGTGGATGTTTGCCACAGTCAAAAAAGGAGAGGGAGACAGTGTTCACGAACACCTAAAAAGGAGAAAACTGGAGGCAAAGGATTAGAACTACTTTCATATTAACTTTCCTTAAGATTGCTCGCCTCACTGATGACGATTAATTCCAGATATCACTCCCACAAACCTTCTGTGAATACTCTTCCACATTCCAGAAAAAAGTCTTCATTTGCTAACTGGTGGCTTAAAGAAACTTTTCTCAAGGAAAGAGCCTCTTTTTATTTTTTCTTTTGGTAGCCACAAAAATTATGATTCTTGACATGTGAAGTATAAATAGAGGAAGAAAATGTATTCCTTGTTGTTGTTTTAATGATTCCAAAGCAACCTTTACTGTTTCACTTGGTCTGTGATGAACACGAATGTACAAAGGCATCTCAACTGGCACCCCCAAAGAGAAGCTTTGAAAATGTGCACTTCTAAAATTCATGCACTTCCTGACTATTAAAATTTCACTTCGAGGGTCTCTTATAACCCCACATGCACTACAGGTACTTAAAACCAGGAAGCCCAGTGTTGTTGAGAACAAAATAGAAGATGGGATCAACTGCTACTAAAATGTAGAGAGCAGGGGAAAACTTTCCCTCCCCAATTCTAAGTGTCTTCTTGCACTAGCACTCTTGTAAACAATAGGTAATGGGACCAAAATGCCACACTTCCAGTCTTCAAGCCAAAATCCAACCCTCCCTACCCTCCAAGTATCAATCATCAATCCAGGCAAGGCAAATGAACATTTAATCAATAACAGCTACTGTTCCTTGTACTGGGACTGTTTATGATTTAAAAGGGGAAAATTAAATCAATCCTGATGTGAATGGTTTACCTCTTGAAGAGAAAAAGCAAACACCCTATGTCAAAAGAGTGGGATCTAGTTTTGTATGTTTTATTGTAAGTATACATATATATATATATGCATATATATTTGAAATTGTGTTTAATCTCATTAACTATTGACAGGAAAGTAGCTGCATAAGATGCTATGGATGGATGAACTATAGTCAACCAGCATCTCCCATCTGTGTCTTTCCATCCTTGTATTTCCTGTTTACACCCACACGTTGGGAGAGATTAACAGCACTACAAGGAAGCCTGGACCATAGTGAGCCCATGCCAAAGCTCTTGTTTAAGTAACAGCTGAGGATGAGCCATCGGGAATTTGGGAGTGGGTGGGAGAGGATTTTAACAACAAGAGAGTTTTTAGTCCCAAAAGGTGGGTAAAACTGAGCCTGCATGGAATCCAGTATTTAGGACGTATGAAAGTATATTTGTTCCTGTTGATCATTACTATCTCTTTTCCTGGCCAAATCCAGAACACAAGACTGGCCGGGCATTTCCAGGGTTCTTCTCCTCACAAGTTTGCAAATTCCACTACTTGGTATATCTTTACAATAACCTTCCAGATGGTTCTGGTTCTCTCAGTGTCCTTTCCACTGGGATGTTGTGCTCTGTCCATCCACATGGGCCCAAGTCACATCATAAATGTGAGTCACCTCAGAGTTCATAGCTTCTGCAGCCTCCCTGTAATTGGGAAGGAAGAAAACCGGACTCTTTAGGAAGCCTGCTGTATTATTTTGCCTGTTTGCATAAAACCAGAAATCACTTCCCCAAAGAGTACTGAAATGCATCATCTTTCACCAGACTGGGAAAGGCCCTGAGAGCCTTTGCCCAATTTTACAGAGCATTGTGATTGGGGGTGGGCAGGGGAACATTGATGGGAGTGATTTCTTGACTGTTTTCTTTTACAGTTTGCTGAAATGGAACAAATCAATCCTGTCTTGCTTATTTATAAAACCTTAACACCAATGGGGTGGGGAGAACTAATGAGACCAGGCACCAGGAATGTGGAAATTTTCGTTTCTAAACTGCTGGCACACAGACATCATTAGCGTCTTGAAGCTTTCAAAGGACGCTGAAGAAATGAGTTTTCTGCCTCTTACAACTCTGGGAGGCGAACATGATTTGCACTTAATTACTCACCATTCTAACCAGCAACACGGCGAAGGCTCCAGCTATGCGGCCCACGGGGGGAGGGAGGGCGGGGCGGCGCTGTTTTGTTTTGTTTTTTTTCTTTTAAAAACTAAGATACCATAGTCGTACACATGGACACATGGGAGAGCTCAGGAATACACATTAGCCCTCAGAAAAGACTGGCCATGAGGTCAGTTCCCCCAGAGATGGGACCTACTCATAGAAAGCTTTTAAGCTTCTGTGCAAGTTTTAGTTTTGATGCATTTTGCCGATGTTGCTCTCGCCATGTTCCCCTGCTTTGAGATTCCAGAATGATACAGAAAGGCCCCCTGAAGACCCAAACCCTGTAATCTCTGCTGCCTGAATTTCCATGAGGTTTCTCCTTTTTTTCTTTTTTAAAGAATATTGAATTTCACCAAAGTTTGGGCAGTATTGACATTACAAAAACATAATTTGCTCCTTAGTGTCTAATGTTTCCACTGGATTTATGATATTCACAAACATGTCAGATGTTTCACTGTCGAGGAGATAAATTTCCGAAAAGTTGGCTTTGATTTTTATGGAATTAATGACCTCGTTGGGATGAGATAATTTTCTAATGTGGAGTTTTTAATGCTACTTTTAGACTCATATTACCTCCTTCATTTTGTTTTGGGGCGACACTCGGTGGTACTCAAGTACTACTTCCTGCCTCTGTGCTCCAGGGCTGTTTCTGGCCTGGTGCTTGGTGACCATATTGCGCCAAGTATTGAACCCTGGCCTTATGCATGCAAATTATGACCTTCAATCCAATGTAGCTATTTTCTAGCCCCTAAACTTTCATTATTTAAACAGTAAAATTCTTTTTTTTTTTTTTTTGCACTCAAAGCCACCCACTAATATCTATTGCTTGCCTCTCAATTCACACACCAAATGTCTTGAGGGAAATGAAGAGTGAACATGATTTATAAGCATCATCTGAACTTGATGAGCCCTCACAGAATAACACAAGGGATACTTGTGTGGCATGAATTGAGTGCCACCTTGCTAAGCTGCTTACTGTCCTGAGTAGTATTTCCTGGGAGTGGGTTTCTAGTTTTCCCTTGGGCCATGTTGTGCTATACTAATAGGTCCTTATGACCCAGATCAGGATTCAATGCAATGAATATTTATAGAAACAATGTTTGAGTGGGATGTTTGAGGGCCACATCAAGCTATGCATACTCCTGGCTCTTCATTCATTCTTGGTGAAGTTGGGGGACCATATGCAGTGCGTAAGATTGAACCCAAGTAAGCTGCATACAAATGCCATACCCCCTGTACTCTCTTTGGTCCCAGGATCCATTTTTTTTAATCTTAGTATAATTCTAAAGACGTTTTCTTCATGAGATTAAGCCAACCCATCTTGTGAACAAGTAAAGCTTTGTTCATGAATACAATTTTCTTAAGTACTCAGTCACTCACTTTAAATGAAGGCAAAGACCTGTCCAACACTTAAGCTAAACTAGGTGAATAAGTGAAATGTAATCAAAGGGAGTGAACTCTCGCAGGGGTCCTCACACTTTTTAAACAGGGGGCCAGTTCACTGTCCCTCAGAGCATTGGAGGGTCTGACTATAGTAAAAACAAAACTTATGAACGAATTCTTATGCACACTGCATCTATCTTATTTTGCAATGAAGAAACAAACAGATACAAATACAATATGTGGCCCGTGGGCCATAGTTTGAGGACCACTGCTCTAGAGAGTTGGGAGAAGCAAAAAGGAGACGTTATGTCCTTAATGATGCTACTGAACCCCAAGAATTCTTGTTGGTCTCATGGTGAGCCTATTGCTTTTTACTCCAGTACTCGCCCCTTGACCCATTATGGTCATACCTTTGGCCTCAAATTCATTCTGATTGCCAGTTAGTCAGAACAAGATTAGTAACAGTGAGTAAGAATAATGTAGAGGCCTGAGAGGTAACACAGGCTCAAGAGCTTGCCTCTTTTGCAGCCGACCTGGATTTGATCCTCAACAACACATATTGTCCCTTGAGCCCTGCTGGGACTGATCTCTGAGCACAGAGTCAGGAATAATCCCTGAGCACAGCTGGGTTTGGCTCATCCCTCTCCTATCCTTACCAAATTAATTTGTTAAAAAAATCTCAGACTGTTGGTTTTAAATCTTTTCCTTAGTATTCTCTCTCTTTTTTTTTTTATCCCCCCTGAGCATTTACTTCTAAGAAAGAAAGCCTCTTTCCTAGAATCACAAATAGCCAATAAATCAACTAGTTTCCTCATAAAGGAAGTCAGCATAAAGGGTCAGATCAACCTGATCTGTTTCCTGGGGTGTGGTGTCTACACCGCCCTGGTGATCATTGTACAATGCGCTAAAAGGTTGAGTGAACAAAGCCCAAATTATGGGGCCTTAAAAAAGTACAGGGTTCATTTAGAGCAAAGGTGTGCACTGCGTATAACCACATTTTCTTTAGTTGGATAGACTAGTTCTGTCAAAACAGCACCAACAACTGAACAGATCAGTCTTTTTTCTTTTCATTTTTTATAATAATATTCCTATGTAAGCACCGTGGTTACAACAATGTTCATAGTTGGGGTTCAATCATCAAATGTACTCTACCCTTCACCAGTGTAATTGATTTCAGTCTTCTGAGAACATGAGAAAAGATGAAGCATTTACCAGGCACCATGTACTGTATTTCTCTCTTTGATATGCTCTTATTTAATTCTTATAGAGATCAGTGATGGGTGGGTGAGGGCTTTTATTTCTATTTTATAGGCAAAGAGATGGAAACAGACATCTTTGTTCTTTCTTTATCTGAGATGTCTAATTAATGTGGCTGGCATTCATAACCAAGGCTCCCTTCCCATGTCACGGATCACATGTTTGCCCCTTATTCCTTGCTTTCTCTGTTCCCCATGCATCACTCAGAGATTCTGGGCCTAGTTTCCCACTGTGCTATCTGCAGGACCACCTGAGATAGTGATTCTGGATGCACGTTTCTGGAGTAATCTCCAATGTAGCTGGGAATTAAGTGTGACTACAGGACCTGTGGCCAGGACCTGTTAGCAGACGTTCCATTTAATAACAGAGATGGACGCTTCCCTCACACTCCAGGGCTGTATCCTGGAGGGGATCACAAAAACCCTCCCTGAAGATGCAATGCTGTTTATTCTCTGCTGTTTGTTCTCTGGGACCTTCTCTATGTTATCCAGGTCTCTGAAATGGTCTCCTGGAGGGTCCCCTCCTCAGCCTTGAGCCAAGCAGGTAGTGTCCATTTTCTCCTCAGCTAAGATCATAAGCTGCAGTGTAGGCATCTGCTCTATATGGTTCTACAGAGACTTCCCCTGGGCATCACAGCTCTCCTTGAACTTACTGGCTTCTCTGCCTCAGAATCTTCCGAGCACTTCTCACAATAGTTCCTGCGCTCCCTTCTCTGCTGAGAGTGGTGAGTTCTTGTCTCTGAGTCTGCTCCTAGAAAAACTCCACAACAGGCTGAGGGGAGCCAGAAGTTTAGCAATAGCTCCTATGTTTTAGGCCAGTGGTCGGCAACCTTTTTTTTTCAACTGAGCCAAAACTCGCCAAAACCACAATTGAAATTTATTTTGAGAGCCACACAGGGTGTGCACTGACAGAGGCTAGGAGCAGAATCGTGACTCCTGGAGCGGCCGCCCGGCACACAGAAGAGCAAAATTAAAAATGTAAAGAGCCACATGTGGCTCGAGAGCCGCAGGCTGCTGACCACTGTAGGCAATCCAGTTTCTCCCCACATCAATTTTCCAAGAGAGATACTGGCCTTGCCTCAAAAAAGATCTCAGCTAACCAGGCTAACACCTGTTTAGAAAACAGACACCAAATGCTACCTGAAAGGTGCTTCCTACCTTCATCTCTGTTGATCCAATCAAGCTATTTCTCAGCACAAAGTACAGGGTATAATGCTATGAACTTGATTGGATGTGGGTTTGAATTAGAGTGCTTCTGCTTAATAGCCTGTGACTTTGGCAAATTTCTAAGATCCCAAACACAGAAAGAGCCTTGGAACATACAATATTCAGAATAATCCCCACCACCTATGCTTGAGAGAGAGCTATAGATGTGAGGATCCAGGATCAGTGATAAGTTAATGTGCTTTTTTTGGTTCTGCTCTTTATTCCTTTCTCAGGAGGCTCAGCCACTCTTCTGGTTTTAGGTGTTCTATTGCTTCTTTGCCTGAATTTGACAGTTCTTAACGACCATCACATCAACTCTTTATGCTCACCTCGACGAAAAATTAGCTGGTGATACAGAGCTGAAGTCCATGTCCAATATCCACCGTACAGCTGTATTATTGACTCCTTTATTGTACTGTCTTGGTAATACAGTTATATCCCCCTGACACTCCACCTGACACAGAGGGTGCTTGGTAAATGTGCCTGTGGATGTGATCATTGACATTCTTCAAGCACTGTGATCCATATTGGTTGTTTTGTTTTGTTTTGTTTTTACTTACTGTATCAGGACCATGGATTGGCATGGCCCTCAGCAATACTCCACTTCTTTTCTGGCCTTGTAGTGAGAACAAAAATAAACATCTACTATAGCTAGAGGTTTCTGGAGTACCCAGAAAGCTCAGGATATGAGTTGTGTAGGGTTTGACAGAGGGTGACATTGTGGAGCTGCTTGTCAGACATCAAGACATGTGTCTTGGTGGCAGTCTTCCACCAAATAAATATGGTTGTTCATTTTTAGGTATTTTGTTTTGAAATACAGAAATATCTTTGCAGGCAGCTTCATTGGATTCCTAACAGACCCCTACAATGGAATATGGTCCAAATGAATAATTGTTTACTCATTTTCCTGTTTTCATTTCATCTCTACACTGTATTCTTGATACTTATTTTTATATCTCAGAAAGAATCTTTAAAGCTCCATTTTAAGTGATTCTGTAAAGAAAAAAAATGTACGGGCTACCTTTTTTTTCTGTCAGATTTCTTGCTGTTTTCATTAAATAATCTTTTCAAAATAATTTCCATGACCACTCTTAGAATTCCAAGTGCTATTATTTTTTCTTTTACAGAGTCAGATCCATTTGTCACTTTTCAATTATTTTCTGTTCTGTAATTTCCGGAGACACAACCAAACCGCAACTTTCTTTAAATATTGGGTCAGTAGTGTATTTAAAGTATCACCAATAATAATTATTACCAGCATTGGGAAACTTTGATCCTACCTCCATTTCAAACTAAACAATAAGGTCTCTTCTCCCATCAGCCCCTTCTCTGGGGCTTTTGCTTTTGTAGGACTGCCTACTGCCTTCTCACTCTAGTTTAATTTGCAGATGGTGCATGGTTCTTTTCCCCTATGAGAACCTCAAGTTCATGGTCCATGTATGCTTACTACATTCAAGCACCTTTCACCTGCACCAAGAAGCATCTCCCTCAGCAAAACTTTTCTACCTGGTTCTATCCTGCTTCAGAATATTACTAGAAAGGATATTATGATTGAGGTTTTTCGAGTAAATCCAACCTGGTATAGGGAATGGGACCCCTCAAGGCTTTCCCTAAAACCTACATGAATCACTCAAAAGGTATAATAGGCTGTGATCTTGATGAAGAATCCGGGAAATTTAGGAGGGGAGGGTGTGTTGGGCAGTTGGCACTTGGCACAGCTATGGCAGTTGAGTCATGTGACCAGCGAGGCTCTGAGGCAAGGAGCCTGGTTTCAATATCATGTTTTGGCCGCATAGTCCAGCACAGTACAATAAGTTGAGGCTCAGGAAAAATGAGCTCCAATCTGGGCAACATATGAAGAATGATCAGGCAGTGATTTATGAGCCTCCTCCTGGCAATGAGAAGAGTGTTGGGTGAAGAGCAATGTAGAGAGGGAATTTATCTTGTCCTGTTGTGGTGTCTAATTGTCTTCTCTTTGTGCTGCTTTGGGATAAAAAACCCAGGTGTCAAGTAAAATAACCGCCTTAATGTTCCCCTAAGTAGAGTTCCAGGCCTTCTCTGGGTCACTGTGTTCTAGAAGTTGTCACAGCCAAAGCGCTTTGCCTAAATGAAGCTCATATTTCCCTTCTAGGCTATAATTAAAAAGGATTTTTAACTCTCATCCAACTGAAGTTAAGATAATAATAAGTCACAGTGTCTTGGAAGACCTTCTCCAGAAATAAATGACTTGTTCTTAATAAATAAAACTAAAAATAAATATAGAAAGAAGGTGATGGTGAAGTAATAAGTAAAGAAGGTGGAGTTCATGTTCTTGGGGGATTAAGCTTCACTTCTGTGGTTGCTAGAAGAAAGGCATCATTATGAGGTCTTGAACTGCTTTTTTCCTCTCCATTTCTGGGAAGAATCAGGATATCTTTCATTGGTAGAGCAAGGAACATACAAAAAGATAATTTTAGTTTTTTTATATAAATAATAGTTTAGAAGAGCAAGGGGTTCTTAATAGGTGAGATTGCCCTAAAGAATTCCATTGGCTACTCTTTGGAAAAATTAAATTTATGTTTAATTCCCTCATAGACTTTTTATTAATTTTATTAGAAAATTTACATAGGTCTTGTCATTTGGCACATTTTTTTCAGTAATTGCTGTGATGCAAAAGGAGGGAGCAAGGACATGCCCCCCACCACCACACCCCAAAGGTCTTCAATTCTCTGTCAAGATCCCTTTTTAGGACTAGCCAAGATCTGAATGAGACATAGACTCCTGATTCTTTTAGAAGAGTTTCTGCTTCTTTTTTCTGTTTTTTTCTTGAGTTAGACCTTAAAAGTCACATGTCACCTTTGCAGTAGAGTTCCCTGTCCCTGGTCTCCACCCCCGCATCCCTGCTTGTCCATTCTCAGCTGTCAGCAGGTCCTCATCATTCTGCAGGATACAGTGAGGTTTTAGACACTTGGAATGAGAAGCTTGTAAGAGGAAATTCTGTATGGATGACACTCCCTTATACAGGGCTTACAGAGAAGGGGGAGGAAAGAGAAATGTCCCTGGTATCTCATCTCTCTCAGATGTTTGACTCAAGGAATGAGAGAGACAGGTAAGTGTGGCAGAATGGTCAGTTCCTGGCAGCTAAGCATGCACCAGTGGACTCTGTCTTCTTTCAGCCTTTGGTCTATAGACACTGAAATAGCCAACATTGTTATTTAAACCAAATTTCATTTGGGAATAACAATGTTAGAATAGGAAGAAATTTAACTAGGTTCTTTTTATTGGATTCTGCAAGAGGTGTATGTTTAAGGCCAAAGGATGGTACAGGAGTTAGAGTGCATGCGAAAAATTCACTGGGGTGGGCCTGGTGGTCCCTGATACCTAGGGACCACACAACACTTCATCCTCATACCATTGCATTTAACTATCTGGACTAGTTGGTTGAGTAGCACTGAGAATGAATCCTGGGATCCCTGAGAACCATTTAAAAGATGTTAAAAGATCGGTCAATGTTTACAGGTTACATTTGTGAAGTGGGAATGTATATAGCTCACATGTTCTATGTGGTTTTTGTGGTCCTATAATATATATATAAGATATACATATATGTAAAATTTATGTCACAATGTTTTATAAATCCTTATTTTTTACAATTTACCTCATATATCATGAATAGTCTCATGTCATTCAATAGCCTTCTCATTCTCAACAGATTCATAGTTTACCATTTTGTGAGTATATTATTCATTTAATTTACATTTAGAATTTAGCTTTTTTCCACTTTTTTCAATTATAATTGATAACCTGACAAAATCTATTGGTCCATAAATTACTGACAATTATTCACTTAGAATAAATTCCCAGAATCTGGTACTTTGGGTTCACAAAGTATACAAGGTTTCAAGAGTCAAACACACATGTCAGTTAAGTAGACATATGGATATGTAAACATGCATGTTTATAAAGAGGCTGCCAATAATGGGGGCCCAGATTCCTCTTTCTCCCTCCAGTAAGGGTGAGGGCTTCCTTCCCAAGAGAAAAACATCACAGAGCTCAAATAAACAAGCCCTAGGAGAGATTTCAACTCAGAGAAAAATGAAATAAAAGACTGTAATGCAAAGGAGTTGGCTTTTCCTACCACAGATTCAAGCAACCGAAGCTCAGTGGATGCCCCCATCCCTATCAAATGTTAGGCAGATTCTTGAGGGGCAGAAAGCTGCAGTGGGCTGGGACTTGTGCCTCTGAGAGCTGCTAAGATGTCAGGGCACAGGCCAGGATCAGTGATTCCCTACATGCCATCACGTAGCTCCCTCCCTCCATTCTGCCCACAGAGAATGACAGAACTTGGCCCATGTACAACTCTGGATATATGAGAGTGATGTTCCCCACATGGCCGGAGGGAAATGGCGCAGACAAGCACATTCCTGAGGCCTGCTGAGCGGCCTGCCTAGGCGGCTTCCTGGAAGTGCAGGTGGAGATAGCCCTGGGGAGGGGGTTTCGATGGTCCACTAGGGACCCCTGCCTACTGGGTTGGCACCTCCTGCCTTTGGCCTTTTAGCAGGCTTGGATTCCAGGCACAGCACTCTTTCCTGGGTACCTCAAATCCTATTTCTTCAGTTTATTGAAAAGTACATATTGTTGTGGGTGGAAGTCATTTAAAAAATTTTTAAACAAAGAAAATGTTAAACAAAGGAGAACTCTTAGACACCTAGATAGGAGAATTAAAGTTTCTTGATGCTCTATTTACATCCAGTCCCTCTTTTTATGCCCTTGTTTCTTTTATGTAATTAAAGCCATATTGTATATATGATTTTTATGTCTTACATTTCCACTTAAATACAAAATTGTGAACATTTTCATGTCATAAAACATTCTTTAGAAATGTGTTGTTTAATGGGCGTCTAATATTTCATTGTATCAATATGTGCTAAATCATTTAAAATTCTCCCCTTGTTGAACAATCCGTTTGCTCCTGCTTTTTTTCTACTGTGAGTAAAGCAATGGGTAGTGGGCAGCATCCCCTTGAAATCTCCACGCTAGATTTCGGGTCTTTTCCCTGAGGTCTCTTTTCTTGAAATAGCTATTTGTTCCCTCTGGAAAAAAAGAAAACTTTCTGTTGGAAGTTGGAGCCAAAAAGCTTTTCATTTGTTTCATTTCCTTTCTGCCTGTGCGTCAAAGGGCCTCATTTCTGGACAGATTCTATTTTTGGTTTGTTGTTCAAGAACGGGCTCTGGGGTTGTGATCTCTTGAGCTTCTGGAGGCATCTTCTAGCTCAACTCTCCCGGCCTGGTTACTCATCTCAGGCCCCCATTTCCATTCATCAGGCATAAAACTTTTCTCCCAGGCCAGAGCTCCTCTCTGATCCTCTGGTTCCCCCAATGCCCCCCTGTGCTTCCTGCTTGGATGCCAGGCCTCCTTCCGCGAAGGCAGCTCCTCCTCCTCCTCAGATCTCGGACATGCTTGTGGCTCGGTTCACCTGCGTGTCATGGAAAACTAGAGGTGCGCTCCCCAGAGACCCCCAGATCCATGCTGCTGTCAAATCCTGCCCAGCGTGGGGCTCACACCTGCTTCCATTTATATCCAAGTTGGAGAAAAAAAAACCCGGAAGCGTGTCCGGAGAGCTGGCCAAAGGGAAGACCGTGGAACTGGCTGAAACAGATGAATTATTGCTCTCACAAATGAAGCCAAAGCAGAGCTCAGCTACTGAGCACTGGGGTATGAAGGGGAACCTGGGAGCTTCCCCGATTCTTTCGTGCTTCCTTCATGCTCAGAGGCTGAAGCTGAGTTTTCATTTTCTGGGTTTATTTGGGGGGGGGGAGCTTTGGGGCTACACCTGGCAGTGCTCAGGGGTTACTCCTGGCTCTGTGCTCAGAAATGACTCCTGTCAGTCTCGGAGGGACCCTATGCCAGGGATTAAACCCTGGTTGGTTGTGTGCAAGGCAAATACCCTCCCTGCTGTTCTACTGCTCTGGCCCCATCATTTTCTGGTTTTCTGAGAGCAGAGAAACATTGGGATCTGTAAAAAACATTACAGTTTGTTCCTCCAAGGAAGGACAGTGAACAAATGCTAAGACCCAAACCCAGATCAATCTGCCAGCACTTTGGGTGCTGTGGTCTTGACACAGGCAGATAATTTAACCACCAGCTTAGAAGCTGCTGCTTAGAACAAGAGGCCAGGCCTTGTTCCTGAGGTGTGTGACATCTTCCTGGGATATGTGACATCTTCCTGGGATGTGTGAGCTGCAGCCAGCACGATCACACCACACAGCCCCCATTACTCAGATCAATGGTGCCACCACGACAAGTTCCAGTTTCCTCCTCTGCTTTGGTTCCTCTGCCACATCACCTAAACTAAGATCTCGTGAGAATTGCCTGCAGGCCTCAAAGCCAGGTGGCCAGTGCCCATAGTGATGGAAGTCTTTCTATGCATGCTAAAATCTTCTCCGCATGGACTGTCTGCAGTGTACGGGGACCCGTGTAGATCCCTGTGTAAGATTTAAAGCCCAAAAAATGCCCACCCTGACTCATTTCTAGTTATACTTAGGTAGCTTCTGAGCACCAAATAAGAGAAAGTTGTGTTGATACAAATCCTCTCAGATGCCAGCCTTGGGACTGCACCCCAGTAGCATCACTGCTGCTTTCCCCAAAGAAGCTGTTTGAGCCCTGGCTGGATAGATCCAACTCACCTACAAATGCAGAACATGGAAACTAAGTGTGTGTGTGGGTGGTGGGACAGCTCAGATTATGTTGGGGTGATAGCTTTGGATTCATGAAAAGTTGCCTGTTTTGGTATGGAAATTTTCTAAGGAATGACAACATCCAGCCTCACAATTTACCCTGAATCAAGGACTGGGGCTTTAACCTTCCTCTCCGTGGTTCAGGATTGACTTCTCTCTCCCTGGGTTTTTCAAACACTTCATTGTCTAAAAATGTCTTCTCCTTTGCCCCAAAGAGAGAACTCTGTCAGATGACTGGGATTTATCACCCTTTAGGCCTCATTTCTATGATCTCTCTCCTCCTCTATTTTCAAAGGCAGTGCCCATTTCACCAAAATGTCAGTGGAATATCTTAATAAAAAATTTATATTTAATTTAATGTTGCCCCCCCCAATGCCTAATGCCTTTTAAAAATAAACTAGCTAGTTAGGAAAATAAATCCAAAATATCTGTACGATTCATGTAAGTCAAGTTCTCCCCTCATACCCCTTTTGTTAAAATGATGCTCCTGAAAAGATTTATATGCAATTGAAATTATGAATGTATTTTTGGAACATTTTGAGAGATTTTTTAATAGACTCCATCAATATATATTCTTTCAATAGAGCTTTGGATTGGCACTTTCTAGGGGAATTGTGGATGCCCAAGAATGTATGTTATTACTGATGGATGTGCTGGAGAATAACTGTTCCCAGGAAATGTACTGAATCCAGTGAAGACCCAGGCCTAAGCAGAAAGCAACCCACTACCCAAAGCAAAGGCACTGAGAGAAGACAAAGCTAAGTCCAATGAACACATCTCTTCTGCTGATGACCAAGTGTTTCACACCTAAAATTAGGAATACTCTTTGTGTCTCCAGTTTTTAAAATGTGATCTGTAAACACATATTCCTGAGCATGCTTGTCCATTTGTGCATTTTGCTTTTCTGTATCAGGCCAGATTGCTTTCAGATGTCATGTCCAAAGAAACTTTCCCACACAGGCCCTTTGCTGGAAAGCTTGACCCACTCAATTTGGGGAGGTCTTCAGATGCTTCTTAATTCTTGGGGTGGGGGAGATTTGGGCCACATCCACATTGATCAGGGCAAACTTCTCATTCCCACACTGTAACATGTAGAAAAAACACACTACATGCATGACAATGGGGAAACAATGCAGGCCAATACCAGGCATAAAGAATAAAGATGACCAGAAAAGTGCCAACCACTGAGTTAGCCTCTCAGATAAACAGTTTAGATAAGAAATATGGAGGATGTTCATAAAACTCAAAGAAAGCATAGTCAAGATGAATGGACCACACATAAGAATCAAGAGGATATGAAGATGAAATGAAAACCTCAATAGAAAGCCTCTCCAACAGAGTAACAACAGCTGAGGACAGAATCAGTGATCTGGAATATGAGATGCATAAAAACTTTATACAACAGAAGAGATTAGAAAAGAGCCTTAAAGCAAATGATCAGACAATTGGAAAAAATACTCAAAGAATGTGAAAAGATGGAAATATGTCTTTGATAAACTCAACAGAAACAACATAAGAATCATTGAAGTCCCAGAGACCCAGGAAGCAAACTACTGGTTCTGTGCTCATGGGTCAGTTCTGTCTATGTTCTAGGGGCCCTTTGTGATGCAGGGGATTGAACCCAGGTTGATCTTGTTCAAAGCAAGTATCCTGACCACTCTAGAATTGGGAGACCCTTTTAGCACCTGTGATCTGAGGGAGCTCCAGGGATGAGGCAGCAGCCCAAGTCAGGACTCTTGGGGTGGATGACACTCCCACACTCCAGTTCTTGCCTGAGCTATTTCACCTTGCTGACTTGATGCCTGTCATTCAACAACAACAGTAACAACAACAACCACACACACACACACACACACACACACACACACACACACACACACACTCCAGACTGCTGCCCTCAAAACTTCTGCCAAAGAAAATTTCAAGCAGGTTCAAGAAAAAATGCCCCTGGGTTTCCTCAAGAGACTCCCGAGCAATGCACAGAGAACGTTGTGTATTTGAAGTGGACATGAAGCTGAGCCTGAAAGCTCACTGCTGAGGAGGGAGCACCAAGACCTGGGGCAGACCAACTGCTGAGCCCACAAACGTTTTGGAGCACCATTCCCTATAGTTGAGATTGTGTGTTTGTGTGTCTGTGTGTGTGTGTGTGTGTATCTGTATCTGTGTGTCTATATGTGTCAGTGATGCAAAGGAGACAAGACTGAAATAGAGGAGCCTGACTGTTGCATTAGTTATTAATTATAAAGTCCTAGTGGTGCATGGATGGATGGTGAGGCCTTTCTCAGCCCAGCCCAGCGCCTGCAGTCACTATGGCCTGGTGGGTTTGTAGGCATCATGTTGATGGCAAATAAATGATCCACGGGCAGTCAGATGAAGTTTCAGGAGACATAAGCTTTATTACAAGGTGCTAACCACCTTGTGCATATTTTTCACATGGCCTCTAAGCTAAGCTTTATTAAGCAGTCTCCTTCAGCTGCCCTCCATCCATCTTTCTGCTTCTGCATCTCTCTCACTGAGTCTTCCTTCCAGGCCACTCTTAATTACCAACCACAGACTCCTCCCAGCTGTAGGAGGGTCTCACAATCCAGGTGAGATAGGCAGGAAGTGGGGGAGTGGTAATACCTGACCATGGACCCTGGTCATGAAAAGACAAAGACAGAGGCACAGAACTCGCTAGAGGATCAGATGAAAAGAAGCTGCTGCTTTTCAATATCAGTGCCATAGTGTGTGGTGGGGCCACTCAAGGATAAAGGGCACGTATTTAGGACCTGTTTGTAGGGAAGGGTATTAGGCAGGGTCCTCTGGACCATACCATCCAGCCCTGGATTCAAAGAACATGAGGAATAAGCTCCTTTATCCTCCTCCACTCTGACTACCTGGGCATCGTTTCTCCGCATCTGAGGTCGTGGTGGAACAGAAAATTTGCTCGGGCTCTGACACTCCCCTGAATGGAAATTGGGGTTTCCTTTGCCCTCTGCTCTATAAGAAATGACCAGGGGGAATGAAGAGATTAGAAGACAGAGCTTTGCCTCAGAGGTCAAGAATAGGTTGGGTCTTTCAGGGTGTCCACATAGACCCCAACAGAAATCTCAGACCTGCCCCTGAGATTCATGTGCAGGGGGGTTTCCAATCACCTGAGCTTCAGAAATGAAATCTGGGCAAGGTCCTCATCACAAGAAAATGCAGGATTCATAAACATGAAAGCAAGGTGTTTAGAAAAGCAGGGTAGGGTTTGGCCATTCAATGCACATTATGAAGCCCCATCTCATACCTGCAGCTCATTCCATTTTCAGGCACAGCCTAATTGCTTACAGACCTCGAGTTGGCTACGTAGGCAATTTGGCCTGGTGCTGAAGAATGAATGACCCATTAATTGAGACATGGGCCTAGGCCCAGTCAGCAATGTGTCCTCCTTCCTCCCAGGCCCCTCTGGGGGCTCAGGCACAGAGGGTCTGCCAGAGAGAAAGGACCTGAGTTTTAGCTCTTAGCTGTGTAAAGGCTGGGCCAAATCTCAGCCAAGCCCCTTCCACTGCCCCGGCAAGGCCAGAGCGCTAAACTTTCAGGGTACTCCGAGCTGCCCTCAACTCACTGGAACCCTCATTCTGGCTTGGGTGGGAGGCTCGCTTCACCCTCTTGAGACTTTCTCTAGGGGAGTTGAACCTGTGTCAGTGTTCTCTGATCTTCTTTCCATGTCAGAGGAGACTCCTCTCAGGGTTGCTATGACTATGAATGACCTGTCTTCCATAGAAATGTCCTGAGGTTCTAAAACACACAGAGCCCCAAGGAGGACAGCAGAGCCAGCTGGTCATTCAGGCTCCCTCTTCGGGTTTACATCCTCAGCTGTGTCTCATTGAAAGGCCAATCTCAGAAGCACCTTTTCCAAACCAAGCAATGAGTTTAGAGCCTTCCACACATCTTTCTGTGCAGGGAAAAAATCAAATGCACTTAATTTTACAGCAGTTCCCCTATTATATATTTTTAAAAAGTATCATATCTGCTATTTTCATCAGCTAAATCAATTCACTCATTCTGGGTTTGGAGCTTTCAGAGCTTGTGGCAATCATAGTTTTGCCAAAAGAAAAAGAAAAAGAAAGCCTCTGACCACTCTTTCCTCTATCTTTCCAGAACCTTCCTATTCTCTCAAGGTTATACCTATAAAAACTTTAGGGCCCAACACAGGCGATTTAGTTACCTTCTTTATTATTCACTTTTCTTATGTTTCCATGTTATTATGCTAGAAGAATTTTAACCGTCCAAACACCATCTAAAACCATGTAAATAGAATTTGCAAGAAAATCCCTGACAGGTCCCTAGGGCCGGTTGGCTGTAAGCTCAGTAACAGGATGTTTCTTGGGAGTCTCTCTCTCAGTTTACGTTTGCACCATGTCTCTATGAAGACATGTTTGTCCTCTCCCAGGGTACCCCTCCTCATTTTCTCAGTGGGGGTGCTTCTCCCCTAGAATAGATGATCTGGAGACATGAGTACAGGGACAGAAAGAGGTCGAAGGTGGCCAGCAACACTGGATCCCATTGTTCTGTCTCTAAAGGGTTGGGAGCAGGGTGGAGAGAGGAGCCTGGAGCAAATGATTTTGCAAGAAGCCAGCACTGTGGGAACATGCCACATGTCACACAAAGGGGGCACAGCCAGTTCTGCCTACCACTCAACCTGTTTTTGACCACAGGGACTCCGGTCTCTGTAGAAAGTTCCAGAGAATTAGTGGTGAAGATACCACCTTCAACCCAGTCTTCCCCAAATGCCCACTTCTCCCCCAGCATTCTGCTCTTGGGGCTAGCTGCTTCCTTTCCTCGTGACACCCCAGCAATACATCAAGGCCATGCCAAAGCCATCTCTGTAGGGATTCCACAACCCCATCTTTCTCCCCACTGCATTTCTGGCCACTTGTTCCCAGGCCCCTAGTAGAACTGATACATGATAGTTTGTCATAGTTTTAGGTGCATTTCCTCTGTGATTTGGCAGTCTCTTCAAAGGGCAGGGATTGTTCGTTGTTTTATCATCTTTGTGAACTCCAGAGTTTCTTTTGTTTGTTTGTTTGCTGGGGGGAGGGGACACACCCGGTGGTGCTCAGGGGTTACTCCTGGCTCTGTGCTCAGAAACCGCTCCTGGCAGGCTCGGGGGACCATATGGAATGCCAAGAATCTAACCCAGGTCCATCCTGGGTCTGCCGCTTGCCCTACCTTTGTGCTATCTCTCCGGCCCCAACTTCAGAGTTTCTGAAAGGATGACCAGGTTAAAGAATGAAAGAGGCCCCAGGAAAGATACAAGAGGAGATGGAGGAGATGAGGGGAGAGGTAGGTAGCTTTCTCCCAGCTGGCCCGTTTGCCTCCTGGGATTCCTGCAGATATGAGGGCGAGTCTAGTCTCCCCCAGGGCCAGCATCTTTTCAGGCAGTTTCAGAGAGCTCAGGGGAAGTGTGTGGGAGAACTCAGGCATGGAGAGTCCTTGGCAGGGAAAGCAGCACAGCTCCTTAGGCTGGAAAGCGCTTCCCTCCAGAGTCAAGAGGCTGGAATGCACAGAGGGAAGTTAGCGCAGTAGGGCCCCTGAGTCAGCGTGGCCTGGAACTAATGTTTGGGGGCTCTGCCACAAGATCCTGGGGTGCTGGGACTCGCAATAGCCCAAACCCCACTGCACACACCAGCGTGGATCAGCACAGAGGCCTAATCAGAACCACCCGCCAGCATCCCCCCTCCCATCTCTCAGCCGCCCCTCTCCCTCCTCCCCTTGGCAGGCTCATTAAGGCCTTTCCCAGAGCAGAGAGACTGTGTTCAGGGGCCAGGGGGATCGTTTGATATTTTCCACTCTGCGTGTCAAGGGCATTTACAGTCGGCGTCAGAATGTTCTGCCGGCGGAGGAGGCACTTTGAAGTGTCTGTGGTAGAGGCCACATGTGCAAGCAAGATGTGCCTCTGCCACCCCATGATCCACTGGGCCCTTTCCCACCATCACGTGCCCCATGCACCACTGATTAACCCTTTCTTTCTCTGGGGGATGGGAGGGAGCTTTAGGATGGCTCGGGCCACAGTGCTCGTAGTATGTGATTGTGGTGGTGGTGGTGGTGATGATGGTAAAGGTGGGGTTGGGTGTAGTAAAGACAGTGATAATAATATTGGTACTGATGATGTCCATGTTGGTAGTGATGATGGTTGTTACCCCTCCCCAGGCCAAATGCTAATCTTACCTGATGGTCAGACCAGCCCACAGCTGGGAAGGGTCTAAGGTTGGTAATTAAGGCCTGGTGAAAGGGTGAAAGAGAGAGATTCAGCAAAAGAGTCAGCAACAGAAACCTCAGGAGGAAGAGGCAGGATGGAGAGATGAGAAACGGCTGGGTGCAGAGAGGCTGTTTAGCTTAGAAGCCACACATGGTGGTTAGAGCCCTATAATAAAGCTTCATGTCTCCTGACTTCTACCAACTGCTGGTGGGTCATTTCCTCGCTGTCATTCTGAACCCTCAGACCCGCCAGGCCAAAGAAGGTGCAGGCACCTGGCCTGGCCTGGCCAAGAAAGGCCTCACCATTCATCCACCATCATCCACCACCATCAAGGACTCATTAATTTAATTAATATAACAGATGGTAAGGGTGAGATTGGTTTAGTGAAGATTATTTGATGATGAGATGAAAATGATGGTAGTGATAATAGTATTGTTGATGATGGTGATGATCATGAGGGTGGGGTTGTTTGAGACAGATTATGATGATGATGAGGAGGAGGAGGAGGAGGTGGAGGAGGAGTATGGTGGTTCTGGTGGTGGTGATGATTTGAAAATGCTCACATCCTCTTCTTTCCGATGGGTTTTGGCCCATCGCATTGCCTCTGGTTACTTGTAATCCATTATTTGTAATCCATCTGCGACCACTTTTGCTTTCACCTCCTTTGGGAATATCAGAAATGCATTCCTTAGTAAAGAGGCATGCATTTGCTTTGCTGGTGCTCTTTGGTGGAGTCAGTGGATTCTTGCCACTCATACTAACCCAGGACCAATTCAGAGATGCGGAGGCACCTCTAAGAGCAAGGGATCTCCCAATGTAGCCTTTGCTTTTTCTCCCATTTTACTAAATTACAATTTACAAGTAAATCATTTAAAGTCTCTTGGCCAAATCTTTAAACATCTCTGAGCCTATAGTCATGCAGGGAAAAATCTGCGTGCCCCTGGGTAAGGAAGTGCCATTTCCTGAACCTGGCTTAGCCATGAAGTTTGGCTCATGCCAAAAGGCAGGGCCAAGTGATAACTTTGAGATATTCAGCTCTGGTCTCCAGAATCCTCTCTCTAGTCTGGAAAGGTCTGGTCCTTGACAGGATGGGCTGGTTGGAGATGGAGGGTTTCATGTGACACCAGAGGAGCTACCTAATTGAGATGGGCTTATGCTCACAGAGGTCTTCACAATCCAGGGAACACAAGAACTTGATGAGAAGAGTCACTCTCCAGCACTTAGAAACTGATATCTCTCTGGGCTCCTCTTGGCCTCACAAGGCCTCTAAGAACTTCATCCTATGTAGAATGATTTCCCACAATAATAGTTGTGTTTCTTTTTTGTTTTAATTTGGGGCTCTGAAGATAAAGATGCTCTTGAGCTTTTGAAAATACTAACAAATCCCCCATGCTCTGCAGTGAACTGGGAGAGTGGCTTTCAGCTCTTAATAAACTCCTTGAAGCCTGTGCTATTCTCTGCAAGGGAAAGGAGCACAAGGTCAGGGGCAGTGATTTTTCCTCATCACCCCCTGTTTCCTAGCTCTGAGCCAGGAATGGTACCCAAAGGTGTAGAGAGTGAAGAAGCCAGAGAAAAGTGGGCACCAGGCCTGGGAAATG
Organism: Suncus etruscus; assembly: GCF_024139225.1. Lineage (NCBI taxonomy): Eukaryota > Metazoa > Chordata > Mammalia > Eulipotyphla > Soricidae > Suncus > Suncus etruscus. The sequence continues at coordinate 59,139,974 of NC_064854.1, read as the reverse complement.
TCCTGCAGCCCAAGTCAGTGTCTCAGGACACCCCAACACAAACTAGATACTTTTCAAAGCAGCATAAGCAAGTTGGAGCCAAAAGCTCAACAGTTTCCTGCCTAGAAACTCCTCTGTGAAAGCAGATTTGCATGCTGTGTTTCTTTCTTCCATTGCCATAGGTTCCATGACTTTCCTGGCATGATGCCAGGGCTAGGCCCAGAGAGGACTTGAGAACACGAGCCCTTGATGGAGTATAAGAACTCAATGTCAACTCTTGCAAGGCCCCAAGTTCAGGCTTTTCCTGAGAAAGGAGGCATCTGTCCTCCTCTATGCCATCTCCTTGGGTGGGAAGAAAGTTACTCATGTTTCCAGAGATGTCTAATCTCATAGGCAGTTCCCAGGAAGGGTGCATGGCAGACATGGGAAAGGGACATCCATGTACTCACCCTGTGGAATAGTGTTAAGGTCATGGGTCTCCTGTAGAAGAAAAAGGCCCACTGGGCTCAAAGCCAAAGGCAGGTTTCAAACAAGAGTTCAAGCCTGACTTTCCAAGCCGTAGACCTAAAGTGTGGTCCTAATTCTAGCCACAAGGGCCCGGAGAGATAGCACAGTGGCGTTTGCCTTGCAAGCAGCCGACCCAGGACCAAAGGTGGTTGGTTCGAATCCCGGTGTCCCATATGGTCCCCCGTGCCTGCCAGGAGCTATTTCTGAGCAGACAGCCAGGAGTAACCCCTGAGCACCGCCGGGTGTGGCCCAACCCCCCCCAAAAAAAGAAAAACTCATTCTAGCCATGTCTTATAAACTTCCCCCTCTTTTTCAAAAGTAGATTTATTTTGCCTCCAGTGTCCCAGAGTTTTTGTTTTGTTTTTAACTGCTACTAAATGGATTCTTCCAATATTTTTGTTTTAAAGTTGAGTTGGTGGCTGATTCTCACAGTATTTTTGTTTTAGAGTTGAGTTGGTGGCTGATTCTCACAGGAGAGGCACTTGGCAACTAAGTCAATTTTAAATTAGGCAGAATTTAAATTTGTCAGGACTCAGTCTCAGAAGATTCTCCACAATCCTAAAGGTCAAGGCTTATAGGGCTTCAGGTCTGCTGCAGTTTGAAATTAAAGGACAAAGTTTAATTTATTTGCCTGTTAGTATATGTCACAACCTAGTACTTAAACTTTGCATTTCTTCTTCCCATTGTATTTTTTCTCTGCATTTTTCTGTCTACTCTTTTTGCCCCTGCCTCAGACATTCCCTGGCCCTGGGTTTCAGCCTTTCCTTCTTCCAAGCCTGTTTCTCACTAATCTCATGTGATCAGAGAGGGTCTGTCTCTGGGGGCTCAGGACAGACATGGCACCCTCAAGAAGAAAAGTGGCAGGAACTCTGCCCCCTATAGCATGCTCACCACTGAGTCAGAAACTCCCCTGGTCCTCACCATGTGTTTCATCAGGATTATTTTCTTGTTTCCTGATCTCCCTTTGCAGATGGAATAAGCACAGGCAGTGATAGTGTTGAGAGTCAGAAGATGTCAACACTCCAGAACAGGGTCCTCCAAGTAAGGGCATCCCTGACCACCAGGCCCACCCCTAATCTGAGCCTGAGAGTCTGCAGGATTCAATTGTTCCTTTGCTCCTGGCTTCTTGCCTCCCTTCTTTGTTCTCCAGTTGAGCTCAGGCCTACAAATCTGTTGCAGCTGATGATGGCAGGGGAAGAGTCTGAGTTTTCAGTTAAACTGAGTCCCTGGGATTTGAGACCCACTGCTAGGCTCCAACATTTGGAGAGTGTCATTTAGCCAAGGGTGTGCCAGGATGGGTGGATGGAGGGTGAGAAGAAAGCTTTCTCCTTCCCTTTTTGTCCATTGCTACCCATTCAGTCTTTCATTCTCCCCCCCCACCCCACCCCCCCCCCCACCCCCCGCCACCTGATTTATGAAATTCTTTTGATTTAGGATCACACTGACTGGTGCTTGAAGAGTGCTCCTGATGTGGTGCTCAGTGTAACCCCTAGCAGTGCTCTGGGGACCATTCAATCCCAAGACTTGAAGTTGGGCCTCCTGTATTAAAAGTGTGTGCTCCAGCCAGTTGAACACTCACTCAAGTTCTTCTTCTGCCTTTAAATTCTGAATTGCTTGTCTGTTTGTTTGTTTGCTTTACCCCCACCTTGGAATATGTGTGAAAATTCAAAACAGAAATGCTTTATTGAAAAACATTTATTAAAAAAAAAGCGAGTGTAGACAGAAACAATGATAAATGTCACTAAAATGTTTGCATTTTATTTCCACTAATTCAAATGAGACAGTGATTTCAAATCACATATTTTATCCCTTAAGAAGGTGGAAATAGGGGCCGGAGAGATAGCATGGAGGTAAGGTGTTTGCCTTTCATGCAGGAGGTCATCGGTTCGAATCCCGGCGTCCCATATGGTCCCCCGTGCCTGCCAGGAGCAATTTCTGAGTCTGGAGCCAGGAATAACCCCTGAGCACTGCCGGGTGTGACCCAGAAAAACCAAAAAAAAAAAAAAAAAAAAAAAGAAGGTGGAAATAAAAATAACTCAAGTTTGAAGAAAGACATTAGGTCAATCATTGGGAAGAGGTCAAAGGTCAAGCCATGGGTCTAGGAAATAACTTACCTGGTACTATGAGGATTTTAGGGGAGAGGCAGAAACTTCAAAATTCTAGAAAACTGTGTCTCATAGCTTTCCTCAGACACACTTGGTAATGACTTGGTCTATTACAGCATGAGACTGCAAAAGCTGAATGGTAAATTTAGTTTCCTAAATTTAAGCTATGTTCTGGGGTTTCTATTTTAGATAAGCTCTAAATGGGGAAAATAAAATTCAAGTTTGGAAATGGGTCTTAAATTCTTATGTTTATTCTTGTGGTCAGTGATCTGAGCATGAGTAGAATGGTACATATTGTAGATCCAGAGAAATGTCCATTTCCTTCTCCTCATTTGGCATGGACTCTCTTTGGCCATTCCATCAAGGCCAGTGAAACCCAGAAGGGTCCATTTCAAATGTTTTCTTTAGTATAACATAGATATTTGTGTCCTGTTTTGCTGAATTACCCTCTAAGGCTGCCTTGAATACATGGAGGAAATGAATCCTCTGTCCTCTGATTTCCCACCACATGAATGGATATGCATTATTAAAGCATTCCCATCAGACATGAGCAGAGAATAAAGGTCTGATTCCTAGCTTCACAGAAATCCTACTTCTTAGCATTTGTGGTATGCCAAAAGTAAGCACAGAAAGTAAAAAATAGATAGCATTGCTATTGGGTTTTTCTGGGTGTCAATAACCTTCTTAATATATGTGTTTATATATATGTATACATGATTATAGAGCATAATTTCTAATACATGTTAGATATGAATATCATGTGTAACATGTACAGTGATCTTTTCTTCCAGCACAGTTTGACAAATGATTCTGTCAAATTTAGGTACTGGTGTGTGGTTGTTAATATTCAAGTTTGGTATTTTTAGTTATGAATTATATATATTATATCTGTTATTTTTAATTGATTTTATTTTGATAAAATCTCAGTTACTGAGTTGTTAAATTCATGTAGTCCCCAAAATTATCCCTGTAAGGCCATAGCAACTATGTCCCTAATTGAACTCATTTGTTGTTTTTTGAGAGGAAGATGGAGCTACTTTCTGGTGGTACTCAGGAGCCATCTCTTGGCCATCTTGGTGAGAAATAAGATTAGGTGCCTTTGAGGTATTGTTTCTAGTGCTAGATCAGGTCAAAGCCAAAATTCATTGTGCATGTAAGCCTGTATGTATTGTGTATGTCAACCCTCAATGGCTAAAGTTGGAAGAATTTGATCCACAAGCTAAATGTGTAGGATTGTAACCCCAACTAGAAAATCAATACAAGTGTCTACAAATTGATCTACAGTGATTGAATGAAAGAATGGGAGAGAAAAGCAAGCTTTTTTGCTTGCTGTTAGAAAAAATTGTAGATGCTGTCAAGATCAAGAGGTGAAGATGGACACACTGTTCTCTCTTGGGAGCACCCCGAGAATAGTCTAGACTTAAGGACTCACTTCTAGTGATTAGAAAGGACCTGAGGAAAATTCCCATTGACTACCAGAAAGCCAGCACCCATGCCTCAGCCACAGATGAAGACAGCTCACCAGCATTGCATCCAGAGGGCATCTGAGACTCCCAACAGGGGGGTTCTAATGTTCTTACCTCTGGCATCATCCAACCTGCTCTGAGTCTCTCCTCAACACTGCCGAAAACTGGAGCAGGGCCTACAGTCCCAAGGACAGTCAAGGTCACTGACAACAAAGCCAAGACGTGAGAGTCCCCAGCAGAGTAGGTGGCAGAGGCAGAACCTGATGGCATGTGCCAATCAATGTGGGAGCCTGGAGAACTTTCATGAGACAACAGATCCAATTCAAGTTTGGAGTTTAGTTCATTAAAAGAAGGAGGAAAATGCCACTGGTTTGTAACGTGTCTTCCAGCTGGTAGCTATAAGAAGAGCATTATTATCGAATTGCTTCATAACTCTGCTCGTGTTGCGTGATCCGTGCCAAGAGCACACAGGGGAAGGGACCCATTAAAGCCGGCTGGAAAGCTTTAATCAACTTTTTTCTCCTCCTCCTTTCTAACTTCCTGGAGTTGTGTGTTTCAGTTATGTCGTGTGTGGTTAGCTCAAAGCAATTTTTGAGGCAATAAATTTGTGTGTTGGGGAAACTCTCTCTCCAGAGACTTTTTCAAATCAGTGCTCACAGGATACCATCTCAAGCCAGCCTGCTGGTCTCCGTTCCCTGGTGGTTCCGAGTATCTGGGGGCCCTGGGCACCAAAACAGCAAGCTCAGAGGCTGCTGTGGCAAACCTGGGAGCTTGACAGCCTTCTTGTTAGGTTTTCCTGGACAGCTTCTCCGCTGAAAAGCAGAAACATTTATGGAGCCCCATGTGAAGCCCTGCTGGCTCTGATTCATGGCATTTTCCTCCCATTTTATGTTTCTTTTTTTATAAATGAGCAATTTCAGGTCAGGTTAAAAATGTGGGTAAATCATGTCTGGCTCTGGGTCCAATTGTATCCATTTCTGTTCCTGGCCCTCCATTACTCCCCACCACCCCACATTCATGGCTTTGGGACAATAAATACAAGCAGTGCCTGTGCTCTGTGCCTTTCTGGGTAGGTAGCACATAACTGGCAGCCCTGCCATGAGCTCCCAGCTCTATCTGAATCATTAGTGACCTGAGCCTTTGGGGCTGGCAATTATCTGAAACAGAGCGAGAACCTGAAATAATGGCTTTGGCTCCTTCAAAACCTGTGGAGGATCAAAGAGGCTGGTGTGACAGTCCATGGAACAGGAAGGAAGCAAACTGCCCCCCCCCAGTGCCAACACTAACACAGCTCTGCCCTTAAGAGTCTGGGCAGGCCCTGCTGCCAAGTAAGTCGCTACCCAGGCCCAGGGCGGGTCAGAAAAATGGTGGTTTTTAATCAAACAGACACGAAGGCTGTGTTTGAGGATGCCAAGGTCTCACCAACGGCTGGTAAGAGCCACATATGGGGTCTTTTAAAGAAAGGGCTTGAATACTTTTATATACTGGGGAAGGTTGCATCTATGGTAATACTTACTTGGAATACTTAGGAGAGGCCAAAAGAGGAGAGGAATTTGTAGAGAAATTCAAAGCGAGGGATCAGAGACAGACAGCCTAGGTTTTCTTCCTGGCCTTTTATTAACTCAGTCTAGGTCTAGGAGATTGAGAAAATCCTCCACCTCTCTGTCTCAGTAAAATACTATCAGTAAAATAAAAATAGTGCCCAAGGAACAGAATGATCCTGACAATGAACAGATGTAAAGTTCTTAAAATTCTGCTGGATATTAACGAACTCCTCAGTAAACATCAGATATTATTTTTGTTCTATTCATCATTCTGGAAAGAGAGAAATCAAGGTTCTTTTTGTTTTCTTTTTGGGCCACACCCGGTGACGCTCAGGGGTTACTCCTAGCTATGCACTAGAAATTGCTCCTGGCTTGGTGGAACATATGGGACTCTGGGGGATCGAGTTGTGGTCAGGCCTCGGTTAGCGCATGCAAGGCAAATGCCCTACTGCTTGCACCTCCACTCCATCTCAGAAATCAAGGTTCTTGATTGATTTCCTATGAGGTACTTTCTCAGGGTGTTTATTTTTCAAATATTCAGAGACATGCTGAGGGTAGATGATATACCAGACATGGTGCTAGACTCTGTCAATAATCCCAGAACAGTTCTGTGCCACTGGGAATTTATATATTCAGTAAAGGTCATAAGAAAAGTGCATTCAGAGCTCTTGCCTATATGAGTGGGTATTCCCATCACACCTCAACTATGGCTCTGAACCCCATTGGAATTTTGGAGGTGAATTGATTAGGTTGTGTGGCATGGGATACTCTTCATTGAGGACACAATTGGAACAGAAACTGAGGAACAGGTTTTGTAAGTCCTGGGTGCAGAGACAGGAGTATCCCCCTAGCATCATAAGGTGTAGGCCAAAAGCTTAAAAAAAAAAAAGTCAACTAAAGTAAAAAGTTCAATACTAGGTCTTGCACCCTGCATAGCCTGGGTCAAAGGAATTGACACATCAATTGCACTGAAACAATAATGCGGCAGTGCTTTCAGTTTTTTTTTTTAATTAGAAATTTTCTCTAAAAAATGAATCTTAGAGGACATCCTGCAATATTGCAAATCTCTTCTCCAGTAGTATGGGTATTTTCATCATTCCCTCCCTCCCTCTGTTCCCAGCACATCAATCATAAAGACATATAAGAAATCAAGAAACAACTTTAATAGCGCACTAATTCCTTCAAAATCATTTGTGGAGGTTGTGCATAAGAGTCTGGGAGGTAGTTTTGCCAAAGGTTTTATAAAGCATGTCAGAATTAAGCTCAGTAATTTTGGAAACAAATGGGATTTGCCAACTGAGATTTCTCTTTCGAGAAGAGTCTTATTTTCTTAGCCCAGTGTGCTTTATTAACAGTTCATGTCATGCTGGCACTTGGATCCATTATAAAATATTTTTCACACCCTAGTTTGAAGCAAAGGCCAAGTTATTTCAGCTACTCAAATATATTAGAAGAGAACTCAACAAAAACTTTTTAAAAATATTCCTTGAAGTTAAATCCAGTCCTTTATTACAAAAGTAAGTCACAAATTCTGTAAATAGAATATTCTGGAGGGTACCATAGAGATAGTACAATGGGTAGGGTACTTGCCTTGTATGCAGCTCTTCCAAGTTCTTTCCCTGGCATTCCTTACAGTCCCCTGAACGTGAACAGGAGTGATTTCCGGCATGAGACTTTCCTGGTGGGAAGTTTAGTAGACACAGCCCCAGTGAGTGGATGTTAATTAGATCCAAATATGATCTGTAACACACTGGTGCTGCCTATTAGAACGACAGACTGGGAAGGTAAAGGGATTTGGGTCTCCTTCAAATACTGGTCTAAAGACTGGTTTCAGTAAAAAATAACTTCATTTGGTTTTGCTTTGGTTTTATTTATTTATTTATTTATTTATTTATTTATTTATTTTGGTTTTTCGGGCCACACCCGTTTGATGTTCAGGGGTTACTCCTGGCTAAGTGCTCAGAAATTGCCGCTGGCTTGGGGGGACGATATGGGATGCCGGGGGATCGAACCGTGGTCCTTCCTTGGCTAGCGTTTGCAAGGCAGACACCTTACCTCTAGCGCCACCTCACTGGCCCCATGGTTTGTTTTATTTTGCCAGAATTTTTAAATCAAGAGATGTATGCATTCATTATAATATACGTACATAAACAAACATGTGCCTAAGAATATTCTTACTTGGAGCCATAGAGATAGTGCAGAGGAGAGGGCACTTGCCTTGTATACCGCTGACCCAGATTCAGTCCCCAGCACACCATATGGTTCCCTGAGTACCAGCAGGAGTAATTCCTGAGTGCAGAGCCAGGAGTCACCCCAAGCATCATCAGAGGTGGCTCCTACACACACACACACACACACACACACACACACACACACACACACACACACACACACACACACACACACACATTAAAATAAAGAGATTATTCTTTTTTGTTGTTGTTGTTGTTTGGTTTTTGGTTTACACTCAGCGGTGCTCAGGGGTTACTCCTGGCTCTAAGCTCAGAAATCGCTCCTGGCAAGCACAGGGGATTATATGGGATGCCAGGATCCAAACCACCATTTTTCCTGCATCGGCTGTATGCAAGGCAACTGCCCTACCACTGTGCTATCTCTCTGGATTTATAGAGAATTTTTTTTTTTGGATTTTGTGTCACACCTGGCAGCTCTCAGGGGTTACTCCTGGCTCTACACTCAGAAATCGTTCCTGCCAGGCTCGGGGAGACCAAATGGAATGCCGGGATTCGAACCACTGCCGTCCTGCATGCAAGACAAATGCCTTACCTCCATGTCATCTCTCTGGCCCAAGAGAGAATATTCTTAAAGTATTTCTTTGTTGCTTCAAAAATTCAGTTTTTTGAACAGTGGAAATAATGACATACTAAATCAATTTCACAATAAGTTCTAAAATCTAAGTTAAGTGCCAGTACAAAAACTAAAATACCAAGTTACTGGTTTCATTACTCATTCTCTTTGAACCCCAAATTCTCAAAGAAATCTGAAACTTCCTTGAAGAAAAATTGAGCTTAAAAGGTATTGAGTCATAAAGCTGGGAAAGATATATAATTGGATAATGGATTGTAAATGTCTAAGGACATCTATATAAGCATCAACAAAATGTTAATCAAGAAAACCAGAATTTAAGAGAGAGAAAAATGTATCGGCAGCAACAACAAACCTTATAGCTCAAAATATTTGTCATCGGAATAAGTGAATCCTGAAGGAGACAGCATTGGTGGATTCAGACTTTAAAAAGTTTACCAAGTTCCTCAGTACAAGAGGAAGAATAAAATGAAATACAAGCTATAAGACTTCTTGAGAGGAAATGAAGCAAAGGAGAGAGAATCTAGACTGATATTTATTTGACAAAAATAAAAAATAGATAAAGACTATATCTCATGCAATTGTGCTGGCTTCTTCTAGGGAGGGAAACATGGATTTATTTTTATTTGCTTTCTTTCTTTAACCAGAAGACACTGAATCTGTCTGAAAGAGAAAGAACATAATCTTAGCAGGTTTGTTGGCTCCACGATCCCAGGCTGCTCTGAAATCAGTGCAAGGTAACCCACAGATGCAGAGTGTATTCTGGGGAGCAGTCGTAAAGCCTCCCTGTTGCACTTTGTTTGCAGAGAAGCCTTAAATGAAGCCTCTTTCAGACATGTCATGTGCTCTCTTGTGTTGTTGAACTCTTTCATATTAGCAAACTAAGTGGCTCTTCTTTTCATTCCTTTGGCCACAGGACAGACAAGAACTCACCAGTCTCTACCCCAGACATTCTCAGATGGTGCTAATAAAGAGAAGAAATCCAAACCAGAATTGGTGGTCTGCTTGTGAGAGTTGCTAAGTATCATCACAAAGCAATAATTATCCCGAAGCACACAAATGCAAATGTCAAGAGCACAGTCCTCCCCGGTGGCTAATGGGAGCTCGTGTTCTGCATTGGGTGGTCTCCTGTGCTGTACACTGTTCGGTGGTCTTGCTTCTGCCTGGTATGACAGCACTCGTGGTTTTGTGTCGTCCCTGCTGCCCTGTGATATTATTCTTGTTCCTCTCAAGTAGTGCACGGCAAGTCATAAAAAACAGACTCCCCAGAAAGGGCGCTGCAAGTATTCCAGACATTCTTCTTCACTGTGGTGACAGTCCCAAATCAAATTGGCTCAGAGTTTCAATCCAAGCGTTTTTCCTCAGTATTTGGCTCAGAAAGCAGCTTTAGCTCTGCAAAACTCAAATGGAGCTCTCCTTACCTCTTCCATCATTGCCTGTAATATATTTTCAACTGTTGTGCTGCCTCTAAAAGCTCATGATGGATGACATGCAGAGAATCCAACGCTCTCTTTCCCAGATGCCAACAACTCCTAGTGAGGCCACGCCACTTTTTAATAAGTGGACGCCGATCATTTTACAGACACTCTGGTTGCACGAATTCAGGATTTATTTCCCCCAGGTCCCACAAAGAGTATGACGAAAAGGCTCATACAATGTCAAATAATCTCTGTTCCCATCATGGGTTAAAGTCCCTGAAGGACTTGTGAGAAATGGAGGTAGTGGGGCTTACAGAACTGAAAGAGACTGTAGGACAAATCACAATTATGATTTGTGCTGTGGACTGAACTGAATTCCTGTCAACATTCTGTTTGCCAGCAGATAGGGATTGTGTTGGAAGAGAGCAGCTTACCAGATACTGAAGTTAAAATGAGGTTGTTTGAGTGTGTGTGGGTCAGATCCAGTCAGATCCTTATATTGCAGAAGGGAGATTGGGAACTTCAGAATGGGCAGTAAGAACCAGGAAACAGTGAGAATGCTGCCATCTACAAACCAAGGACAAATGCTTTATATCCCCCAATCTGTCAGCTCCTTGGCCTTTGTCTTTAGAACCCTAAAATATACAATTTTGTTGTTTGAACCCCACCTCCCACCCTTAGGCTCAAGTCCGGACATTTTGTTATGGTAGCTTTAGCATATGAATGGTGTTTTGTTTAAGATTTTTGGTTTTGTTTGGGGACAGGTCACTTTTTAAGATGAGAGGAATAAAAGTTAAGATTATGTGTGTTGTTAAGGAAAGATAGGTGCAAGATGGGAGAGGGGTGAAGATGAGAATTATAACCTGAGAGGCAAAGAAAGGAAAGAATTGATGAAGAAATTTTTGTTAAGAAGATGAAAAGAAGCTGGGAACCAATCATTGTTATGATTTTCCTAGAGCTCCTCTTAGCCATCGACCTGCAAGCAAGGGTCCTAAAATACTCTGAATTCTTGATAGTCTATCAGAATCATCATAGCAGAATAGTTTCTCCTGGGGAGCAAAAATAGAACCCTATGAGAAAGAGGTGAGTTGTTAAAACAATGAGTTGTTAAGAGGAAGGAGAGAAATTGGAATACAGAACCTAGGAGCACCAAGAGGAATTTAACTTGGTCAAAGAAAAATCATGGTCTTGTGAGATGTATAGGTAGGATGTCTAAAAATGGAGCACAACCCAGTGGTAGGAATAAAATGAGTCTAGAGTGACGCATCCCTGAGGGACTATTGTCCATGTTCTTCCCATGTATTTCCCATGAAGTCTTCTTGACACATTCACCTTGGTTTTAAAGGGTAAAATAGCCATCTAAATGGAGTCTTTAAGAGGAGAACCATGTAGAGGAGTCTCACATGGGGAACACTTACTTCCCTTTGGTAAAAGAAAGTAGATGAAGAGCAAGTTCCCCTGGGGAAGGGAAGACATTAGGACTGTTCAGTCTCTGCATCTTCAAGGTGACCCCAGGAGAGCAGCAGTGAGCAAGCAAAGGACATGGAATTACAGAGCTGGTGGGACAGGAGAAGAATGATCTCACTCCTGAGTCTGCAACAGGACTGGGAATTAGGTCACCCATCTTCCTATAGCGCCAGACAACCCCAGCCCAAGAAAGTGTCAAGTGTGGACTCAGGCTCCAACAAGTCACAGTGAGTCAGTTCCAAAGTAAGGGCTGGAACCTAGGCTCATGGCTCCCAGCCAAGATTACACACACACACACACACACACACACACACACACACACACACACACACACACACTACTTCCTGTGTTTTCATCTCAAATTAATTCTCACTCTCTGGGCGCATGCTCTCCCTCCCTTTCTTCTCTCACATACCACAGGTGACCCTTGTCCCTGCCTCCCATAAATCACCCCATAGTGGGACTCCTTTGTTCTCTTCTCTAGGCACCCAAAGGAAGGGTAGGCCAGGGAACCAGGACTTGGCATTAGGGGAGATAATTGAAGGTCATTCTGTTGAAAATAATTCCTGTTTCTCCATGGCTCTCTCTAGCAGGCATCTGGTTTCCATTAGCTCGCACGCTGTCCTCGGGCCCTGACTGGGGTGGCCCATGGGAACCACATTTTGCACAGAAGAGAAAGAGGACATTGCTCCATCTGTTCCCAGGCTGTATGTAGGCTCAGCTGGGTGGCAGCGATGCCCCACATTGAGAGGAGCAAATACTACAACTTCCTGGCTTTGGGTGTGGCAGAAACCATTGCTCAGGCATCACTGCTCAGACATCACTGCTCATTAGGCGCTCCCCTATCCAGCAATTCAGCACAGAATTAAAGCTGAGGGGAGCGAACTAGTCGGCCTTAGTAGCTGCTGCCAGAACATCCTAGTTTTTTTGTTTTTTTTTTTTTTTTTTTTTTTTTTTTGGTTTTTGGGCCACACCCTGTGACGCTCAGGGGTTACTCCTGGCTATGCGCTCAGAAGTTGCTCCTGGCTTCTTGGGGGACCATATGGGACGCCGGGGGATCGAACCGCGGTCCGTCCTAGGCTAGCGCAGGCAAGGCAGGCACCTTACCTCCAGCGCCACCGCCCGGCCCCACATCCTAGTTTTAAGTAGGTTGGAGTTTACATTTGGAAAGAGGGTCTCTGAGATTATCTCCATGGGAGGAGAAAATACATTGTTATTCACACTTGCCTTCTTTTTATTTTGAAATTTTCTCTGTGACTGGAGTGCATTACTTAGAGAAATGCATATTCATATTTGTTTATTTGTAACCCTGTTAAACTTGTATCTCTTTCTGAAATTTATTAAGTGAATCTGTAGCCTTGTTGCCTTTTAAGTAATACATTGCTATCTCATGGACCAAAAGAAATGCAAATGAAAAATAAACTTTTTTTCCACAGGGTAATAATGGGGAAGGAACAATGTGAATATATTTTAGGAAGCAGCAGCCAGAAGTATAACCAGCAATGGTTGAGGCTGAAGTAGTCATACAACAGCAAGTAGGGCGCTTGCTTGCCTTACATGCAGCTGACCCAGGTTTGATACCCAGGATGCCATACAAGTCAGAAGCAGGAATAAGCCCTGAGCACCAGCAAGTATGCCCTTTACCACCAAAAAAGAAAAAAAAAAGTTGTTTATTCACTCTACAAATGACACAATTTTAACACAAAAATCATTAGCAATAGGAACACAGGTAATTCTTCCAAACTTGGCCTGGCTGATAGCAAATAGATATGGTATATCTTAGAAGTGAGGCCAAGCCCTTAGAGCAAGAGTGGGGAAGATCCAGCTCTTGGCATTAAAGGACACAAAGTCATGGGGTCTCATGGCATTAAATTTTTTTAATATCATAATAATTTTTTATTTTGACCAAAGTGGATTACATATCTTTCACAGTAATATTTTAGGTACATATTCATGGCATTAAATTTCTAATGTACTTTCCCAACCAGCCATTTCTAATCCCCTAATCCCTACCTGAGAGGAAATTGGGATAGGAAGGGCAGGGCTAATACAAGAAATCTGCTATCTTCTCAAGTTGCTAGTACTTGAGTAAAACTTTTTTTAATAAGTAAAGGAAGTCATTGGCTCTGGCCCTGGTGGATGACAGAACAGATGTGTTTCCTGTAGACTGCTAGAAGCCCATCTGTTTGCATTGCATATTCCAATGACATTATCTTTATCCAAATGGCCTTGAAATAAAAAAAGGCTTCCCCACCACTGCCCTTGGGAATCTGAAGTGATGTTTCATAATTGCTTATAAAAGATCCATCAGGAATTTCCTGTGCCAACAGCAAAGGTGAAAACTTGGACTGTGGATGGAGAGAAAGTCACCAGGTGGGGGATATGGAATGCAAGTGAGAGAAAGAAAGCCAAGGTCAGAAAAAAGCTTTAGGATTCACTGATATTTGATGCAAGGAAGTATCACACTGAGATAAAAAACCAAACTTTCAGGATAAAGCTCCTATAGTCTCATAGCAAGAGATCACCTGGTGTGTTTCCTGGAACTTGAAAGCAAGAGGAAAAGAAATGAAAGAAGAAAAAAAAATAACTCAGGAAGGGGAGATAAAAGATAAGAGATGAACCCAGAAGGTTTAACATCTAAGAGAAAAGAGTTTTAGCAAAAGAGATAAATAAGAGACATAGGGGCTGTAGCGGTGGCATAGAGCAGTAAGGTGTCTGCCTTGCCAACGCTAGCCTAGGACAGACTGTGGTTCAAACCCCTGGCGTTCCATATGGTCCCCCAAGCCAGGAACGATTTCTGAGCGCATAGCCAGGAGTAATCCCTGAGAATCACTGAGTGTGCCCCCCACCAAAAAAATAAAAATAAAACAAAACAAAAAAAAGACATAATCACAAAAATACAAATTCTCAAAGCCTCCAGGGACATTTGTATCCTGGCAACTTTGTGAAGTTGGTGCTGCAGTACAGTCATTTTACAATATAAGTACCAAGAGTCGTACATCTTAGGCACACAGTGTTGTATGTCAGGTGAGGCACGGGGAGTGCTCCAGGGAGAAAGGCAGCTTTTTGTCTCTTTTGCAGCCCTTTGACATTATTCCTGAAGTCAATGATGCCTTTTTTTTCTACACTATGTCCGTCTCTCTATCCTCAGGTTCCACTTCTGGGGAGCCAAGTACCCCTTAGAAGTGAACTCCCAGGACATAGAAAATCCTCAATAAAGTTTCTCCCAAAACGCCCCAACTCACAGCCCCACAATTATGTTCATTTCCTCTTTCTCAAACTTTAAATGCTTCTATTTAGATGTTTCTTGGAATGAGGCTGCCAGAAGAGACCATAACAACCACTCTTGGGCAAAATGTCTTAGGCAAGTTAAAGTGGAGAAGAGAGAAAGCATCTAAGTACCAGGACAGAAAGGATGTGAATTGGGGTTCTTGTCCAGAAACTTTTGCCACAATGTGAATGCTTGATGGTATGAGTAAGCCATTTTCTGACATCTTAGCCTGCTGGGAGGACTAGGCAAAAGAGGGTGAGAAACCCATTTATTCTAAGAGGGAAATATTTTTAAATACCCAAATAAAGGAATGTGTGTGTGTGTGTGTATGTGTGTGTGTGTGTGTTTGTGTGTTCACTTCAGCAGTATATATATATACCAAACAAAGGAATGTGTTAAGAAGTATAGCTCAGGAGCCATAGTGATAGTATAGCAGGCAAGACACTTGCCTTGCATATGTCCACTCTATGGTCCCCCGAGCCCCACCAGGAGTGATCCCTGAGTACAGACCCAAGAGTAACCCTGATCACTGTTAGACATACTTTCATCCAAAAGGGGCGGGGGGAGGGGGGGGGAATGTAACTCAGAACATATTAACAATGAACAAAAGTTTAAATAATAGAATTTGAGAAGGAACCATGCAGAGTGAACAAAAGGACAGATTCTAGTTCATCCTCCAAACACCAGTTCGGTGTCTCCATTATTCAGTGTCAGCATAATGGTACCAACTCCACAGAGCAGTTGAGAAGACTAAAGGAGTTAACACAAATACTTTAGGACAGTACACACACATGGTAACATTATGGAAATGTTGCTTTTAGAATGAAAATTAACAGTCAACTAGGTATCAATATTTATCTAGTTTAAAGGCATTATTGTAAAAACATTTAGCTTCCAACTATAGATTTTATACTTCCAACTATGTGTTTCTATTTTATACAGTACATAATACAACGTTTTTCATCAAAGTGTCAGTTTTATTTTAAGCCTTTTTTTCTGAAATACTTTACATTCTTAAATCTAAAGTGTATTTTTAAATGTAGCTTTTGGTAAATGTGGCTTTTTTTTCTCCTGTCCTCAAACATCCAAAAATATAAACAGAATAAATTTGGTCTTTATAAAAGGAAACAAAATGAGGTTAACATTGAAAATGAAAAGCAGATTTCATCTTCCAATTCGCTCTAGATAAATACACATGCTATTGTTTTCGGCAATAAAATCGAGCCAGTGTTTTGGCAGGACTGGCATCCTACACATCAGATTTAATTAATGAAATTTAAAATCCTGGTCACTAACCCCTAGCATGTCGAAAATGTGACCTTAAATAAATAGACAAATCATCCCTGCTTTCACTTCATAAACATCCACTTGACACTGAATCAGCTAACTTTGGGTGCAAGTAACCTTACTCAACACCATTGCCTTTAAAAACTCTGCCCTCCCTCTCTCTCTCTCTCTCTCTCTCTCTCTCTCTCTCTCTCTCTCTCTCTCTCTCTCTCTCTCGGTCTCTGTTGGGTCCATTTAACCAAAATGCCTGCAAGTGAGTGGCCTCTGGCTTGTGTTCAAAATTGGCCCACCTTTCCCTCAAGGCCACAGGGGAATAGCTTGGTACCACACCATCATGTTTTGAGGGCTCATTTCTGTGCAGAAGGCACAGGCCGAGCCACATGACATGCCACGTGTCATTGAATCTCCAAGTGACTGCAACATAGTTGTTTGCTAAATAGGTTTGTATCCCCTTGTCTGTATAAATAAGGTTCTTGGCTTGCCCCATACAGCAAAAACCTTTTATGTCCAATTTCAGCCAACTCTTAAGTAAAAGACTCAGCTTTTTTTTTTTTTTTTTTTTTTTGGTTTTTGGTTTTTGGGCCACACCCGGCGGTGCTCAGGGGCTACTCCTGGCTGTCTGCTCAGAAATAGCTCCTGGCAGGCACGGGGGACCATATGGGACACCGGGATTCGAACCAACCACCTTTGGTCCTGGATCGGCTGCTTGCAAGGCAAACGCCACTGTGCTATCTCTTCGGGCCCGAAGACTCAGCTTTGAGCATTGCTCTGTTTCCTTACACTCACTCATTCTCCAACCACTTGCTACTCTCCCATCTTCCCATTTGTCCTTTGGACATTCCTAACCATGTGGCCATCACTGAGTCCATGCCTTAGAAGGGGATTTCACAATTGCTAGCTGAGAAGAATATGTACTTCAAACAGAGCCCAGTGGCACTGTGATGAGATTCTTTTAATCAGGGATAAAATGCTTCAGTGGGGGGTGTCGGTTTTTAATCTCTATGACCATTTTGAACGAGTAGCTTGATGATGTCCATGAAGAGAATTTAGGACATGTAGCCAGAGCCAGGCCAGCTGGGTGTCTAGAGACATATTGTGACATCATTTACTTTTTGGGGGAGATCCTTTCTCTCATCCATCTCATTCTTCTTGGGTTTTTCTCAACTCTTTATTTTCCTCCTTATCCTTTGTGTGTGGTCCAGGGAATAGTGGTGGCCTTCTCTTCCTTCCATATTTTTATAATTGGTGCTGACAAAGTTCAGCCAGATATTTTGCATTTTCTTCTATTCCAGTAGACTGGGTCTGAACTGTGCTGAACAACCCCTGAATCCAGAGCTTCCCCCAGCTCTCCAGAATAGAATAGAGAATTAACAGTAAGAAAGGTTGACCTCCTATCTTGGTATGGCAACAACCTGTCAGATTTCACTCTGCCTAATTTGCCAGAGTGAATTAGAAGCAGCTTCCTTTTTCTCTGAGTTCATGAAATTAGTCAGGATAATAGAAGTAAGATTCAGAAACTGTGTTCTGGGGTTAATCAGTGTGTTCCTGATTGGAATTATGAGTGGAGAGAGTGAAGAGAAACACATGTCACGTCTGGAACCCTCCATTGCAAACTTACTACGGTTGAACATTCACTCTTGGGGAGGAGGGGCGGGCAGGCGGCAAACCC